>NC_069076.1:90094019-91294019 GCF_025698485.1 Gossypium arboreum | reverse complement strand
ACTTGTGAATGAGCTGGAAGAACAAAATGCAAAAGAAAGAAAATGGAAGGGAGCACTGGGGACAACAATGAGGATAGCCCTATTAGACTTGTTCGCCGAAAATTGGTAGATAGTTTATCACATTGTAAGGCAGTGGCTGGCAATTAGCCCCGCCCAGAGCAGTGAGGCTCTTTTGTTGGAATTGTCGAGGACTTGGGAACCCTGTGACAGTTTGTGAGCTTAAGCAACTCCTTGTTGCTAATAACCCGGATGTTATTTTTATTTGCGAAATCTAAATGCATGCTAATAGTTTATCGCGAGTGCGTTCATTGTACAGGTTGGAAGGTTGTCTTACGGTTAGTTGGAAAGGGCGTAGTGGGGGTCTTGCTCTGTTTTGGAGAAAATGGGTGGAGGTGGAGGTGGAGGTGCAAAACTACTCGAAACATCATATTGATTCTCTTGTTCGTATGGAAGACAATAAGAGACTTCGGTTCATTGGCTTTTATGGCCATGCTGATCCAAATTTGGGGAAAAGCTCGTAGGACATGCTTAGAAGGGTGGGTGAGTCGGTGAGAGATGGATGGGTTGTGGGGGGTGATTTCAATGCTATTATCAGTGATACGGAGAAGGAGGGCGGGAGAAGGAAACCTAGGGCCATGATGGACGAGTTTCGCGGGGCTATGGAGGAGCTTGCCCTTGTGCATATTCAAACAAAAGAAGGGTGGTTCACTTGGGTCAATAATAGAGAGGGAACGGGTATGATCAAGGAAAGACTGGATAGGTTCTTGGTTTCGAGGGATGCTATTGAGGATGTGCCATTTTTTACTACTAAGGTAATTAGGCAAACTAAGTCGGATCACGATGCCATCTTACTGGATTCTATGGGGGAGTAAACCATGTGATAAAAATCGGGACCCTAGGCTGTTGTTCAAGTATGATAGGTGCTGGGCTAAGGAGAAAGAGGCGAGAGAGATTGTGAAGAATCTTTGGATTGAGCAAAATCTTGATGTTGAGGAGAAAATGGAGAGAGTGCGAAATATTCTTGGTCCCTGGCAGTATAAGCAATATAGAAAAATGAAGAACAAGGTTCGTGACTTGGAAAATAAGATAAGCAAGCTGGTGGACAACCCTATTAGAGAGAACACCGCCAATCTCTTAAAGTCGGCTTGCCTTAAACTGGGTCATTTGCATAAGGTGGACGAAAGATATTGGGCTAAAACTCGCTTACAGTGGCTGAAGGTGGGTGATAGGAACACTAGGTACTTCCATGTGCGTGCTACTGGAAGGAAAAAGAAGAATTATATTGAGCGCTTAAAAGATGCGAATGGGACGTGGCTTTATGATACTAAAGACATATGTACTGCTGCTAGAAATTACTTTTGTGATAACTTCAAGACTACCACTGCCTCGAACGATGACCCTGACCTGAGTTTCATCCGTTGCTGCGTCAGTGAGAATATAAATATTCAGTTAGATAGGGACTTCACTAATGATGAAATCATGGATGCTTTTAATCACATGGACTCTCAAAAATTTCCGGGTTTGGATGGTCTCTCGGGCTGCTTTTTTAAAGAGCATTGGGAGACAGTGGGGAAAGATGTCGTGCAATTGTGTCAAGATGTGCTTGAGGGCAAAAAAGACGTTGATGGTCTTAATGAAACTATGATCATTCTTATCTCGAAAATTAAGGATCCTACTGATATTACTAATTTCCGCCTTATTAGTTTATGGAGGATGGTGTATAAAATCATTTCTAAAATGTTGGCTAATCGGCTTAAAGATGTCCTCCCGTTGTGTATCAGCCAAAATCAAAGTGATTTCATGATATACGATACCATTATCATTGTGCATGAATTAATGCATTACCTTCAAAGTTTAAATAACGGTCCTAATAAAAGTTTTGTTGTTAAATTAGATATGAGTAAGGTATCGAGTTGAGTAAAATTTTTTTGAGAAAGTGAAGTTAAAATGAGGGTTCAATACCACTTGGGTCGAGAAAATTATGCGATATGTGTGGTCGGTCCGGTACACGGTTAAGTGCAATATGGTCTTGTCTGATATTATTATTCCGGAAAGGGGTCTTCAACAAAGAGACCCCCTTTCCTCTATTTTTTTTTTATTTTGTACGGAAGCATTCTCTAGTATGTTAATTCAGACTCAAATTGTTAATATCATTAAAGGCATTCGGGCTAGTCAATATGGCCCTAGTATCAATCATCTATTCTTCGCTAACGATGCTATTCTTTTTGTCAGGAATAAGAAATCCGAAGTGGACACTTTCATGAATATTATTGACACTTATGAGAAAATCTCGGGGTAAAGCATCAACCTAGACAAATCCATTGTGTATTTGAGTCCGAACACCCCTGTTGACCAGCGGCTTTTCTTTGGTGGCTTACTCAAGATGCATGTGATGGACAGGCTTGACAATTACTGAGGTCTCCCGCTTACAGTTGGAAAGAAAAAAACTTTGGTCTTCAAAAGCATTAGGACTGTGTGTCGGACAGAATAAATAGTTGGTCGAAGAGGCTCTTGCCTTATGGGGGAAAAGAAGTGTTCATCAAGTCGGTACTTCAATCCATCCCAACGTATGCCCTCTCGGTGTTCCTTGCCCCTAAAGGTATTTGGAAGATTTACAAGCTAAAATTAGTCGCATGTGGTGGGGAAGTAATGACAAAAATAGGAGCTGGTCCATGATTGCTTCGGAGAGGTTGTGCTTCCCTAAGGGTATGGGGGGTCTAGGGTTTAAGGATCTCCCGCTCTTTAACCTTGCGTTGTTAGGTAGACAAGTTTGGAGACTTATTACTTGCAAAGAAACTTTATGTTACAACGTGTTAAGCTCAAAATATTTTCCTAATGGGGACATATTTACCCCAAGAACATTGATAAGCCCTCGTACATTTGGAAAAGCATTGCAACGGCGGTTAGGTCCCTCAAAAACGATTTCGATTGGTATGTGGGTAATGGGAGAAGTATTAATAGCTGGCATGACAATTGGGGTTTAAAGGTCTGGGAGGGGTTCAATCCGCATTAACGAGCAGGCCATTACGGAGCAAAATGTATGTGATCTTTGGTGTAGTAATGACGTTAGTTGAAATATGGAGAGGGTGCATGCAATTTATGGGCAAAGCTTAGGGAAGCAAATATGCAATATCCCCATTATTCATAATGGTTCGAACGATAGATGTGGGTGGTTTCACAATCCTCACGGATACTATACCTCGAAGTCAGCATACGCCGGGCTTATTTTTAAACAGGTTGGCTATGGTCCGCACCGCTTTTTCTGGAGATCCATCTGGAAGTTGAAGGTGCTGCCCAAAATTTGTGTTTTTTGTTGGAGAGTTGGGCATGATATTCTCCCGACCTTTCATAAGATCTCGTCCATCCGTCAGGATTTCAAGAAAGACTGCCCTAGGTCTAGGGCTAGTAATGGAACACTCATTCACGCTTTTAAGGATTGTCCCACCGCTCGAGAAATTCTGATTCTTGGAGGTCTCAATAATAAACTCCTCGAAGGCAGTTTTTCGAAGTGTATCGATCGGATTGAGGATGTGATGAGGGTTTTGGACAATAAGGCTGTTTCGCACTTCGTTACCACGCTCTGGAATAGCTGGAATAATAGAAACGAATTTTCTTTTTAGAGGTAAAGAGGAAGAAGCGAGGGTGTTGTGGGAGAGAGCTGCTACCTTGAGTCAAGACTTCCGGATCCATAACCTGGTCTTTAAACCCATGCTTCCGGTGCCTCCGAGTGAAAAGTGTTGGCTTAAACCCCCTCATGATATCGTCAAGATCAACTTCGACGCTGTTGCCTCGCCGAAGAAGATTGGTGTTGGGATGATAGTGCGCGATCGGATGGCTTTGTGCTTGGAGGTGGGGAAAGCGTTATTGATGCGAAGATGCTGCTGCCTGGGCCAAATTTAAAGCTTTGGAAGAAAGTATCAAATTTGCTAAAGCTTTAAATATCCAAAAAGTATATATGGAGACTGATTGTGTCAGTCTGGTAAACCGCATTAATAAAACTCCTTTGGGCTTTTACACGGAGGTGATTTGTGCGCAATTGAAGCAGTTGACTCATTCCAAGGTCTTGTGGGCCAACAGGTTTTGTAATAAGATTGTAATAAGCAAGCTATTGTTGATAACTGTAATTCGATTTTTAAGTTGGATTACCCTGAGAATATTCATAAGTTAGTGATGAAAGATTTAATAAATTGATGTTGACATTCGGGTCTTTTTATAAAAAAATAATTTATTTCTATTTAAACTTTAGATAATAATATTCAAAAGATATAATTTAAAATTAAATCTAAAAATATCATAATAATCCTAACAATAACCCTACAAATAAAATTTAAATTTAAATAAAGTTTTATGTTCATAAATTTATTCTTTGAAATTTTCTTCAAGTCTTTTACATTTTGTATTTTCAGCACCAATTCTTCCCTATTTTGCATGTTAACTCATTTTATTTTTAAATTTATGTTTTTTGCCTCCAAATTTTTTTTGCCATCAATTTAGTCCCTACAAGATAAAAAACCATAGACAGCCCAAATTAGTAGAATCGTATTCAAAATATATATATAATTAACACATAAAAGTATGTCATTTTAGAGTATTGACAAAATGTTTTCTTTGACTTATTAATCTAATTTGATTAAGTCTTTTAAAATCAGGTCGATGGTTGAACCAGTCAGACCATTGATTTCTGATTCATCATTGAATTTTTTTGCTAAGATATAGTTTTTTATATAAAATGTTTTCTGTGACATAATCTAATTTGATAACAATCAAGGTTTTCAAAACCAAACCAATCGTTAAACTAGTCAGGCCACCAATTTTTTATTTGACCAATTCTACTAGTTTGTCTGGTTCAATCAAATAAATTATTAAAAAATAAAAAACTAATAGAAAACACCAATTTACCTGATTCAATCATCAATTTAATTGCTTTTTCAATACAATTCATACCTATTCGCAAATCAACCGATTTAATCCTCCTTCCAAAAACAAAAATTCAAGAAATAATATAAAATTGGGAGAATATTTATCTGAAATTTAGATCCCATTTTAAGCCATCTTACTCTATTATTATCAGTTTCCATTTATCTCACCTTCAATCATGGCTCTTTCCCCTTAATAACAAATGCAGTAAATTTCGGATCATCACATATGACACTTTCTAATACCCCCTTTCACGTTCCAACCAAAAATTATAAAAAAATAAATAAAGTAACAAACGAAGACCAAGTGCATTTGAGTTTTTCAACTTATTAACCATCTAGCACACAATTGTGACCCTTTCTGTACTTACCCCTTTTTTTCTGTTTTTGTTTCTGTTTGTTTGGGGAAGGGTCAAAAAAAGAACACTGTTTGATGTCTCTTTGGCTGTTCCAAAGTTGCAGTTAATATGGCGTTAGATGATAACAAAGACAAGCAAGAAGCTGAGGATAACAAGGCAACTCGTCCTGAAGAGAGTGATGATGATAATGAAGACGACAATGCTATTCCATTAGGTCCACAGTGCTCTCTCAAAGAACAGCTTGAAAAAGACAAGGTTTGTTTTGTTTCTTACATACACACATGATGTGGTTTTTTAATTTGACTTTTTAAGTTGTGGAATCTATATAAACAATATGCATGCATGCACGGGGTTTGGTGATTTTATTGTGTGTAGGATGACGAGAGCTTAAGGAAATGGAAAGAACAGCTTCTTGGAAGTGTGGATATTAACAACATTGGAGGTAGGTAGTTTTCTTCACGAAAATAGTACTTCGGGGGAAATCTTGATTAATACAATTTCATTCTTATATTAGTTTACATTTTTATAATTTTTGAAGAATTAAATTAAAATTTTATAATTTACTAATATATATAAATTTATAAAATTTAAAGGAGCCAATGTGATAGTTTCTCATTTTAAAGGAGGCATTGACCCTCCCAACCCTCCTTAGTGCTGCCCTTGTGTCTGGAAGGCCGACTTCTTTCAAAAAAATTTTAAAATGTTGTCCATTGAGAGTTGACTGGTCTTTCAACGAATTGATATTATCTCCTGTCAAGAGTTTTATCTCTCAATTTTATTGAGATTTCAAGTGCTTGAGGCATTAGGTTCGCAAAGTGACTCGTCCTACCAAAGGAAATGTGGATATTTGCATAGGGTTTGAACCCTTATCCCTTAAATGGCCACAATCAAACCCTATCAAAGAAAACCTGCACCAAACATAGCCAATTCGACAGTTAAACTTGTTGTCTCACGCACTAAAGCTCTCCATGAAGTTGAGACACAAAACCTTGATCGGAAACAATAACGAACCATTGAAGGGTTTAACGTCTCCCAATGAACAACATTTTGAATGCATTTGTTGGTTATGGTTTTATACATTTTTTGTTGCAGAGACACTCGATCCAGAAGTGAAGTTCCTTAGCGTGTCGATCGTGTCGGCGGACAGGCAGGACATGGTTCTTCCGATCCCTGAAGATGGGAAGCCGCATGGCTTATGGTTTACACTGAAAGAAGGTAGTCAATATCGCTTGAAGTTCACCTTTCAAGTCAGCAACAACATTGTATCTGGTCTCAGGTACACTAATACTGTATGGAAAACAGGTGTTAAGGGTAAGCCTATAAACTATCTCTTTGACTCATGAAAAAAAAAAAAGAGAGAGAATTAAAAACACTTGACTGAAAATGATGATTTTTTTTTTTTTTGTTTAGTTTATAGCACAAAAGATATGATTGGAACTTTTAGTCCTCAGCTAGAGCCTTATACGCATGAAATGCCAGAAGAAACAGCCCCTTCTGGTTTTATGGCTAGAGGATCATATACTGCAAAATCAAAGGTATGTTGTTCAACTTTGTTGTTACATTTGTTATATTGGATTATCTTGAGTCAACCAGCTTGATCATGGACACCCGCGAAGTATGAAATTGTTTTGAGGTTGGAGATTATGTTATATATTTTTATAAGGGTTAAAATGTAATATTATCATTTTATTCGTTAAATCAAAATTTTATTATTTTTGAGACATCAAATTATAATTTTACCATATATTAACTTATAAAATATAAAGAGTCTAAAACCAAATTTCCTAATAATTTTAGGGGCCAAGACCTTGCCTAACCCTATCCTTGGCCCTTGATCAAGGAAGAGCTCATTTGTACAAAGATTCTCGCATGAATATCACGTGTGCCATCACCAAATTACATCAATGTCCACTCAAATGCTTCTCTTATCATATCCCATAAAGCCTCCCATAACCATACTCTTGATTGTACAAGAGTAAAACTAAATCCCATCCAATCACATTTTAATAAGGCATTCTTGATAGCACTCTATAACCCTCCACAGGAAAAATGATTATATGAAACAGAGACATCACATCATCCTATATATCTCTTATCAATTATTTAATTCTATTTTAGCATCTTTTTTTCATGTCATTGATACATCATTTTGATAATTTTTTAATTTAAATCTTAGATCCTGGATCCTACACCCTAAACCTTAGACCCTAGATCTTGCATCTTAAACCCTAAATTTTAGACCCTAGACCCAAGGTCCAGGATCTAATGTTCAGGGTCAAAGGTTGAGAATTCAAGTTAAAAAATTACCAAAATGATGTGTTAATTACATATAAAAATATAAGAAAATGGCATTAAATAATTAGTTAGAGATACAGAATGATGTAACGTCTTTGTTTCATACAATCTTTTTCTCACTCGACGGTTATCCAAAAAGTCTCACACCTCTTCAAACTCCTCAAAGAGCCAATTAATATAAGGACTACCAGAATTCTATCAAACTATCTTCGTAACTCTTCAAACACTCACAAGCTACCACTAGAGACTCTCAGCACCCCATGTAAACCTCCTCCAATCCTCTTAACAGCAAACCTTGTACCAACGACAACAACAATCATAGCTCATGTTTATCATTATTTGGCTACCTTTATCAAGATAAATAGCTTATCATTTTTTTTAATGTATTCATGTTTGACATTTCTTTTCAATGCATATCGATATCGATTTCTCTTTTTGTTGCAGTTTCTTGACGATGATCAAAAATGTCACTTGGAGATCAACTACACATTTGACATCCGTAAAGACTGGGCTTAGCTCTAGCACCTTCATTCACATCAATGTTCTTATCGTATTATATACATATTTCTTTTATTCACTATTAAAGTTTATCCCTTTGAGACATTTTTAACTTCTACATTTTTCATGAAATGAAGTGAGAAAAAATTCTCTCACTAGGAAGAACTTTACTATTAATTTAAGGGCAGAGAGTTAGCATTTCTAGGAACATGTTTGGTTTATGACGATGTCTCGACACATTGTTCTTGTTTGTTACTTGTCTTTGCATGATTTTATGCTTTTATTTTCTTTTCTTTTATTAACATTTTTATGTTCTAGTTACAAGTATAATCATAAATAATACATGATTAATTATAATTAAAATTAAATCATTATAATAAACAAGCAAGTTAAAATTTGAAATAAATTTAAGAGATAAATATCAAAATTATACATGTATTTGATTCAATATATAATATCATATATAAATTTTGATTTTGTGGGACTTTATACATGAAAATTTTATTAGATTCAATTTTCACAAATCATGACAACATTATTGAATTAACACTATTTTTTGTTTAATATATAATATACACAAATAATCATATTAATCCAATATGAAAATAAATTAATGTATTTATTTATTTAAATATGTACATTTAAATCAAAACTAAAGTTTAATGTATATATATGAATTAAAATTCAAATTTCATATATATAATTATAAAAACTTAAAGTTCATATATCGAACTACGTATTAAACTAAAGTTTATATATAAATTTGATATTTATATCTAAATCGGACCTGTACTAGAATAAATCTAGCATAACTAACATGGTAAAATTTGGACCAAAACTCACAAAATTCTTAAAGATCCAATCTTACCATTAAGCCGAGGCCTAACAAAATTTTTATGATAAAATACAATTAAAATAAGCAACCCAAAACCAAACTTCATATCAAAATAATATTAGTTTATCATAAATTTATGATTAATTATTTGGTATATTGTTCTTGGGGAGTTGAGATTTTATTATATATCCTTAAATTGTATTTAAAAATTAAAAAATTTAAAAAGTTGTTTGAAAAATTTTAATCTTACTTAGAGAATAAAACTTACCATTACCTATATACTAGATAATTACATAAATTTATTTCTAACGATAAAAGGAAAATGTTTGTGATATTTTTTCTTATATATATATATATATATATGTAATTATTTGATACACCGTCAGTGAAATTTTTATATTTCACAAATTTGAAAGTGTGATAAATTTGATATTTATTTAAATTATTTATTTATTTATTTATTGTACATTCTTTCCTTTGCATATTGCAACTTGTGGACATGTCCCTAGAAATAGATGCACTAGTTTTATTTTATTGTTAAATTTCAGAATATGATTAACTGGTTGGTATATGCAATTATATATATCAGCTTTAAATCAAGTTTTAGAAAATCTCCATCAAATTTGTATAACTAAGTTTGATTAAAATTTTGCATCTACACCAACCAATTGACGAATTTCTAATTGTTAATTGAGATTTATTTAAAGAAGTGTCAATGATCAAACTATTAGTCCAAGTTGTTGATTAAATTAATCCAAAAGATTTTATTAGTTAAAGCAAGGTGCATGTGGGAAATTCATCAAATCTAGGCAAGTGTTAATTAAAATTTTGAATTAAAAAATTAGGATTTTCATATTGTTTCTGGTTGAGGGAATTATTTTGCATTCAGTTCATTTTAAGAATTTTTTGGATCCGTTCATTTCAGATTTTGGAATTTCTAAATTTTTTAAATATTATTTTAAGTTAAACTATATTTTGAGTTGAGTTTTTTTCTTATTCGAGATGATAGATTCTTATCAATCGAATCGAATTGAATTGAGTTTATAGTCGTATTTCATGCTTAAAAATAAATACGGATGACAAAACTCGAATCATCTAATAGATTATGAATCAATTCGCTTATAAAGGAGAGTTTTTTTTTAATTAAAAGAAGTGGATTTTTTTAAAATGTGTATACGAGGTGAGAATTTTTTTTTCTTTTATAGTGATTATGAAGCTATTATGATAATAGCTCATCTTGCCCAACTTGCTATATAAAGTTATTATTTTACCCTTATATATAAAATCTATTATAAAAACTTTATATTCTTTTTACATTTTTCCTTAATTTATTTTTCAAGACTAAAATTCAAATTGAAAATATTAATTTTTTTTAAAATTGATATTGAAATATCTGCATTTTAATTATAAAATGAGGTGAATTTGGTAACATCCCTAAAAATGAGGAGTATAGGGAAGAAAGGAAAGTAGGAGGAAATGAGGGGTGATAATTGGATTATCTAATAATTTGGATTAAAGAGTAAGAATATTAAAATAGAGCAAACTCATGGACACATAAAATTAGTTAATTTACAGTTGTCGATCATGGCTGACAGCAAACAGCCAATGCTGATTGGCTCTAATCCGACCTTCTTCTCGTGGCGGCAGCCAACCACTCAACATGCGACAGCCACCTTTGTCGGCTTCTCTCTCTGTCTCCACTCTTTTTTTTGGTTAATATATACGGATACACTTGAATTTAATAATTTATATCTACTTAGTATTTAAATTTAGAAACCGTAAGTCAATTTGATATTTTTGTTAGGTACTTGACTAGCATAATTAAAATAAGTTGACGTGGATTTGATAACTAATAGCATGATAATTCGTGATAATCTCATATTTTGATATGTGACAAAATATTAAAAATATTTATTAAAAATTATAATTTTATTTTTGCCACGTGCAAAAATATGATGTTGACATGTGTCACCATGCTATTAGTTAACAATACCACATCAACGTCATGTCAATGCCACATCAGTATATTTTAATAATGTTAATTAGATACTTAAAGAAAAGTATCAAGTTAGCTTACGGTTTTTAAGTTCAAGTGCCAATTAATTTCAAAAAAATATATATAAGTACCAACTAGGTATAAATTGCCAAACTCAAATACTTCCGTATATATTAATCCTTCTTTTATTTGTTTCACTTATGTTTACTATTTCTTTTTTTTTCTAAATCTATTTAATAATCAAGTTAAAATACACCATAAGCAACTACACCTTCACAAATTTGGAATTTAGTTCCTCCGATTTCAAAATCCAAATCCAATTGTTAATGTTGTTATTTTTTGTTAAAATTATTGGTATTGTATTTTTTAAAAAAATATTTATTTGGTAGCCTTATAATTAAAAAAATAACATTATAATAAACTTGAATTTAACAAAATAATTTTAATAAGTGCAAGTAGTTAGATTTGAATTTTAAAATCTGAAAAGTAGAGAAACTAAATTCTTAAAAATAAAAGTAAGAGACTTATGTCATATTTTAACCTAATAATTATAAACATAACATAAAGTATTTAAAGGTATAATGACAAATTTAGTTTTTAACATTTACATTTTTATCAATTTAACTTTTAGTCTTTTTGTGTTAAATTTGACTCTTAATAATTTATCAATTTAGCTATTAAAAAGAAAAAAAGACTAAAGTGGTAAAAAGTATAAACATTAAGAAGTAAATCATCATTATATCTTATTTAAAATATAAATACATTAAATGTGTAATGTTAATCAAATTAATTATATTCGTATCTTTGGATAGCCTTAGTTAGGTCGGAAGTTTGGTCTTTAAAAATTTGAATTTAATTTCTTTTTAAGTTATGACATTATAAATTAATATTATGTTGGAATTCACCTCTTCTGGATTATTTTAAAAAATTATGGCTTCCACCTTATCATGAATTTATATCATATACCAAATCATGAAATTTAAAGGACATGCTCTTTAGTAACATTAATATGCTTTTTCTTTTCTTATTTCCACTCTTTTAAAGACTTCCTCTGCCTTTAACCTCTATTTAGAAGTTCATTTTCTTTCCTTTTATTCAATTTTAAAAGCATTCAAATTAAACCAGCCAACAATGATTACAAAGTTGTTAATGATGTTTTGATTTAATGGTATAAATTATATGTGGGATAAATTAGTTATTTATTTTAATATTTGTTATGCTTGATTTTAGATAAAAGTATCATGGGTAAATTATTTCACGTACATTATATTAAAAAGTAAATTAATTTTTGTTTAAACTTTTATCTGTTTTACTTTTAAAATTGATCTTTGAATGTTAAGGTAAGATATGACATATGGCATGTCACATGTCACTATTTAATTATTTTGTCTATCATACTACTTTTTAACAATAGAAATTGATAAAATTTTTAATAGAAAAATTATTTTAATAATAGAAATTGATGAAATTTTTAATAAAAAATTAATTTACTCTCTAATCTACTATACAGAAATTAATTTGTAATTTTTAAATAAAAAGATAAAATATAATCTAACAACGTTGATAATATTTTTACCCTTGATTATGATAATAATTATTAGTATAATAGTAAATTTTAACTTGTAAAACGTGAAGAAACATGTGTTTGGTTGGTAATACTAAGAAGTTTTTGGGTTCTTATTTTTGTCTCATCCATCACTTCAAAAAGAAATTGTGGGATAGTGGGTCCTATTTTCACTGTTAAAATAAAAATAGTTTTATTTACACTCAAAAAAAAAATTGTTTCCAAAACCGGGTTTATTCACCCTCTCAACCTAAGTTCTAATCCCCTTTCATTTACATATTTGCAAGTGTAATTCATAATTATGAAAAAATAAAAAAACTTCATGTAGGCATTAATATTAAGAGTTGAATTATATTTACCTCCTTTTAATAAAAAAATAGGTAAATTAATTTATGTATATTTAATCAAAAGGCAAGTTAGCCCTGTTGTTAAAGTTTTTTTTTTTTTTCATTTCTATTGTTAAAAATTAATCTTTATACATCAACAAGAGGTACACATCGGACACGTCGTGTATCATTGTCTGATTATTCTATCAGTTATTCTAGTTTTTAACAATACAAATAGATGAATTTTTTAATAGAATAGACCGATTTGTTCTTTGAACTAACGTATAAGAATTAATTTGCCCATTCTACCTCTGAATACAATGGCTTCCATGATACTTTTACCCTTTTATGACATATAAGTGTAAAAACACAAGTTCGAATTTTCGGAAGCATACTTATTAGAAAGATTTTATCTGTCACATCCCAAAAATTGAGTTTGTAGAAATTGGGTTAGTGAACCAAGAGTGGTCACGTTTTGGTTTTTTTTTTTTTTACTTAAATGTTGTAGAAATCATGTCAAGTAGTTAATTCATTGAAGTAGTAAAGTGTTAATTATGTGTGTTTGAGGTCTTGTGTTCAAATCTTCTTTTAAATTTTTGTTATTTTTGTCTCAACCCCTATCTCTGAACATCTAGCTTATTTATTATTTTTGCTCAACTATTAACAAGAATTAGCCTACTGGTTGAATGGTAAGGCTTAAACTTACCTAAAGGTTTTATTTTTGAATCTTGTGGTATGCAAAATGGAAATATTTTTATTCCCTCTTGTTGTGCCGCCCATGTGGATTGTTATCCACTTTTCCATTTCCTTTCCAATCTGCCCTTTTCTTTTTTCTTTCCTTTTTCCCATGTCCAAGTTCTTTTGTTTTTTTGACTAATTTCCTATGTCGATTTTCCCATTCTTTTCTGTTTTTTTTTTGTAAGCGCAAATACAATCTTAGTTCCTTTTTTGACAATTCTCAATTGTTGTTTTCTGATGTTTTACCACGGTGGTGTTGTGTTTTGAGCGAGGAATTCATATTTCTATTCTAGATTAAGTCTCGTATGTGCATTCTTCGGTGGTAAAGTGAATTAAATTTTGTTTCTTGTTGCTCGTGTGGAAGTAAGTGTGTTATTTGGTTGTTTGGATTGGGGTTGGTTTTGAATAATTTCAACTATTTTGTTAGGTAACGAACACGAAATGGATAGTTCAACAGCGAATTAGACTTGGTTAAGTGTTGTGTTTTTCAAGGGAAGTGGTTGAATACTTCAATTAGGGGCTAGCGGTAAATTTTGACAAGAGCCAAATGCCCATTTGTTGTTTATTAATTCGCTAGTTGAGTAAAATTCGATTGATTGTAAATGTTGTTAATTGGTTGTTGGTGGATATCAATGTGCGATATTACTATTTACTTATATAATAAGTAAATACATATATATATTCATATATTTGTACCAATTAAAATAATACACATGTATTTATACTTACCACACGCTTGTCATATAGGCTTATTTGTTAATTTAATCCCTTGACTTTTCTATAGTTTATAATTAAACTTTCACACTTTATTCAATTTAATTCATATATTTAATTAACCCTAATTAAGCTAAATTTACTTAATTAAAATCTAATTAGCCTCTCACTTAACTTCGTAAATATTTCTAATAAATATTTACGAATCTAATTTTCAAAATAAAAAACGCAAAAACTCACTTTTCCAATGACCTTAAAATTTGGGTCGTTACCTCCCCCCTTAATAAATTTCGTCCTCGAAATTTACCTGAAAAGAGATTGGGGTATTGTGATCTCATTGTATCTTCTAGTTCCCATGTTGCTTCTTCAATATTATGACTTCTCCATAATACTTTTACTAAAGGAACTCGTTTATTACGTAATTCCTTTACCTCATGTGCCAGTATTTTAACCTGTTCTTCTTTATATGATAAATCAGGTCAAATATTTATATCTTCAGTTGAAATCATATGAAAAGGATCAGATTTGTATCTTCTTAACATAGAAACATGGAAAACATTATGAATATTCTGTAATTCAAGAGGCAGAGCTAAATGGTATGTTACCGGTCCAATTCTTTCTATAACCTCATACGGTCCAATATATCGTGGACTCAACTTACCCTTCCGACCAAATCACAAAATTTTCTTCCAATGAGAGACTTTAAGAAATACTTTGTCTCCAATTGAGTACTCAATGTCTCGTTGTTTCAAATCTGCGTACGATTTCTGCCTATCAAAAGTTGTTTTCAATCTTTCTCCAATCTTTCTAACAGTGCTTTCCGTTTCTTGAATCAACTCTGGACCAACCACTTTTCTTTCATTTAGTTCCGTCCAACACACTGGCGATCGACATCTCCGACCATACAAAGCTTCATACTGTGCCATTTGAATACTTTATTGACAACTATTATTATAAACAAACTCAGCTAACGGTAAATAATGTTCCCAACCTGATTCAAAATCAATGATAATAGCTCGGAGCATGTCTTCTAAAATCTGAATGACTCGTTCTGTCTGTCCATCAGTCTGTGGATGAAAAGATGTACTAAAATGAAGTTGAGTACCGAGAGACTTATACAACTGTTTCCAGAACCTTGATGTAAACTGTGGATCTCGGTCAAAAATTATTGATACAGGAATACTATATAGTCTTACAATTTCCCGGATATAAATTTCTGCCAACTTTTGAAGTGACCAATCTGTTCTGACTGCTATAAAATGAGCTGACTTTGTGAGCTGATCAACAATCACCCAAACAGCATTTTTCTTACCAGTTGACATCGATAACCCGGTTACAAAGTCCATCGTGATGCAGTCCAATTTCCATTCAGGAATATTAATAGGCTGAAGAATCCAGTTGGAACCTGATGTTCAGCTTTAACTCGCTGGCATGTTAAACATTTAGCCACATATTCCACTATATCTTTTTTCATACCTGGCCGCCAATACAGTTCCCGTAAATCACGATACATCTCTTCGTTTCTCCGAGATGTAATGCAAAAAAACTGTCATGTGCTTCTCGAAGTATTAGCTCTTTCAACTCTGAAATAGTTGGAATACAAAGCCGATTCTGATATCTCAAACAATCATGCTCATCAATGCTAAAATTTTCTATCATATCATTCTACACCATCTCTTTCTTCTTCATTAGCTTTTCAACTTCTAACTGTGTTGTTCTGATTTGATCAAACTTTACTGGTTTTACTATCAATTCAGCCAAAATACTTCCATCATCAACAATACTGAGCTGTGCAAACATTGCTCTAAACTCAATTGCAGTCTTCCTACTTAACGCGTCAGCTACCACATTAGCTTTACCCGGATGATAGTCAATAACACAATCATAATCTTTTAAAAATTCTATCCATAGACGCTGTCTCAAATTCAATCCTTTCTGTGACAGAAGATACTTGAGACTTTTATGATTATTGTAAATATAACACTTTTCGCCGTATAGGTAATGTCTCCAAATCTTCAAGGCAAATATTACTACTGCTAATTGTAGATCATGTGTTGGATAATTGTGTTCATGCAGTTTCAATTGCCGTGAATCATAAGCTATTACCTTTCCATTTTGTATCAATACACACCCAAGACCATTTAAAGAAGCATCACTGTATACAACGAAATCTTTTCTCGACTCTGGAAAAGTCAATATTGGTGCCTCTGTTAACATTTGCTTCAACATTTCAAAAGTTTTCTGACACTGCTCACTCCAAACAAACGAAACATCCTTTTGCAGTAACTTTGTCATCGATAAAGCTATTTTTGAAAATCCCTTTACAAACCTTCGATAATATCCGGCCAACCCAAGGAAACTACGTATTTCTGACACATTTCTAGGAACTTTCCACTAAAGTATGGCTTCAATCTTCTTTGGATCTACTCTTATCCCATCTGCTGATACTACATGACCAAGTAATACAACCTCTGTTAACCAAAACTCACACTTACTTAATTTCGCATATAATTGCTTCTTTCGCAATGTTTGCAAAACAATTCGAAGATGCTTTTCATGTTTAGTTTTAGACTTCGAATATACTAAAATATCATCAATAAAAACTACTACAAACTGATCCTAGTACGGTTGGAAAATTTGATTCATAAGATCCATAAAAACAGCCGGAGCATTTGTTAACCCAAATGGCATCACCAAAAATTCGTAATGCCTATATCGTGTATAGAATGTCGTCTTTGGTACATCACTCTCCTTTACCTTCAACTGATAATATCCCGACCTCAAATTAATTTTTGAAAACACAGAAGCTCCTTTTAATTAATCAAATAAATCATCAATGCGAGGTGATGGGTATTTATTCTTGATAGTTACCTTATTCAACTGTCGATAATCAATACACAACAGCATCGAACCATCTTTCTTTTTAACGAATAACACTGAAGCTCCCTACGATGATGTACTAGGTCGTATAAACCCCCGGTCCAATAAGACTTGCAGTTGTACCTTCACTCCTTCAACTCAGTAGTAACATTCGATATGGAGGTATTGACACTGGATCTGTACCCGGGTATACTTCAATAAAAAATTCAACCTCCCGATCAAGAGGTAATCCAGACAATTCTTCCGGAAACACATCAAGAAATTCACATATAGTTCAGATTTTACTGTATTGACTCTCAACTGAATCGAAATTAATAACATATGCTAAGAAAGTAGCACATCCTTGATAAAGAAGCTTACTAGCTTTAATTGCTGAAATAACACGAATAGTCCCACTAGTCCGAATACCATTTACTTCAAGCTGATCACCACTTTCATTCAGAATAGTGAATTTCTTTTTATAAAAGTCCAAAATTACTCCATGTTTTGATAGCTAGTCTATGCCTAGTATAATATCAAAATCGCCAAATGCCATAATCAACAGATTGATACGTGATATTCGCGGCAGGTTTTAAAAATTTATAATTAATCATTCTTGAAACTAACTATTATCACGATGAAGGCAAGTGTACCTATTGAACAATAGTATAACTTTAGCAAGACCGGATTGTCGAACCCAAAGGAACCAAGAGTACTAGTAATTACTTTCTTTTTATTATCTAGCTTAAAAATTAAAGGATTTGTTTATTGAAACTAATTAATTAAACTAAGGGTATACAGAGAGAAAATTGGGGAAAAGCTTTTGGGAAAGCTCGATTGATTAAGACAATACCCAAGGAAAAATCTACCTAGACTTCACTTGTTATTTAACTCTGAATCAGATGATTTATTCATTTGTCTTGATCCGTAGAAATCCCTAAGTTATATTATTATCTCTCTCGAGACTAATAACGTCTAACCCTAGGTTGATTAATTGAAATCTCTTTCTAATTAACACCCTAGTGTTTCACTAACTCGATCTATGGACTCCCTAATTAGGTTTCACCCTCATCCTGCAAAATCTTGTCACCCTATCTCTAGGTGTACAATCAACTCTGCTTAATTACGGAAAATTTACTCTTAGACAGGGACTTTTGCTCCTCTGAATAAGCGCATTAACTTGAATTGATATCTTGAAATATTAAAATAAGAATTAAGAACACATAATTAAGAACAAGTCAAATATTTATCATACAATTCAGATAATAATAACAAGATCCGTATTAGGTTTCATTCCCTTTAGGTATTTAAGGGGTTTAGTTCATAATTATGAAAGAAAACATCTCAAAAGAATAAAGATAACAAAACGTAAAGAAAACCCAAAACTCCTGAAGGAAATTGAAGGGAGATCTTCAGTCTTGACAATGAATCCGGCTTCTGAGATGGATCAATCGGCTTTACTTGAGTAATCCTTGCCTCCTACCCTCTATGTCTTCTCTTAATGCTTCCTCAGGTGTTTAAATAGGCTTCAGAATGCCTAAGAGCCCTCAAAACTGGCCTTTTTCGAATAGGACTATACTTGGGCTCGACAGGGACACACCCGTGTGACACACCCGTGTGCAATTACTTCAGGGTGTGGTTAAGGCTGTTAAATAGGCATGGGCGTATGGCCTACCCGTGTGAGTCGTGCTTTAATTCTGCCAAATGGACATGGCCGTGTGGCCTCCGTGTGAGGAAGTCCAGGCCGTGTTGATTTCCCATGTTGGCCCATTTTCTCCGTTTTTTGGCCTGTTTCTCGCTTTTTTTACTCTTCTATGCTCACTTAAGTATAAAACATGAAATTAAAGGATTAGGAGCATCGAATTCATCAAATCTAAGGAGAACTTATCCATAAATGTGCTAAGCATGGGATAAAAATATGTATAAATTACGGTTTATCAAATACCCTTACACTTAAGCATTTGCTTGTCCTCAAGCAAAATCCTCAACTCACAATCAAAATAAATTCTTCTCAACTTATAATCCCTATCGATAATATCTCAAAATAAACCATAAGTAATCATACATTGAGAATTCAACTAGAAGAACATCAAAGTTTCAAACATTCCAAGTTGAGCATTTTATCACGAAAACATAGGTGTCTCCCCTCATTTAAGTGATTACCTTTGATTCAAAATATCACAAAGTTTAACATCCTCACTAAAGATTTACTCAAATCACTCAAAGTGCTTAAGGACAATAAATGAAGCACTCATTAGTCAATATGAAAAGTTATTACCATAGGCTTGCATGAAAATCAAATCTCCACTACTATATATTGAGATGATACGTCAATCAAAAGGTCTTTAGAGGGTTGTAACGTGGCTTTGGTTAGGGGGTGTGGTCACAAGATGAAAAAAAAGGTTAGAATCGAAATTGAATTGAAAATTTACCTAACTAGAAAAATACTAATCATTAATTGAATACAAGTGAGCTTCTTATTAGAATATGGAATTAACACTTAAGCTTAAAAAACAATAAATTACTAATAATATATATGTATGTATTGTATTTTTTAAGAACAAGTCAAATAACATAGGCTATCTATAAAAAATAAAACATAGCTAAGCAATTTATTCAAATCAAATCTCGATAAAAATAAGGATTAAATTAATTTAAGGGATTTCAACAATAATGGGTTATGGGTTAATATTGAAGGTAAATCAATGGATGGATTATTAGGCTCAAAGGGGTTTACTAAGGGTTAATTATGAAGGTAGGCTTTTATGGAGTGAGTGGGTTAAACCTAAGTGCCTTTATCATTTTGACATATCAAATCAAAGGTGTAGTCTTGACATGTATAATCAAGCAAGTTCTAGAATAACAGGTCAATATTGACGTACTCAAAGCAACAATAAAAGTAAGCATGAAAGAAATAATAGATGCTCTAAAGGCTCAAGATCTCACAAAAATTATGGCTTTTTGATGTTTAAACCTGTGAACTTCAACTCAAGATAATACCTGAACTTGGGGAAATAACCTAAAAATTTTTAATTCTCAAAAATCAACTTTATCATGCTTGATTCTCTAATTCCTTAAAGTTTAAACAATCAATACATAAATGCCTATGTTTTAATTCAAGACATATCAACAAAAATCATAAATTAATCAAAATTCATTCTAATGATGATGTGAGAAAATTATTTGAGAACAAGACAAAATTCAGGGATTTTTTGATAATGATATAAATAACCCCCCACACTTAAGATGTACATTGTTCTCAATGTACAATGATAGATATACTGAAAAATATGGATATATAATCATAAGATAGGGAGAGGAGTGAAACTTCCTGAATGTTGAATGGAATCCTTGAATTGGAGGTATGGAGAATAATAAGCCAAGACAATGATAAGATTGGAGGAGGATACTTTGGTGGTGGTAGAGGTTGGGTTCCACAACCACAGTGTCCAGCGAAGAGGTTATTGTGGTGGCCAGGCAGGACATGGCAGTCTTGAAGAACCTTTTCCAGTGGAGTTTCGAGTTTCTAAGTGATAATGAGCTTTGGAGCTCTTTATAACTGTGATAACGTCAAGAACTCTTTAGGAAATATAGAGAAGTATAATTACTTGTAATGAAATAGCTGAAACTATAAATTGTTCAATAAAAATTATAAAATCTAAAAATGAAATAGTATTAAATAAAATAAAAAGTACTTAACGAAGATAAATAAAGATAAAAGTGAAAATAAAAATAAAAAATAAAAAGTCTTTAAACATCGTCATCGCTGGATGGTTCACGAGGTGGTGGTGGCGATGAGATGTGAAGGTGCTGACAAATCTGATGTAGAGTAGCATCAATGTGATCAAAGCGCTAAAAACACTACTGCTCAAATCGAGTAAGGTGCTCAGAGATGTCAGAATATGAAGCCGCCGCATGAACTGGATGATGGATGGGTGGTGGCTGAGACGGTGGGACCTCGTGCTGTGGAGGGACATTATCAGTAATTTCCTCTGGGTCCTCCTTCTTGGCGGACTGGGCCAGGCGGTACAGGGGTGGGTCAACTCCATGTCGACGCTTGATCATCCTCATATGTAGCATACTTGAGATGCCCTGTGGGGACATCTGACCAATGAGGGTGAGGGAAGATGCTTGTGCCGTGTTGAGGAGGCCAAAATACCGTGCCAGACGAGTCACATAAGGGCCGATAGATATGACTCCCTTCCTATGCCACTCCGTCTGATGGCGAATGACGAGGGTAATGAAATAGGCAAGGTCAAAGACGTGCCAGTTCGCCATATTCCATAAAAAGTAGGTGTCGTGAGTATTAACGACGCTAGTTCTCTCTTGCCGTCCTATCAGAGTGTGGGCCAAAATAGCATGTAAGTACCTCACGGTTTGGGCAAGAGCCGATGCCTTGGAGCGGCTAGGGTCGTAGGTGGCCGAGGCAGGGACGAGGGCCTTCCAGCACTTTGAAGGAGAGTAGTGGATGTGGCGATGGAGGGTATCGAGTTCGTTGTCGTCCATGAACTCCTCTGTGTATAGCCCCAGTGTAATTCCAAACTCAGGTATGCTCAAGTAGTGCACTAAACCACCGAGATGGAATTGAACCGTTTTAGGATCATTGAACTGTGTCATGACGACTTGAAGGTGGAAGGTCGAGCAGAGTTCGAGTGTGAGCTCGAGGTACGTTGGCTCGATGATCTCAAAAAAAAGCCCCATGGTTCAGTCTTCAGAAGAGCTCAGACCACGTCAACCAGTTGGATTTGTTCGAGTGCGGTCCAATCAATGCAGCGGCCCGTACCTAAGGGTCGAGCCCGAAGTATCTGGAAAAGTTCCTCTTGGGGTCCCAAGGGAAACTGGAGGAATGGGTGTCTGATTTTCGCGGTAGGGCCCGACGATGATGCTGCTCCTTTCTTCTTCTTCGAGGCGGGGACCGTAGTTTTTTTACCACGATTTGACATGATATCTGTAATGGCAAGATGAAATAAAAATAAAATTACTCCCCAACAATAGCATGGAAAGATATGCAATGCATGTTAGAACTAAATAGAGATACTTCAGAGGAACCATGTACTAGAAACAATTATGCTGAAAGATAATCCCAATCAGACATTTTAAGTCATTACTACGAATAAGAATATGAGAATAATGCCTAGTGCATGGATGCATATGGGAATAATAATATGGGAAATAGATTGAACTCCATGGTAGCACAAGAATGAATGTATCATAATCCATCAACTAGATTAGCAAGAAACAAAGGGTATAAACATTGCTATTATTAGAACTATGAAGATTAACAGTCAAAATAAAACAAGAAAAATCAAATTAGTAAACGAAATGAAGAGAAAAAAATGAACAAATGCAAGAGCTTAGTAGAGGGAGGAGCTTGAGTCATCGATGGTGGTGTTGTGGTCGGCACACGGGCGTGGCAGGAAGGGCATGTAAAGGGGTTGCAGCGGCTAGGGTTAGGGATTTTAAGGAAGGAGATGATGAATAGTGAGGGATTTATATAGATTTTTGGGCAAACGGTCATGGGGCACGCCCGTGTGCCATAATTTTAGCCCGTGTGTTTCGCGATTTCTAAATTTGGGCGCATCTGAAATTCGTCCCACGCCCGTGCTCTTTGGGCGTATTGGTTCACACGGCCGTGTCGCATGCTCGTATCCTACTTCGTTCGCTTCTCCCACGCCCGTGTGTATAGGTGCATGCCCGTGTTATTTTATTAGTCTTGAGCACGGGTGGTAGGCACGAACATGTTGCACGCTTGTGCTAAATTCTTAGTTTAAATTACAGTTTCTAGACATGGGCGAGTCGCACGCCCATGTTGTTTTGACAGACTTGCCCACGACCATGTTACAAGGCCGTGGCAACTTATCGCATGTCGTGTTGGGGAAAAATTTTGCCCTATTTTCACACGGCCGTATCGCACGGCTGTGTCTACGCCCGTGGTGTGAGCACAGCCTAAGGCACACCCGTGTGCCTGGTCGTGTGGATTAGAAAACCTGTGTTTTAAGGACTCAATTAGTGATTAAATGTTAAAAACTAAAATTTTAAAGAAATCAATACTGTTAGTGCTCGGGCTGCCTCCTGAGAAGTGCTTATTTAGAGTCTAAGCTCTATTTACCTCCCTTTTGCATGGTCATGGTGGTGCGAGGAGTTTACACTCCTTATTCCTGCTATCAATTTCATCAAAATAAGGTTTTAGACTGGTACTATTTACCTTAAAAGTGCCGAATTTGGGATGAATTACCTTGACTGTACCGTATAGAAAAATGCTGAATACTGTAAGAGGGATTGCTCCGTTAGGTTCAAGAGTGGCAATACGAGGGTCTGTTGTATCTAGTTGTACTTTGTCTCCAACCTTAAGTTGATTTGGTGAAATATTGAGCTCGTTATGGCGTGGTTTTGGTTTATCGTGTGTTATTGGTTTATGTGTTCGCCATTCATCTAGTTCCTCGATTTGTAGCTTTCATTCTTCATAGATGGGTTCTTTGTTGTTACTTGAACAAGGCTCATGTGTGCTCTCTGAACGTGTTTCTTGTAAAGAAGGTTACAGCACATGGTCAATATTAATAGGATTACGAGCTTGAAGAGTAATTGAGTCATCACCTACACGAAGTGTGAGTTCACCTGTACCAACATCAATAACGGTTCTAGCAGTTGCTAAAAAGGGCCTTCCTAGAATTAGAGGTGCGTCACTACCCTCTTCTATGTCTAGAACAACAAGATCGATAGGGAATATAAATGTATCAATTTTTACAAGTACATCTTCAATGATACCTCTAGGAAATCTGATAGTTTCATCAGTTAACTGAATACTCATCCTAGTTTGTTTGGGTTTCCCAAGACCTAATTGTTTAAACATTTTGTATGGCATGACATTAATACTAGCCCCTAAATCAGCCAAAGCATTTTTAACATTTAAGCTACCAATTAAACAAGGAATTGTAAAACTCTTTGGATTTTTAAATTTGTTGGCTAGCTTGTTCTATAAAATGGCTGAGCAAACCGCATTTAACCCCACATGCGACGCTTCATCCAACTTCTGCTTATTTGCTAAAAGCTCCTTTAAGAATTTGACTGCATTTGGCATCTACGAAAGAGCTTCAATAAATGGTAAGTTAATGTGTAATTTCTTTAATAGTTTAAGGAATTTACCAAATTGTTCATCTGTACAGTCTTTCCTTGTCGCATTGGGGTATGGCACTCGTGGTTTGTACTCTTTACTTACCAGTTTCTGCTTATTGTGGTCTACCTGGCCTTTACCTTTACTTACCATAATTCCTTGCCTCGGTTCTGGTTCAGGGTCAACTAACCCTTCCTCGTCTTGGATGGTAATTGCATTGAGTTGTTCCCTTAGGTTAGATTTAGTGTTACTCAGCAGGCTACCTTATGGTCGTTCAGAAATGAGTTTTGAGCCCTTGGATGGATGCCTGTTGATTCTTAAGTGTTGTTTTGGTATTTTAAAAGCGAATTTCTGACACCGAGATAAACGTTGTTAGCATCTCCTCAAGGTTCAGCTTCTTTTCCTGTTTGTAAGGTGGTTGTTGGAAGCCTGGAGGCGGTGGTGGTCTCTGATTCCTTTGGCCTCATGAGAAATTTGGGTGTTCCTCCATCCTGCATTATAAGCGTTACTATAAGGATTATTTTAAGGTTGAGGATTATTACCCATATAATTTAATTGTTCGTTTTCCATGATGTGGTCATAAGGTGGGTATTCTGAATTGCTCGTCCCTCCTTCACTTACATTGCATTGCATCATTGGGTGAACCTGTGAAGAACCAAGAAAACCGTCAATTTTTCTATTCAAAAGTTCTATCTGATTAGAGAGCATAATGACCGAATCAACGTTAAAAATGCCGATTGCTTTCGTTGGCTTTGTGCTCATGACTTGCCACTGGTAATTATTCAGTGACATCTCTTTTATAAATTCATAAGCATCCTCAGGTGTCTTATTATTGATAGTCCCATCAGCAGCTGCGTCAACCATCTGTCTAGTTGAAGGATTCAAGCCATTGTGAAAAGTTTGAACCTGTATCCAGAGTGGTAACCCATAGTGAGGGCACCTTTTCAACATATCCTTGTATCTCTCCAATGCATCGTAGAGTGTTTCTAGATCCATCTGCACAAAAGAAGAGAGATCATTCCTTAATTTAGCCATTTTAGCCGGTGAAAAATATTTTAGTAAAAATTTTTCGGTCATTTGTTCCCAAGTAGTGATTGACCCTCGTGGTAACGAGTTCAACCATTGTTTAGCCTTATTCTTTAATGAAAAGGGAAATAACCGAAGGCGTATAGCATCGTCAGAAACGCCATTGATTTTAAATGTGTCGCAAAACTCCAAAAAATTCGCAAGTGATTGTTTGGATCATCATCCTACAAACCATCAAACTGAACAAATAGCTGTATCATTTGAATCGTGTTAGGTTTCAGTTCAAAATTATTTGCAGCAATAGCAGGCCTAACTATACTTGACTCAATTCCTGTTAAATTTAGTTAGCATAATCATACATAGTGCATGGAGCATGATTCTGATTTACTAGATCAGTAGCAATCACAGGAGGTAGAGGATTTTCCTGATTTTTAGCCATTCCTCGGTTGTGGTTTGAATATCGTCCTCTTGCTCTTCCTCTGTGTATCTTAAGCTTCGCCTTATTTCTCTTCGGTTTCTGCGAGTTGTGTGATCAATGTCACTATCAAAAAGTAATGGTCCTGACTGGTTTCTTCTGGTCATAAACTAGAAAAACCTATCAGAAGCGAATAAGAGAGAAAATTAGAAAAGAAAATAAAAATTTAAATTGTATATAAAGTAAAATGGCTAAAGTAATAAAAATCTAGTGTTCCTAATATCTTAGTTCCCCAACAACGGCACCAAAAACTTGATACGTGATATTCGCGACAGGTTTTAAAAACTTATAACTAATCGTCCTTAAACCTAACTATTATTACAATGAAGGCAAGTGTACATATCGAACAGTAGTATAGCTTTAGCAAGACCGGATTGTCGAACCCAAAGGAACCAAGAGTACTAGTAATTACTTTCTTTTTATTATCTAGCCTAAAAATTAAGGGATTTGTTTATCTAAACTAATTAACTAAACTAAGGGTGCACCGACGCTGTCTCAATTTCAATTCTTTCTGTGACAGAAGATACTTGAGACTTTAATAATCAGTGTAAATATAACACTTTTCACCTTATAGGTAATGTCTTCAAATCTTCAAGGTAAATATCATTACTGCTAATTCTAGATCATGTGTCGAATAATTGTGTTCATGCAGTTTCAATTGCCGTGAAACATAAGCTATTACCTTTCTGTTTTGTATCAATACACACCCGAGACCATCTAAAGAAGTATCACTGTACACAATGAAATCTTTTCCCGACTCTAGCAAAGTCAATATTGGTGCCTCTGTCAACATTTGCTTCAATATTTCAAAACTTTTTCGACACTACTCACTCCAAACAAACGGAACACTCTTTTGCAGTAACTTTGTCATCGGTAAAGCTATTTTTGAAAATCCCTTTACAAACCTTCGATAATATCCGGCCAACCTAAGGAAACTATGTACTTCTAACACATTTCTAGAAATTTTCCACTGAAGTATGGCTTCAATCTTCTTTGGACCTACTCTTATCCCATCTGCTGGTACTACATGACCAAGGAATACAACCTCTATTAACTAAAACTCACACTTACTTAATTTCCCATATAATTGCTTCTCTCGCAATGTTTGCAAAATAATTTGAAGATGTTGTTCATGTTCAGTTTCAAACTTCGAATATACTAAAATATCATCAATAAAAACTACTACAAACTGATCCAAGTACGGTTGGAAAATCCGATTCATAAGATCCATAAAAGTAGCTGGAGCATTTGTTAACCCAAATGGCATCACCAAAAATTCGTAATTCCCATACCGTGTACAGAATGCCTGTAACACCCCTAACCCATATCCAACACCGAAACAGGGCTCAAGGCATTATAGGAACTTTACACTTTCAGTATACTAACTCTGGTCACAAAATTTCATTTGAATTTAAAACTTTTCAATCATGAACATCTCGTCCCTTGTATAGGCCTTTGAGACCTATAACATATTGGAAGGCAATGCGAGACAAATACGGGCACGTTCGATTAACCTTGGGCTCCTTAGAAAATTTTCCTTAACATAAAGGGACACACATTCGTGTAGGTGAGCAGTGTGGACTCACACACCCGTGTATCTTGGGGCATGCCCATGCTCTTCAACCGTGGGCAACACTGACTTATCAACAAGGCCATGGAACATGCCCATACTGCCTGCCTGTGGACGAAACTGTCATTTTACACGGCCATGGCGCACGCCCGTGTAGCCTACCCGTGTACAACTTTGAGCTAAAATTTTAAGTGCAGGGAACACACAACCATAACACATGCCTATGGGAGAGAACCGTGTGTCTCACACGGCCTAGACACACGCCCGTGTATCTAACCATGTGGACTTTAATAGGCTATTTTCTAAGCCTTTAGTCACCCTTTTCTACTACTTGTGCCTAATAGTTACCAAGTTTGAGAGAAAGCATGATTATACACTTGTAAATAATCTAAATGAAAATAGTTGTATGGAGACCTCATATCATTGGTTTCATACATAAATGGTTATATCCTATTTAGTGTCATGGGTTCCCATATTCATTAATCCATCTGAAATTGGCTCATTCATGTGATTCATTGTCAATTGATAGTAACCCATCATTTGTAATTAAAACCATGCATAAATTCATAGGTCATAGCCTACTTAAATTAAGCCAATTTTCATGGCCATATACAAAGAGATAAACATATTTTTACATGCCTTTACTGGGCAAATCAAATGACACATATAACAAAATAGTAAAAAATACTATACATGTCATTGAACAAAATAAACAGAGTCTTTATACCAAAGCTTGTTTAGTTAATAGTATGTTGCTTCTCCCACCCGTCTTCCAATCCTTATGAGTCATCGAGCTCTGAAAAATAGGGAAAAGAGAGGGATAAGCATTTTCATGCTTAGTAATCTCGTTGAGTTTCTAGGAAATCTCGATGGAATACCCATTATTCGTCAATTCATTCAAATGATCTTTCCATATATACGCTCCCGCGAACCTCACATCATATGGCGGGATTACCAGTCCAGGTTAAATCCCCCATTATATGAACTCATAAGGTGATGTCGAGATTGCCAGTCCAGGCTAAATCCCTTATAACAACGAACACCCTTAATGAGCTCGGATCTGAGTTACTAGTCCAGGCTAAATTCAGATCCTAATCGGATTACCCGTCTAGGCTAAATCCACAATACACTCATATTCTTCAAGAGGCTTGATCATTCAAGAAACAACCGTCCGAGTTAGATTCCTTTCCATACTCGAGATCACGGATTACCCGTCCGGGTTAAATCCTTTCTGCATGATCAACCGTAAATTATACATATTTTTACCCCATGTTTAATGTATTTTATGGATGATTTACCATTAGAATTGGTGAATTCAATGCTCCTAATGCTTTAATTTCATGTTTTATACTTAGGAGAGCATAGGAGAGCGAAAGGAATGAGAAACGGGCCAAAAACGGAGAAAATAGGCCAATGTACGAAATCAACACGGCCTGGACCTCCTCACACGGGCAGACCACACGGCTGTGTCAATTTGGCAGGCCCGAGCATGGCCTGAAATAATCGAACACGGAGGTGTGACACGGGCGTGTCCCTAGCGAGCCCAAGTTGAGTCCAATTCGGAAAAGGCTAATTTTGAGTGCTTCTAGGCATTCCAAAGCCTATAAATACACCCTAGAGAAAGAAAAAAAAGGGAGACGGAGATTAAGGAGTAAGGAATTACTCCAAGGAAGCCGATTGATCCATCTCAGAAGCCGGATTCATCATCAAGACTGAAGATCTCTCCTCAATTTCCCTTCAGGAGTTTTGGGTTTTCTTTATGTTTTGTATTCATTATTCTTCTGAGATGTTTTCTTATTTAGTTATGAATTAAAACCCCTAATTATGAAATCTAAGACGAATCTTGTTATTATTTTCTGAATCGTATGATAATTATTTAACTTGTTCTTAATTATGTGTTCTTAATTCTTGTTTTGAAATCCCAGGATATTAATTCAAGACATGCTCTTATTCAGAGGAGGAATAGACCCTGTCTAAGAGTACATTTGTCATAATTAAGAGGAGTTGATTGCGCGCCTAGACTGTAACACCCCGAACCCGAGACCATCGCCGGTGTCGGACACGAGGGGTTAGCAAGCCAAGTTCACTTGTTTTGCCCATCCATTGGACATTTCCAGTCAGGCTGGAAAAACTGCGTCACTGTCGCCTTAAAAATCATATCTCGAGTTTCAAAACTCAGAAACTGGTTTCGTAAATTTTCCCTGAATTTAGACTCATATATCCATCCATGGATTTATTTCTAGAATTTTTGGTCAGGCCAATTGGTACAGTTTATTAGTTAAATTCACCCATGTTACAGGGATTGACTGCTCTGACCTTCGCGCCGTATAACTTGAATATATCTCTGTACAGGGCTTTAATGCTGGTGCCGTTTATTTCTAATGAAACTAGACTCAAAATGGAATCTGTACATATAAGGTATGTCTCCTAATTCTTTCTGGATAATTTATAGTAAATTTTTAAAGTTGCGACAGGGAACCCAAAAACCGTTCTGGCCCTGTCTCACAATAGCTTTAATATCTCTTAACATGTAACTCCTATGACCATTTCGTTTCTTCCATATGAAAATAGACTCATCAATGTTAATTTACATAGCTGATTCACTATTTAATACCATTCTTACAAATTTTGGTGATTTTTCACATTCACATTACTGCAGCTGGCAGCATCTGTTTTTAAGGTAGGTCTTACCTATTTTGTAGTCTCCATGAACCAACTAGTCTTGCCTTACATAGGTCCACATATGATCATTTTAACCATGCCAATGGCTGATCATGTGACCAACATTCCCATTTCCAATTCATAGTCACATCATGACACCATATATATATATACAAACCGCAAATAGTTTAAGTTGATACTTCACTATTACGAGCCATTTTCGCATGGCCGCATACATATACATCATAACATATTTAAACCAACAAGGGTAGTCCTATACATGCCATTTCAAGTTCAACCAAGAATTTATACCAAAATGGGGGCTTGATAGTCTGGATGACTTCGACTTCAACGATCCCGAATCCGATTGCTATCGGCGTAAATCTAGAAAACCGAGAGCCAAAAGCAATGAGTAAGCATTTTTATGCTTAGTAAGTCTCAAGGAATATAATCAACTCTAATTACAGCAATACATTCACATAGTTAAATGCATCATTTCATTAATGCACATTCACATAATCATACTTACTTCACCATCCCAACTCTTATGTTCATACACAAATAACGGCTTCATTAAGGCCGATAACTCGTTCCATCATAGGAGCGGATATTCACACGCTCTTACTCCTAGCGCGCAAAGCACACACCGCACTTACCTTGTCATTGGGAAATTTCACAAGTGCATTAGCTGAAATTTTCCAGCAAGCTTATAATTTTCAAATCACATACCTTCGGAGTTTAACCGGATGTCGCTACTCGATCAATCGCCCGGGACATAGCCCGGTTATGGTAACCCGCACCAAGGCCTACGGACTTAACCCGGATATCACGATTTGCACAAATGCCTTGGTCTTAGCCGGATAGAATGACTCGCACGAATGCCTTGGTCTTAGCCCGGATGTAGCCACTAGCACAATTGCCTTCGGTCTTAACCCGCTTATAATTTCCAGCATAATTGTCTTCGGGCTTAGCCAGGATATCAATCAATTTCTCATGCACACATACATCAATAATCATTGGACATACATATTTATTTTCGTTACTAAGGCTCAAACACAATTATAATCACTAACATAATCGCCTTCGGGACTTAGCCCGGGTATCATTCGAATACTCATACACACATAAATCAATAATCAATACATCCATATTTCATTCCACATAATTCAAGTAAGGTCACTTCTTGAGGACTTACCTCGGATGTTGTCGAACGGCTTTTACGGCTATTCGATCACTTTTTCCTTCCCCTTGTCCAATTGTGGCCCTCTTAGCTCTTGAGCTAATTCAAACAAATTCAATTTATCAAAACCTCATTGTGCTAGCTTATGGCCGAATATGACAAGGAATTTAAATGGTCATATGGCCACCCTTTAGCTTGAATACACAATGGTCATGCACATTTTATACTACATCAAGCAATTCAATACAATTTATTCGAGCATCAAGGAAAAGCTAAGGCCTTCAATAGGCTACCCAAGGCGAATATACTTGTCCATGTTGAGGCCAATTATGCACTTAATACCACACAAAAACAGCATGCATTTTACTAGTTAATGCTTTGCATATTGTAGCTCAAAACTTACAATATAGCATCAAGCACTCATATGTGTGCTAGGCCGAATGTGCTTACAATTTCACAATTATTCTTCAACATCTTCTTCTTTAAACAAACTTATTCATCACTTCCTTCATAACCAAAACATCATGTGCAAACATATATATATACATATATGAGCATGGTCAATTTCAAGGTGTCCATAGCCATCCAAAACACAAATTTTAACTAACATGCAAGAAGCATGAACCATGCTCATGAATGCATCATGGCGAATATGACAATCATGCTCCTTTTCAACTTCAATCATGATAAAACAAAAGAAAGCTCAAAATCTTACTCAAGAGTAGACAATCCATCATTGCATGCATCATCATCAAGCTTCACACTTAGCATGCAATGGCTTTATCACCATAACAACTTTGGCCAAATACCATTTCCATGGCTTAACAAAGATTTGAGCCATGGCTAACATGCACATCAAGTTAGCAACCAAAACATGCATGAAACTCCTAACACAACCTCATACATACCTTAATCTTGATGCAAACTTAGCCAAATCTCCTTCTAGATCTCTTCCAAACCAAGCATGAAGCAAAAATCCTCCTTCTTCCTTAGTTTTGGCTCAAAGAAAGGATGAACAAAATTTTTTTTCCTTCTCTACAACTCACGGCAATGGGGGGATTACCATACTCACACACATTTTTTTTTCATTTTTTATCACCCATACACCTTTGTTTATTATTTCACCCTAATGCACCAACAAAACATGTTTCATGACATGTTTAGCCCATCCTCCCTTGTCATGGCCGCCACCACCTATAAAAGGGGAATTTGACATGCAAGTCCATTATTTTGCATGCATGCTTTAATTAGTCATCACACATTTCCTATCATACTTTCAAAGTTCATTACTAAGTCCTTTCTTGTGGAATTCACCCTTATAACACTAAATCAATCATCATAAAATGTCATACATGAGCACACACATATTATAGGCATCAAAATAAATTTTAATTATTTTTATGCCTCGGTTTTGTGGTCCCGAGACCACCTTCCGACTAGGGTCAATTTTGGGCTGTCACAACTCTCCCCACTTAAGAAATTTTCGTCCCCAAAATCTTACCGTAAATAGGTTTGGATATCGCTCTTTCATAGAGTTCTCGATCTCCCAAGTAGCTTCTTCTATCCCGTGCTTGAGCCATAACACTTTTACTAGCGGAACCCGCTTGTTTCACAACTCTTTCACTTCTCGTGATAGGATACGAATCGGTTCTTCCTCATAACTCATATTAGCTTGAATTTCAATTTCTGATGGACTAATCACGTGCGATGGATCGGATCTATAGCGTCGAAGCATCGAAACGTGAAAGACATCGTGAACCTTTTCGAGTTCAGGGGGCAAAATCAAACGATATGCCACTGGATCGACTCGATCGGATATCTCATATGGCCCAACGAACCTCGGGCTCAACTTGCCCTTACGGCCGAATCTGAGTATCTTTTTCCAAGGCGATACCTTGAGAAACACTTTATCACCCACCTGATACTCGATATCCTTACGCTTCAGGGTCTGCGTAACGACTTCGACGATCGGAGGCTATCTTCAGACTTTCACGGATTACTTTCACTTTCGCTCAAAGATCCCTAATCAAATCCACCCCGAAAATCTTGCTTTCACCGAGCTCGGTCCAAAACAATGGTGTACGGCATTTACGATCGTACAAGGCCTCGTAGGGTGCCATCTTAATACTTGATTGAAAGTCGTTGTTGTAAGCGAATTCAATCAACGGCAAATACCGTTCCCATGAACCACTAAACTCGAGGACGCAACATCTTAACATATCCTCAAGTATCCGAATTATCCGCCGGATTGACCATCGGTTTGGGGTGAAAGGCGGTCTGAAATGCAACTTGGTACCCAAAGCTTCTTGCAACTTTTTCCAAAATCGCGAGGTAAATCTCGAATCTCTATCCGACACGATGGAAATAGGCACCCGTGTAATCTCACAATCGAGAAACGTACAATTCAAACTAATTTGTCCATTGAAAAATCCGTACGTATGGGGACAAAGTGGGCCGACTTAGTCAATCGATCTACCACGACCCAAACCGCATCCTTCTTACTTGCTGACAATGGCAGTCCGGATACAAAGTCCATTGTGACTCGATCCCATTTCCACTCGGGTATCGTGATTGGTCAAGTAATCTCAAGGCACCGATGTTCCGCTTTCACTTGTTGACATATTAAACATCTCAAACAAAGTCGGAGATGTCTCGCTTCATACCATGCCACCAAAACCGACGTTTCAAATCATTGTACATCTTCGTACTCCGGGTGGATTGCCATTCGGCTACAATGGGCTTCATTCAGAATTATCGAAATGAGTTCAATTCTTTGGAACACACAGACGACTTTTGAACCTCAAACAATCGTCATCATCGATTTGAAACTCAATCCTTGTTCGAACACACTCGGCCCGTTTTGCAACCAACTCGTCGTCGACTTTTCGAGCTTCGAATTTGATGTATCAATAGTGGTTTGGCTTTCAATTCAGCTACTAACACACTATCGGATCAAGCAGACAAGTGTACGCTCATCGTCAGAAGCGAATAATGATTTACGACTCACGGCATCCGCAACCACATTCGCCTTCCCGGGTGATAGTCAATGACCAGCTCGTAATCCTTTAACAGCTCGAGCCAACGTCTTTGTCGCAGATTTAAGTCTCTTTGGATCATCAAATATTTGAGACTTTTGTGATCCGAGTATACATGGCACCTTTCACCAAATAAGTAATGTCGCCAAATCTTTAAGGCGAATACGATGGCGCCAATTCGAGATCATGAGTCGGATAATTTTTCTCATGTGGCTTTAATTGCCTCGACGACAGGCCACAACTCGACCTTCTTGCATTAATACACAACCTAACCCAAGTAGAGAGGCGTCGCTATAGATGACAAACTCTTTGCTCGGACTCGGGTTGCACTAGAATTGGGGCTTCATCAAATAAGTTTTCGATTGATCGAAACTTTTTGGCATTTCTCGTCCATTCAACTTAACATCCTTTTGGAGTAACCGTCATCGGCGTGGCTATCGTTGAGAAGCCTTTACAAATCGTCGGTAATAACCTAAGAAGCCCCAAAAGTCGAACCTCAATAATATTTCTGAGGCTTCCAATTAAGTATGGCTGAAATTTTATTCGGTCGACTCGAATACCCGATGCAGATACCACATGACCCAAGAAGCTAACCTCTCTTAACCGTAACTCACACTTCTTTGAACTTAGCATATAATTGCTTATCCCGTAAAATTTGCAAGACTAACCGCGGTGTTCAAAGATGTTCGGTCTCATTTCTTGAATAGACCAAGATGTCATCAATGAACACGACTACGAATCGATCCAAATATGGTCTAAAGATCCGATTCATTAAATCCATAAATACCGTAGGGCATTAGTGAGCCCAAACGGCATCACTAGGAACTCATAGTGACCATATCTCGCTCAAGGCGGTCTTGGGTACGTCCAATCTTGGATTCGCAATTGATAATAGCCCGATCTCAAACCTATTTTCGAGAACACCGAGGCTCCCTTTAGTTGATCGAACAAGTCATCGATACGTGGCAACGGATATTTGTTCTTTATTGTCGCTTTATTAAGCTGACGATAATCGATGCACAGCCGCATGGTTCCATCCTTCTTTTTCACGAACAACACTGGCGCACCCCAAGGCGAAAAACTCGGGCGAGCAAAACCTCTATCCACCAATTCTTACAACCGAGCTTCCAACTCCTTTAATTCCGTTGGTGCCATACGATCACGGAGCTATCGAAATTGAGTGGTACCAGTACCAATTCGATGCCAAATTCTATTTCCGAACAGTGGTAAACCCGGCAATTCTTGTGGAAAACATCCGGTATTCACAAACCACGGGCACAGATTCGGGTTTCTTTTACGATTCCTTGTCATCGAGCACGACGCAAGGTACGCCGCACTCTTTTCTTACATATTTTCGGGCCAACATTGCGATATTATACCGGCAACCCTTTAAGTCCGTAGACTTAACCCGAATTATCTCGTTATTCGCACCTCAAATCGATAGTCTTGCTTTTGCAATTTACGACCGCATCGTGCATGGTCAACCCATCCAAACCAAGAATAACGTCAATTCATCGAACGGCAAAAGCATCAAGTCCGCCGGAAACAAGAACCTCGGAACACTAGGGGACTTTTCTTGCACACTTTGTTGACAAGCACGTAATGACCCAAGGGGTTTGACACCGAATTACAAACTCAAGAGACTCAATAGGCAAAGTCTTTTGGATGCTAAGGTTTCACATATATAAGATTGAGTAGAACCGTGGTCAATCAAAGCAATCACATTAGTATTGAAAAGAGTGAAAGCACCGTAATGACATCGGAGAGGCAAGCATCCTCGGCGTGCGGCAGTATGGCATAAGTCCTCGCAGGAGCACGAGCCTCAGATCGATGGTAGCATCTCTAGATCCTCTCCGACCGCCATCGACATTGCCCATATTTCTAGGTGGCCTACCTCGAGCGATGGTAGCACCCGAGTTTCCACTCGACTCACATTCTGCTCAAGCATCCTCGGGCAATCCTTCCTAAAGTGGTCGGCCGATCCACACTTATAGCGGAGCGATCACGAAACCAACAGCTCCCGAATGCCATTTGCCACAATGTTGACACTCGCCTCTCTCGGCGATCATTTCCACCATCGGCGATCAAGTGACTCGTGTGGTCACAGGGGTCGATCGCGTCCTCGTCTAGAAAAGCCCAAAGCGCCTCTAGACCGGTTCACATCATCTCAAAATCTCTTTGATTGCTGTTGAAGAGACTTTCCGAGGACCTCTTTCGAATTCTCCGGTTCCCACATCAGCTTTTTGTTTCTCCTTTCTAAGCTCTTCGACTTTACAAGCTCGCTCAACAAGTACTACGATCTCTCGATTTCGAGAATGCCAACGAACATCCTTATATCATCATTCAGCCCATCCTCAAGCTTTTACACATAATAGCTTCGGACGAAATGCATTCTCGGCAGATCGGCTAAGCCTCACAAATTTTCGCTCATAGTCGGTAACCGACATAGAACCTTGCTTAAGATCAAGAAATTCCTTCGCTTTTGGTCGATGAATCTCGATCGATATACTTTTTTTTTTTGAACTTGGTTTGAAAGAATTCCCAAGTCACTTGCTCTCTAGGTACCACGAAGTCGAGTACTCCACCAATAGTAGGTGGAATCACGTAGCAAGGAGATGGTACACTTTAAGCACTCATCGGTGTACAAGATAGCTCATCGAGCACCGGATAGTGTTGTCCAACCAAAATTCAGCTCGTTCGGCATCATCATCATCCGTAGCTTTAAATTCAGTGGCCCCATGTTTTCGAATCCTATCGATTGGGGCTTACTTGACCTTATTTGGTCATTCACGGAGGTATTGTAGGTCTTGGGGTTGCATTTTTCGGGAATGGAGGTTGTGGGACAGCCGTGTTAGTTCGAATGTATTGATTAAACCATTCGTTCATCACACTATAAAAGGCTTGCCTAGCCTCATCATTCGGATTGCTGGCCATAGGTTGAGAGTCCCGGCGCTGTCCCTTGTGCGGGAGCAGCGCCACACTCTCCACATCATCAGCTATTGCTCGGTTGGGATCGGGATCCATTGCTATAACAAACTCAAAGTCAAATTGTCGAAATCACCACACTATCGATTCATCATTTAATGGCATGTATAGCTAGACCCCAAACACCTCACGGTAGTCCTAGAATCGACTAAACTGTGGCTCGATACCAATAAATTGTAACACCCGAACCCGAGACCATCGCCGTGTCGGACACGAGGGTTAGCAAGCCAAGTTCACTTGTTTTGCCCATCCATTGGACATTTCAGTCAGGCTGGAAAAACTGCGTCACTGTCGCCTTAAAATCATATCTCGAGTTTCAAAACTCGGAAACTGGTTTCGTAAATTTTCCCTGAATTTAGACTCATATATCCATCCATGGATTTATTTCTAGAATTTTTGGTCAGGCCAATTGGTACAGTTTATTAGTTAAATTCACCCATGTTACAGGGATTGACTGCTCTGACCTTCGCGCCGTATAACTTGAATATATCTCTGTACAGGGATTTAATGCTGGTGCCGTTTATTTCTAATGAAACTAGACTCAAAATGGAATCTGTACATATAAGGTATGTCTCCTAATTCTTTCTGGATAATTTATAGTAAATTTTTAAAGTTGCGACAGGGAACCCAGAAACCGTTCTGGCCCTGTCTCACAATAGCTTTAATATCTCTTAACATGTAACTCCTATGACCATTTCGTTTCTTCCATATGAAAATAGACTCATCAATGTTCATTTACATAGCTGATTCACTATTTAATACCATTCTTACAAATTTTGGTGATTTTTCACATTCACGTTACTGCAGCTGGCAGCATCTGTTTTAAGGTAGGTCTTACCTATTTTGTAGTCTCCATGAACCAACTAGTCTTGCCTTACATAGGTCCACATATGATCATTTTAACCATGCCAATGGCTGATCATGTGACCAACATTCCCATTTCCAATTCATAGTCACATCATGACACCATATATATATATACAAACCGCAAATAGTTTAAGTTGATACTTCACTATTACGAGCCATTTTCGCATGGCCGTACACATATACATCATAACATATTTAAACCAACAAGGGTAGTCCTATACATGCCATTTCAAGTTCAACCAAGAATTTATACCAAAATGGGGGCTTGATAGTCTGGATGACTTCGACTTCAACGATCCCGAATCCGATTGCTATCGGCGAAATCTAGAAAACCGAGAGCCAAAGCGGTGAGTAAGCATTTTTATGCTTAGTAAGTCTCAAGGAATATAATCAACTCTAATTACAGCAATACATTCACATAGTTAAATGCATCATTTCATTAATGCACATTCACATAATCATACTTACTTCACCATCCCAACTCTTATGTTTATACACAAATAACGGCTTCATTAAGGCCGATAACTCGTTCCATCATAGGAGCGGATATTCACACGCTCTTACTCCCAGCGCAGCAAAGCACACACCGCACTTACCTTGTCATTGGGAAATTTCACAAGTGCATTAGCTGAAATTTTCCAGCAAGCTTATAATTTTCAAATCACATACCTTCGAGTTTAACCGGATGTCGCTACTCGATCAATCGCCTTGGGACATAGCCGGTTATGGTAACCCGCACCAAGGCCTACGGACTTAACCCGGATATCACGATTTGCACAAATGCCTTGGTCTTAGCCCGGATAGAATGACTCGCACGAATGCCTTTGGTCTTAGCCGGATGTAGCCACTAGCACAATTGCCTTGGTCTTAACCCGATTATAATTTCCAGCATAATTGTCTTTGGGCTTAGCCGGATATCAATCAATTTCTCATGCACACATACATCAATAATCATTGGACATACATATTTATTTTCGTTACTAAGGCTCAAACACAATTATAATCACTAACATAATCGCCTTGGGACTTAGCCCGGTATCATTGAATACTCATACACACATAAATCAATAATCAATACATCCATATTTCATTCCACATAATTCAAGTAAGGTCACTTCTTGAGGACTTACCTCGGATGTTGTCGAACGGCTTTTACGGCTATTCGATCACTTTTCCTTCCCTTGTCCAATTGTGGCCCTCTTAGCTCTTGAGCTAATTCAAACAAATTCAATTTATCAAAACCTCATTGTGCTAGCTTATGGCGAATATGACAAGGAATTTAAATGGTCATATGGCCACCCTTTAGCTTGAATACACAATGGTCATGCACATTTTATACTACATCAAGCAATTCAATACAATTTATTCGAGCATCAAGGAAAAGCTAAGGCCTTCAATAGGCTACCCAAGGCCGAATATACTTGTCCATGTTGAGGCCAATTATGCACTTAATACCACACAAAAACAGCATGCATTTTACTAGTTAATGCTTTGCATATTGTAGCTCAAAACTTACAATATAGCATCAAGCACTCATATGTGTGCTAGGCCGAATGTGCTTACAATTTCACAATTATTCTTCAACATCTTCTTCTTTAAACAAACTTATTCATCACTTCCTTCATAACCAAAACATCATGTGCAAACATATATATACATATATGAGCATGGCCGAATTTCAAGGTGTCCATAGCCATCCAAAACACAAATTTTAACTAACATGCAAGAAGCATGAACCATGCTCATGAATGCATCATGGCGAATATGACAATCATGCTCCTTTTCAACTTCAATCATGATAAAACAAAAGAAAGCTCAAAATCTTACTCAAGAGTAGACAATCCATCATTGCATGCATCATCATCAAGCTTCACACTTAGCATGCAATGGCTTTATCACCATAACAACTTTGGCCAAATACCATTTCCATGGCTTAACAAAGATTTGAGCCATGGCTAACATGCACATCAAGTTAGCAACCAAAACATGCATGAAACTCCTAACACAACCTCATACATACCTTAATCTTGATGCAAACTTAGCCAAATCTCCTTCTAGATCTCTTCCAAACCAAGCATGAAGCAAAATCCTCCTTCTTCCTTAGTTTTGGCTCAAAGAAAGGATGAACAAAATTTTTTTTTCCTTCTCTACAACTCACGGCAATGGGGGGATTACCATACTCACACACATTTTTTTTCATTTTTTATCACCCATACACCTTTGTTTATTATTTCACCCTAATGCACCAACAAAACATGTTTCATGACATGTTTAGCCCATCCTCCCTTGTCATGGCCGGCCACCACCTATAAAGGGGAATTTGACATGCAAGTCCATTATTTTGCATGCATGCTTTAATTAGTCATCACACATTTCCTATCATACTTTCAAAGTTCATTACTAAGTCCTTTCTTGTGGAATTCACCCTTATAACACTAAATCAATCATCATAAAATGTCATACATGAGCACACATATTATAGGCATCAAAATAAATTTTAATTATTTTTATGCCTCGGTTTTGTGGTCCCGAGACCACCTTCCGACTAGGGTCAATTTTGGGCTGTCACATAGACATAGGGTGACAAGACTTTGCCGGATTAGGGTGAAACCTAATAAGGGGATCCATAGATCGAGTTAATGCAACCCTAGAATGTTAATTAGAGAAAAGTCTCGGTTATTCAATCTAGAGATTAGACGTTATTAGTCATGAACAGGGATAATAACATAACTTAGGGATCTCTACGGAACAAGTTGAATGAATAAATCGTTCGATTCAGAGCCAGAATAACAAGTAAAGTCTAGGTGGATTTTTCCTTAGGTATTGTCTTAAGTCAATCGATTTTTCCCAAAAGCAATTCCCCAATTCTTTTCTCTGTGAGTTCTTAGTTTAGGTAATTAGTTAATTAAAACAAAATCTCTTTATTCTTAGGCTAGACAATAAAAAGACAGTCATTACTAGTACTTTTAGCTCCTTTGGGTTCGACAATCCGGTCTTGCTGAAACTATACTACTGTTCGATAGGTACACTTGCCTACATTGCAATAATAGTTAGTTTAAGAACGAGTAATTATAAATATTTAAAACCTATCACGAAATCACGCGATCAAGTTTTTGGTGCCGTTGCCGGGGAACTAAGATATTAGGAATGCTTAATTTTTATTACTTTAGCCATTTATTTTTCTTGCAATTTAATTTAATTTTATTATTAGTATTATTTATTAACCTAATCTTTCTTTCTCTTGGCAGGTTTTTATAGTTTATGACTAGAAGAAACCCGTCGGGACCATTACTTTTTGACGAAGAAATCGATTGTACAGTTTGTAGAAACCAAAGAGAAATAAGGCGCAGTTTAAGATACACGGAGAACGAGCAAGAAAATGATACTCAACCCCCAACCGAAGAGATGGCTGAAAACCAAGGCAATCAGCTACCTCCTACAATTGCGGTTAATCAAAATCCTGCTCCACGCACTATGTATGATTATGCTAAACCTTCTTTAACAGGAACTGAATCAAGCATAGTTAGACCTGCTGTAACTGCAAATACTTTTGAATTAAAACCTAACACTATTTAAATGATACAACAATTTGTTTAGTTTGATGGTTTGTAGGATGAGGATCCCAACGTTTATTTAGCCAACTTCTTAGAACTATACAATACATTTAAAATGAATGACGTTTCTGATGATGCCATACGTCTTCGGTTGTTTCCCTTTTCATTGAGTAACAAAACTAAACAATGGTTGAACTCGTTACTACGAGGGTCAATTAATGACTGAAAAATTTTTACTAAAATATTTTTCGCCGGCTAAAATAGTTAAATTACGTAATGATATCTCTTCTTTTGTGCAGATGGATTTAGAGACACTCTATGATGCATGGGAAAGATACAAGGACCTTTTGAGAAGGTGCCCTCACCATGGGTTACCACTTTGGCTTCAAGTACAAACATTTCACAATGGTCTGAATCCTTCAACTCGACAAATGGTTGACGCAGCAGGGGGCAGAACCATCAACAATAAAACACCGGAATATGCCAATGAGTTTATAGAGGAGATGTCACTGAATAACTATCAGTGGCAAGTCATGAGGACAAAGCCAACAAAAATAGCCGGTGTTTATAACATCGATTCGGTCACCATGCTGTCAAATCAGGTAGAACTCCTAAATAAAAAGATTGATGGTTTTCTTAGTTCTTCACAGGTTAACCCAGTAATGCAGTGCGAAGCAAGTAGTGGTGGAACAAACTATTCGGAATACCAACCTTATGGCCACAGCATGGATAACGAGTAATTAAACTACATGGGTAGTAATCCTCGACCTCAAAACAATCCATATAGTGACACTTACAATTCAGGTTGGAGGAACCACCCCAATTTCTCGTGAGGCGGTCAAGGAAATCAAAGACCACAACATCCTCTGGGCTACCAACAACCACCTTACCAACAGGAAAAGAAGTCAAACCTTGAAGAGATGCTTTCAAAGTTTATATCAGTGTCAGAAACCCATTTTCAGAACACAGAGACAGCACTAAAAATCAACAAGCGTCGATCCAAAGCCTTGAAACTCAGATAAGCCAGATTTCCAAAATAATCTCCGAACGACCACACAGTAGTTTGCCAAGTAATACTGAACCTAACCCAAGGGAACAACTCAACGCAATTAATATTCAAAATGAAGAAGGAGTCGTTGAGCCTGAACCAGAACCGAGGCAAGAAACTGTGGTAAGTAAAGGTCAAGGTGAGGTAGATCAAAATACAAACAAACCAGTGACTGTCGAACATAAACCTCGTGTGCCATACCCCAACGCTACAAGAAAAGACCGCTCAGGTGAACAATTTGGTAAATTCCTTAAACTCTTAAAAAAATTACATATTAACTTACCATTTATTAAAGCTCTATCATAGATGCCAAATGCAATGAAATTTTTAAAGGAGCTTTTAGCAAATAAGCGGAAGTTGGACAAGGCGTCGCATGTAGAGCTGAACGCAGTTTGCTCGGCCATTCTCCAAAATAAACTACCCAACAAACTAAAAGACCCAGGGAGCTTTACTATTCCTTGCTTAATTGGTAGTTTAGATATGAATCATGCATTAGCTGATCTAGGGGCTAGTATCAACGTCTTGCCTTACAAAATGTTTAAGCAACTAGATCTCGGGAAACCCAAATAGACTAGGATGAGCATTCAATTAGCAGATAAAACTATAAGATTCCCTAGAGGTATTATTGAAGATGTGCTAGTTAAAATTGATAAATTTATATTTCCTACTGACTTTATTGTTCTAGACATAGAAGAGGATAACAACACTCCCTTAATTCTAAGAAGGCCCTTTTTAGCAACTACTAAAACCATCATTGATGTTGGCACAGGTGAACTCACACTCCGGGTGGAAGACGAAACAATCACCCTTCAAGCTCTCAATTCTAGCAACACATCAGGAATTAAAGGTGATCATTTAAACCATTCTACTAAACCTAACAATATGGTGAAACCTACTTTGCAGAAAATGAGTCTGAAGGAAGCACACGAGTTGTTCTCAAGCAATAGTAGAGGACCTATTCATGAAGATCGAAGGCTACAAATCGAGAAACTTGATGAATGATGGACGCACAAACCAAGAACACCCGACAAACAGAAACTACGCCAAAACGAGCCTGATACTTCTCCAAATCAACTTAAGGTTGGTGATAAAGTCTTATTAGATGCCGCAGATCCCCACATTGTCACTACCACACCGAATGAGGAAATCCCTCTTACAGTACTCAGTATTTTTCCATTCGGTAAGTTAGAGGTGAATCATCCCAAGTTCGGCACTTTTAAGGTAAACAATACCCGATTAAAACCTAATTTTGATGAGATTGATAGCAGGAATGAGGAGTATAAACTCTTCAAACCACCATGACCATTCATTGAAGAGGTAAGTCGAGCTTAGGCTATAAATAAGCACTTCTCGAGAGACAATCCGAGCACTAACAATATTAATTTCTTTAAATTTTGGTATTTAACTCCTAACTTATTAATAGAAATCTTGAATACAGGTGTTTCCACAGAGACACGGCTAAGCACACGGGCGTGCTTAAGGCCGTGTGCAGAAACAGGGTAGAAGATTTCCCCAAACACGGGCTGCGATAAAATGCCACGGTCGTGCTACATGGCCGTGGTTCAATCTGCCAAATAAACACGGGCGTGCGACACGCTCGTGTCTAGCACCCGTGGACAACACTATCGCAATACCACGGACGTGTGTGGAGGTACACGACCGTGGAAGAAGTGAACCACATCATACACGATCGTGTAACATGATCACAGAGCCACATGGCCTATGCACATGGGCGTGCCTGAAGGCCGTGTAACGACATCTTAATTCGCGACAAACACGGCTAAGCCACGGCGCACACGGGCGTGTGCCCCGGCCGTGCCATTTGAAGAATTAGAATAATCCTTTTTATTTTCCTCCCATTAAGTTTTTAAGATTCATTTCTTTCCCTTTTAAACACGGCTTATCTTTGTGACTACTATCAGATTATTACATTTACTCTCTTTTTATCATTCAGAATCATGCTTGACATCCAGATTTAGTTCCAATACTCGTTCTCACCAATCCAATAATAACATCCATTCTTGATACAGGAAGTTCCACTTCTTCCCCTCTCTTATTCTTATACTTTAATATATATCTTTGTACATTGAGGGCAATGTACATCTTAAGTGTGGGGTGGGGGGGAAGAGCATTATGTCATTATCAAAAAAATCCCTGAATGATTACCTTAATCTCTTGAAAAGCTCTCATATCATATTTAGGATAAATTTTAATTGATTTATGATTTTGATCGATATATCTTGAATTAATACATAGCGATTTATGCATTGATTGTTTAAACTTTAAGACATTAGAGAATCAAGCATGATAAGTTGATTTTTAAGAATTTAAAATTATAAGTTGTTTCCCCAAGTCTAAGTATTACTTTGAACTGGAATTCACAAGTCTAAACATCAAAAAGCCATGATTTTTGTGAGATTTTTGAGCCTTTCGAGCATCTATTAATCCTTTCATGCTCACTTTTATTATTGCTTTGAGTGCGTCAGTATTGAACTGTCATTCTAGAACTGTCATTCTAGAACTTGTTTGATTATGCATGTCGAGACCACACCATTTGTTTTGATATATCAAAATGATTAAGGCACTTAGGATTAACCCACTCATGCCATGAAAAACCTACCTCCACGGTTAACCTTTAGTAAACCTATTTGAGCCTAAAAAGCCATTCCTTGTATTAACATCAATATTAGCCTTTAACCCATTATTATTGAAATTCCCTAAATTAATCCCTATTTTTGTCGAGATTTGAGTTGAATGGATTGCTTAGCTATGTTTTGTTCTTAATAGTTAGTCTATATTATTTTAACTTGTTCTTAAAAAAAAAAACTATGTATACATATTTGTAATTTCATATTCTGAGAAGAAGCTCTGTTGTACGCAAGTGAAGATTAACTCTTTTTCTAGTTAGGTAATTTTTCAATTCAATCTCGATTCTAACCTTTTCTTTTAGCTTGTGACTACACCCCCTAACCAAGCCTCACTACAACCCTCTAAAGACCTTTTAATTGATGTATTATCTTAAATTATAGTGGTGGAGATTTGATTTTCATGCAAGCCTATGGTAATGACATTTCATTATTGACTATTGAGTGCTTCATTTATTGTCCTTAAACACCTCGAGTGATTTGAGTGAATTTTTAGTGAGGATGTGAAACTCTGTGATATTCTGAATCAAAGGTAATTACTTAGATGCGGAGAGACACCTATGTTTGCATGATTAAATACTCAACTTGGAATGTTTGAAACTTTTATGTCCTTTTAGTTGAATTCTCAATGTATGATTACCTATGGATTATTCTGAGTTATTATCGATAGAAATTATAAGTTGAGAAGAATTTATTTTGATTATGAGTTGAGAATTTTGCTTGAGGACAAGCAAATGCTTAAGTGTGGGGGTATTTGATAAATCGTAAATTATACATATTTTTACCACATGTTTAATGTATTTTATGGATGATTTCCCATTAAAATTGGTGAATTCGATGCTCCTAATGCTTTAATTTCATGTTTTATACTTAGAAGAACATAGGAGAGTGAAAGGAACGAGAAATGGGCCAAAAACGGAGAAAATGAGCCAAGGTACGAAATCAACACGGGCTGGACCTCCTCACACGGGCAGACCACACGACTGTTTCAATTTGGTAGGCTCGAGCACGGCCTGAAGTAATCAAACACGAGCGTGTCCCTGCCGAGCCCAAGTTGAGTCCAATTCAGAAAAGGCTAATTTTGAGGGCTTCTAGGCATTCTAAAGCCTATAAATACACCCAGAGAAGGAAGAAAAGGGAGACGGAGAATAGGGAGTAAAGAGTTACTTCAAGGAAGCCAATTGATCCATCTCAGAAGCCGGATTCATCATCAAGACTGAAGATCTCTCCTCAATTTCCCTTCAGGAGTTTTAGGTTTTATTTATGTTTTGTATTCTTTATTCTTCTGAAATGTTTTCTTATTTAGTTATGAATTAAAACCCCAAATTATGAAACCTAAGATGAATCTTGTTATTATTTTCTGAATCATATGATAAATATTTAACTTGTTCTTAATTATGTGTTCTTAATTTTTGTTTTGATATCCCAGGATACTGATTCAAGATATGCTCTTATTCAGAGGAGGAATAGACCTTGTCTAAGAGTACATTTGTCATAATTGATCGGAGTTGATTGCGTGCCTAGACATAAGGTGACAAGATTTTGCCGGACTAGGGCGAAACCTAATAAGGGGATCCATAGATCGAGTTAATGCAACCCTAGAATGTTAATTAGAGAAAAGTCTTGGTTATTCAATCTAGGGATTAGACGTTATTAGTCTTGAATAGGGATAATAACATAACTTAGGGATCTCTACAGAACAATTTGAATGAATAAATCCGATTCGGAGCCAGAATAACAAGTAAAGTCTAGGTGGATTTTTCCTTAGGTATTGTCTTAAGTCAATCGATTTTTCCCAAAAGCAATTCCCCAATTCTTTTCTCTGTACGTTCTTAGTTTAGGTAATTAGTTAATTAAAACAAAATCTCTTTATTCTTAGGCTAGATAATAAAAAGACAGTCATTACTAGTACTTTTAGTTCCTTTGGGTTCGACAATCCGGTCTTGCTAAAACTATACTACTGTTCGATAGGTACACTTGCCTACATCGCAATAATAGTTAGTTTAAGAATGAGTAATTATAAATATTTAAAACCTATCACGAAATCACGCGACCACTGCAACACATGCAGGATCTCCTTTCACATATAAAACATGGTTTATCCATCAAATTTGCTTTTTAACCTCAACCGAGACAGTTATCAACAAGTCATTATCAAATATGCATTTCATGCATTTTCATGCCATTAATAATGTAATTATCATGCATTTATAAATCATACAATCATGCATATTAGGGGTTTACTTTAAGTTATCCGAACTTACCTGGTAACAGTTTTAGAGTTAGGTTTCGATTATTTCGGAACCTTGCATTTACCTCGATCGGTCTCCGGAATTTGTTCCTCGAGGTCTATAACAACAAAATTAGCTCATTAATACCCCACATTATACATTTCAAGTTTAATATCTACCCCCGGTCCAAATGACCGTTTTGCCCCTAACCTTTGACATTTTTACGATTTAGTCCTTAGGCTCGTATAATGACACATGCAATCTCTATCTTTCCCAAGCCTAACCAAACATTTTTCTGTCTTATGGAAACCCACATTTTTCATTATTTTCCTCATTTCTACCAAACATTTACATCTTTTGAAAAATAGTCCCTATAAGGGTTTCTCATGAAAACCAACTTGGAAAAGATGTTTAACAGACATTTATCTTTCATATTCCTCCATAATCCATCAAAATACCAATAACTCATGCATGGGTAAATTTTTGAACATGAACCCTAGCATGGAATATGGGTAGAAATGGAGAGAGCAAGCTACCGGGATTTCAAAAATACAAAGAACATGAAAAACGGGGCTTGGAAGCACTTACTATTGAGCTTGAAAATTGAAGAAACCCTAGCTATGGTGTCCTCCAAATTTCGGCAGCTATAGGAAGAAGATGAGCATATTTTTGCTCCATTTTTCCCTTTTTATTTCATTAAAATGACAAATAACCAAAATGCCCTTATGTTCTTTCTTTAAAATTTCATCCATGCAAGCCTATTTTTGTCCAAAAATTTAGAATTTGGGCAAATTGATCTCCAAGACCTTCTAATTCATAACCTATAGCAATTTCATACAATTTTCTTCTAGAATCCAAGTTTTGCAATTTATTCAATTTAGTCCCTAATTTCCAATTGGACACCTTATACTTAGAATTTCTTCATAAAACTTTAACACACGCATATACTTATATTTTAGGCCTCATAATAATCATAAAATAAATATTTTTGCTGTCGAATTTGTGATCTTGAAACCACTATTCCGACTAGGCCCTATTTCGGGATGTTACAATGCCGTCTTCGGTACATCACTCTCCTTTACCTTCAACCGATAATATCCCGACCTCAAATAAATTTTTGAAAACACAGAAGCTCCTTTTAATTGATCAAATAAATCATTAATGTGAGGTAACGGGTATTTATTCTTGATAGTTACCTTATTCAACTATCGATAATCAATACACAACCGCATCGAACCATCTTTCTTTTTAACGAATAACACTGGAGCTCCCCATGGTGATGTACTAGGTTGTATAAACCCCAGGTCCAATAAGTCTTGCACTTGTACCTTCAGCTCCTTCAACTCAGTAGGTGACATTCGATAAGGAGGTATTGACACTGGATCTGTACCCCGGTCTACTTCAATCACAAATTCAACCTCCCGATCAAGAGGTAATCCAGGAAATTCTTCAAGAAACACATCAGGAAATTCACATACAGTTTGGATTTTACTGCATTGACTCTCAACTGAATCGGAATTAATAACATATGCTAAGAATGTAGCACATCCTTGATAAAAAAGCTTACTAGCTTTAATTGCTGAAATAACACGAACAATCCCAGTAGTCCGAATACCATTTACTTCAATCTGATCACCACTTTCATTCTTTAAAGTGAATTTCTTTTTATAATAGTCCAAAATTACACAATGTTCTGATAACCAGTCCATGCCTAGTATAATGTCAAAATCGCCAAATGGCATAATTAACAGATTGACACGTGATATTCGCGACAAGTTTTAAAAATTTATAATTAATCATTCTTGAAACTAACTATTATCACGATGAAGGCAAGTGTACCTATCGAACAGTAGTATAGCTTTAGCAAGACCGGATTGTCGAACCCAAAGGAACCAAGAGTACTAGTAAGTACTTTCTTTTTATTATCTAGCCTAAAAATTAAGGGATTTATGTATCTAAACTAATTAACTAACTAAGGGTGCACAGAGGGAAAATTGGGGAAAAGCTTTTAGGAAAACTCGATTGATTAAGACAATACGCAAGGAAAAATCCACCTAGACTTCACTTGTTATTTAACTCTGAATCAGATGATTTATTCATTTGACTTGATCTATAGAAATCCCTAAGTTATATTATTATCTCTCTTGAGACTAATAATGTCTAACCCTAGGTTGATTAATTAAAATTTCTTTCTAATTAACACCCTAGTGTTGCATTAACTCGAGCTATGATTCCCTTATTAGGTTTCACCCTAATCTGGCAAAATATTGTCACCCTATCTCTAGGTGTGCAATCAACTCCACTTAATTACGACAAATTTACTCTTAGACAGAGACTTTTGCTCCTCTGAATAAACGCATTAACTTGAATCAATATCCTGGAATATTAAAACAAGAATTAAGAACACAAAATTAAGAACAAGTCAAATATTTATTATACAATTCAGATAATAATAACAAGATTCGTCTTAGGTTTTATTCCCCTTAGGTATTTAGGGGGTTTAGTTCATAATTATGAAAGAAACATCTCAAAAGAATAAAGATAACAAAACATAAAGAAAACCCAAATCTTCTGAAGGAAATTGAAGGGAGATCTTCAGTCTTGACGATGAATCCGGCTTCTGAGATGGATCAATCAGCTTTCCTTGAGTAATTCCTTGCCTCCTACCCTTTGTGTCTCCTCACAGTGCCTCCTCAGGTGTTTAAATAGGCTTTAGAATGCCTAAGAGCCCTCAAAAGTGGCATTTTCCGGATAGGACTATACTTGGGCTAGACAAAGACACACCCGTGTGCGATTGCTTCAGACCATGGTTAAGGCTATTAAATAGGCATGGGCATGTGGTCTACCCGTGTGAGTAGTGCTTCGATTCTACCAAATGGACACGGCCGTGTGGCCTACTCGTGTGAGGAAGTTCAGGTAGTGTTGATTTCTCATGTTAGCCCATTTTCTTCATTTTTTTGCTCGTTTCTCGCTCTTTTTACTCTCTTATTCTCACTTAAGTATAAAACATGAAATTAAAGGATTAGGAGCGTCAAATTCACCAAATCTAAGGAGAAAGCATCCATAAATGTGCTAAGCATAGGATAAAAATATGTATAAATTACGGTTTATCACAAATCAATAGAAAAAATGTTATCCTGAATCATTAATAGACATCTTCGACATATCTGATTCACTAACATAGTTTGCCCCAATGGACTAGACACTTCTATTGTTGCTTTAGACAATTCAGGTTTTAAATTTCCCGTCTCAACCAGTTTTCTATTAACATATGAATGTGACGATCCTAGATCTATTAAAACATAAACAGGTTCTGAATGTAATAAGAATATACCTGTTACTACATCATGAGCATCCCCCTCGTCTCGAGTTCTTACAACATATGCTCTGGCCGGAGCTCTTACTTCAGATTACTGTGTAGCATTTTCACTAGCCTTTCTAATTCCACTTCTAGCAATTGAACCACTTCGGCTTAAACTTCGACCTCTGGAAACAGATTCAGATCTTTGTGATACCGTTGGTGCTACCTTACCAATTTTCGGACAATCCTTTACAAAATGATCAGTGGATCCACAACGGAAACTGTAACACCCCAAACCCGAGACCATCGCCGGTGTCGGACCCGAGGGGTTAACAAGCCAAGTTCACATGTTTTGCCCACCAATTTGACATTTCCAGTCAGGCTGGAAAACTGCGTCACTGTCACCTTAAAAATCATATCTCGAGTTTCAAAACTCGGAAACTGGTTTCGTAAATTTTCCCTGAATTTAGACTCATATATCCATCCATGGATTTATTTCTAGGATTTTTGGTCGGGCCAATTGGTACATTTTATTAGTTAAAGTTACCCATGTTACAGGGATCGACTGCTCTGACCTTCGCGCGGTATAACTTGAATATCTCTCTGTACAGGGCTTTAATGCTGGTGTCGTTTGTTTCTAATGAAACTAGACTCAAAATTGAATCTGTACATATAAGGTATGTCTCCTAATTCTTTTTGGATAATTTATAGTGAATTTTTAAAGTTGCGACAGGGAACCCAGAAACCATTCTGACCCTGTCTCACAATAGCTTTAATATCTCTTAACCTGTAACTCCTATGACCATTTCGTTTCTTCCATATGAAAATAGACTCATCAAGGTTCATTTACATAGCTTATTCACTATTTAATTCCATTCCTATGAATTTTGGTGATTTTTCACATTCACGCCACTACAGCTGGCAGCATCTGTTTTTAAGGTAGGGCTTACCTATTTGGTAGTCTCCATGAATCAACTAGTCTTGCCATACATAGGTTCATATATGATCATTTTAACCATGCCAATGGCTGATCATATGACCAACATTCCCATTTCCAAGCCATAGCCACATCATGACACCAAATATATACATACAAACCACAATTAGTCTAAGTTCATGCTTCCTTTTCGAGCCATTTTCGCATGGCCGTACATACTTACATTACAACATATTTAACAAACAAGAGGTAGTCCTATACATGCCATTTCAAGTTCAACCAAGAATTTATACCAAAATGGGGCTTGATAGTGTGGATGACTTGACTTCAACGATCCCGAATCCGATTGCTATCGAGCGAAATCTAGAAAACCGAGAGCCAAAGCAATGAGTAAGCATTTTATGCTTAGTAAGTCTCAAGGAATATAATCAACTCTAATTACAGCAATACATTCACATAGTTAAATGCATCATTTCATTAATGCACATTCACATAATCATACTTACTTCACCATCCCAACTCTTATGTTCATACACAAATAACGGCTTCATTAAGGCCGATAACTCGTTCCATCATAGGAGCGGATATTCACACGCTCTTACTCCTAGCGCATAAAGCACACACCGCACTTACCTTGTCATTGGGAAATTTCACAAGTGCATTAGCTGAAATTTTCCAGCAAGCTTATAATTTTCAAATCACATACCTTCTGAGTTTAACCGGATGTCGCTACTCGATCAATCACCTTCGGACATAGCCCGGTTATGGTAACCCGCACCAAGGCCTCACGGACTTAACCCGGATATCACGATTTGCACAAATGCCTTGGTCTTAGCCGGATAGAATGACTCGCACGAATGCCTTGGTCTTAGCCGGATGTAGCCACTAGCACAATTGCCTTCGGTCTTAACCCGGTTATAATTTCCAAGATAATTGTCTTCTGGCTTAGCCGGATATCAATCAATTTCTCATGCACACATACATCAATAATCATTGGACATACACATTTATTTTCGTTACTAAGGCTCAAACACAATTATAATCACTAACATAATCGCCTTGAACTTAGCCCGGGTATCATTCAATACTCATACACACATAAATCAATAATCAATACATCCATATTTCATTCCACATAATTCAAGTAAGGTCACTTCTTGAGGACTTACCTCGGATGTTGTCGAACGGCTTTTACGGCTATTCGATCACTTTTTCCTTCCCCTTGTCCAATTGTGGCCCTCTAAGCTCTTGAGCTAATTCAAACAAATTCAATTTATTAAAACCTCATTGTGCTAGCTTTTGGCCGAATATGACAAGGAGTTTAAATGGTCATATGGCCACCCTTTAGCTTGAATACACAATGGTCATGCACATTTTATACTACATCAAGCAATTCAATACAATTTATTCGAGCATCAAGGAAATGCTAAGGCCTTCAATAGGCTACCCAAGGCCGAATATTCATGTACATGTTGAGGTCAATTTTGCACTTAATACCTCACAAAAACAGCATGCAATTTACTAATTAATGCTTTGCACATTGTGGCCCAAAACTTATAATATAGCATCAAGCACTTATATGTGTGCTAGGCCGAATTGTGCTTGCAATTTCACAAGCATTCTTCCACATCTTCTTCTTTAAACCAATATATTCATCACTTAGTTCATAACCAAACATAATGTGCAATCATATATATGCATATATGAGCATGGCCGAATTTCAAGGTGTCCATAGCCATCCAAAACACAAATTTTAACTAACATGCAAGAAGCATGAATCATGCTCAAGAATGCATCATGGCCGAATATGACAATCATGCTCCTTTTCAACTTCAATCATGATAAAACAAAGAGAAAACTCAAAATCTTACTCAAGAGTAGACAATCCATCATTGCATGCATCATCATCAAGCTTCACACTTAGCATGCAATGGCTTTATCACCATAACAACTTTGGCCAAATACCATTTCCATGGCATAACAAAGATTTAAGCCATGGCTAACATGCACATCAAGTTAGCAACCAAAACATGCATGAAACTCCCAACACAACCTCATACATACCTTAATCTTGATGCAAATTTAGCCAAATCTCCTTCTAGATCTCTTCTAAACCAAGCATGAAGCAAAAATCCTCCCCCTTTTTCCTTAGTATTTTCGGCCAAGAAGTGAAAATGGATGAACAAAAATTTCCCCTCTCTTTTCCTCTACTCACGGCAACAAGGGGCATCCAAGCTCATCTTTCTCTTTTTTTTTTTTCATTTTTTTATGCTTATTTTTATTATAATACTTCCTACATAACTCACTAGCCAAACATGTTGGAAACATGTTTTCCCTTGCCCATCATGCCCACCTTGGCCGGCCACTATAGTCAAATTTGGGGAATTTGACATGCAAGGACAACATTTCCTAGTGTGCATCAATAGGCCACTTCCACATTTGCCTATCTCAATTCTAAATTTTCTCACACAAGTCCTTTCTAGTGAAATTCACCCTTATAACACTAAATCAATCATCATAAAATGTTATACATGAGCACACACATATTATAGGCATCAAAATAAATTTTTAATTATTTTTATGCCTCGGTTTTATGGTCCTGAGACCACCTTCCGACTAGGGTCAATTTTGGGTGTCACAACTCTCCCCACTTAAGAAATTTTCGTCCCGAAAATCTTACCGTAAATAGGTTTGGATATCGCTCTTTCATAGAGTTCTCGGTCTCCCAAGTAGCTTCTTCTATCCCGTGCTTGAGCCATAACACTTTTACTAGCGGAACCCGCTTGTTTCACAACTCTTTCACTTCTCGTGATAGGATACGAATCGGTTCTTCCTCATAACTCATATTAGCTTGAATTTCAATTTCGATGGACTAATCACGTGCGATGGATCGGATCTATAGCATCGAAGCATCAAACGTGAAAGACATCGTGAACCTTTTCGAGTTCGGGGCAAAATCAAACGATATGCCACCGGATCGACTCGCTTTCGGATATCTCATATGGCCCAACGAACCTCGGGCTCAACTTGCCCTTACTAGAATCGAGTATCTTTTTCCAAGGCGATACCTTGAGAAACACTTTATCACCCACGATACTCGATATCCTTACGCTTCAGTCCGCGCACGACTTCGACGATCGGAGGCTATCTTGAGACTTTCACGGATTACTTTCACTTTCTGCTCAGCATCCCTAATCAAATCCACCCGAAAATCTTGCTTTCACCGAGCTCGGTCCAAAACAATGGTGCACGGCATTTACGACCGTACAAGGCCTCGTAGGGTGCCATCTTAATACTTGATTGAAAGTGTTGTTGTGCGAATTCAATCAACAAGCAAATACCGCTCCCATGAACCACTAAACTCGAGGACGCAACATCTTAACATATCCTCAAGTATCCGAATTATCCGCTCGGATTGACCATCGGTTTGGGGGTGAAAGGCGGTCTTGAAATGCAACTTGGTACCCAAAGCTTCTTGCAACTTTTTCCAAAATCGTGAGGTAAATCTCGGATCTCTATCCGACACGATGGAAATAGGCACCGTGTAATCTCACAACTGAGAAACGTACAATTCAGCTAATTTGTCCATGGAAAAATCCGTGCGTATGGGGACAAAGTGGGCCGACTTAGTCAATCGATCTACCACGACCCAAACCGCATCCTTCTTACTTGTCGACAATGGCGATCGGATACAAAGTCCATTGTGACTCGATCCCATTTCCACTCGGGTATCGTGATTGGTCAAGTAATCTCAAGACACCGATGTTCCGCTTTCACTTGTTGACATATTAGACATCTCAAACAAAGTCGGAGATGTCTCGCTTCATACCATGCCACCAAAATCGACGTTTCAATTCATTGTACATCTTCGTACTCCGGGTGGATTGCCATTCGGCTACAATGGGCTTCATTCGAATTATCGAAATGAGTTCAATTCTTTGGGACACAGACGACTTTTGAACCTCAAACAATCGTCATCGTCGATTTGAAACTCCGAATCCTTGTTGAACACACTCACCCGCTTTTGCACCAACTCGTCGTCGACTTTCGAGCTTCTCGAATTTGATGTATCAATAGTGGTTTGGCTTTCAATTCAGCTACTAACACACTATCGGATCAAAGCAGACAAGTGCACGCTCATCGCTCGTAAAAGCGAATAATGATTTACGACTCAAGGCATCCGCAACCACATTCGCCTTTCCGGGTGATAGTCAATGACCAGCTCGTAATCCTTTAATGTACTCGAGCCAACGTCTTTGTCGCAGATTTAAGTCTCTTTGGATCATCAAATATTTGAGACTTTTGTGATCCGAGTATACATGGCACCTTTCACCAAATAAGTAATGTCGCCAAATCTTTAAGGCGAATACGATGGCGGCCAATTCGAGATCATGAGTCGGATAATTTTTCTCATGTGGCTTTAATTGCCTCGACGCATAGGCCACAACTCGACCTTCTTGCATTAATACGCAACCTAACCCAAGTAGAGAGGCGTCGCTATAGATGACAAACTCTTTGCTTGGGACTCGGGTTGCACTAGAATTGGGGTTTCATCAAATAAGTTTTCAGTTGATCGAAACTTTTTGGCATTTCTCCGTCCATTCGAACTTAACATCCTTTTGGAGTAGCCGTCATCGGCGTGGCTATCGTTGAGAAGCCTTTACAAATCGTCGGTAATAACCTAAGAAGCCCTAAAAGCTCGAACCTCAAGAATATTTCTGAGGCTTCCAATTAAGTATGGCTGAAATTTTATTGGTCGACTCGAATACCCGATGCGATACCACATGACCCAAAAGCTAACCTCTCTTAACCGTAACTCACACTTTTTGAACTTAGCATATAACCGCTTGTCCGTAAAATTTGCGGCACTAACCGCAGTGTTCAAAGATGTTCGGTCTCATTTCTTGAATAGACCAAGATGTCATCAATGAACATGACTACGAATCGATCCAAATATGGTCTAAAGATCCGATTCATTAAATCCATAAATACCGCGAGGGCATTAGTGAGCCCAAACGGCATCACTAGGAACTCATAGTGACTATATCTCGCTCAAGGCGTCTTGGGCACGTCCAATCTCGGATTCGCAATTGATAGTAGCCCGATCTCAAATCTATTTTGAGAACACCGAGGCTCCTTCGATTGATCGAACAAGTCGTCAATACGTGGCAACGGATATTTGTTCTTTATCGTCGCTTTATTAAGTCGACGATAGTCGATGCACAATCGCATGGTTCCATCCTTCTTCTTCACGAACAACACCCGGCACACCCAAGGCGAAAAACTCGGGCGAGCAAAACCTCTATCCACCAATTCTTGCAACCGAGCTTTCAACTCCTTTAATTCGTTGGTGCCATACGATCACGGAGCTATCGAAATTGAGTGGTACCAGTACCAATTCGATGCCAAATTCTATTTCCGAACGGTGGTAAACCCGCAATTCTTCTGGGAAAACATCCGGTATTCACAAACCACGGGCGCAGATTCGGGTTTCTTCTCGATTCCTTGTCATCGAGCACGACGCAAGGTACGCCGCACCCTTTTCTTACATATTTCGGGCCAACATCGCGATATTACGGTGGCAACCGCTTTAAGTCCGTAGACTTAACCCGAATTATCTCGTTATTCGCGCACCTCAAATCGATAGTCTTGCTCTTGCAATTTACAACCGCATCGTGCATGGTCAACCAATCCAAACCAAGAATAACATCGAACTCATCGAGCGGCAAAAGCATTAAGTCCGCCGGAAAACAAGAACCTCGGAACACTAGGGACTTTTCTTGCACACCTTGTTAACAAGCACGTAATGACCCAAGGGGTTTGACACCGAATTACAAACTCGATGAGACTCAATAGGCAAAGTCTTCTTTGGATGCTAAGGTTTCACATATATATGAATGAGTAGAACCGGGGTCAATCAAAGCAATCACATTTGTATTGAAAAGAGTGAAAGTACCGGTAATGACATCCGAGAGGCGGCATCCTCACGTCGCGGCGATGGCATAAGTCCTTGCAGAGCACGAGCCTCAGATCGATGGTAGCATCTCTAGATCCTCTCGACCGCCATCGACATTGCCCATATTTCTAGGTGGCCTACCTCGGCAATGGTAGCACCGGGTTTCCACTCGACTCACATTCTGTTCAAGCATCCTCGGGCAATCCTTCATAAAGTGGTCGGCCGATCCACACTTATAGCGGAGCGATCACGAAACCAACAGCTCCCCGAATGCTATTTGCCACAATGTGGACACTCGCCTCTCTCGGCGATCATTTCCACCATGGCGATCGAAGTGACTCGTGTGGTCACAGGGTCGATCGCGTCCTCGTCTAGAAAAGCCCAAACGCCTCTAGACCGGCTCGTATCATCTCGAAATCTCTTCGATGCTTGTTGAAGAGACTTTCCGAGGACCTCTTCGAAATTCTCCGGTTCCCACATCAGCTTTTTGTTTCTCCTTTCTAAGCTCTTGACTTTACAAGCTCGCTCAACAAGTACCACGAACTCTCGTATCTCGAGAATGCCAACAAACATCCTTATATCATCATTCAGCCCATCCTCAAGCGTTTACACATAATAGCTTCGGACGAAATGCATTCTCGCAGCGTCTGGCTAAGCCTCACAAACTTTCGTTCAGAGTCGGTAAGCGGACATAGAACCTTGCTTAAGATCAAGAAATTCCTCCGCTTTTGGTCGATGAATCTCGATCGATATACTTTTTTGAACTCGGTTTGAAAGAATTCCCAAGTCACTTGCTCTCTAGGCACCACAAGTCGAGTACTCCACCAATAGTAGGTGGACTCGCGTAGCAAGGAGATGGTACACTTTAAGCACTCATCGGGTGTACAGGATAGCTCATCAAGCACCGGATAGTGTTATCTAACCAAAATTCAGCTCGCTCGGCATCATCATCATCCGTAGCCTTAAATTCAGTGGCCCCATGTTTTGAATCCTATCGATTGGGGCTTACTTGACCTTATTTGGTCGATCACCGGAGGTATTGTAGGTCTTGGGGTTGCATTTGTCGGGAATGGAGGTTGTGGAACAGTAGTGTTGGTTCGAATGTATTGATTAAACCATTCGTTCATCACACTATAAAAGGCTTGCCTAGCCTCGTCATTAGGATTGCTGGCCATAGGTTGAGAGTCCGCATGGCGCTGTCCCTTGCGCGGAGCAGCGCCACACTCTCCACATCATCAGCTATCGCTCGGTTGGGATCGGGATCCATTGCTATAAACAAACTCAAAGTTGAATTGTCAGAAATCATCACACTATCGATTCATCATTTAATGGCATGTATAGCTAGACCCCAAACACATCACGGTAGTCCTAGAATCGACTAAACCGTGGCTCTGATACCAATAAAATTGTAACACCTCAAACCCGAGACCATCGCCGGTGTCGGACCCGAGGGGTTAACAAGCCAAGTTCACATGTTTTGCCCACCAATTTGACATTTCCAGTCAGGCTGGAAAACTGCGTCACTGTCGCCTTAAAAATCATATCTCGAGTTTCAAAACTTGGAAACTGGTTTCGTAAATTTTCCCTGAATTTAGACTCATATATCCATCCATGGATTTATTTCTAGGATTTTTGGTCGGGCCAATTGGTACAGTTTATTAGTTAAAGTTACCCATGTTACAGGGATTGACTGCTCTGACCTTCGCGCGGTATAACTTGAATATCTCTCTATACAGGGCTTTAATGCTGGTGTCGTTTATTTCTAATGAAACTAGACTCAAAATGGAATCTGTACATATAAGGTATGTCTCCTAATTCTTTTTGGATAATTTATAGTGAATTTTTAAAGTTGCGACAGGGAACCCAGAAACCATTCTGGCCCTGTCTCACAATAGCTTTAATATCTCTTAACCTGTAACTCCTATGACCATTTCGTTTCTTCCATATGAAAATAAACTCATCAAGGTTCATTTACATAGCTTATTCACTATTTAATTCCATTCCTATGAATTTTGGTGATTTTTCACATTCACGCCACTGCAGCTGGCAGCATCTGTTTTAAGGTAGGGCTTACCTATTTGGTAGTCTCCATGAATCAACTAGTCTTGCCATACATAGGTTCATATATGATCATTTTAACCATGCCAATGGCTGATCATATGACCAACATTCCCATTTCAAGCCATAGCCACATCATGACACCAAATATATACATACAAACCACAATTAGTCTAAGTTCATGCTTCCTTTTCGAGCCATTTTCGCATGGCCGTACATACTTACATTACAACATATTTAACAAACAAGCGGTAGTCCTATACATGCCATTTCAAGTTCAACCAAGAATTTATACCAAAATGGGGCTTGATAGTGTGGATGACTTGACTTCAACGATCCCGAATCCGATTGCTATCGGCGAAATCTAGAAAAGCGAGAGCCAAAGCAATGAGTAAGCATTTTATGCTTAGTAAGTCTCAAGGAATATAATCAACTCTAATTACAGCAATACATTCACATAGTTAAATGCATCATTTCATTAATGCACATTCACATAATCATACTTACTTCACCATCCCAACTCTTATGTTCATACACAAATAACGGCTTCATTAAGGCCGATAACTCGTTCCATCATAGGAGCGGATATTCACACGCTCTTACTCCTAGCGCATAAAGCACACACCGCACTTACCTTGTCATTGGGAAATTTCACAAGTGCATTAGCTGAAATTTTCCAGCAAGCTTATAATTTTCAAATCACATACCTTCGAGTTTAACCGGATGTCGCTACTCGATCAATCGCCTTGGGACATAGCCGGTTATGGTAACCCGCACCAAGGCCTACGGGACTTAACCCGGATATCACGATTTGCACAAATGCCTTGGTCTTAGCCGGATAGAATGACTCGCACGAATGCCTTGGTCTTAGCCGGATGTAGCCACTAGCACAATTGCCTTCGGTCTTAACCGGTTATAATTTCCAGCATAATTGTCTTCGGGCTTAGCCGGATATCAATCAATTTCTCATGCACACATACATCAATAATCATTGGACATACACATTTATTTTCGTTACTAAGGCTCAAACACAATTATAGTCACTAACATAATCGCCCGGGACTTAGCCGGGTATCATTGAATACTCATACACACATAAATCAATAATCAATACATCCATATTTCATTCCACATAATTCAAGTAAGGTCACTTCTTGAGGACTTACCTCGGATGTTGTCGAATGGCTTTTACGGCTATTCGATCACTTTTCCTTCCCTTGTCCAATTGTGGCCCTCTAAGCTCTTGAGCTAATTCAAACAAATTCAATTTATTAAAACCTCATTGTGCTAGCTTTTGGCGAATATGACAAGGAGTTTAAATGGTCATATGGCCACCCTTTAGCTTGAATACACAATGGTCATGCACATTTTATACTACATCAAGCAATTCAATACAATTTATTCGAGCATTAAGGAAATGCTAAGGCCTTCAATAGGCTACCCAAGGCGAATATTCATGTACATGTTGAGGTCAATTTTGCACTTAATACCTCACAAAAACAGCATGCAATTTACTAATTAATGCTTTGCACATTGTGGCCCAAAACTTATAATATAGCATCAAGCACTTATATGTGTGCTAGGCGAATTGTGCTTGCAATTTCACAAGCATTCTTCCACATCTTCTTCTTTAAACCAATATATTCATCACTTAGTTCATAACCAAACATAATGTGCAATCATATATATGCATATATGAGCATGGCAATTTCAAGGTGTCCATAGCCATCCAAAACACAAATTTTAACTAACATGCAAGAAGCATGAAACATGCTCAAGAATGCATCATGGCGAATATGACAATCATGCTCCTTTTCAACTTCAATCATGATAAAACAAAGAGAAAACTCAAAATCTTACTCAAGAGTAGACAATCCATCATTGCATGCATCATCATCAAGCTTCACACTTAGCATGCAATGGCTTTATCACCATAACAACTTTGGCCAAATACCATTTCCATGGCATAACAAAGATTTAAGCCATGGCTAACATGCACATCAAGTTAGCAACCAAAACATGCATGAAACTCCCAACACAACCTCATACATACCTTAATCTTGATGCAAATTTAGCCAAATCTCCTTCTAGATCTCTTCTAAACCAAGCATGAAGCAAAAATCCTCCCCTTTTCCTTAGTATTTTCGCCAAGAAGTGAAAATGGATGAACAAAATTTCCCTCTCTTTTCCTCTACTCACGGCAACAAGGGCATCCAAGCTCATCTTTCTCTTTTTTTTTTCATTTTTTATGCTTATTTTTATTATAATACTTCCTACATAACTCACTAGCCAAACATGTTGGAAACATGTTTTCCTTGCCCATCATGCCCACCTTGGCCGCCACTATAGTCAAATTTGGGGAATTTGACATGCAAGGACAACATTTCCTAGTGTGCATCAATAGGCCACTTCCACATTTGCCTATCTCAATTCTAAATTTTCTCACACAAGTCCTTTCTAGTGAAATTCACCCTTATAACACTAAATCAATCATCATAAAATGTCATACATGAGCACACACATATTATAGGCATCAAAATAAATTTTTAATTATTTTTATGCCTCGGTTTTGTGGTCCCGAGACCACCTTCCGACTAGGGTCAATTTTGGGCTGTCACAGAAACAACCCCTAGTTAACTTTCTACATTCTTCCCTATGTCTGTTTCCACAATATTCACATTCTGGAATTTCAACGTTCTAAGCTGGGCTTCTGATATTGCCAATTGATACAATAGTTTGTCTCTTTCGACTTCTGTTTCCTCTTTCTGATCTTGAACTGAATCTTCCACTACCACGAGATTCTTTCGATCGTTTGAATTATAGACTTGAACTAGCAGTTCCAGGATGTTTTCCAGCTGAACGGACAGTTGTGGAATTTTTACTCTTCCCCAGTACTTGCTCAATCATTTTAGCTCTTTCTACTAAATCTACAAACTCTATAATCCGTAGAGGCATCAATTGCAGTTGGAACTCATCTCCCAGTCCTCTTAGAAATCACTTGCATCTGTCAGCTTCAGTCGGTAAAATTCAATTGCATATCTGCTTAGTTTCAGAAATTCCTGTTCATAATCCACTAAGGACATATCTCTTTGTTTCAGCATTAAAACTCCTGTTTTCGGTCTTCCATATATGTCTCTCCCAAATACTTCTTCTGAAATTCCCGTTGAAAAAATTCACAGTTTACCTGTTCTTCTGGTATATTCTGAATCATTGATTCTTACCATATGTAAGCCTCTTCTTGTAATAAAGAAACAACACATACTAAATTTTCCTTTGGTGTGCATTCTAATTGCTTCAAAATTCTCTTGGTAGTCTCTAACCAATTTTCAGCTATTGTTGAATCAGTTTCCTTTGATCCCCAAAATTTTGTAGCTCCATACTTTTGCAGTTCCTTAATAGGAACTCATCGGGTAGCAGAGGTAGAAATACTAGCAGGCATACTTCCTACTGCTCTTTGAAGAGTTTCAGCAATCATTCTAAATATTTCTGTATTATCCCTTCCAGTATTTGGTGGTTGGTTACCTACCGGGTTTACACTTAGGGTTGCAGATTCAGATTCATTTACATCACTTAATTCATCTCTACTATACATTTCTTGATCGGTACCCTCGATACTTTCGTCAGACATCTTTTACTCACTATAAAACAGAGTTAATTTATCAGTATATATAAATCAACATCCAATCCCGACTCACAGTTAACATAATAATAGCATGTACCTCTAGACTCAATTTCGAGCTCGATTTAGTCTTAGAATCGATTAAACCTAAGTAGCTCTGATACCACTAAATGTAACACCCCCTAACCTCAAACCGTCACCGGAATAGGGTTACGAGGCATTACTGGACTTATACACTAGCATTTATACAAAACCGAGTCATAAATTTGCATTCCAAATCGAAACTTCTCAAGTTACACTATAAAGTCCCTAAAATGGGTCTACGGGACCTAATACATACTTTAGAAGTAATTCGGAAATAAACCGGCAACTTTGGAAATTTTACCTTGAAGATAGGGGCACACGCCCGTGTGGCCTGGGACATGGCCGTGTGGCTAGCCCGTGGGGTTCCCATGGCCATGGGCAGATCTGACTTGCACACACGACCATGGGGACAACCCGTGTGACATAAACAGAGAGCCACACGGCCTGAGCACACGCCCATGTGACTTGGCCTTGTGAAAACATGATTTTTTGACCATTTTTAAGCTATTTTCACATGCTAAACACATCTAATTCACGCCCAAACATTTACTAATAGTTCTTAAATCAAATATCATTCATTATGCCATTCAAACTCAACAAATATTCATTCATTCACTTCAATACTTCTTAAGGATTATGTACCACAATTCATATCAAAATTATACTGTATTATCATACTAGTCAAACTCATATAAGTTTAATTTCCAAAATATGCATATTTCATACCATCTTTCATGCTCATTCTTATCATTTACAAAATAAAATATTATCAACCTAGGTACATGCCATTTTACCAAAAGAAAGGTACTTTACCACTTTGAGTTCGGGATTAGCTTGGATGCTGAGTTCTTAATTTTATTTTGTACCTAATCCTGCGTACGGAAAACAAACCTTACGCTGAGTATACACTCAGTGGTATTGCTATAAACTAATGCTTAGAACAATAATAAGTCGTATATATGTATTGTAACTCAAAACATTTACTTTCATAACCTTAATAGCTTAATCTATTGTCTTCATCTTATAACTCTTAAATGTAATTAAGCAATTCCTTATATATATGTCATATCATTCGATACCTTTTAATAATCATATAACAGTCACAGTCACATAATCAATAGCAATCAGTATTTGTCTTCAGTACTTTCATTTACCCCTATTAATATAACTCGGACCTAAAAGGATACACAGATCCAACCTACACGCTGGGGATAATATACAATGTTTTATCGGCCGAAACCGGAATACACCGTAGGGTAACAAAGAATGATAATAGTAATGATCATAGTCAGCACGAAGTACCTACTCATGAACGAATCCAAAACAGTCACAGTAGTCGACACATATAGTGTCTCATCGACACACAGTTAAAATATCTCTAAACACTTCCAATCCTATGGCATGCCAATTGTATCCGACCAGCCCGACACTGTTAATAGGGTATTCAAATTGTTTCATTTCAATACAGAAGTAGTAACAGTTTCCATTATATTATTCATTATACATTCTAAATATTAAAAATAACAATTACATTGTATTAAATCATTAAGCATAGTTTATAGAAATAAAAACCGAAATTCTCGAGTTTACTCGATATCCTCGTTCACTTTCACCTTTCCCTTTTTCAATGACGTTTCCGGTGCTACGTTGGCTACATAAAATTTAACATTTAAAATTATCAATGTATGTTATTTAATAACACACTCTTTTATTTCCATGTAGCTTTTACATAAATTCCAAGTTAGTCCTTCCACAATAACCATTCTTTTTCTTCAAAATAAATCCTATATTTTCATTCAATTATCACTTTAAACAAGTTTCAACTCTTCATATTCAATATAAAACATCAATTCTACAATTTAGACAATTTAGTCCCTACTATAACAAAACTTATATCTCTTTTATTATTTAATCATTCTCCCACTTCTAACTTGAATTTCTATCATTTTATCTCATAATTCTTCAATTTATACAACTTAATCAATATATAAAAATTCACTATCTTCCTAAATTTCAACATAATTCAAATAGTATTTCTTCCTAGGATTCTATAGACACCAAAATTATAAGAAAAAGATTAAATTGACTTACCAATCAAGTTTGAAATCTTAAAACCCTAATTTTCCTTTTCTTTTCTTTCCCTTTTCCTTCTTTCTTTCCCTACTAATCGTGCCTTCTTTCTTTCTTTTTTATGTTTTATTTCTTTTATTTAATCAATATGTTATAATTATATAATATAATATATTTTACTTTATATTATTATTTACTTATATAATAAGTAAATACATATATATTCATACATTTGTACCAATTAAAATAATACACATGTATTTATACTTATCACACACTTGTCATATAGGCTTATTTGCTAATTTAATCCCTTGACTTTTCTATAGTTTATAATTAAACTTTCACACTATATTCAATTTAATCCATATACTTAATTAACCCTAATTAAGCTAAATTTACTTAATTAAAATCTAATTAACCTCTCACTTAATTTGGTAAATATTTCTAATAAATATTTACGAAACTAATTTTCAAAATCGAAAATCCAAAAACTCACTTTTCCAATGACCTTAAAATTTGGGTCGTTACATTTTCTCTCAAAAAACAATGAATGACGCGACGCCGAAAATCATTTTGTCGACGCTAAAAGCTCGTGTGCCTAGCCGTGTGAGCCACAAGGGCGTGTGGGCCCATTTTCAGTAAACTCTAATTAGGACCATAATTTGAAGTGGGTGTAACACCCTCTACCCGTATCTATTGCCGGAATAGGTACGAGGCATTATCGGAGTTTACTGAATATTTTTAGATAATTCTGAGTCATTTATTATTCATATTTTGAAAATAATCATAACGTCTCTCTATTGTGCCCTCGAAGCCCCAAACATACATTAAAAATCAACCAGAATTAAATCGGGATCATAAAAAAAAATTCGCAAAATCTTAAATTTTATTTTCATCTAAGTACTTACCATTTCAATACTACTTATAATTAAACATGTTACCATTCAATCAATAGCTTGACACTTGTCTAAACGTCAAACAACATCATTGTTAGTATGCTTGCATATATTTCATATAAATTCAACATTTATATACTTATTTTCTCAACATGTTACACTTGAGTTTAATAATTGTCTTTACTTACATAATTTCCTTGTATCAACATATCAAAGATAATCATATATGTACATGTCATGAAACATATCATTCTCTTACAGTTTCTTCATATGTATATATCAATCATTTCGTTATATCAATATTTCATGCACCATCATTTCCATATATTTTATGTATATTTATTCCGTAAAGTTTATATCAAACTTAACATAAATTATATTCCATGTACTTATTCTTATTTTGTTTATCTATCTTCATAATTATTTCATACAACTATTTTGTACATATATTTCCATATGACCAGTTCTTGTAAACATTTCACACAACTATTTCATATAACCATTCATCATCTGATACATATTACCTGAATATCAATTGTTCAATAGATGTCATCGTGTCTCCCATCCACGGTCTTATTTATCTTTGACATGATGCCATAGTGTCTTTCAACTATGGTCTTACTCATTTTTTGTCATGTTGCCATGGTATCTTTCAACCATGGTCTTATTCATTTCATGTCACGCTGCCATGGTATCTTTCAACCATGGTCTTATTCATTTCCAATCATGTTGCCATGGTATCTTTCAACCATGGTCTTATTCATTTCATATCGGGTTGCCATGGTATCTTTCAACCATGGTCTTACACATTTCATATCAGGTTGCCATGGTATCTTTCAACCATGGTCTTACACATTTCATATCAGAGAGCACACTCCCGCGAACCTCATCCTTACAGTGGGATTACCAGTCCAGGCTAAATCTCCTGTAATATAAGCTCATAAAGTATTGTCGGGATTACCAGTCTAGGCTAAATCCCCTGCAACGACAATTACTCTAATGAGCTTGGATCTAAATTACCAGTCCAGGCTAAATTCAGACCCTAATTTGGATTACCCGTTCGGGCTAAATCCATTTACACGTATTCTTCGGGAGGGCTATATCAGGATAGGATCACCCGTCCGGGCTAGATCCTTTTTACCGTCAATTCCTTTTCAGTGATCCATCAAAATTTACTTTTATTCAACCGGGATTTCTTCTCCTTTTTATCAAATATATCAATGTTCCATCAATTTTCATACAATGAACATTCAAATTATTTTCACATCAATAACATACATTTCAAACATTTAAGAATATAATTCAAGTTACACGAACTTACCTCATTGCTTGTTTGTGTTTATAATTTCATTAATCCGATATCTTTTCTTTTCTACGATCAAGTCTCATATTTGAGTCGTCCGGATCTTTATAAATAAATTTGGTCATCATTTTCATTCATTTCATATTCTAATGCATTTAATTAATGCTCTAGGGAAAATTACCATTTTGCCCCTAAACTTTTAATTAATGACGATTTCATCCTTAGGGTCAGGGAAAATAAAATTCTTGCAATTTAATCCTTATTTCCAGCTATTATTCTCATATGTATTGATAACAGTTCATGAATTCTATAAAATATCAGAATTTTCCATAATTTCAACACTTTTCAATTTAATCCCTAAAACATGTTTTCCCCCGATCTTGAACTAAATTAATAATTTCAGTCAATTTTTTAATTTAAATAATAAAATAATCCATTTCATGCAATTTGGTCATTTCTGACATTTTTACAAAATTGCCCATAAAGTTTTACTTTTATTTAATTTAGTCCCTGAGCCTAAAATATACAAATTAGTCATGCTAGATGAATATTCATACATATTTTTCCTCCTCCTCCTCTCCATTCCACATCCTTAATGTAGATAACACACTTGTAAGTAACATTATCCATAATTTTTATTATTTACTTTTATGAACAATCAAGCTATCTATCTGCGTCATAGTCACTAAATTATTTATAGCTGGAGTTATAGAACTCAAAATTAAGATCCGCTAATTTTCCTTGAAACTAAACTCATATATATTCTTACCATAAAATTTTAAGAATTTTTGGTTTAGCCAATAAGTACAGTTTATTCTTTAAAGTTACCCCTGTTCTGCTGTCTGACAGTTCTGGCCCTTCTTCACTAAAAATTAATTATCTCCTCGTACAGAATTCGAATGATGTTATCGTTTGTTTCTATTGAAAATAGACTCATTTAGGATTCTAAAAATATAAATTTAAACCTATAATTATTTCTATCCAATTTTTTATGATTTTACAAAGTCAGAAAAGGGGAGCCCGAAATCATTCTGACCTTGTCTCACAAAATTCATCATATCTCATGGTTTACAATTCCATTGCTTACATAATTTCTTCTATAAGAAACTATACTTAATAATATTTAATTTAATATTTTATTCATCCTATAATTAGATTCTACAATTTTTGATGATTTTTCAAAGTTAAACTACTGCTGCTGTCCAAAACTGTTTTAGTACAAGATATTAATTACCATGTTATAACACCCTTATTTTCTTTTTCTACACCTTTTCTCTTCACTAACATATCAAGAACATAGGACCTTATGTAAGAAAACTCTACTATAACATTATTTCCATGCTTTGTCAATAATAACAAACTTAAAAACATATTGAAATCTTGATATACTTACCTTGTTCTATTGATACTAATCTTTAACTTGATTTTCTCTCTCCTCCAGCTTCTATTTCTTGAATCCAACTTGATATTCTAACTCCCCATGGTCTCCTTAACATTTTTTCTCTCTTAGTAGCTATGTAAATTCTTTTGATTTCTAGGTGAAAATGGTGAATTTTTGGTGGAAGGACCAAATTGTAAAGAAAACAAAATTTCTTTCTTTTCCTTCTCTTCTAACGTTGGTTGCATGGGAAAGGAAATGTGATGTTAATTCTTCATCTTTCTTTCCTTTTATACTAAATAAATAATAATATAATAATAATAAACATCTCATAAAAATATTAATAAAATAATATTTATCTAATTAATTAATTTAAAATATCATCAACATAATCATTACATTCTAGAATTCTCTCTCTTACTAATTGGCCATTTTGTCCTTCATGATCTATTAGAATTCCATCATTGAGTCATCACTTAATTTGGTAAAATTGCGATTTAGTCCCTCATAATTTTTTACCTATTTAATTTGGTCCTAATTCATCAATTTTTCTTGGTTTCTAGATCATTCCACCCTTAAAATATTTGCACCATTAGTCCTTCAAATTTTTTATATTTACACTTCAACTCCTTAAATTTTGAGTATTTACTCTTGTGCAACAAGACTTTTCTCATCTTTGCAATTTAGTCCTTTCTTGAATTAATATATCATAATATACTTCCCAATATTGACATAACTCAAAAATTCCCTTTTTGTCACTTTATTTCCTTATTTTACTATATCACGGATAATATTTTACTGTAAAAATTTTCGGGGTATTACAGTGGATATCAAGGTTAGCTATTTCATAGGGTTTGTTAGGCGGTAAATATGATTTTGATACATGTAATCTAATATTATGCTTTTGCATGTGTGACTTCTACAAGTATGTTAGCATGTACTGATGTGTAACACATGCATGTGTAACGTATGTGCATTGGGGTGGGATAATGACGTGATGGAGGAAGTGTGGCAATTTAATTATCTGTCTTATTTGGTGGTTTTAACCACATATTTGTTCGAGTGGTTTGACCATATTTATCTTATTCTGGTGGATTACCACACTATTTCTAGCAACTTATCTATACTATTCTAAAAAGTGACATACGCTCACTTATAGCTGTGTGGGGTTGGATGAGTATTTATTACCCTAATTGATGTATAGGGATGGACGGAGATGGTGTGTGACGGATGGGGGTAGGATTTGTATCTATTCAGTATTAAATGTTGCATCGCATAATATGCCATGTCATTCGCATCTGATATGGTAATTATGCTGCATTGCATCATATGTCATGCTACGTATTTTTTTCAGTTTCTGACTTCTATGTGAATTGTGATATCTGTTCTACTTTTAAGGGCTGAATTGCACACTAATTTTGTTAGCTCACACTTTTATTTTTGACTTCTTAGGTGAACAACAAATTTAGGATCGGGCGGCACACTGGAGCTTGGATTGATTTTCTGGATAATACCATAAAACAATTTATGTTTAATTCTTTTCTTAACTATAAATCTGTTTTTGGACTTTGCTTTATGGTTTTTGTTCATTTTATCAAATTTTGATCTTTTAAACGTAAAACTGCATAATCAAACGAATTATTAAAATAAAAATAGGTTTTCAAAGTTAAAACTCTGAAAATTTTCTGCTTGTATACTAAATAAGTGATTAAGGGCTAGTTTGGCAATGCTTTTGAAAAGTGTTTTTGAAAAGTGCTGTGAAAAAGTGTTTTTTAGAAGTGCTTTTGAAAATTTTGATTTAAAATTTGAGTGTTTAGCATTCTTTGTCAAAAAGTACTTTTGAGAAATAAAATGTCCATTTTAGACATGTTATTATCAAGTAACAAATATACATTTAAATAATATTTAAATTAGTTAATATTATTATATTTTAGTAAGAATATAAAAATTTATTATAACTTCTTGTTAATATTTTAATATATAAAATATAAATTTAAAATATTTTAAGCAATAAATATTAATTATTTATAAAATTTAATTAGAATATATAAAATATATTTTAAATATTTAAATATAACTATTAAATATTTGTAATTAGTATTTTAAAAATATTTTTTATTTTAATTAATGATTTTAACACATTTGTAATTAAGTACCAAGAAAAAAAAGGGGAAGTACTATGTTATTGGAGGGGTGAAAAAGTAATTAAGCACTAAAAGTGCTTTTAGGAGAGGAAAAGCTAAAAATTTTAGCTTCTCATTTTTAGAAGTGTTTTCAAAAGACTTCGAAAAGTTTAAAATTTCAAAATAAAAGAAATTGTTTTGCATGACTTTTTTTCCAGAAGTGCTTTTAGAGCCAAAAGTGCTTTTGAAAAGTAATGCAGAACTGGCCCTAAGTGATTTTACTGTAAAATAAATGTTTTCGAGTATGAGATTTTTTAAAAACACATAAAAGATTAGCTAAAATTAATGTTTTCTGACCATTAGTTTTCCAAATTTTCATTTTTCAAAATAAGATGTGCTTCGAGATAAATGGCTAAAGTTATTAATTTATCAATGTAACATTCATAATTCGATCATAATTTCTAGACTGGATGTGGGTATTACATTATTTTAACTTGAATGATTAGTTTATATATAGAGATTAATTTACTATTTTTAAGTTAAAAATAAAATGTAATCTGATTTAAGGTAAATAAAAACTTTTATGGTAAAAAAATTCAATGATTAGGGTATCTCGCAGTAATAGTCATATAACATAGTTGAAAGTTGATTATGAAAGCCTACCTTACACTTACATTGTCATCTTTCCTTGAAAGAGTTGCCAAATCCAGATTGCATTATTTTTCCTTTAAGAAAGTATTCATTGATTTCCCACCCATTATTCAATCCCCACTACACAAAAACAACACCCCCCATGTGTAGTGTATTCTTTTTCCCCATTTTTTATTTTTATTTTTTGTATTTACCCTTTAAATCCCACTTTAAAACACCACCAGCTGGTACCATCCTCAAACTCACTTTGTTTTTATTCTTTTATAGAAGCCAAAGAAAAAAAAAATCCCATCTTTATAGTCGTTCTCTTTCTCCCGGGTTATTTCAATCTGCTACATTGGGTACCCAAGCACTAAACTTTCTCCCTGGATTCCTCTTTAGTAAGGTTAGTTCCCTGCATTTTGTCAGCTCTCATTGTAGTTTTAAGTTTTTCTTTTGTTAAAGTTCCATTCTTTAAGTCTTTCTAAGTTCTAAAGATCCTTTTTCTTTCAAGTTATCTGAGTTTTTAAGTTATATCCAGATCTTTGCTTGACTTTTTTTTGTTGATGTTCCTTGTTTTTGGTTCTTGAAGAACTTGGCTTTAAAGTACCCAGCAAAACTATAGTTGTGTTCAAGCCATTTGTAGATTCAAAAGAGTAATTTTGATCTGTTTTTTTTTTTTTTTTATTATTACTTGAGCCATTTGGTAAGCTGTAATTTAGTGGAGGAGCTCAAGAACAACAAAATGATTAAAGATACACACACACACGCATATATATATATATATGTTTAATTCTATGTAATCCATATTTGCATTGTCTTAGATCCTGTTTTAAGCTTGTTGTTTCATTATGGTTGACTAGTGTTTTCATTATTGGATTTGTTGGATGAGCTAATCAAGATCTGACTTTTCATTTCATTCCATTCCATTCATTGGAGATTTGGTTTTATTTACAAGGGTTAAATCACTGTTTGGTTCTGAAGTTAGCAAGGGGTCTAAATTTTTTCTTGTCCAAGTTAACTCCTTAACTTAACAATTGCTTCGACATTGGGGTTTGAAATTTTATTTTGTCCAATTTAATCCCTAAAATTGACAATTGTTCCTGTATCGGAGCTTGAACTTGCAATTAGTCTCACGTTGGGCTTGAACTTTAGAGTTTTCAAAGAGTAACTTGGAGCGAGAATAATTACCAAGGTTAGGGCCTAACTTAAAAAAAAAGTTCAAACAAGTGCCAAATTCAAGGCCTAACTTGTACCAAAAACAAAATTCAAGCCCCAATGTGGGCAAAGTTACCAAGATCAGATCCAAAAAAGTGATTTAACCCTGTTTATAATGCATTATGCATAAGATAGAACCCTGAGATTCTGATCTAGATTGTGATGTAGCTGATCTTAGGGAATTGTTTATTATGTTGTTCATAATGTAGATTTCACCATTAGTTGCAATATGATTGTGAAATATTTGATTCTTGTAGGAATTTGGAGTTGGTGGTGGTAAAAAATGGAGTTTTCCAGGGTTTCTATGATTAGTTGTTTTGCATTTCTCTTGTGCTCCTCCTTGGCATATGGTGCCTCTAGTCCTCCAGCTCCTATGGCAATGAGTCCCAGTCCGACACCGACACCGGCACCAGCACCTGCACCGGAATATGTAAACCTAACTTATTTGCTCTCTGTGGCTGGTCCATTTCACACATTCCTCAACTACCTTGAATCCACTAAAGTCCTGGATACTTTCCAAAACCAAGCCAACAACACTGACCAAGGCATTACGATTTTCGTGCCAAAAGATAGTGCCTTCAAAGCTCTTAAGAAGCCTTCATTATCAAATCTCACTAATGACCAGCTTAAATCACTCATCCTTTTCCATGCCATGCCCAAATTCTACTCTCTCGCGGACTTCAACAAGCTTAGTACCAAAGGCCCTGTTAGTACCCTCGCCGGTAGCCAATACAGTTTGAACTTCACAGACAATTCCGGCACTGTTCACCTCGATTCTGGATGGAGCAAAACGAAAGTTTCCAGCGCTGTTCACTCAACTGACCCTGTTGCCATATACCAAGTCGATAAAGTCCTTCTTCCAGAGGCTATCTTCGGAACTGACATTCCTCCAATGCCACCAGCTCCTGCCCCTGCTCCCGATATTAGCCCAGCTGCAGATGCTCCATCAGCAGAAACCAAGGGAAAAGGTTCTTCATCCAAGGCCGAACCTTCAACTTCATCATCCCATAGGATCATGAACTTTGGGACATGGAATCAGCTGGTTTTGGCATTGTTCGGTGGGTGGGTGATGTTCTTCTAAGTTCAAAGGGACTTTCATTTCGAGTCTAATTTATGTTCATGTTGGAGAGAAAATCATATTTGGGTTTTTCAATTTACTTTTGATTTTTAGAACCATTTTTTCATTTATATGTTATGGAGAGATTATTATGTGTTGAAAAGAATGTGAGTTCTTGTTTTGCAGTTACTATTTTTTTTTTTTAAATTGAGTTTCTCAATTTACTTGAATAAAGTTAGCAAATTTCAAGTTCTCAGTTGCGTAATTAGTATATTGCAACAAATATGTTGTTCGGTATGGCCATCATTGAAAAGGGTAAACTACACTTAATATCATTAAACTATTATTAAATTCATGGTTTAGTCACTCAACTTTAAAAAATTACAAAATGTCACTATAAAAAATTACAAAATGTCACTAGATTATTTTAAAAGTTTTCATTTAAGTCACTGAGTTGTTAAAATTGTTATTATATGGCTTTTTTTGTTCACATAGTTTGCACTAATTGAAAATTTTTCTTCTCTTTTGCAATTCAATTTTTTTCATAAAATGACTTTAAATGTCACGAATTTACGAATTAAAATTCAAACAGTTTTTTTTTTTATAATCTTTGACACTAATTGTCAAATTAGCTTAGATTTAAGGTATGTTCTACTTGCCAAACTCACTATCAAATTTGTCGTACCAATCGTCAAATTGCCGCTTGCTCACTAGTTGAACTTTAAAGAAAAACTTAACAATCCAGTAACTTAAATTAAAACTTTTGAATAGTTCAATAACTTGAATAAAATTTTTTAAATAATTCAATGATCATTTTATAATTTTTTGAAGTTAAATGACCAAAACATGAATATATTAATAGTGAATGATCTTGGGTATAATTTATCAAATGAAGATAAAGTATGGATTGGAGCAATTTGGTGCTTAACCTTGGACTAAAGAGGAACATTTCTGAAATTTTATAATTAAAATATATAGGATATATTTTAGAAGTTAAAGTATGGTCTTCTCGCTCAGTTGGCTAGAGCGTGGTGCCAATAACGTGAAGGTCGCGGCAGTTTTAGGTAATCATGGTTTGAGTAGTGCGCAGAGATAATCATGGTTAGGGTCTGGTTCGAATCAGATTTCAATAGAATTTTAGGTTTAACTTTAGGTTTGGGTCTAGCTCGAAAAAATAGATCTAAAATTTTATCTAAGCTCGACACAAATAAAAATATTAAAACTCGAATCCAACTTGATCTGTCAAGATTAATTTTTTATAATATTTTATATAAAAATAAATTTAAAAATTATAATACATTAAATACACTAAAAAAATATAATAACACTAAAATAATATTAAAATAGGTATAACTTAACAATCAAATATGCAATATCCTAATTTTGGGCCTAGTCGGAATAGTGGTTTCGTGACCACAAAATCCGAGATATAAATAATTATTTTATGATTATTTTAAGGTCTATGATATGATTGCATGATTGTGTGAAAATTTCGTGAAGAAATTTTATGCATAAAGTGCTTAATTTGAAATTTGGGACTAAATTGAATAAATTGCAAAACTTGTGTTCTAGAAGTATTTTGCATAAAATTGAATTAGATTATTAATTAGAGGTCCTTAAAGAGTAATTTTACCAATTTCTAAGTCTATGGACAAAAATTGGACATGGATGGAATTTTGGAAAGTTTAGTAGTAAGGGCATTTTGGTCATTTAGGGTAAAATGAATTAAAATATAAAATTAAAAGCCAATTTTGCTCATCTTCAACCCCATGGCCGAATATAGCAAGGAGAAACCATGGCTAGGGTTTTCAAGCTTCCAAGCTCGATTGTAAGTCCGTTCTAGCCTCGTTTTTAATGATTTTTACGTTTTTGGAGTCCCTTAGCTCGATTTAGCTTATGCTAGCAATAATTTAACCTAGGGTTTATATTTGGAAAAATACCCATAGGTGAAATTTGTGTATTTTGGTGTTTTATGATAGAATATGAGGTTTTAAATTATGTTAGACAACTTGTGCTACTCGGTTTTAAGTGAAAACGAGCAAAGGGCTTAATCGGTAAAAATACCTAATAGTCATAAGTACATGTTAGAGTGAGAATTTGATGTTTCCATAGAAGGAAAAATGATCAGCATGTCATAAAACATAAGAAAATAGGCTGAATTTTAATTTACGAGCTTTGGGGCAAAAGTGTAAATATGCAAAAGTTTAGGGCAAAATTGTAATTTTTCCAAAATATGATTTTGGGTCAATTTGAATAATGTGAGTCCTAATTAGACTATATTTTAAATGATAGAGCAAGGAAAACTGAAATTGGGCTAAAATGGGGAAAATACCAAGTTGTGGACGAAATGGTAAAAATAGCCATTTTAGCATACGAGGTAAGTTCATATGTAAATGTTGGTAACATAGTTATTATTTTAAATGTTTTAATGTTTTTAAATGATATGATAATTATTATGAAATATTATACTTGTGATAATTGTTTGATAATATGTCAAATTATGTGATATACTTGGAAAATGTGAAATACTACCGAGTATCGGTATCGGCATTCCGTAGAAGATGGTTGAGACACATGATTGGGAAAAAGGTCCGTTGAACCTCAGGAATGGATTAGGATACAAGTGACATGTCTTTGGGATATTTGGGCATCCGAACTCGTTGAGTTGAGTCCGAGTTCACTTATGGACGCTGAGCGTCCGAACTCGTTGAGTTGAGTCCGAGTTCGTGAGATGTAACTAGGCATCCGAACTCGTTGAGTTGAGTCCGAGTTCACTTATGGATGCGAACGCCCGAGCTCGTTGAGTTGAGTCCGAGTTCACTTATGGGCGGGTTACATGGTAGCTTGGCTACATATGTGGCACTTATGTGCAAGTTATCCATGTATCCGAATTATATTCGATGTGTTCAACGGGTAAAGTTCTACTCAAATGGAGGAATACTCAAGATGAAAGGGACGTATTGGTAAGTGTTGTGAAATGGATATTTTGAACAGGTATGTACTTAACCCTCGGGTTGAAAACTCGATATAACAACAATATGGTAAGATGATAAATGAAAAGGTGATATGAATGTCTTGGTGATGATTATGCAAATGATGTTTTATGTTTGCTTATATGGTTATGTTACTTGCTATTTGCATGTGAGCTTACTAAGCATTTATGCTTACTCCTTCCTTTTCATTCCTTGTAGTGTTGACAAGCCAGCTCGGAAATCGGAAACGGTCGGAGGCACGCTCACACTATCCGTATACCATCTTGGCATAATGGCTTGTATATTTTGAGTATGGCATGTATAGCATTATAATCATTTTATATGTATGGTCTTATGATATGGTTATTGAGTGGTATGGAAATAGAAATGCTTGGTAATGATTAGCCATTGGAATGGCTAATCATGATCATATTTGGTATTATGTATGTCAAATTGCTAGCTAATCCATGGAAACCATGAAATAGGTAAAATTTACCATAAAATAGATTCAGACAGCAGCAGTGACGTGAGTTTAAAAAATCACTAAAAATAGTAGAAATGGAATTAAATAATGAATAAGTTATGGAATCGAAGTTTGATGAGTCTATTTTCATATGGAATAAGCAAAACAGGTATATGAGCTATATTTTATGAGATGTTTAAATTTTTGTGAAACAGGGCCAGAGCAATTTCTGGATCCCCTGTTCTGAATTTGGAAATTCACCATAAATTTTACAAAGATAATTAGAAGTCATGCTTTATATGTACAGATTCCTTATTGAGTCTAGTTTTATTAGAGATAAAAGGCATAGTCATTGAAGCTCTGTACAGGGAGATATCTGATTCGTAATACACAGAGGTCAGAGTAGTTGAACCCTGAAACAGGGGAGACTTTAACTAATAAACTGTACTAATTGGCCCAACCAAAATTCTAGAAAAAATTAGTAGATATATATATGAGTCTAGTTTCAGGAAAAATTTACGGAATTGGATTTCGAGTTTCGTAACTTGAGATATGATTTTTAAAGCGACTGTGATGCAGTTAGCCAGCTTGTCTGGAAATTTTAAAATGAATTGTATGAGCTGTTTAATTAATGAATTAAGTCCGTTAACACCTCGTGTTCGACTCCGGCAACGGTCTCGGGTACGGGGTGTTACAAAATATCTCTAAAATAATAGTAAAATTAATAATAAAACAGTAATTATATAATATCCAAACAACAACAAAATAGGGGTAATCTACAAAAAGAGTCACTTTTGTTTGCCTCAAGTTACATTTTAGTCACTTATGTTTGAAATGTTACGTTTTAGTCACTTATGTTATTATTTTGTTACGAAGTGATCACTCTACCGTTAGGTCCCGTTATCTCTCTAACGGTAATCCTACGTGGCAGTTCAACTAGATTTTAAGCGCCAACTTGGATTTCTAAATGGGATGAAAATAGATTTTTAATTAAAAATTTAATTAATTAAAATTTTTAAACCTAAACCTTTACTAAAAAATTTTTTTATCTCCTCTTTTTAATTTTTCTTCCATCTCTTCTTTTTTTTCAATGCTTTTTTTTACTCATTTGATTGGAAAAACTATTATTAAGATCAAAATAGTTGAAATTAAATTGACTGCTTCATAAAGATGGATTCAATGGAGGGTTCAGGTATGTCTTCTTTGCATTCCTCTAACTCTTTTATTCAATACTGAAAAACAAAAGATTAGATTTTTTATTGTTTAATGAAAACCCTAAATTAAAATTCTTGATATTTTCTTCTACTTTTTGAAATTGTTTGTAAACATGTATTTTATTTTGCGTCAGTAGACATCCCATAAAATGCAACCAGAAACATGTTTTCATGAACATGTTTCATTCAAGCTAATTTTAAAATTTTCAGAAAAGGGCTGTTACTTTCACTGTTCTTGTTCCTAATTATTATATTTTCTAGTTCTTTCACAGTTATTGAATAATTGGTTTCTCAATCAATTTTTTTTATCTGAATCAACTTGTATGTTCACAATATCTTTGTGGTATTCTAGATTATTCTTTCTTATTGTTGATTTCAACTATTTTGATCTTAATAATAGTTTTTCCAGTTAGATGAAAAAAAACCATTGAAAAAAAAAAGAGACAGAAGAAAAATTAAAAAGAGGAGATGAACATTAAGGTTTAGGTTTGAAAATTTTAATTAATTAAATATTTTTAATTAAAAATTTATTTTCATCCCATTTAGAAATCCAAGTTGGCACCTAAAATCTAGTTGGACTGCCACCTAGGATTGCCGTTAGAGAGATAACGGAACTTAACAGTAGAGTGATTACTTCGTAATAAAATAATAACATAAGTGACTAAAACGTAACATGTTAAATATAAGTGACTAAAATGTAACTTGAGGCAAACAAAAGTGACTATTTTTGTAGATTACCCACAAAATAATAACAATATTGTTATAAAATAAAGAGAGATGGAGAGAATAAAAAATAAAGAAAATATGAAAGCAATATAGAATGTATTTTTTTTGTTGAAAGCAACAGAGAATGTACTTCATTGATCAAAATGGGTAATTACAATACTTCATCAGAGTCTCTATTTATAAGCATAAGAAGTATAATTGAAATAGAGATTTAATTCTAATAACTATTAGAATTTAAAGTATATTAAAACTTTATCTTAATCATAATGGACATACACTTAATAAGATATTCATAACACTCCCCCTTGGCTGTCCATTGATAGATAATGTGCCTCGTTAAAACTTTATTAGGAAAAACCCTGTGGGATAAAAACCTAATGAAGGGAAAAGAGTACACAGTCTATAATATGCACAATATGCTGCCTCATTAAAAACCTTACCAGAAAAACTCAATGGGACAAAACCTTGATTAAGGAAAAAAAAAATGCAACGCGTATAAACATCACATATTTTCTCATATTCTACGTATTTAATCTTGAATACTAGTTTTTCACATGACTATTTGAATGTATTTGATAAGCATTTATATTACCATTGTTTTAAAAGTCACGAGTGAAAGAAATTTGGGAAAATATATTTTGATCTCTTCAGGAGATTCAACAATACTTAAAATCATGATTCTTTTATAAAAAGACAAATAGGTATTTTGGATCATTTTATAATCCTCCTTCAACTACTATTTGCTAAGTCAAATTTATCACATGTGTTCAAATTATTTCAATTCATATAAATAAAAATTTTTCAAGAATTTTAATATGCTTCTAGCATCCTAAATCTTTCAAGGATTTTAATATAAACTTTACTATATAGTGATTTATAAAAGGTTATAACAATAACCATTGAACGCAAGTTAAATCTTTTATGAATTGTCCATTTAATAATATATCTAAAGGTTATTGCATCCACCATAAAAGAATATTATATCTTTTCATAATCAATGTCAAGACTTAGCGAAAAACTTCATATTTTATTCCGCTTTTGCAAAATTACTTCAATTGCACCCTCACTGGCTTTATACCTTTAGATATTTAGACTACTGGTCCAAAAACTCCACAAATTTAATTGTATTTGAGTTGCGTCTTTCTATTTTGATCAATTTATTTCATATCTATATTTCTCAATAGATTTATTCAAGATCTTTCTTTTATTTCATTATTTCAAAAATAATATTGCATGCAAAATCATTGTCGACTACTTTTATTATTCTGTTCCACATTTTTTCGAATCGACATAACTTATCGAAATCTCTTATTTTCATTATTTTAAAATTCAATTTCAGGTACCTAAATCTTTTTTGGAGTTTTACTTATTAGTTATGTCTTAGATCTCTTCTGGAGCACCCGCCTCTACTATATGACCATTTAGAAGAATTTTCATCTTGGGAACCGATCAATCTATTATTTATTCTAACTGATTGTCGTATTGGGACTTTGATTCAAATTAAAATATTAACTTGGTATTCTCATTAATTTTGTAAATACATCTGATAGTTAACTTGTAATGAGTTATCATTGTTGAACTTCTGGTTCAAATTACTCACCCTCTAACTCATTATAAGTTATTATTTCTCTCCCCCTAATATCGGAAAAACTATCGAATCAAAATTGTAATCACAAATCATGTCATAATTGAATCTCGAATACATTCAAAACATCTAATAATATATATTCTCAATCTCTTATAATAATGAAATGGCAACAAAACACAACAATAAAATAGTAGAAACATCAGCAAAATAGTGAAAACAGCAGTAAAATACAGCAGCAGTTTTTTTGCAAATTTGGATCAGGTCCGAATAAAAAAATTTGCCTAAGACCCAATTCATTTAAAAAACGGACCTTATTTTTATTCAAACCCATTAATTTAGTCATATAATCCGTAATATAGTTACCAGTACGACAAACATGACGCAGCCTAACCAATCAGTTCCAACGGAGTTTCCACAAGGTTAGTATCCCCAGCACAACCAGCAACAATGGACTCAATAATAAAATATATTATTTAGAATATTAAAGAACATTATTTAAAAATTTAAGAAAGTATTTATCCTAATATTTATAATTCAATAAATAAAATTATTAAAAACTTAAAAAAATCCAATAATCAATTTATTCATATACAGTTTTCCGCTCATCCACCCAAACAGTGCCCTAAAGTAATTTAGTACTACTAATCATAAGGTTTAATTATGAAGTTCATCCTTTCATTTTAAGGAAATTGAGAAGTTAGTTCCTGCATTTCAATTTATTAATTTTGGTCCTTGTGCTTTATAAAAATTAAAAAGTTAATCTATTTAGATAAAATGATAAACTGATCATTAAATCGCTCACCTGAAGATCAACAATTTAACATTTTACAATAAAATTAATAAAATTAACAATTCAACAATTTATATATAACAAAATAGCAAAAACAACTGTTCTAGTACATGTGTTTATTAACAATTAGACTAACCTTTTGGTGATGACAAAAAAAAAAGACTTACTTCTTTGTATTCATAAAGTACGAGGACCATATTTTAATAAATTAAAAAGAATGACTAACTTGTAACACATTATTTAGTACTTGAGTTTGATATATATTTTTAATTTGGTATATTGATTTTGGTACTTAAAAATAACATAGTTAAATTTTTAGTACTTAGTTTTATTTTAAGATTGAAGTGATAAAAATTCGTAGTTAACTAATAATAATAACAATTAATTAGGGGTTTTTTACTAATATAATATAAAAAAACACCTAAATGATACCCAAAAAAATTATACCAAAATGGTACATCCAGGGTGGTGTCGCCTCTAGCAGTGGCATGACCACCTTGGTTTTTCTGCCACCAACAATAAAAAAAAAAAAAATAGTAAAAATACATAAAAGCTGAAAAAACTATAACAAAAAACAGAAGAAGGTGACAGGCGGCACAGGTGGAGGCCCTGCATCAGGCGGCATTGGTGGTGGGCCTGCCACAGGCGGCACCGATAGTGTTAGTGGTAGAGGCGGCACCGGGCGATTACACTCCTCATGCAGGGGTTTTGTTTTTCTTTGTTATGGTCCCCAAAGTTAATTTCGCGAAGAAAGAAGGAGAAGAAGAAAAGAAGAAAAGAAGAAGAAGGAGAAAGAGGCGGCACTGGTGAGGGAAGAAAAAAGAAAAAGAAAAAGAGAAGGAGAAGAAGAGGGAGGGAAGGAAAAAAATTATTGAGAAATTAATGTTAATTTAAGTAAATAATTTATTTATTGTAGGTGTTATTATTATTATTATTTTTATTTTTATTGATTTTGATTTAAATCAGATTTAATTTTTAAATTTATTTTTTTACAAGGTATTATTTGGTTAAAAAGAGATATTGTAACACCCCGAACCCGAGACCGTTGCCGGTGTCGGACACGAGGGGTTAACAAGCCAAGTCCACATATTTGCCCACCAATTTGACATTTCCAGTCAGGCTGGAAAACTGCGTCACCGTCGCCTTAAAAATCATATCTCGAGTTTCAAAACTCGGAAACTGGTTTCGTAAATTTTCCTGAATTTAGACTCATATATCCATCCATGGATTTATTTCTAGAATTTTGGTCGGGCCAATTGGTACAGTTTATTAGTTAAAGTCACCCATGTTACAGGGATCGACTGCTCTGACCTTCGCGCGTTATAACTTGAATATCTCTCTGTACAGGGCTTTAATACTGGTGCCGTTTGTTTCTAATGAAACTAGACTCAAAATGGAATCTGTACATATAAGGCATGACTCCTAATTCTTTCTGGATAATTTATAGTAAATTTTTAAAGTTGCAACAGGGGACCCAGAAACCGTTCTGGTCCTGTCTCACAATAGCTTTCATATCTCTTAACATGTAGCTCCTATGACCATTTCGTTTCTTCCATATGAAAATAGACTCATCAAGGTTCATTTACATAGCTTATTCACTATTTAATACCATTCCTACAAATTTTGGTGATTTTTCACATTCACGTCACTGCAGCTGGCAGCTTCTGTTTTAAGGTAGGTCTTACCTATTTTGTAGTCTCCATGAACCAACTAGTCTTGCCATACAAAGGTTCATATATGATCATTTTAACCATACCAATGGCTGATCATGTGACCAACACTCCCATTTCCAATCCATAATCACATCATGACACCATATATATATATATACAAACCACAAACGGTCTAAGTCCATACTCTACTTTTACGAGCCATTTTCGCATGGCCGTACACATATACATCACAACATAATTGAACCAACAAGGGTAGTCCTATACATGCCATTTCAAATTCCAACCAAAATTATACCAAGATGGAGGCTTTGATAGTCTAGATGACTTGACCTTAATGATCCCGAATCCGATTGCCATCGAGCAAAATCAGTAAACCGAGAGCCAAAGCAGCGGGTAAGCATATTTATGCTTAGTAAGTCTCAAGCAATAAATTCAGCTTTAATTAAAGCAATACATTCACATAGCCAAATGCATCATTTCATTAATACACGTTCACATAATCATACTTACTTCACCATCCCAACTCTTATGTTCATACACAAATAACGGCTTCGTTAAGGCCGATAACTCGTTCCATCATAGGAGCGGATATTCATACGCTCTTACTCCTAGCGCGCAAAGCACACACCACACTTACCTTGTCATTGGGAAATTTCACAAGTGCATTAGCTAAAATTTTCCAGCAAGCTTATAATTTTCAAATCACATACCTTCGGAGTTTAACCGGATATCGCTACTCGTTCAATCGCCTTCGGGACATAGCCCGGTTATGGTAACCCGCACCAAGGCCTACGGGACTTAACTCGGATATCACGATTTGCACAAATGCCTTCGGGTCTTAGCCCGGATAGAATGACTTCGACGAATGCCTTGGTCTTAGCCGGATATAATTACTAGCATAAATGTCCTCGGGACTTAGCCGGATGTAGCCACTAGCACAATTGCCTTGGTCTTAACCGGATATAATTTCCAGCATTAACGTCTTGGGACTTAGCCGGATATCATTCAATTTCTCATGCGCACATACATCAATAATCATTGGACATACATATTTCATTTTCGTTACTAAGGCTCAAACACAATTATAATCACTAGCATAATCGCCGGGACTTAGCCCGGTATCATTCAAATACTCATACACACATAGTCAATAATCAATACACATCCATACTTCATTTCACATAATTCAAGTAGGGTCACTTCTTGAGGACTTACCTCGGATGTTGTCGAACGGCTTTTTCGGCTATTCGATCACTTTCTCCTTCCCCTTGTCCAATTGTGGCACTCTAAGCTCTTGAGCTTAATCTTGATGCAAATTTAGCCAAATCTCCTTCTAGATCTCTTCTAAACAAAGGAAATGAAGCAAAAATCCCTTCTTCCTCTTAGTATTTTCGGCCAAAAAGGGAGAGAGCAAGTATGAACAAATTTTTTTTGTTTTCTCTTCTTGGTTGCACGGCAATGGGGGGGGGGAATACCACACTCACACACATTTTTTTTTTCATTCTTTTCTTACCCATACACCTTTGTTTATTATTTCTCCTCATGCACCAACAAAACATGTTTCATGACATGTTTTGCCCATCCTCTTGCCATGGCGGCCACTTTATGTTGGGGGAAATTTGACATGCAAATCCCTTATTTTTGCATGCATGAGCAACTAGTCATCACACATTTCCCCATCATACTTTCAAAGTTCACTACTAGGTCCTTTCTAGTGAAATTCGCATTTATAACACTAAATCGAAACATCAAAAATGTCACACACAATTTAACACATATCATAGGCATCAAAATAAATTTTTAATTATTTTTATGCCTCGGTTTTGTGGTCCCGAAACCACATTCCGACTAGGGTCAATTTTGGGCTGTCACAGATATTGAGGTATGTTTGTATTTATTTTATATTTTCATTCATTCTTAATTTATTTTTAATTTTTATTGAAGTAAAAAGTCTATGTATGTTATGTGCAAAGAATGTTTTATTATTATTTTATGTAATTTATTTGTTAAGCGTGTTTTAGATTGATTAGATATTTTTTTACAAAATTTATTTGGCATGTTATATTCTAAATATTTTAATTTATTTTTTATGTGATGGGATTTTAAACCTTTTACAAAAATAGTATAAAAATAAAATATTAAAAAATTTCTTAATGAAAAAATAAAATACGAAAAGAAATAAAATCTGAAAAAATAACTTTTGGGGAAAGTGGTCTTTGGTGGGTTTTTTACTAAAATAATATAAAAATAAAATACGAAAATAGTATATTTTAAAAATAAAATCTGAAAATTTAAAAATACAAACAAAGGGCCAAGATCGGGGTTATTTACTAAATTAATATAAAAATATTAAAATAATACATTTGAAACGAAAATAATATAAAAATAAAATACGAAAATAGTATATTTTAAAAATAAAATCTGAAAATAAAAAATACCAACAAAGTGCCAAAATCAAGGTTATTTTTAAATTAATATAAAAACGCTTAAATAATACATTTGAAACATTATGTACTAAAATAATATAAAAATAAAATACTAAAATAGTATATTTTAAAAATTAAAATCCGAAAATAAAAAATACAAACAAAGGACCAAAATCGGGTTATTTAATAAATTAATTAAAAAACACTTAAATAATACATTTGAAACATTATGTACAAAATAATATAAAAAATACTAAAATAATATATTTTAAAAAATAAAATCCGAAAATAAAAAATACCAACAAATGGCCAAAATAAGGGTTATTTATTCAATTAATATAAAGATACTTAAATAATACATTTGAAACATTATGTACTAAAATAATATAAAAATAAAATATGAAAATAGTATATTTTAAAATATAAAATCACAAAATAAAAAAAAAAAACCAACAAAGGGCCAAAATCACCGAACAAAAAAAAGTTTAACAATATTTGTAACACTCCTATCCCATATCCGTCGCCGGAATAGGTAAGGGGCATTACCAGACAAACAAAACATTTTACACCAATTCAGAACCACAGATATCATATAACCTCATTTCATAAGCATTCATCTCTTAAGATGGTCTACGAGACTTAAAATGTACTTTTAAGAAAGGTCTGGACTAAAACGAACACATTCAGAATTTTCAGAACTTAATCAAATCTTTCAAAACTGTTAAAGTCACACGCCCGTGTGACTAAGCCGTGTGACACACACGGGCACAAAACATGCCCATATGATCCAACCGTGCTAAAAAGAGGTCCTATACTGACTTTTTCACACGGCCAACAGACATGGACGTGTGGTACTTAGCTAGCTACTGACTTAAGCCCACGACCAACAAACACGCCCATGTGCTATGGCCATGTGGCACAATGTAGGCTTGGTTTAAGCAAATTTTCCACCCCTTATGGGTCATTCCTACAAGCCAAATTAAACAACATTCCTACAAAAATATTCAGCCAATTTCATGCTCAAAACGTGCTTCATTACAACTATTTCATCATCATTCAACAACTCATTCAAACCACACCAAAACTTAACACAAACATACCATTTGATAGCCAACTTTTATTACATAACCTATATTTACAATTCAAAACTTAATACATAAACCTTCTAGCCTATACATGCCATACTTTAAAATATTTACACTTTCAAAAGTACAAAAAAGAGTTCGATAGTGTGGTGACGATCCTCGACTATCCCTGAGCCTTCAGTAGCTACGATAATTGTAAAACAGACAGAAATCACATAGAGTAAGCTACAAAGAGCTTAGTAAGCCAAATACAATTGGTTTAACTACTAAAGCATATAAGTACAATTCAACCATAAAGATTCATAGCCATTTCATAGAATAATTCATAAGCTTAACCGTGCTTCTTTGTTTGCATTTATGTCATGCTTCATTTCCAAATTCCATACATATTTCACAGAGATAGAGTCTTTCATATTCATAATTTTAGTACGATTCATATAGGTTATACATTTCATAAACTCATTCTCATATTTCGTACTTTTTCATCAGACAGTTCAGAAACGATACAAATACTCATAAACAAGTACAACTCCGACGTCCCGGACGTGGTCTTATATGTAATTCAATATCGATGCCTCTGTCCCAGACAGGGTCTTATACGAAATCAGATACGATGCCGATGTTCCAGACATGGTCTTATATGTAAATCTCAATCGAGGCCTGTGTCCCAGACACGGTCTTACACGATATCTCAAATAGTTGTCAATGTTCCTTTAGAAGTATACAAAGCTTTTCAAACACCATCATATTAACAGAATTTACTCAAAAGGTATTCATCAGGCTCTCAAGGTCATCCAATACAAATTAAAGTTTGTATATGTAGAATTTAATCAGTTTAACACGTAATTGTAATTTGACTTACCTCGTACGGATTTCGGACGGAATAAGTCGACTATTCAACTATTTTGGACTTCCCTCGATCTAAGTCTGATTTTTTTTGTTCTTGATCTAATACAATTCAAATTCAACCATTCAATCATTCATTTCACTCAAAATAATCCATGAACACATATTTAGGGCACTTTTCATTTTAGCCCTTACATTTTTACACTTTGACAATTTAGTCCATTTTTCACAAAATCACAAATATGCAAAAATTCACCAAGACTATAGCTTGGCCGAATATACATGGCTTCCATACAAGCCCAAATAACATATTTAATTCACAATTTAGTCCTTCAAAACCTCATTTTCACAAATTAGCCCAAATAGTCTATTTCATCAAAATTTCAAAGATAAAACTTATAAATCATCTACCAAGCCATTATGATTCATTCAAAAACATCACAAAACTCATGATATCAACAATGAAATTTTATGAAATCTTTAACAGAAATAGAAATTCAGACATGGGCTTTGAAGAACACAAAACAACGATCACAGAAAGGTAGAAATTATCAAAAACGGTCGAAAATTCATACCTTAATCAAGATGAACAAGGGCCGAACCTTAAATAAGCTTATTTCTTTCTTTTTTTCCTTTGATTTTCGGCAAGAACAACCTATTATGGACACATTTCATGTTTATTTTTATTTAATATATCATTTATACACTTTTTACCATTTTAGCCTTGTTAATAAAACATTAATTGCCATCCACTAATGTCCATAATTGTCCATACCATATAACAATGGTATAATTGCATCTTTAAGACCTCATATTTAACAAGACAAATCAATTAGGCACTTAATCAAATAGAAAGCTACTTTTGAATTCACTGCAATTAAGTCCTTTTTCATAATTAAGCACAAAAACAAACAAATTAAATCACAGAAATTTTACAGATATAAATTCACATGTCACAGACACAGAAAATAATATTAAAATATTTTTCGAACTCAGATTTGTGGTCTTGAAACCATTATTCTGACTAGGGTCAAACCAGATTGTTACAGTTCTCCCCCCTTAGGGATTTTTGTCCCCGAAAATCTTACCATTAAACAGATTCGGATATTGTTATTTCATAGCATCTTCAGACTCCCATGTGGCCTCTTCAACATAGTGTCGATGCCACATTACTTTAACCAATAGAATTTTCTTATTTCGTAACTCTTTAACCTCACGAGCTAAAATACGGATCGGCTTTTCTTCGTACATCATATTGGACTGAATTTCAATCTCAGATAGTGAAATTACATGCGAAGGATCAGATTTGTATCGTCGAAGCATTGATACGTGAAACACATTATGAATCTTTTCTAACTCAGATGGTAGCCTCAATCTATAAGCAATCGGCCTAACTCATCCGATGATTTCATATGGTCCGATGAACCTCGGACTCAACTTGCCTTTTTTGCCAAATCGGAACAGTTTCTTCCACGGAGATACTTTCATAAACACTTTATCACCGATCTTAAATTCGATATCTTTTCGTTTTAAATCCGCATAAGATTTCTGACGATCAGAGGCAACTTTCAAACTATCTCGGATTACTTTCACTTTCTGTTCTATTTCTTTTATCAAATCATTACCGTAAATCTTATTCTCACTGAGTTCAGTCCAGTATAATGGAGTTCTACACTTTCTACCATATAAGGCTTCGTACGGTGCCATTTTAATGCTTGATTGAAAGATATTATTATAAACAAATTCAATCAAAGGTAGATATTGTTCCCACGCACCTTCAAACTAAAAAATGCAACATCTTAACATATCCTTGAGTATCTGAATAATCCGTTCAGATTGACCATCTGTTTGTAGATGAAAAGCAGTGCTAAACTGTAATTTAGTACCCAGAGCATCTTGCAATTTCTTCTAGAATCGCGATGTAAATCTTGGGTCTCTATCTAACATTATCGACAATGGCGCACCATGCAATCTCACAATATCAGAGATATATAACTCAACCAATTTATCGAGTGAGAAATTAGATCGTACTGGAATAAAATGAGCTGACTTCGTTAATCTGTCAACTACAATCCAGATCGAATCTTTCTTTTTTGGAGATAAGGGTAAACCCGAAACAAAATCCATGGTCACTCGATCCCATTTCCACTCTGGAATCATAATTAGTTCTAGTGACCCAGATGGTACCTGATGTTCAGCTTTAACTTGTTGACAGATCAAACATTTAGAAACAAATTTAGAGATATCCCTTTTCATTCCGGACCACCAATAATGTTGTTTCAAGTCGTTATACATTTTCGTACTACCTGGATGTACAGATAAACGACTACTATGAGCTTCACTCAAAATCATTTGAATTAACTCCGAATTTCTTGGAACACAAAGTCTATTTCTGAATATCAGACAGTCATCAACATCTATTCTGAATTCAGAATCAGAATCAGAATTACACTAAGTTTGTTTAACTATAATCTCATTATCCCTTTTCTGAACCTCGCAGATCTGTTGTAAGAACAAAGGTTTCGCTTTTAATTCAGCTAAAACTGAACCATCATCAGACAGAACTAAATGAACATTCATCGCACTCAAAGCAAATAACGATTTTTGACTCAAAGCATCAGCAACAACATTTTCTTTTCCCGGGTGATAATCAATCACAAGTTCGTAGTCTTTTAGCAGTTCTAACCATCTTCTCTGTCGCAGATTCAAATCTTTTTACGTCATTAAATACTTCAGGCTTTTATGATCATAAAACAAGTGACATTTCTCACTAAACAGATAGTGACGCCAAATCTTAAGAGCAAACACAATGGCAGCTAACTCAAGGTCGTGGGTCGGATAATTCTTTTCATGTAGCTTCAGTTGTCTCGAGGCATATGCTATAACTTTTCTTTCTTGCATTAAAACAAAATCAAGTCCGTTCGATGAAGCATCACTATAAACAATGAATTCTTTACCTGATTCAGGTTGCAAAAGTACGGGAGCTTCAGTTAACAGAGTTTTTAACCGATCAAAACTTTTCTGACACTTTTCAGACCATTCAAATTTTACATCTTTTTGAAGTAACTTTATCAACGGAGTTGCTATTACAGAGAAATCTTTTACAAATCGTTTGTAGTAACCAGCAATTCCCAGAAAACTGCGAACTTCAGAAACATTCCTCGGAGGTTTCCAATCCAGAATAGCTGAAATTTTGCTCGGATCAACTCGGATACCGGAGGCTGATACAATATGACCCAAAAAACCAACTTCTCGCAACCAGAACTCACATTTACTGAACTTTGCATATAACTGTTTATCTCGCAGAGTCTGTAGCACTATTCTTAAATACTTGGCATGTTCAGATTCATCTCGTGAATAAATCAATATGTCATCAATGAATACAACCAAAAATTGATCTAAATACGATCTGAAAATTCTATTCATCAAATCCATAAAAATAGCAGGTGCATTCGTTAATCCAAAAGGCATAACTAAAAATTCATAATGCCCGTTCCTCGTTCTAAAAGCAGTTTTCGAAATATCAGAATCCTTTACTCGTAACTGGTAGTAACCCGACCTCAGATCTACCTTAGAAAACACAGTAGCACCTTTCAACTGATCGAATAAATCATCAATTCTAGGAAGAGGGTATTTTTTCTTTACAGTCACTTTATTATGTTGATGGTAATCAATACACATTCTCATTGTGCCATCTTTCCTTTTCAAAAATAAAACCAGAGGACCCCATGGTGAAAAGGTCGGTCTAGCAAACCCTTGATCAGTCAATTCTTGTAACTGAGATTTCAATTCCTTTAATTCGGTCGGAGCCATTCTATATGGAGCTATCGATATCGGAGTAGTACCAGATACTAATTTAATGCCAAACTCAACTTCTTGAATCGGAGGCAAACCAGGTAGTTCTTTATGAAACACATCAAAGAATTCACAGACAACAGGCACTGATTCAACTTTTTTATCGTTCACTTTTGAATCTAATACATAAGCTAAGTAGGCTTCACAGCCTTTCTTCACATATTTTCGTGCTTTCATTGCAGATATCATAGCTGGTAGTCCATTCAGATCACTAGACTCAATTCGAATTATCTCATCATTCTTACACCTCAAATCAATGACTTTTTGTTTACAATTCACAATAGCATCATGCAGGGTTAACCAATCCATTCCCAGAATTATATCAAATTCGTCAAAAGGAAAAAGCATCAGATCAGCAGGAAAACAAACATCCTGAATTTTTAACGGGCAATTCTTCCAGACTTTATCAACCAGGACACTTTTGCCTAAGGGGTTCGATATTCTAATTACGAATTCAGTAGACTCTATAGGCAAAGTCTTACAGTGTACTAAATTCATACATATATAAGAATACATTGATCTAGGGTCTATCAATGCAATCACAGAAGTATCATAAAGAGTAAAAGTACCAGTAATCACGTTTGGTGATGAAGCTTCCTTACGAGCTCGGATAGCATAGGCTCTGGCAGGTGCTCTAGCCTCAGATCTAGCAGCAATATTCCCAGTAGCTCTTTGACCACCACTTCCATTTCTTGAATTTCTGGAAGGTCTACCTCTAGCTGAGGTTTTACTCGGTCTCGGATTCTGTACATTCTCTTGCTCAACAGGTTTAGAACAATCTCTTACAAAATGATCCAGAGATCTACATCAAAAACAGGCTCGGTCATTCAATCTACAATTTCTTGGATGTCTTTTACCATAGTGTTTACATTCAGGTTTCTTAGATCGGGCATTTCCAACACTTGCAGCATAAGTAATATAAGCTTTGGAATTCGACTGCAATCTAGCTCGATCTCGGTTCGAATATCTTACATCAGTCTTTGAACAGTTTCGATCATCTCGGAATTTTTTTGACTCAGATTGAAATGCTCTACCCGAAGATCTCTTTCTAACATCTCTAGCTTCAAAACTAGCTTTTCTTTTTTCTTTACTTAATTCTTCGACTTTACAAGCTCGCTCAACTAGCACTACTATTTCTTCGTTTAGTCTATCTTCAAACCTTTTGCACATTAATGCTTCATTCGATACACATTCACGAGCATACTAGCTCAATCTCACAAATTCACGTTCGTATTTAGTAGCAGACATACGACATTGTTTAAGCTCAAGAAACTCTTTGCGTTTCTGATCAATGAATCTCTGACTGATATGTTTCTTCTAGAATTTAGATTGGAAGAAATCCCAAGTAACTCGTTCACTCGGAACCACAGACGTCAAAGTTTTCCAACAATGATACGCCGTATCTCTCAGAAGTGAAACAGCACACTTTACACATTCTTCAAGATTCAGAGACATTTCATCAAACACTCGTATTGTATTCTCTAACCAGAATTTAGCTCTTTCAGCATCATCATTTGTTGTGGCTCGGAACTCTTCAGCCCCATACTTTCTAATCTTATCAACTGGTGGTTTACTTGACCGAACCGGATTCACAAAGGGCATGACAGGAACTTGAGAAAGATTAACTGGGGTGGAGGTTGTTGTACAGTCGGATTGGTTCTTATGTATAAGGTGAACCATTCATTCATCATCTGATAGAAGGCTTGCTTAGCTTCGCTATCATGGCTACTCATAGCCAGTTGTGAATCATCTTGCACCGTCCCTTGCGAGGGGGCAGGCGCATTGCTTTCAACATCGTCAACTACAGCTCTATTGGGATCCATTGCTATATATAAAAGCACATTTCAAAGTTAGGAGTCATCACACTATCACATATTCAGATATATGGCATGTATAGCTAGACTCACATACACTATGGTAGTCCTAAAACTGACTAAACCATAGCTTTGATACCAATAAAATGTAACACCCCTATCCCGTATCCGTCGCCGAAATAGGTAAGGGGCATTACCAGAAAAACAAAACATTTCACACCAATTCAGAATCACAGATATCATATAACCTCATTTCATAAGCAATCATCTCTTAAGATGGTCTACGAGACCTAAAATGTACTTTTAAGAAAGGTCTGGACTAAAACAGACACATTCAGAATTTTCAGAACTTAACAAAATCTTTCAAAACTGTTAAAGTCACACGCCCGTGTGACTAAGCCATGTGACACACACGGGCACTAAACACGCCCATATGATTCAACCGTGCTAAAAAGAGGTCCTATACTGACTTTTTCACACGGCCAACAGACACGACCGTGTGGTACTTAGCTAGCTACTGACTTAAGCTCACGGCCAACAAACACGCCCGTGTGCTATGGCCGTGTGGCATAATGCAGGGTTGGTTTAAGCCAATTTGCCACCCCTTATGGGTCATTCCTACAAGCCAAATTAAACAACATTCCTACAAAAATATTCAGCCAATTTCACGCTCAAAACATGCTTCATTACAACTATTTCATCATCATTCAACAACTCATTCAAACCACACCAAAACTTAACACAAACATACCATTTGATAGCCAACTTTTATTACATAACCTATATTTACAATTCAAAACTTAATACATAAACCTTCTAGCCTATACATGCCATACTTTAAAATATTTACACTTTCAAAAGTACAAAAAAGAGTTCGATAGTGTGGTGACGATCCTCGACTATCCCTGAGCCTTCAGTAGCTACGATAATTGTAAAACAGACAGAAATCACATAGAGTAAGCTACAAAGAGCTTAGTAAGCCAAATACAATTGGTTTAACTACTAAAGCATATAAGTACAATTCAACCATAAAGATTCATAGCCATTTCATAGAATAACTCATAAGCTTAACTGTGCTTCTTTGTTTGCATTTATGTCATGCTTCATTTCCAAATTCCATACATATTTCACAGAGATAGAGTCTTTCATATTCATAATTTTAGTACGATTCATATAGGTTATACATTTCATAAACTCATTCTCATATTTCGTACTCTTTCATTAGATGGTTCAGAAACGATACAGATACTCGTAAATAAGTACAACGCCGACGTCCCGGACGTGGTCTTACATGTAATTCAATATCGATGCCTCTGTCCCAGACAGGGTCTTATACAAAATCAGATACGATGCCGATGTCCCAGACATGGTCTTATACATAAATCTCAATCGAGGCCTGTGTCCTAGACACGGTCTTACACGATATCTCAAATAGTTGTCAATGTTCCTTTAGAAGCATACAGAGCTTTTCAGATACCATCATATTAACAGAATTTACTCAAAAGGTATTCATCAGGCTCTCAAGGCCATCCAATACAAATTAAAGTTTGTATATGCAGAATTTAATCAGTATAACACGTAATTGTAATTTGACTTACCTCGTACGAATTTTGGACGTAACGAGTCGACTATTCAACTGTTTTGGACTTCCCTCGATCTAAGTCCAATTTTCTTTGTTCTTGATCTAATACAATTCAAATTCAACCATTCAATCATTCATTTCAGTCAAAATAATCCATGAACACATATTTAGGGCACTTTTCATTTTAGCCCTTACATTTTTACACTTTGACAATTTAGTCCATTTTTCACAAAATCACAAATATGCAAAAATTCACCAAGACTATAGCTTGGCCGAATATACATGGCTTCCATACAAGCCCAAATAACATATTTAATTCACAATTTAGTCCTTCAAAACCTCATTTTCACAAATTAGCCCAAATAGCTTTATTTCATCAAAATTTCAAAGATAAAACTTATAAATCATCTACCAAGCCATTATGATTCATTCAAACACATCACAAAACTCATGATATCAACAATGGCATTTCATGAAATCTTTAACAGAAACAAAAATTCAGACATGGGCTTTGATGAACACAAAACAACGATCACAGAAAGGTAGAAATTATCAAAAACAGTCGTAAATTCATACCTTAATCAAGATGAACAAGGGCTGAACCTTAAATAAGCTTATTTCTTTCTTTTTTTCCTTTGATTTTCGGCAAGAACAATCTATTATGGACACATTTCATGTTTATTTTTATTTAATATATCATTTATACACTTTTTTCCATTTAACCTTGTTAATAAAACATTAATTTCCATCCACTAATATCCATAATTGTCCATACCATATAACAATAGTCTAATTGCATCTTTAAGACCTCATATTTAACAAGACAAATCAATTAGGTGCTTAATCAAATAGAAAGCTACTTTTGCATTCACTACAATTAAGTCCTTTTTCATAATTAAGCACAGAAACAGACAAATTAAATCACAGAAATTTCGCAGATATAAATTCACATGTCATAGACACAGAAAATAATATTAAAATATTTTTTAGACTCAGATTTGTGGTCCCAAAACCATTATTCCGACTAGGGTCAAAACCAGACTGTTACAATTCTCCCCTTTAGGGATTTTCGTCCCCGAAAATCTTACCATTAAATAGATTCGGATATTGTTGTTTCATAGCATCTTCAGACTCCCATGTGGCCTTTTCAACATCTTGTTGATACCACATCACTTTAACCAATGGAATTTTCTTATTTCGCAACTCTTTAACCTCACGAGCTAAAATATGGATTGGCTTTTCTCCGTACGTCATATCGGATTGAATTTCAATCTCAGACGGTAAAATTACATGCGAATGATGAGATTTGTATCGTTGAAGCATTGATACGTGAAACACATCTTTTCTGACAGCCCAAAATTGACCCTAGTCGGAAGGTGGTCTCGGGACCACAAAACCGAGGCATAAAAATAATTAAAAATTTATTTTGATGCCTATAATATGTGTGTGCTCATGTATGACATTTTATGATGATTGATTTAGTGTTATAAGGGTGAATTCCACAAGAAAGGACTTAGTAATGAACTTTGAAAGTATGATAGGAAATGTGTGATGACTAATTAAAGCATGCATGCAAAATAATGGACTTGCATGTCAAATTCCCCCTTTATAGGTGGTGGCGGCCATGACAAGGAGGATGGGCTAAACATGTCATGAAACATGTTTTGTTGGTGCATTAGGGTGAATTAATAAACAAAGGTGTATGGGTGATAAAAAATGAAAAAAAATGTGTGTGAGTGTGGTAATCCCCCATTGCCGTGAGTTGTAGAGAAGGAAAGAAAAAATTTTGTTCATCCTTTCTTTGAGCCAAAACTAAGGAAGAAGGAGGATTTTGCTTCATGCTTGGTTTGGAAGAGATCTAGAAGGAGATTTGGCCAAGTTTGCATCAAGATTAAGCTCAAGAGCTAAGAGGGCCACAATTGGACAAGGGGAAGGAAAAGGTGATCGAATAGCCGAAAAAGCCGTTCGACAACATCCGAGGTAAGTCCTCAAGAAGTGATCTTACTTGAATTAGGTAAGATGAAACATGGATGTGTATGATTATTGATCATGTGTGTATGAGTATTTGAATTCCACCGGGCTAAGTCCCGAAGGCGAATATGCTAATGATTATAATTGTGTTTGAGCCTTAGTGTGAAAATGAAATATGTATGTCCAATGATTATTGATGTATGTGTGCATGAGAAATTGAATGATATCCGGGCTAAGCCCCGAAGACAATTATGCTGAAATTTATATCCGGGTTAAGACCCGAAGGCAATTGTGCTAGTAGCTATATCCGGGCTAAGACCCGAAGGCATTCGTGCAAGTTGTTAAATCCGGGCTAAGACCAAGGCATTTGTGCAAATCGTGATATCCGGGTAAAGTCCGTTGGCCTTGGTGCGGGTTACCATAACGGGCTATGTCCCGAAGGCGATTGAGCAATACCGACATCCGGATAAACTCGAAGGTATGTGATTTGAAAATTATGAGCTTGCTGGAAAATTTCAGCTAATGCACTTGTGAAATTTCCCAATGATAAGGTAAGTGCGGTGTGTGCTTTGGCGCTAGGAGTAAGAGCGTATGAATATCCGCTCCTATGATGGAGCGAGTTATCGGCCTTAATGAAGCCGTTATTTGTGTATGAACATAAGAGTTGGGATGGTAAAGTAAGTATGATTATGTGAATGCGCATTAATGAAATGATGCATTTAACTATGTGAATGTATTGCTGTAATTAGAGTTGATTATATTCCTTGAGACTTACTAAGCATAAAAATGCTTACTCATTGCTTTGGCTCTCAGTTTTCTAGATTTCGCTCGATAGCAATCGGATTCGGGATCGTTGAAGTCGAAGTCATCCACACTATCAAGCCCCCATTTTGGTATAAATTCTTGGTTGAACTTGAAATGGCATGTATAGGACTACCCCTTGTTTGTTAAATATGTGGTGATGTAAGTATGTACGGCCATGCGAAAATGGCTCGAAAAGGGAACATGAACTTAGAATAATTGTGGTTTGTATGTATATATTTGGTGTCATGATGTGGCTATGGCTTGGAAATGGGAATGTTGGTCATATGATCAGCCATTGGCATGGTTAAAATGATCATATATGAACCTATGTATGGCAAAGACTAGTTGGTTCATGGAGACTACCAAATAGGTAAGACCTACCTTAAAAACAGATGCTGCCAGCTGCAGTGACGTGAATGTGAAAAATCACCAAAATTCGTAGAAATGGAATTAAATAGTGAATAAGCTATGTAAATGAACCTTGATGAGTCTATTTTCATATGGAAGAAACGAAATGGTCATAGGAGTTACATGTTAAGAGATATTAATGCTATTGTGAGACAGGGCCAGAACGGTTTCTGGGTTCCCTGTCGCAACTTTAAAATTTACTATAAATTATCCAGAAAGAATTAGGCGACATACCTTATATGTACAGATTCCATTTTGAGTCTAGTTTCATTAGAAACAAACGACACCAGCATTAAAGCCCTGTACAGAGAGATATTCAAGTTATACCGCGCGAAGGTCAGAGCAGTCGATCCCTGTAACATGGGTGACTTTAACTAATAAACTGTACCAATTGGCCCATCCAAAATTCTAGAAATAAATCCATGGATGGATATATGAGTCTAAATTCAGGAAAATTTACGAAACCAGTTTCCGAGTTTTGAAACTCGAGATATGATTTTAAGGCGACGGTGATGCAGTCTTCCAGCCTGACTGGAAATGTCAAATTGGTGGGCAAACCATGTGAACTTGGCTTGTTAACCCCTCGTGTCCGACACGGCAATGGTCTCGGGTTCGGGTGTTACAATTTTATGGTATCGAGCCACGGTTTAGTCGATTCTAGGACTACCGTGAGGTGTTTGGGGTCTAGCTATACATGCCATTAAATGATGAATCGATAGTGTGGTGATTTCGACAATTTGACTTTGAGTTTGTTTATAGCAATGGGTCCCGATCCCAACCGAGCAATAGCTGATGATGTGGAGAGTGTGGCGCTGCTCCGCACAAGGGACAGCGCCGGCGGACTCTCAACCTATGGCCAGCAATCCGAATGATGAGGCTAGGCAAGCCTTTTATAGTGTGATGAGCGAATGGTTTAATCAATACATTCGAACTAACACGGCTGTCCCACGACCTCCATTCCCGACAAATGCAACCCCGCACCTACAATACCTCCGTAACTGACCAAATAAGGTCAAGTAAGCCCCAATCGATAGGATTGAAAACATGGGGCCACTGAATTTAAAGCTACGGATGATGATGATGCGAACGAGCTGAATTTCGGTTGGACAACACTATCCGGGTGCTCGATGAGCTATCTTGTACACCCGATGAATGCTTAAAGTGTACCATCTCCTTGCTACGTGATTCCACCTACTATTGGTGGAGTACTCTGACTTCTGTGGTACCTAGAGAGCAAGTGACTTGGGAATTTCTTGATCTTAAGCAAGGTTCTATGTCGGTTACCGACTATGAACGAAAATTTGTGAGGCTTAGCTGATACACGCGAGAATGCATTTCGTCCGAAGCTATTATGTGTAAATGCTTCGAGGATGGGCTGAATGATGATATAAGGATGTTCGTTGGCATTCTCGAAATACGAGAGATCGTAGTACTTGTTGAGCAAGCTTGTAAAGTCGAAGAGCTTAGAAAGGAGAAACAAAAAGCTGATGTGGGAACTGGAGAATTCCGAAAGAGGTCCTCGGGAAAGTCTCTTCAACAGGCACCGAAGAGATTTCGAGATGATGTGAACCGGTCTAGAGGCGCTTTGGGCTTTTAGGCGAGGACGCGATCGACCCCTGTGACCACACGAGTCACTTGATCGCCGATGGTGGAAATGATCGCCGAGAGAGGGCGGAGTGTCAACATTGTGGCAAATGGCATTCGGGGAGCTGTTGGTTTCGTGATCACTCCTGCTATAAGTGTGGATCGGCCGACCACTTTAGGAAGGATTGCCCGAGGAAGCTTGAACAGAATGTGAGTCAGAGTGGAAACTCGGGTGCTACCATCGCTCGAGGTAGGCCACCTAGAAATATGGGCAATGTCGTTGGCGGTCGAGAGGATCTAGAGATGCTACCATCGGATCTCGAGGCTCGTGCTCCTGCGAGGACTTATGCCATCGCGCACGCCGAGGATCTTGCCTCTCCGGATGTCATTACGGTGCTTTCACCCTTTTCAATACTAAAGTGATTGCGTTGATTGACCCTGGTTCTACTCAATCTTATATATGTGAAACCTTAGCATCCGAGAAGACTTTGCCTATTGAGTCTCTTGAGTTTGTAATTCGGTGTCAAACCCTTGGGTCATTACGTGCTTGTCAACAAAGTGTGCAAGAAAAGTCTCCTAGTGTTCCGAGGTTCTTGTTTCCGGCGGACTTGATGCTTTTGCCGTTCGATGAATTCGACGTTATTCTTGGTTTGGATGGGTTGACCATGCACGATGCGGTCGTAAATTGCAAAAGCAAGACTATCGATTTGAGGTGCGCGAATAACGAGATAATTCGGGTTAAGTCTACGGACTTAAAGGGTTGCCGGTGTAATATCGGCAATGTTGGCCCGAAAATATGTAAGAAAAGAGTCGAAGCGCACTGGCGTCGTGCTTTCGATGACAAGGAATCGAAAAGAAACCCGAATCTGTGCCGTGGTTTGTGAATACCGGATGTTTTCCACGAAGAATTGCGGGTTTACCACTGTTCGGAAATAGAATTTGGCATCGAATTGGTACCGGTACCACTCCAATTTCGATAGCTCCGTATCGTATGGCACCAACGGAATTAAAGGAGTTGGAAGCTCGATTGCAAGAATTGGTGGATAGAGGTTTTGCTCGCCCGAGTTTTTCGCCTTAGGGTGCGCCGGTGTTGTTCGTGAAAAGAAGGATGGAACCATGCGGTTGTGCATCGACTATCGTCGACTTAATAAGCGACGATAAAGAACAAATATCCGTTGCCACGTATTGACGACTTGTTCGATCAAGCGAAGGAGCCTCGGTGTTCTCGAAAATAGATTTGAGATCGGGCTACTATCAATTGCGAATCCGAGATTCGGACGTGCCCAAGACCGCCTTGAGCGAGATATGGTCACTATGAGTTCCTAGTGATGCCGTTTGGGCTCACTAATGCCCCCTGCGGTATTTATGGATTTAATGAATCGGATCTTTAGACCATATTTGGATCGATTCAGTAGTCGTGTTCATTGATGACATCTTGGTCTATTCAAGAAATGAGACCGAACATCTTTGAACACCTACGGTTAGTCTTTGCAAATTTTACGGGACAAGCAATTATATGCTAAGTTCAGCAAGTGTGAGTTACGGTTAAGAGAGGTTAGCTTCTTGGGTCATGTGGTATCTGCGCATCGGGTATTCGAGTCGACCGAATAAAATTTCAGCCATACTTAATTGGAAGCCTCAGAAATATTCTTGAGGTTCGAGCTTTTGGGGCTTCTTAGGTTATTACCGACGATTTGTAAAAGGCTTCTCAACGATAGCCACGCCGATGATGGCTTACTCCAAAAGGACGTTAAGTTCGAATGGACGGAGAAATGCCAAAAGGTTTCGATCAACTGAAAACTTATTTGGTGAAGCCCCAATTCTAGTGCAACCCGAGTCCGCAAGGAGTTTGTCATCTATAGCGACGCCTCTCTACTTGGGTTAGGTTGCGTATTAATGCAAGAAGGTCGAGTTGTGGCCTATGCGTCGAGGCAATTAAAGCCACATGAGAAAAATTATCCGACTCATGATCTCGAGTGGCCGCCATCGTATTCGCCTTAAAGATTTGGCGACATTACTTATTTGGTGAAAGGTGCCATGTATACTCGGATCACAAAAGTCTCAAATATTTGATGACCCAAAGAGACTTAAATCTGCGACAAAGACGTTGGCTCGAGTGTTAAAGGATTATGAGTGATCATTGACTATCACCGGGAAAGGCGAATATGGTTGCGGATGCCTTGAGTCGTAAATCGTTATTCACTTTCTGACGATGAATGTGCACTTGTCCGTCCGATCCGACGGTGTGTTAGTGGCTGAATTGAAAGCCAAACCATTATTGACACACCAAATTCGAGAAGCTCGAGAAAGTCGACGACGAGTTGGTTGCAAAACGGCTGCGTGTGTTCGAACAAGGACTCGGAGTTTCAAATCAACGATGACGATTGTTTGAGGTTCAAAAGTCGTCGGTGTGTCCCAAAGAATTGAACTCATTTCGATAATTCTGAATGAAGCCCATTGTAGCGAATGGCAATCCACCGGGAGTACGAAGATGTACAATGATTTGAAGCGTCGGTTTTGGTGGCATGGTATGAAGCGAGACATCTCGACTTTGTTTCAAGATGTTTAATATGTCAACAAGTGAAAGCGGAACATCGGTGCCTTGAGATTACTTGACCAATCACAATACCCGAGTGGAAATGGGATCGAGTCACAATGGACTTTGTATCCGGACCGCCATTGTCGCAAGTAAGAAGGATGCGGTTTGGGTCGTGGTAGATCGATTGACTAAGTCGGCCCACTTTGTCCCCGTCGCACGGATTTTCAATGGACAAATTAGCGGAATTGTACGTTTCTCAGATTGTGAGATTACATGGGGTGCCTATTTCCATCGTGTCAGATAGAGATCCGAGATTTACCTCGCGATTTTGGAAAAAGTTGCAAGAAGCTTTGGGTACCAAGTTGCATTTCAGCACCGCCTTTCACCCTCAAACCGGTGGTTAATCCGAGCGGATAATTCAGATACTTGAGGATATGTTAAGATGTTGCGTCCTCGAGTTTAGTGGTTCATGGGAGCGGTATTTGCCGTTGATTGAATTTAACACAACAACGACTTTCAATCAAGTATTAAAATGGCACCCTACGAGGCCTTGTACGATTCGTAAATGCCGTACACCATTGTTTTGGTGAGCTCGGTGAAAGCAAGATTTTCGGGTAGATTTGATTAGGGATGCTGAACAGAAGTGAAAGTAATCCGTGAAAGTCTGAAGATAACCTCCGATCGTCGAGAAGTCGATGCGCGGATCTGAAGCGTAAGAATATCGAGTATCGGTGGGTGATAAAGTGTTCCTCAAGGTATCGCCTTGGAAAAAGATACTCGATTCGGCCGTAAGGGCAAGTTGAGCCGAGGTTTGTTGGGCCATATGAGATATCCGGCGAGTCGATCCGGTGGCATATCGTTTGACTTTGCCCCCGAACTCGAAAAGGTTCACGATGTCTTTCACGTTTGATGCTTCGACGCTATAGATCCGATCCATCGCACGTGATTAGTCCATCGAAATTGAAATTCAAGCTAATATGAGTTATGAGGAAGAACCGATTCGTATCCTATCACGAAGTGAAAGAGTTGTGAAACAAGCGGGTTCCGCTAGTAAAAGTGTTATGGCTCAAGCACGGGATAGAATAAGCTACTTGGGAGACCGAGAACTCTATGAAAGAGCGATATCCAAACCTATTTATCGGTAAGATTTTGAGGGGACGAAAATTTCTTAAGTGGGGAGAGTTGTGACAGCCCAAAATTGACCCTAGTCGGAAGGTGGTCTCGGGACCACAAAACCGAGGCATAAAAATAATTAAAATTTATTTTGATGCCTATAATATGTGTGTGCTCATGTATGACATTTTATGATGATTGATTTAGTGTTATAAGGGTGAATTCCACAAGAAAGGACTTAGTAATGAACTTTGAAAGTATGATAGGAAATGTGTGATGACTAATTAAAGCATGCATGCAAAATAATGGACTTGCATGTCAAATTCCCCTTTATAGGTGGTGGCGGCCATGACAAGGAGGATGGGCTAAACATGTCATGAAACATGTTTTGTTGGTGCATTAGGGTGAAATAATAAATAAAGGTGTATGGGTGATAAAAATGAAAAAAATGTGTGTGAGTGTGGTAATCCCCCCATTGCCGTGAGTTGTAGAGAAGGAAAGAAAAAATTTTGTTCATCCTTTCTTTGAGCCAAAACTAAGGAAGAAGGAGGATTTTTGCTTCATGCTTGGTTTGGAAGAGATCTAGAAGGAGATTTGGCCAAGTTTGCATCAAGATTAAGCTCAAGAGCTAAGAGGGCCACAATTGGACAAGGGGAAGGAAAAGGTGATCGAATAGCAGAAAAAGCCGTTCGACAACATCCGAGGTAAGTCCTCAAGAAGTGATCTTACTTGAATTAGGTAAGATGAAACATGGATGTGTATGATTATTGATCATGTGTGTATGAGTATTTGAATTCCACCGGGCTAAGTCCCGAAGGCGAATATGCTAATGATTATAATTGTGTTTGAGCCTTAGTAACGAAAATGAAATATGTATGTCCAATGATTATTGATGTATGTGTGCATGAGAAATTGAATGATATCCGGGCTAAGCCCCGAAGACAATTATGCTGAAATTTATATCCGGGTTAAGACCCGAAGGCAATTGTGCTAGTAGCTATATCCGGGCTAAGACCCGAAGGCATTCGTGCAAGTTGTTAAATCCGGGCTAAGACCCGAAGGCATTTGTCCAAATCGTGATATCCGGTAAAGTCCGTTGGCCTTGGTGCGGGTTACCATAACCGGCTATGTCCCAAGGCGATTGAACGAAGTACCGACATCCGGATAAACTCGAAGGTATGTGATTTGAAAATTATGAGCTTGCTGGAAAATTTCAGCTAATGCACTTGTGAAATTTCCCAATGATAAGGTAAGTGCGGTGTGTGCTTTGCGGCGCTAGGAGTAAGAGCGTATGAATATCCGCTCCTATGATGGAGCGAGTTATCGGCCTTAATGAAGCCGTTATTTGTGTATGAACATAAGAGTTGGGATGGTAAAGTAAGTATGATTATGTGAATGCGCATTAATGAAATGATGCATTTAACTATGTGAATGTATTGCTGTAATTAGAGTTGATTATATTCCTTGAGACTTACTAAGCATAAAAATGCTTACTCCATTGCTTTGGCTCTAGTTTTCTAGATTTCGCCGATAGCAATCGGATTCGGGATCGTTGAAGTCGAAGTCATCCACACTATCAAGCCCCCATTTTGGTATAAATTCTTGGTTGAACTTGAAATGGCATGTATAGGACTACCCTTGTTTGTTAAATATGTGGTGATGTAAGTATGTACGGCCATGCGAAAATGGCTCGAAAAGGAACATGAACTTAGAATAATTGTGGTTTGTATGTATATATTTGGTGTCATGATGTGGCTATGGCTTGGAAATGGGAATGTTGGTCATATGATCAGCCATTGGCATGGTTAAAATGATCATATATGAACCTATGTATGGCAAAGACTAGTTGGTTCATGGAGACTACCAAATAGGTAAGACCTACCTTAAAACAGATGCTGCCAGCTGCAGTGACGTGAATGTGAAAAATCACCAAAATTCGTAGAAATGGAATTAAATAGTGAATAAGCTATGTAAATGAACCTTGATGAGTCTATTTTCATATGGAAGAAACGAAATGGTCATAGGAGTTACATGTTAAGAGATATTAATGCTATTGTGAGACAGGGCCAGAACGGTTTCTGGGTTCCCTGTCGCAACTTTAAAATTTACTATAAATTATCCAGAAAGAATTAGGTGACATACCTTATATGTACAGATTCCATTTTGAGTCTAGTTTCATTAGAAACAAACGACACCAGCATTAAAGCCCTGTACAGAGAGATATTCAAGTTATACCGCGCGAAGGTCAGAGCAGTCGATCCCTGTAACATGGGTGACTTTAACTAATAAACTGTACCAATTGGCCCATCCAAAATTCTAGAAATAAATCCATGGATGGATATATGAGTCTAAATTCAGGAAAATTTACGAAACCAGTTTCCGAGTTTTGAAACTCGAGATATGATTTTAAGGCGACGGTGATGCAGTCTTCCAGCCTGACTGGAAATGTCAAATTGGTGGGCAAACCATGTGAACTTGGCTTGTTAACCCCTCGTGTCCGACACCGCAATGGTCTCGGGTTCGGGTGTTACAATTTTATGGTATCGAGCCACGGTTTAGTCGATTCTAGGACTACCGTGAGGTGTTTGGGGTCTAGCTATACATGCCATTAAATGATGAATCGATAGTGTGGTGATTTCGACAATTTGACTTTGAGTTTGTTTATAGCAATGGGTCCCGATCCCAACCGAGCAATAGCTGATGATGTGGAGAGTGTGGCGCCTGCTCCGCACAAGGGACAGCGGCGGACTCTCAACCTATGGCCAGCAATCCGAATGATGAGGCTAGGCAAGCCTTTTATAGTGTGATGAACGAATGGTTTAATCAATACATTCGAACTAACACGGCTGTCCCCGACCTCCATTCCCGACAAATGCAACCCCAAGACCTACAATACCTCCCGAACTGACCAAATAAGGTCAAGTAAGCCCCAATCGATAGGATTCGAAAACATGGGGCCACTGAATTTAAAGCTACGGATGATGATGATGCGAACGAGCTGAATTTCGGTTGGACAACACTATCCGGTGCTCGATGAGCTATCTTGTACACCGATGAATGCTTAAAGTGTACCATCTCCTTGCTACGTGATTCCACCTACTATTGGTGGAGTACTCGACTTTGTGGTACCTAGAGAGCAAGTGACTTGGGAATTTCTTGATCTTAAGCAAGGTTCTATGTCGGTTACCGACTATGAACGAAAATTTGTGAGGCTTAGGCGATACACGCGAGAATGCATTTCGTCCGAAGCTATTATGTGTAAATGCTTCGAGGATGGGCTGAATGATGATATAAGGATGTTCGTTGGCATTCTCGAAATACGAGAGATCGTAGTACTTGTTGAGCAAGCTTGTAAAGTCGAAGAGCTTAGAAAGGAGAAACAAAAAGCGATGTGGGAACCGGAGAATTCGAAAGAGGTCCTCGGAAAGTCTCTTCAACAGCAATCAAGAGATTTCGAGATGATGTGAACCGGTCTAGAGGCGCTTTGGGCTTTTAGACGAGGACGCGATCGACCCTGTGACCACACGAGTCACTTCGATCGCTGTGGTGGAAATGATCGCCGAGAGAGGGCGGAGTGTCAACATTGTGGCAAATGGCATTCGGGGAGCTGTTGGTTTCGTGATCACTCCTGCTATAAGTGTGGATCGGCCGACCACTTTAGGAAGGATTGCCCGAGGAAGCTTGAGCAGAATGTGAGTCGAGTGGAAACTCGGGTGCTACCATCGCTCGAGGTAGGCCACCTAGAAATATGGGCAATGTCGTTGGCGGTCGAGAGGATCTAGAGATGCTACCATCGATCCGAGGCTCGTGCTCCTGCGAGGACTTATGCCATACGCGCACGCGAGGATCTGCCTCTCCGGATGTCATTACGGTGCTTTCACCCTTTTCAATACTAAAGTGATTGCGTTGATTGACCCCGGTTCTACTCAATCTTATATATGTGAAACCTTAGCATCCAAAGAAGACTTTGCCTATTGAGTCTCTCGAGTTTGTAATTCGGTGTCAAACCCTTGGGTCATTACGTGCTTGTCAACAAAGTGTGCAAGAAAAGTCTCCTAGTGTTCCGAGGTTCTTGTTTCCGGCGGACTTGATGCTTTTGCCGTTCGATGAATTCGACGTTATTCTTGGTTTGGATGGGTTGACCATGCACGATGCGGTCGTAAATTGCAAAAGCAAGACTATCGATTTGAGGTGCGCGAATAACGAGATAATTCGGGTTAAGTCTACGGACTTAAAGGGTTGCCACCGTAATATCAGCAATGTTGGCCCGAAAATATGTAAGAAAAGAGTGCGAAGCGCACACGGCGACGTGTTTCGATGACAAGGAATCGAAAAGAAACCCGAATCTGTGTCGTGGTTTGTGAATACCCGGATGTTTTCCCCGAAGAATTGCCGGGTTTACCACCTGTTCGGGAAATAGAATTTGGCATCGAATTGGTACCTGGTACCACTCCAATTTCGATAGCTCCGTATCGTATGGCACCAACGGAATTAAAGGAGTTGGAAGCTCGAGTTGCAAGAATTGGTGGATAGAGGTTTTGCTCGCTTGAGTTTTTCGCCTTAGGTGCGCCGGTGTTGTTCGTGAAAAGAAGGATGGAACCATGCGGTGTGCATCGACTATCGTCGACTTAATAAAGCGACGATAAAGAACAAATATCCGCTGCCACGTATTGACGACTTGTTCGATCAACTGAAGGGAGCCTCGGTGTTCTCGAAAATAGATTTGAGATCGGGCTACTATCAATTGCGAATCCGAGATTCGGACGTGCCCAAGACCGCCTTGAGCGAGATATGGTCACTATGAGTTCCTAGTGATGCCGTTTGGGCTCACTAATGCCCTGCGGTATTTATGGATTTAATGAATCGGATCTTTAGACCATATTTGGATCGATTCAGTAGTCGTGTTCATTGATGACATCTTGGTCTATTCAAGAAATGAGACCGAACATCTTTGAACACCTACGGTTAGTGCTGCAAATTTTACGGACAAGCAATTATATGCTAAGTTCACAAGTGTGAGTTCGGTTAAGAGAGGTTAGCTTCTTGGGTCATGTGGTATCTGCATCGGTATTCGAGTCGACCGAATAAAATTTCAGCCATACTTAATTGGAAGCCTCCAGAAATATTCGAGGTTCGAGCTTTTTGGGGCTTGCTTAGGTTATTACCGACGATTTGTAAAGGCTTCTCAACGATAGCCACGCCGATGACGGCTACTCCAAAAGGACGTTAAGTTCGAATGGATGAGAAATGCCAAAAGGTTTCGATCAACGAAAACTTATTTGGTGAAGCCCCAATTCTAGTGCAACCCGAGTCCGCAAGGAGTTTGTCATCTATAGCGACGCCTCTCTACTTGGGTTAGGTTGCGTATTAATGCAAGAAGGTCGAGTTGTGGCCTATGCGTCGAGGCAATTAAAGCCACATGAGAAAAATTATCCGACTCATGATCTCGAGCTGGCCGCCATCGTATTCGCCTTAAAGATTTGGCGACATTACTTATTTGGTGAAAGGTGCCATGTATACTCGGATCACAAAAGTCTCAAATATTTGATGACCCAAAGAGACTTAAATCTGCGACAAAGACGTTGGCTCGAGTGTTAAAGGATTATGAGTGATCATTGACTATCACCCGGAAAGGCGAATATGGTTGCGGATGCCTTGAGTCGTAAATCGTTATTCACTTTCTGAGCGATGAATGTGCACTTGTCCGTCCGATCCGACAAAGTGTGTTAGTGGCTGAATTGAAAGCCAAACCATTATTGACACACCAAATTCGAGAAGCTCAGAAAGTCGACGACGAGTTGGTTGCAAAACGGGCTGCGTGTGTTCCGAACAAGGACTCGGAGTTTCAAATCAACGATGACGATTGTTTGAGGTTCAAAAGTCGTCGGTGTGTCCCAAAGAATTGAACTCATTTCGATAATTCAATGAAGCCCATTGTAGCCGAATGGCAATCCACCCGGGGAGTACGAAGATGTACAATGATTTGAAACGTCGGTTTTGGTGGCATGGTATGAAGCGAGACATCTCCGACTTTGTTTCAAGATGTTTAATATGTCAACAAGTGAAAGCGGAACATCAGGTGCCTTCAGGATTACTTCAGCCAATCACAATACCCGAGTGGAAATGGGATCGAGTCACAATGGACTTTGTATCCGGACTGCCATTGTCAGCAAGTAAGAAGGATGCGGTTTGGGTCGTGGTAGATCGATTGACTAAGTCGGCCCACTTTGTCCCCGTACGTACGGATTTTTCAATGGACAAATTAGCGGAATTGTACGTTTCTCAGATTGTGAGATTACATGGGGTGCCTATTTCCATCGTGTCAGATAGAGATCCGAGATTTACCTCGCGATTTTGGAAAAAGTTGCAAGAAGCTTTGGGTACCAAGTTGCATTTCAGCACCGCCTTTCACCCTCAAACCGGTGGTTAATCCGAGCGGATAATTCAGATACTTGAGGATATGTTAAGATGTTGCGTCCTCGAGTTTAGTGGTTCATGGGAACGGTATTTGCCGTTGATTGAATTCGCTTACAACAACAGCTTTCAATCAAGTATTAAAATGGCACCCTACGAGGCCTTGTACGGTCGTAAATGCCGTACACCATTGTTTTGGACTGAGCTCGGTGAAAGCAAGATTTTCGGGGTGGATTTGATTAGGGATGCTGAACAGGAAGTGAAAGTAATCCGTGAAAGTCTGAAGATAACCTCCGATCGTCAGAAGTCGTACGCGGATCTGAAGCGTAAGAATATCGAGTATCGTGGGTGATAAAGTGTTCCTCAAGGTATCGCCTTGGAAAAAGATACTCGATTACCGTAAGGGCAAGTTGAGCCCGAGGTTTGTTGGGCCATATGAGATATCCGAGCGAGTCGATCCGGTGGCATATCGTTTGACTTTGCCCCGAACTCGAAAAGGTTCACGATGTCTTTCACGTTTCGATGCTTCGACGCTATAGATCCGATCCATCGCACGTGATTAGTCCATCAGAAATTGAAATTCAAGCTAATATGAGTTATGAGGAAGAACCGATTCGTATCCTATCACGAGAAGTGAAAGAGTTGTGAAACAAGCGGGTTCCGCTAGTAAAAGTGTTATGGCTCAAGCACGGGATAGAATAAGCTACTTGGGAGACCGAGAACTCTATGAAAGAGCGATATCCAAACCTATTTATCGGTAAGATTTTCGGGACGAAAATTTCTTAAGTGGGGAGAGTTGTGACAGCCCAAAATTGACCCTAGTCGGAAGGTGGTCTCGGGACCACAAAACCGAGGCATAAAAATAATTAAAATTTATTTTGATGCCTATAATATGTGTGTGCTCATGTATGACATTTTATGATGATTGATTTAGTGTTATAAGGGTGAATTCCACAAGAAAGGACTTAGTAATGAACTTTGAAAGTATGATAGGAAATGTGTGATGACTAATTAAAGCATGCATGCAAAATAATGGACTTGCATGTCAAATTCCCCTTTATAGGTGGTGGCCGGCCATGACAAGGAGGATGGGCTAAACATGTCATGAAACATGTTTTGTTGGTGCATTAGGGTGAAATAATAAATAAAGGTGTATGGGTGATAAAAAATGAAAAAAATGTGTGTGAGTGTGGTAATCCCCCCATTGCCGTGAGTTGTAGAGAAGGAAAGAAAAAAATTTTGTTCATCCTTTCTTTGAGCCAAAACTAAGGAAGAAGGAGGATTTTTGCTTCATGCTTGGTTTGGAAGAGATCTAGAAGGAGATTTGGCCAAGTTTGCATCAAGATTAAGCTCAAGAGCTAAGAGGGCCACAATTGGACAAGGGGAAGGAAAAGGTGATCGAATAGCCGAAAAAGCCGTTCGACAACATCCGAGGTAAGTCCTCAAGAAGTGATCTTACTTGAATTAGGTAAGATGAAACATGGATGTGTATGATTATTGATCATGTGTGTATGAGTATTTGAATTCCACCCGGGCTAAGTCCCGAAGGCGAATATGCTAATGATTATAATTGTGTTTGAGCCTTAGTAACGAAAATGAAATATGTATGTCCAATGATTATTGATGTATGTGTGCATGAGAAATTGAATGATATCCGGGCTAAGCCTCAAGACAATTATGCTGAAATTTATATCCGGTTAAGACCAAGGCAATTGTGCTAGTAGCTATATCCGGCTAAGACCAAGGCATTCGTGCAAGTTGTTAAATCCGGGCTAAGACCAAGGCATTTGTCCAAATCGTGATATCCGGGTAAAGTCCCGTTGGCCTTGGTGCGGGTTACCATAACCGGGCTATGTCCGAAGGCGATTGAACGAAAACCGACATCCGGATAAACTCCGAAGGTATGTGATTTGAAAATTATGAGCTTGCTGGAAAATTTCAGCTAATGCACTTGTGAAATTTCCCAATGATAAGGTAAGTGCGGTGTGTGCTTTGCTGCGCTAGGAGTAAGAGCGTATGAATATCCGCTCCTATGATGGAGCGAGTTATCGGCCTTAATGAAGCCGTTATTTGTGTATGAACATAAGAGTTGGGATGGTAAAGTAAGTATGATTATGTGAATGCGCATTAATGAAATGATGCATTTAACTATGTGAATGTATTGCTGTAATTAGAGTTGATTATATTCCTTGAGACTTACTAAGCATAAAAATGCTTACTCCGCCGCTTTGGCTCTCGTTTTCTAGATTTCGCCGATAGCAATCGGATTCGGGATCGTTGAAGTCGAAGTCATCCACACTATCAAGCCCCCATTTTGGTATAAATTCTTGGTTGAACTTGAAATGGCATGTATAGGACTACCCTTGTTTGTTAAATATGTGGTGATGTAAGTATGTACGGCCATGCGAAAATGGCTCAAAAGGAACATGAACTTAGAATAATTGTGGTTTGTATGTATATATTTGGTGTCATGATGTGGCTATGGCTTGGAAATGGGAATGTTGGTCATATGATCAGCCATTGGCATGGTTAAAATGATCATATATGAACCTATGTATGGCAAAGACTAGTTGGTTCATGGAGACTACCAAATAGGTAAGACCTACCTTAAAACAGATGCTGCCAGCTGCAGTGACGTGAATGTGAAAAATCACCAAAATTCGTAGAAATGGAATTAAATAGTGAATAAGCTATGTAAATGAACCTTGATGAGTCTATTTTCATATGGAAGAAACGAAATGGTCATAGGAGTTACATGTTAAGAGATATTAATGCTATTGTGAGACAGGGCCAGAACGGTTTCTGGGTTCCCTGTCGCAACTTTAAAATTTACTATAAATTATCCAGAAAGAATTAGGTGACATACCTTATATGTACAGATTCCATTTTGAGTCTAGTTTCATTAGAAACAAACGACACCAGCATTAAAGCCCTGTACAGAGAGATATTCAAGTTATACCGCGCGAAGGTCAGAGCAGTCGATCCCTGTAACATGGGTGACTTTAACTAATAAACTGTACCAATTGGCCCATCCAAAATTCTAGAAATAAATCCATGGATGGATATATGAGTCTAAATTCAGGGAAAATTTACGAAACCAGTTTCCGAGTTTTGAAACTCGAGATATGATTTTTAAGGCGACGGTGATGCAGTCTTCCAGCCTGACTGGAAATGTCAAATTGGTGGGCAAACCATGTGAACTTGGCTTGTTAACCCCTCGTGTCCGACACCGGCAATGGTCTCGGGTTCGGGGTGTTACATCTTTTCTAAATCAGATGGTAGCCTCAATCTATAAGCAGCCGACCCAACTCGTTCGATGATTTCATATGGTCCGATGAACCTCGGACAATGATCCTTTGAGAAGGGAGTATCTGATACAAACCAAATGGAGGTCACGGTTCCAGTCTGCCATTTTTAATTGTTTTTAATTGCTAATTTGCTTGTTGTTAAACATTGCCTTTAGCTTAATTTCAATTTTAGTGTACAGAGGACCATTTATGTGAAATGGTAAGTTTTATCTTTACTTGGGGCAGCTGTTTTATCTGTTTTGGATGTACCTTTTTAACCTCCTTTGACAGCAAGGAGGGTATTATGAAAAAATACAGACCATTTGTCTTTCTATTGGTTTTCTTCTCTAAACTTCTTCTCCTTCTCTTCTCTTTCTGTTCTTTCTTCCTTCCCTCTGATTACTCAACTCAATTCTCCGACAATATCATCGAGATTCACTAAACCCTAATCCTACCACCAAGAAAACAACCCTACTCAAGAAGACAATATCAAAACCCCAAAAAATAAAAAAAACAACAGAAAACCAAAAGAAAAAAATAAAGGAAAAGTAAACCTATACCCTAGAAATAGAAAAGATACAAATACGCGAAAAAAGACTTTACAGATTAACGCAAAAGTTTAATGAAGAGACCAAAACAGAATGTAGCAAATCATCAAAATGTCAAAATTGAATCGGAGAAACGAAAAATTTTACCTTTGTCAATCAAGATCCTCAAGAGAACTATGCATGATGATACGTAAGAACCAAAAAGAGAACTTACAGAACACAGAATATACGAAAGAGGATTTTCATGCAAAAGGACGTAGAAAAGTCAAAAGGGCACCCTAGCAATAAATGCATATGAGAGAATGGAACCAATAATACCAGAAATTGCATGTAAATCGCTAAAATTCATGCATAAGCAAAACATGTCCACCCAAGTGATTTAACACGAAACCAAGAATATAATGAAAATGACAAAAAATACCACTACACGAAGACCACCAAATCGCATTTGCCCAGCCTCTGACGCAGATTTGATAAAACCCATCAGCCACACAAAACAGAATTTCCATATACCCTCGAGAGCACCGCTCACTCCGTTAAAGGAAGACACACAAGAACACAATCGCCCAAATCTTGGAGAGAAATCCACGCGCATTTTTTCCTTCCTTCCATGAATAAACTAGGTTTTATGTAATATAAATAGGGGATGGAGTTACATGAATATTCACTCATTTTTTCTCTCTAAGGCTTTTAGCCTTTTATTTCTTTTCTTTTCTAATAAAATTTCATTACATTAAACTTATGTTTTTTTTTTGAAAAGCATGATTCACTAAACTCATCTAGCCAAAGGTTATCAAGACTCCTCCAAAAGAGTTCACAAGGCCTAAAACCCGTACTTAGCCTTTCTCAACGAGTATTCATCATTTCTCCGCATTACAAGACTGACACTTCCTACCATATCTTTCCAAAAGTAATCTTTTTAACTTGTGCAAAGAACAACCACTTTGTATGCTTTGGGACGATTGCATAGTTGGTTCGGTAACTTACTGCGTTAGAGGTTGTCGATCCTAAGAGACAAAATGGTGTGGCATTCGCCATTGAGAAACGATAATCTAGTGTAAGATGGTTTCACAAAAGTGACAGTTGGCTAGAGTCAGGTTCCTATAGATCGTAAGGCTATAACCTACGTGGAGCTGATTATTGTATGCATCCTCTTTACTATATTTGACTTTTTCGGTCATGAGAAGGATTATCTAAAAGCCTATGATTGAACCAAAAGAGGATCGAGATAACCGGAGGTTGGAATCCCTCAAATCGAAAAACCCCTTCCCTCAACTCTGTTTCTTTTTACAATTACAATTACAATTTATTTAATTTCAACTCGTCCATATTTCTAATTCTGGTTTTTATTTTTTCCCAGGTTAGATGTTTTTCTTTGGCACGACTATACCCAAGATTTCAAGAAATAAGAAGATGTAGCGATCCGGTCCTGATGATTTGACCCTACTTCCCTTATACTATTTTTTTCGTTATTCTTTAGGGATAGGTTATTTTTCGTGCTTTCAACGACACACTAAATTTTGGCGTTGTTGTTGAGGGCTGAAAACGTATTAATCTTATTTTTTTAATGACCAGATCTGTTCTAAGAAATTTTGCGTTCGATTTAGAAATTGAAAAGACTGCAAGAGCTAATCGCAAGGAAACAAAGCTACGAAAAAGACAGTTAGGGGTGGTAGGAACTCAGAATAATCCATCACAAAAAATAGAAACAGGCGGCGAAGTTAAGTCTAGGGTTAACAAAAATCCTACTCAAACATTAGAGAATGAAAAAATATGAGTTAATCTACCAGAAGAAGTGCCTAACTTTAGGGTTAACGTAAACCCAAGTCCGGCACAACAACCTATGGCTAAACGATTCGGCAAATGGCGGAGCTCCTATAGATTAGCAGCTGTTATGCATTGCGTATCCTACTATGGATACTAAATTTGAACTTAAGTCAAGATTAATCCAGTTGTTGCCCGATTGCAAAATGAAAATCCATACAAACATCTGAAAGAGTTTCATATGGTTTGTCTTAGTATGAAACCTCAGGGCATAGTTGAGAATCAAATCAAATTATGTGCTTTTCCTTTTTTCCTAGTAGATTCTATTAGGGAATTTATCTACCTCCTAAATTTATCACAACCTGGGTTGATCTTTCCCGTTTGTTTCTCAATAGATTTTTCCCAGTATCTCGCGTAGTTGAGTTAAGGAGGGAGATTTTTGGGATAAGGCAAAAGGATGTGGAGTCTCTTTACGACTATTGGAAAAGACTTAAGAAGTTGTGTGCAAGTTGCCCACAACATGGGATAACAAAACAGTCTTTGCTCTAGTATTTCTATGAGGGCTTGAAGCCCATAGAAATGAATATGACAGATGCTGCCAGTAGAGAGGCAATAGTCAACATGACCCCCAAATAGGCAAGGGACTTGATATCTACGATGGTTGTAAATATACAGTAATTCTGACTCAATCCTGAACCTACTAGAAGGGTTCACCAGCTAAGTATTTCAAATTTAGATAATAAAGTCAAAAAACTTACTAATATCATGAATTCTCTTTTTGCAGCAAAAAGCAGCATTGACTATACGAAATTTCTGCAGCACCCGAACATACAACTAACACATGCCCTAGTTTGTGGAACGATAGTATGACCCATTTGGATTTGTGGGGAACTTCTTTGAACCGCCCCAAATGCAATATGACCCTTACGCTAATACATATAACCCAAGATGGAAAGACTATCCTCACTTGAGTTATGGGGCTAACTCACAGTATAACCAGCCTTACCAAAATCGGTTTCCACAACAAAAACAAGATTCAGGTACCTCTCTAGAAACTATGGTAAATAAATTAGCAGTAATGTGCTTGATTTCCAACAGCAAATGCAATAGTAAACTATTAATTTTCAAAAGAAAACAGAGGATTTCCAAAATAAAACAGAGGATTTTTAATAGAAAACTGAGGCGTCTATAAAATAGTTGACCATATCAATTGAGAAAATGAACTCACAAGGGAAGCTGCCGTTATAAAAAAACCTAACCCAAGACAAAATGCAAATACAGTGACATTGCGAAGTGGGAAAGAACTGGAACCAAATCTTGATAGGAATCTTGAGTCCAAAAAAAGTAGGAGAATGGTGAATAGGTTTGAAAGAAACCTCCATTACCCATAATTAAACCTCTGTTTCCAGTACGGTTGAACCAACATCAGAAAGGTAAATAGGAAAAAAAGATCCTTAAAACATTTAGAAATGTCGAGATCAACATACAGTTGTTGGATGCCATCAAACAAATTCCGCGATATGCCAAGTTCCTTAAGGAGTTTTGCACCAACAAGCAAAATTAACTGGAAATGAAAGAGTAAGTGTTGGTGAAAATGTATCTAAGGTGTTGCAGAGGAGGATGCCAATAAAATGTAAAGACATAGGCATGTTTGCAATTCCATGCAAAATAGGCCACTTAGGAAATAAAAAGCTATGTGTGATTTAGGGGCCTCCATAAATGTAACAACCCAGTTTTAGCTAAATCAGAACAGTGATTTTGGGACCACAAATCCAATGACAGAAAGTTATTTTAATATTATTTTTGGTGTTTATAGCATGTGATTAAATATGTGTGAAAATTTCATAAGCTAATTTTATCGTTTAATAGCTCAGTTTGAGAAAAGGACCAAATCGCGTAAAATGCAAAAGTTGCATTCTACTTGTTTAAAGTGCTTAATTGCCATGGCTTATTAAATGAAAGGTCTTTTTGTTGTAATTAGACCATGGATAGTGCGAATGGACATAAATGGGCATTAATTGGATGATATTAAATGTTATTAATCAAGGTTAAAATAGAAAATTGGTTAATAAGTTAATATTAATAAAAAAACAAAAATAAGCTTATATTATCATATTTTTCACCGAATATAGAGAAAAGAAATAGCCATTGAAGCATTTTAGGGTTCGGCAACTTGATAGCTTGATTAAGGTATGTGCTTTACTCGGTTTTTGATGATTTTTATGTTTTTGTGATCGTTGCTTTGAGTACTAGCTAGCCCGTACCCTAATTTCTAAAAATTTTTGATGATTTTGTAAAGTTCCATTGTTGAATTTATGAGCTTTGTAATGTTTACTGATAGATTATGAAGGTTTAATGATAGATATACAAGTTTTGTTAAGTGATTTTTGACAAAAATGTCAATTAGGGATTAAATTGAAAACATGTGAAATGTTGTGGTTAAAAGTATGAAATAAATGAAAACATCGACTGCTTGGGACCTATTGAGAATTCGGTTAAGCATGGGTAATATTAAAATTTGTGTAATTTGTGTTTTTGTGAAATAGGGACTAAATTGAATAAATGTGAAACTTTAAGGGCTATAGTGCAAAAATTCCCAAATATGTATTAGTGGACTAACTTGAATGTGCTGATGAATAAAAAAGTTAATTTTGAATGTATAAATCAAGAACGAAAGAAATCGGATTTAGATCGAGGGAAATCGAAAGTTATAGAATAGTCGATCCGGTTCCTCTATTCCGATTACAAGGTAAGTTCATATGCAAATAAATATCTTTAAGTTGAATTATACATGTTTAATTGTCATTGAATTGCTATGAATGTTGGATGAGCAAATACGAGCAAGAATCGATAGAGTTATGACATCTGAAAGTCCCATACGAACCTTAGGAATAATATAGGATGCAAATGTCATGATATTAGGTTATTGAGATGTGATTACATGTAAGACCATGTCTAAAACATTGGCATTGTATCGAGATTACGCGTAAGACCATGTCTGGGACATTGGCATCGTTAATCAATTTCGTATAAGACCCTGTCCGGGACAGTGGCATCGATATGTAATAACATGTAAGACCATATCTGGGATATGGCATTGTATGAGCTCATGTGATTTCCGAGTATCCTTAATGATTCCTAACAGTTCAACGGGCAAAGTCAAGTTGAGAAAGAGTATGTGAATGATAGGTACGTACGGGATTTATACGAGTATTGAATGAGAAAGTATTTGATGAACCCGATTAAGATATTGAATATATGTTCAATGAGAGAGGTTTGTGAATTTGAATGTGAATAGCTATGTTTAGCATATTTGAATTGTTATGCAAATATTCATGTGATGACTTTATTTGTATATGACTTACTAAGCTTTTAAAGCTTACTTTGCATGTTCTTTTCATGTTTTATAGATTATCGAAGCTAGCTCGGACATCAGGGATCATCGGGAACTATCATCACACTATTGACTACTTGTTGGTATTTTTGGATGCTTGTAAATATGGTATATGGCATGTATAGGCTAGTGAGTTGATGATATATTTTGAGATTTGATATAGCCATGAGAATTGGCTTGCTTTTGTTGAAAATGTTGGTATGTATTTGGTCTTTTAGGTTGGCCTAAGTGATGTGTTTGATAAGTGATATATGTAATGTATATAATGCCTTATATATTGGGTTGTTTTGGGTATGTTTCCTTAGTTGTTGATATAGCTAAATGGTGTGTTTTGTGACATGAAATAGATGATAAGATGATGAGTTAATGCATATAGAAGTTAGATAAGTTTTGATGATTTTGGCATAATGATTTTGGAATATATATTTGAATATGGAATTTAGTAGTTGAATTGGTTGAGGATAGATGGTATAAAAAGTGTGTGAATTGGCATGTTTTGGCTGCCTATAAATATGTTAAAATGGTACCATATGGGTTGCTTTATATGCATGAAAGAATGGTGGAAAATTGGCTTTACAAATGACCTATTTTTGTCCACACGGGCAGAGACACGGGCGTGTGTCTCAGCCGTGTGCGACACACGGTCATGTTACATGGCCATGTGTCCTCTAGGGTACCCTTCGAATTAAAGTCAGTATACCTTACAGTTTTGACATGGCCTAGACACACGGGTGTGTCTATTGGCCGTGTGTGATACAGGGGCTGGCACATGGGTGTGTGGCTAGTCGTGTGACCCAAGTCAGTAACCCCTCCAGTTTTCCCACGGCCATGGCACACGGGCCGTCTGGTACAAGTTAGTATGTATGCCCTGTTTTCACACGGCCTGTGACACGGGCGTGTGACCTTTAAATCAAAGAAAAATTTTTAAGTGTTCCAAAGTTTGCAAATGTTTTTGGTTTAGTCCCACACCACTTTTAAGCATGTTTTAAGGTCTCGTAGAGCCTTATAAGGGACATTGTGCTTGATTTATATGGATTTTGATTATGAATGAATAAATGTTTGTGAATAAGGTGTATTAATCGGTAATGTCTCGTAACCCTATTCCGACGTCTGATATAGGTTAGGGGTGTTACAATAAATGTAATGCATTTTTCCATTTATGAATCACTTAGATTTTTTGATGAAAACATGTGTTATCATTCAATTGGCGGGCATGTCTATTGTGTATTTTGAAGGAGTCCTTGAGGACTTATTGGTGAAAGTCAATGGACTTATCTTTCCAACAGAATTTTATGTGGTAAAAATGGAAGAGGATAACACTCCCGGGTCTTCAGACATCTTGTTAGGGTGACCTTTCCTTAGTACTGCAAGCACTAAGATTGACGTGCATAGTGGAACCCTCACGATGGAGTTTGATAGGGAGATAATGGATTTTAATTTTTACGAAGCTATTAGTCACCCGAGTGAAATCTTGAACGTAAATCGTGTCAACATAATTGACTCATTAGTAGAAGAAACTTTTGAGTTACCTTATAAAGATAAACTTGAAACATTGTTTGATGATAATTTTGATTCAAGATTTATTTGCTAATCTATTAATGAATTGTTGTCTCCTATGAACACTAAACTTCTACCTTCTGTTGTGCAGGTACTAGATTTGGAATTGAAACCACTTCCTGAGCATCTCAAATATGCATTTCTGGGGAAAGATAATACCTTACTGATCATAGTTTCAAATAAGCTCTCCAAACTCGAAGAGGAAATTTCGATACAAGTACTAGAAAACCATAAAGAGGCAATTGGTTTGACCATCACTAACTTAAAAGGGATAAGCCCCTTGACGTGCACATACAAGATTTTATTGGAGGAAAACATGAAACCAAAGTGAGAGGCGCAAAGACGATTGAACCCGATTATGATGGATGTGGTAAAAAAAGAAGTAATTAAACTACTCGATGCTGACATAATTTACCCCATTTCTGATAGTAGATGGGTAAGTCCGGTGCAAGTTGTTCCCATGAAAACAAGCGTAACAGTAAAGAAAAATGCTGAGGGCGATCTAGTACCAACCCAAGTACAAAATGGGTGGCGTGTCTGCATTGATTATAGAAAGTTGAATTCTTATACTAGAAAAGACCATTTCCCTCTTCCTTTTATAGATTAAATGCTTGAACATTTAGCCGGAAAAACTCATTATTGCTGTTTTGATGGATATTCAGGTTTTTTCCAAATCTTAGTCGCTCTTGATGACCAAGAAAATGCCACTTTCACATGCTGATTTGGGGCATCTACGTATAGGAGGATGCCATTCGGACTTTGTAACGCACTAGCTACCTTTTAAAGATGCATGATGAATATATTTTTTGAATATGTATAAAAAATTATTGAAGTTTTTATGGACGATTTTACTGTGCATGAGAACTCTTTTGATGAATGCCTTAAAAACCTCACGAAAATTTTAAGTAGATGCATAGAATTTAATCTTGTCTTGAATTACGAGAAATGTCATTTTATGGTAGACAAAGGTTTAATTCTAGGACATATAGTTTCACCTAAAGGGATTGAGGTCGATAAGGCCAAAATTGATATTATAAATTCTTTGCCATATCCCTCAACTATACGGGAAATCCATTCTTTCCTTGGCCATGCAGGATTTTAAAAGCGCTTTATAAAGAACTTCTCAAAAGTAGCTGAACCACTATGCAATTTATTGCAAAAAGATAAGAAATTTGAGGTCGACCCAAAATGCAAGGAGCCTTTTAACACACTCAAACAAAAGTTGGTCTTTGCTCCTACAGTACAAGCACCAAATCGAAACTATCCTTTTGAAATCATGTGTGATGTAAGTGAATGAAGTGTGGGGGCCGTGTTGGGGAAAAAGATAGATAAAGAGCCCCGTGTGATTTGTTATGCCTTAAAAACCCTAGATGCTGCACAAAGCAACTACACTACCACAGAAAAAGAAATTTTAGTTGTTGTATTTGATTTGGATAAATTTCGGTCTTATCTATTGGGATTTAAAGTGATTATTTGTTCTGACCATGCAGTTATTAAGTATTTGATAACAAAGAGGGAAGAAAAATCGAGGCTCATTAGATAGATTTTACTACTCCAAGAATTTGACATCGATATTCGAGATAAGAAGGGATGCAAAAACTTGGTGGTTGACCACTTAAGTAGTTTAAATACACATTGTGACGACAATCTTATAAAGGATGAGTTTCCTGATGAGGGCTTATTTTCGGCTCAAACGTATCTCCCATGGTATGTGGATATGGTAAACTTCCTTACTACAGGTTTATTACCCACTAGGTTATCTCGTCTTATGAGGTGCAAGCTTAAAAGAGAAGCTCAATATTATATTTGGGATGACCCATATCTGTGGAAACATTGCTCGGATCAGGTAATAAGATGATGTGTTCTAGAAACCGACGTAGCTTCTATACTAACTTTTTGTTGTACCCAAGCTTATGGAGATCACTTTGGGCCTAAATGGACTGCTCATAAGATATTGGAGTGTGGGCTATATTGACCCACAATTTTCTAAGATGCATATGATTTTTGTAAATCTTGCGATAGATGCCAACATATAGGCAACATAACTAAGTGAAATCAAATACCCTATCCCCAATTCATATATGTGAGATTTTTGATATGTGGGGCATCGACTTCATGGGTCCATTTATTTATTCATTTAGAAATGTGTATATAATTTTTTTGGTAGACTATATTTCTAAGCGGATAGAAGCAAAGCCTACTTGCAATGAAAATGCTAAATTGTCATGGAGTTTCTAAAATAAGCTATTTTTTCTAGGTTTGGCACACCTTAAATCTTGATCAACAATTACGGAACCCATTTTTGCAATAGAGTAATGGAGGCACTTATGAAAAAATACGGAGTTCATCACCATGTAGCTACAGCCTATCACCCCAAATGAATGGCCAAGCGAAAGTCTTGAACCAAAAGGATTGGTGTCTTTGGTTAAATGACGCACGTTGGGCCTATCGGACGTCATGTAAGGGACTAATTGGTATGACCCCATATTGGCTTATTTTTGGAAAGGCTTGCCACCTTCCGATTGGAACATAAGGCCTACTGGGCTGGACGACAATGTAACAAGGAATTGGAACCTACAGGAAGAGCAAGGAAATTAGACATCTAAGAATTGAAGGAAATTCATAATGATGCCTACGAGAATGTTCATATCTATAAGGACAAAACAAAATTGTTCCATGACAAGAAAATATCCCAGAAGCATTTCTCAATAGGACAAAAAGTGTTATTTTATAACTCTGTGCTAAAATTATTCCTTGTAAAGCTTCGGTCTCGATGGCAAGGACCCTTTATTGTAACCAAATTATTCACACATGGTGCAGTTGAAATAGAAAGTGAAGAGTCGAGAAAATGGTTCACAGTCAATGGTCAAATGTTGAAGCCCTTTGTGAGAATTTTCAAGCCCACACGGTTGAAAAAATTCAGCTGGAACATCCATAATACTAATCGGTACGTCAAGCTAACGACGTTAAACAAATACTTGATAGGAGGCAACACAATTTTATTTTTATTTTCTTTATTTTATTATTATTATTCCTTTTCTTTTCTTTTTCATGTTAATAAATTTCTCTTCTTATGTCTAGGAGAACAGACTAAAAAAATTAAAATTGGAACGACATCTTTAAGGAATGGGCATACCTTAGCAAAACCTCATATTCTACCCTAATCCATGTAGGAATAGCGTATCCCTACTTTAACCTTACCCAAACCTGTGCCCAAACACCTTTCTACATATATTTTCACCTCACCAAACCCTAATTTTTCACCTTTATTCACTCAAAACTCCCTTAAGCTACCGTTACCCCCATCGCTGATTTTCAAACCATCATGACTAGGACCAGGAGTCACGCCGCTCCCGAGCCTTCCTTCATCGTTAACAACTGTTGTTCCTGTTCTTAGCATCCCAACACGTCGACCTTGAAGACGTTGTGCCCTCCCCTCTTCCTTTCCTCCATTCGCACCTTCCTGTTCAACCTCGCTGTCGCCCTTACCAATTTCTCTTCCCCCACCATCACCTTCGTCGATTGCTTCACACCCACCATCGCCCCCATCATCTTTAGCCTCTATCCCCACTCGCCGTTGGACCTATCGACGGGCACAAGGTACTTCGGCCCAACTAGAAGCTACATCCAATGATGTCTCCTCCACTATATCCGCCTGACCCGTACTGTAGTCCATCTTTAGCAACTACACCGAGGCCCGTCTGACACACTCTGACGCAATTGAGAGTCATAGTGACCACTGACCATTACTGACGTGAGGTAGGACCTACCAGTCTTGAGTGAATATTCTGCCACCGGAATGCCGTTTAAACGGTAACTTAACATATAACACCCCTAACCCGTATCCGTCACTGAAATAGGGTTACGGAGCATTACCGTAAAACCATAAAATTAAAACATTAATTCCAAATCATTTCATGAATCACATCATATTCTAATCAAACACATGCATATCGTCCCTTATTCAAGGCTTCGAGGCCTTAGAAACACTTTAGAAACGATTCGGGACTAAATCGAAAACATTAATAACTTCATGGAAAAAGATGGAAAAATTCACACTACAGGGGTCACATGGCTGAGACACATGCTTGTGTCTCAGGCTGTGTGGACATTCAAAATAGGGACACACGGCTGTGTTCCAGCTTGTGCCCATACCTGTATAACTCTCTGACTTGGGTCACACGGCTAAGCCACACGTCCGTGTGCCAGGCCATGTAACTGTCGAAATTCAACCTTTAAAAACCTACAGGGGACACACGACCGTGTCGCGTGGCCGTGTGTCACACACAGCTGAGACACATGCCTATGTCTTAGGCCGTGTGGACAAGAAATAGGCCAATTTCAAGCCATTGCTTTCAGCCAATTCAAGTACACCTAAACAAGCCATTTGCGTATATGACCAAGGTATCAAAACATGTTCAACTATGTATAAAATAACCAATTTCCATTCAACCAATACGCCATAAAGGCACCCCAAACACATACATAAAACATACCTAAATATGTGCATATTGAAGAATTTAACAACTAACTTGTTCCCATACCAAAAGATACCATTTTTGACACATACAAACCTTAACAATTTAGATTCATACCATAACAAAATAACTTTACCATTTGAACCACTTCTCTTATGTATCAAAACCATGTAAATAACATAAAACTAGCCATTACCAAATGGTTCTAACATCCAATATATATACATAACAAATTTAGGTCCAAATGGTCATAATTCAACCAAACATATTTGATTAAATCTTATATCAAAACATGCCCTAAATGATCACTTTGCAAACATGCCAACGCATACCACTTTGGCCATAAAATCATGCATCAGAACATATCATGTTTTTCCATGTATCACCATTCCATTGAGTTTCATATAACATGTCTTAGTTATTATTGAACACTTACCATTTCATTTGCATACACATAAGACATAAACATAACATTAACCATAGCCAGAAGCTAGTGATTAAACATATAACTTGGTAATATCATCACATGGTAAGATAGCATCACTTATATCATACATTCTATAAACATGAATATTCAAACTTTGATCATTGGTACATCATACCTTTCCATATTTTTCATAGTGAAGTCAATAGGAACCCTTACCAGAGCTCACACAAAATGTGCTAAACGATGGTTGTAATCGTCCCTTTTCATATGAGATGGTTGAAACCATCCCTTTTCATTAATCGATGGTCTTCACCATCCCTTTTCATAGTTAATGGCCGTCACCATCCTTTTTCATAATTAATATTTGAAGATATCCATTTTCATATTTGATGGTCGTCACCATCCCTTTTCATAGTTGATGGTTGTCACCATCCCTTTTCATATTCGATAGCTAAAGCTATCCCTTTTCATTGGTCGATGATCGTCGGTATGCTGTTGGATTTTTTTCCGAAACATAATTTGATATTATAAAATGATAGCATTTAAAACGTAATTTAAAATGCTATTTAAATGTATGAACTTACCTGGCTAAATTGCAAAAATGTCAAAGTATAGGGGCATTTTGGTAATTTTCCATTCTCTTCGATTTTTCACCTGATCTTGATCTAAATTAATAATTTCATTCAACCTATAATTGAGACAGTAAAACAATGTACTTTATGCAATTTAGTCATTTTGACATTTTTACAAAACTACCCTTAAAAGTTTACTTTTATTCAATTTAGTCCCTAAGCCTATAACATGCAAATTAACCATTTTTACCCAAAATTGAGCTTAGCCAAATACTTATGGCATCCAATATAGCCCATTATTGCAAAACGTTCACATCAACTCCTTATATTTTTACTATTTCAATAATTTAGTCCCTAATCGGTAAATTCATCAAAAATCACTTAATAAAATACTTTTAAATAATAACTAATATTTCAAATTCATAATTTAACATCTAAAATCATAAGGTTCATCATTGGAAACATTCAAAATCTTTAACAGTTTCAAAATTAAAGGTATGAGCTAGTTGGACCTAGTTGCAACGATCTTGAAAACATAAAAGTTACAAAAAATTGATAAATGAATAACTTACATGCATCAATTTTTTTTTGGATGAAGCTTGGAGCTTCTCCTTTTATTTATACATGGTGAAATTCGGTTTAAGGAAGAATGAAGAAAAACAAATCATAATTTTCATCTTTTATTTTAATTATAATACTTATTTTTAATTATTTTAACCTTTATACATAGCTAAAACAAACTTTAAAGTTCCCTCCGTCCCACTATCTTTAGGATGGCTAATTTACTCAATAAGGTCATCCAATTATAATTCATTAATCAATTAACACCTTTAAACTAATAGCGATTGACTTTTTCAACTTTTACAATTTAGTCCTTTTTAATACCACCTTAATGACACTCCATAAATATTATAAAAATATTTATAGCTCAGTTTATAGAAATGAGGTCCCGATATCTCATTTTCTAAAACCACTTGACCTTAGGGTCTTACCACTTGAACTTAATAAATTATCAAATCAATACCTTTTTAAAATCATATTTGACTCGTAAATATTAAATTAAAATATTTACGAACTTACCTGTCAGATTTGGTGGCCCCAAAACCATTGTTTTCAACACTACTGAAAAACGAGTTGTTATATAACATTTGGTAATGCTGTCGATCGGGACATGTATTGTAACAACCCATTTTCAGTGAAATTGAAATAGTGGTTTTGAGACCAAAAATTCAAAGTCAAAATAATTGTTTTATTATTATTTTGAGGTCTACATCATGATAGTATGATTGTATAAAAATTTCGTTAAGAAATTTTAACGTTTGCATGCTTAATTCGATAAAAAGGACTAAATCGCGTAAAGTGTAAAAGTTGTGTTCTAATAGCTAAAGGTGTCTAATGGCTATGGAATCTTAAAGTGGAGGTCCTTATGTGGTATTATCCCATTAATAAGTTAGTGGATGATAATGGCTTGGTAATTTTGTAAATTGAATTAATTATAAAGGTTAATTATGTAAATGGGTAATTAAATGATATATTAATAAAAAAACATTTTTTTTATGTTCATCTTTTGTAAAACACACCAAAAATCGGTTCTTCTTGGAGAAAATAGGGCTAGGGTTTTTCCAAGCTTCAAATTCTAATTGGTAAGTGATTTTTGTCTCGTTTTTAATGATTTTTATGCTTTTGGGTACGTTGTAGCTTAATCTAGCTAGCCCAGGGACTAATTTGTGAAATTGTTAAAAGTATAGGGTTTTACCATTGATTAATGTGTATGTGTTTTGATGTTTGATGATAGAAAATGGATGGTTGTTATTAGATAAATAACATTTGTAAAGTGATTTTGGTTTAAATTGCAAATTAGGGATTAAATTGATAAAATGTGAAAATTATGGTGAAATGTGTGAAATAATGAAAATTTTTGGCTGCTATAAGTCTATATAGAATTCAAATAGTATGGGTTGAAATGAAATTGCATGGATTTTTCATTTTTATGAACTATGGACTAAATTGTAAAGAAGTTAAATGTTTAGGGGAAAAATAGTAATTTTACCATAATATGTATTTTGGGCTAAATTGAATAGAATGATATTTAAATAAGTTAAATTTGATTATATATAGATCAAGAAAAGTAACATTCAGAATTAAATCGAGGGAAAAACAAAATAGTGGATTGATAGCTCGATTTTCTTTGTATAAATTTAAGGTAAGTTCGTATGTTAATAAGCATTAATGTAATTGTGTTTTAAATGCTTTTTAATTGCATTATTGATTAATACGACTTCACAAAAATATTCGACAAAGATTTGGCGACGTGTGAAATCCTGGTTGAACCATAGGAATAGATACGATACAAATGACATGCCATTAAGGGTTATTGTGTTTTGGGTGCTGGTTCGTACATTCTATCGGTGCTTGATGGAATGTGTTGCGGTTACTCGTCAGCTTGTATGAGTAGTATCGTGTAGCTATGTCTTGACCTTCAACTTATATGAGCAAGCCTGGTGATAGCTCGAGATGAGCATTTTGGTTGTTGGTATTGGTAGTATATGATTGCTATTTGGTATTGGTGTAGCTACGTTTTGATTACTATTTGGGATGCTTATGAGCTTTTTGGTTGTTGGTATTGGTAGTATATGATTTTGGCTTTAAATTGGTTGGTTATGAGTGCCTATTTATGCATTGGTTTTTGTGCATTGTTGAACTTAGTTTGACAACATTTTGGATGAGAAATGTCGCTTGAAACAGAGCCTATTTTTTTCCACATGGGCAGAGACATGGGCATGTGTCTTAGCCGTGTGTCCCTTGGTACTTAATTAGAAACCAAGTAAGTAGCTTCACACTACCTAGCACACGGGTGTGTGGCTTGACCGTATGGTACAAGGTAGTATACCCTTCAATTTTTACACGACTTAGCACACGGCCTGGCACAAGGGCGTATGACGCCATTCCGAGAGGTACACGGGCTAGTCACATGGGTGTATGGTTGGCCGTATGACCCAAGTCAGAGAGTTACACGGGGTAAGACACGACCATGTTATCCCATTTCAAATGTCTACACGGCCTGTGACACAGGCGTGTCTTTGGCCGTGTGTCTGGCCACACAGGCGTGTTTCCCCTGTACTTTGAAAATTTTCTATGTTTTCACAAAATTTTCCTGAGTTCTCAGTTTAGTCCTGAACCATTTCTAATACTTTTTTAGGCCTCGAAGGCTCGTATTAGGGACTATATGATTGTATTTGAATGATGTTTGCTTGGATATGAGAATTGTATGATTGTTTAATTGATAAGTCTAGTAATGCTCCGTAACCCTATTCTGGTGATGGATATGGGTTAGAGGTGTTACATTTATTGGTATTAGAGCTACGGTTTAGTCGATTCTCGGACTAACATAACATGTGTGAGTCTAGCTATTATGCCATATATAACCTATGATAGTGTGATATCTCTTGACAGTTTTAAATTATGTTTTCATATAGTAATGGATTGCAATCGAGCAGTTTCTGATAATGTAGAAAGTAATGTGCCAGCCTTCGTTCACAGAGTAGCGCTGTTTGAATCGAGACCTATATCTCAGAGTCAAGGAGGAGAGGTTAAGAAATCCTTCTTCCAAATGATTAACGAATGGTTCATTGAGTTTGTCCGAACGAATTCGGCTACTCAACAACTTTTAACCCCCTATTCTCCAACCGGTTCCCATAACTCCTCAAGGTTTGGAACCTTTGCGTATGAGTAAGCCTCCTATTAATAAAATTGGAAAATATGGGGTTGAAGATTTTAGAGCTACTGTTGATGATGATCTAGAGAGAGCCGAGTTTTGGTTTGAGAATACAATTCAAGTTTTTGATGAATTATCTTGAACGCCAGCAAAATGTGTTAAATGTGTTGTATCACTTCTGAGAGATACTGCATATCAGTGGTGAAACACTTTAATATCTGTGGTGCCGAGAGAATGAGTCACGTGAAATTCTTTCAGACTGAGTTAAAAAAGAAATACATAAGCCAACAGTTTCTTGATCAAAAGCGCAAAGAATTTCTGGAGTTGAAACAGGGTCATATGATTGTAACCGAGTATGAAAGAGAAATTGTAAGATTAAGTAAGTATGCTCGAGAGTGTGTTTCTTCTGAAGAAATTATGTGTAAGCCTTTCAAAGATGGGTTGAACGAAGGCATTAAACTTCTAGTCAGAATTCTAGAATTGAAAGAATTTGTTGTTTTGGTCGACAGAGCTTGCAAAGCCAAAAAGCTTAGCAAAGAAAAGAGAAAAGTCGATTATGAGGCTGAAGATTCGAGAAAGAGGTCAATGAGTAAACCCTATCATTCCTTATCAAAGAAATCAAGAGATTATTATAATCGTTCAACAGCTTCAGTGGGGTATTCTAACAGAGATCGTGGGAAGCAACATAGGAGTCCAAAAGCTCAAGCCACTTCAATATCGAGTGTTGGTAGTGTTAAAGCCAATAAACTTGAGTGTCAATAGCGTGAAAGATGGCATTTTGGAGATTGTTGGATGAATAATAAAGCCTATTTTAGATGTAGCTCTCAAGATCATTTTACTCGAGATTGTCTTGAGTTACTTGAGAAAGATAAAATTCTGAATACAAGGCTAGTAATACAGTAGCCAAAGGGAGACCACCTCGAAAAATTGGAAATGTGACTAGTAGCAAAGGTGCGAAAAAAGACTCTACTATGAGACTTGAGGCTCGAACGCCAGCCAGAACCTATGCTATTCGTGCTCACGAGGATGCGTTATCATTAGATGTTATCACCGGTACATTTTCTCTTTATGACACTGATGCAACTACTTTGATTGATCCTGGATTGACTCATTCATATATCTGTATAAATTTAGTGTCTAGTAAGAGTTTATCTGTTGAGTCCACTAAATTCGTGATTAAAGTATCGAATCCTTTAGGTCGGTATGTTTTAGCTGATAAAGTTTGCAAGAATTATCCTCTGATGACTTGGGGTTACTATTTTTCGGCTGATTTAATGCTGTTACTGTTTGATGAATTCAATGTGATCTTGGGTATGGATTGATTGACTCTTCATGATGATGTTGTAAACTATAGACGAATGACTAATGAGTTGAAATGTCAGAGTAGTAAATTTCTTCGCATTGAATCTGATGATTATGGTGGGTTGCCTGTTGTGATATCGACGATGCTAACACAAAAATATGTGAGAAAAGGTTGTGATGCTTACCTTGTTTATGTACTGGATACAATGGTGTTTGAATCTAAGATTGAATCAGTGCCAATTGTTTATGAATATCCAGATTTGTGTCCAGAAGAGTTACCTAGGTTGCAACCGATCAGAGAGGTCGAGTTTGCTATTGAATTAGTACCGGGAACATCATCGATACTGATAGCTTCGTACAGAATGACTCCAACAGAATTGAAAGAATTGAAAGCTTAGTTGCATGAGTTAACAGATAGAGGTTTTGTATGACCTAGTTTTTCACAATAGGGTGCACTAGTTCTATTCGTAAAGAAGAAAGATGGATCAATAAGATTATGTATTGACTATTAATAGTTAAACATGGTTACGATTAAGAATGAGTATTCTTTATTGAGAATTGATGATTTGTTCAATCAATTGAAAGGAGCAACAATATTTTCGAAGATTGGTCTGAGATCTAGTTATTATCAATTGCGGGTTAAAGATTCGAATGTGCCAAAAAATGCGTTCAAAACCATGTACGGGCATTATGAATTTCTTGTTTGCCATTTGGGTTAACTAACGCTTCTGTAGTTTTTATGGACTTAACGAATAGAATTTTTAGACTGCATTTAGATAGATTTGTAGTTGTATTCTTTGATGACATACTAATCTATTCTCGATACAAATCTGAGCATGTTGAGCATTTGAGGATTGTGTTACAAACGTTGAGAGATAAGCAGCTATTTGCTAAATTTAGTAAATTCGAATTTTGGCTCTAGGAAGTTGGATTTTTGGGACACATTGTTTCGGCGGAAGGCACCAGAGTTGATCTGAGCAAGATGTCAGCGGTTGTTGACTGGAAAACACTTTCGAAGATTTATCTGAGATCTGGTTATTATCAGTTGTGGGATAAAGATTCGGATGTGTCGGAAACTGCGTTCAAAACTAGGTACAGGCATTATGAATTTCTTGTTATGCCGTTTGGGTTAACTAACGCTCTTGCAATTTTTATGGACTTAACGAATAGAATTTTCAGACTGTATTTAGACAAATTTGTAGTTGTATTCTTTGATGACATACAGATCTATTCTCGATACAAATCTGAGCATGCCAAGCATTTGAGGATTGTATTACAAACATTGAGAGATAAGCAGCTGTTTGCTAAATTTAGTAAATGCGAATTTTGGCTCTGGGAAGTTAAATTTTTGGGACACATTGTTTTTGCAGAAGGCATCAGAGTTGATCCGAGCAAGATTTCAGCGGTTGTTGACTGGAAAACACCAAGAAATGTATCGGAGTTCAAAAGTTTTCTGGGATTAGCTGGTTATTTTTGGTGTTTTGTAAAAGGGTTCTCGATGATAGCTACACCGATAACTTGATTATGGTAAAAAAATGTGCAGTTTGAGTGGTCTGAAAAATGTCAACAGAGTTTTGATCAGTTGAAAGCGCTGTTAATCGAAGCACCAATTTTAGTTCAGCCTAATTCAGGTAAAGAGTTTGTGATTTTTAGTGATGCGTCATTGAATGGTTTGGGATGTGTTTTAATGCAAGAAGGCAATGTGATAGCTTATGCTTCCAGACAATTAAAACTGCATGAAAAGAATTATTCGACACATGACTTAGAGTTGGTCGCTATTATTTCTGTATTGAAAATTTAGCGACATTATTTGTACGGTGAAAAGTGCCGCATATTTACTGACCACAAGAGTTTAAAGTATCTGATGTCTCAGAAAATTTGAATTTGCAACAACGAAGATAGCTTGATTATTGAAAGATTATAAATTAGTGATTGACTACCATCAGGAGAAAGCGAATGTTGTCGTGGATGCTCTGAGTAGAAAATCTTTGTTTGCTTTGCGAGCGATGAACACGTAGTTAACCTTGTCTAATGATGGTTTGATTTTAGCTGAGTTAAAAGCTAAACCAGTAATTCTTCAGCAAATTTACGAGGCTTAAAAATATGGTAATGAATTGCAAGCTAAAATAGTACAGTGCGAGTCGACTACTGATTTAAAGTATCAGGTCAGATCCGATGATTGTTTGCTATTTCATGGTAGAGTTTGTGTGCCGAAGAATCCCGAGCTTAAACAAAAAATTTTATATGAAGAACATAGTGGTTGCTTATCTGTTCATCTAGGGAGTACTAAATGTACAATGATTTGAAACAGTTGTATTTGTGGTCATGTAATGCCCTAATTTTTGGGTTTTCTGTGTTTCTGTGATTTTTAAAATTTGTGTGTGTCCTGGTCGGTTAAAATATATATTTTAGTAGGTTAGTGGGCCTTTGGAAGGCCCAAACTTAAGTTAAATCCGTGGTAGTCTTCAGAATTTTAATTTTATGAACATGTGATGCAATTGGCGTTTGGGCTTTTAAGAGTAAAGGGGTAAAAGATGACACAAAAAGGAGTGTGGTGTAGTGGCAAGGTGGCGCCACTTAGGGGACAAGGAAGTGACGCCATAGAGGAAGCAAGGGGTCTAAGGTTCAAGTCTTGGCTCTTGCAATATATTTTGGTTTTTCTTTTCAATAAATCTGGAAGCAAGTAGGTGCGCTTTAGAGTTTAATGTGTTGGATTTATGACACAAATGAGTTGATAGCCTAGTGGTGGTGGCGTGAGTTGGCATGTGAGAAGAATTTGGTTCGAATCCCTTGGCACGCAAAGGTTGATTATTTTGCTATGTTGGGACGGCAAGAGTTGGTGTTGGTTTTAAACTCTGGTGATGGAGGGATCCCACATCGGGAAGCTAACATAAGAGTAGATGGAGAGATGGCTTTAAATAGAGCAAACCATGAGGAGAGTAGGCATACCCTTCTTGGCTGATCCCTTTCGCTTTGTGACGTGTTCGTTTGGGTTGGGCCTCAGCTAAAAGTGTTTGGAACGCAGATTAACTAGTCTCCTAACAGGTGTGTATTTCTCATTACTCTAGCAGTAGGACGGCTATTTCAGGCCGGATGGGCTGAAATGGGCCATGTGGTCCCAATGGGTCCGTAGGCCCAAGTGGATAAGTTGTAGAATTACTAAAATAGCCCTGTAGGGTAGGACTACCGATTTACCCTTGGAGGGTAAAATGACTATTTTGCCCCACGTGCGTAAATGACTAACTTGTGTGATGATTGGGTTAGTTAACGTGGATTTATGTTGTTATTGTTAATTCAAAAGTCTAATGTGTTAGTGATCGATTGTAGGATTATCACGTGGGAGATATTGTCATCAATCGTCATCAACCAGGTGTGTAAACGACACCCTCCCTTAGACTGAATCAGTAAAAGCAGAAATACCGAAACGTTGGTATTTTGTGAACTTGAGAGCGTGCGAGTGCTCGTGAGGCAGTTGTTAATGAATATGGTGCATTTGGATGATTAGAGTATAGAGTGTGCATTTTCGTGCACAACGGTATTTTTGGGCTTAATGGGCTGAAAACATGCCAATGGGCCATCGGGCCCACTTTGGTAAAAAGATGAGGTAAGTACTTCTGATTACTTGGTAAATGTTAGAATGAGCATGAAACCTTAACAATGGGTAATAATTACTGAAATACCCTTATGCAAGCAAAATTACGATTTTACCCCTAGGGTTATTTTTTTTCGAAAAGCATGATGTTACATTTTACGTATCGTATGCCATGACATATTATTTACATTGCATGGGACATGGGTTTATATTGATGGAGGAAGCGTTACAGCGGCCTCGCTGCAATCTAGTGGACTCGCCACATATATACATTTCGGTGACTTCGTCACAATATCGGCGACCTCATTTGCAATTTGGTAACCATACACATATATATATATATATATATATATATATATATATATCTGATACAGTGGCCTAGCCACAATATTCGTATCTAGTGACTTTGTCACAATATCTATGACCTCATTGCAATTTCGTGGTGTGTAGCGGTTTGGTGGGTCGAGTAGTCTCCCCACATGGTGTAATTTGGTATGGGGTGTTATGGTGGCTCTGGGTTGGGATTTCGCATTCATGATATATTTGTTCAGATCTCGCTATGGGCCTATAGGTTTCATTCGATTTAGATCTTGGGCCAAGGCCTAGATAAGTCTGACTCTGAGGTTTGATCTGTTTTGGGCTATGGTTGGGTTATGTTACACATGAAGTTGCAACAACTCAGCTGTGGAATGGGTCTAAAAATGGGAGTTTGTAAAGAAACACTGAATAAATGTTTTCGAAAATCATTTGTTTGGAACTTGATTATAAATTGTTTTCGAGAATATTTCCAATATTTTCTCTTTACAAATAGATGATTTTAAATATTAAAATCGGTTTTCTAAAATTAGGTTTTTTAGAAGGTGGCACACCGAATCTTCGGCCCAAGTCTATAAGTTTTCTAAGCCTTTCTGATTGTTTCTGAAATATCTGTTATATGCTTGTACAAAATCTTATCATGGTACTTTAGTTAGGGTAACACTGGAACTATAGAAACTCTGATAAGTAGACTGAGACTGTAGCTAGGCTACCGCAAAAGGAAACAAAATCAAACTCTGAATTACTGTTATTCATAAGACATTTGTAATAAACACTGAAATATTAAACTGATTCATAAAATTCTCAATCAGATAATACGAAATGAGTACACAAGCAGCTCGTGGAAGAGGCCGTAGACGTGGCCGAGGTAATACTCAGACTGAGTCTTCGTCTTCAGGACATGTGCCGGCAGCAGATGCACCGGTACCACCAGCAACAGAAGTAGAGTCTCATGATCGAGGTGCCGGGGATGATGCTCTGTCCCTGCAATGCTCCGAAGTTTTGGAAAGGGTTCTTGGGGCAAGTACAGAAACGAAATTGGGGTCTATTTACGGCTGCCCGAGCCAATGGAGCAGAGATATTTAGGGGCGTATCTGGTGTAGCTCCGAATGTGGCTGAGTATTGGTTAAAAGCCACAGAGCGGATTATGGATGATCTGGACTACTCTGCGGAGCAGAAGCTGAAGGGAGCCATATCGTTACTCAGAGATGAGGCTTATCAATGGTGGCTCACGGTGAGAGATGGAACTCCTACTGATAGTCTGACATGGGAGCTGTTTAAGACAGCCTTCAAAGGAAAGTATGTTGGGGCTAGTTACGTGGACGCTCGTCGGAAAGAATTTCTGAACCTGGTCCAAGGGAGTAAGTCAGTGGCTGAGTATGAGTCTGAATTTCTGAGACTGAACTGGTATGCTTCTGGGATTGTCGCTACAGAGTATGAGCGTAGCGTACGCTTTGAGGATGGTCTGAGAGATAAACTTAGGGTGCTAATTACTCTGCAGAGGGAGCGTAACTTCGCTGCTTTAGTGAAGAAAGCTAAGATAGTTGAGGAAGTGAAGCATACAGAAAGACAGAATTGTGAGAAAGATCAGAACCATTTTAGGAGAGATTCAGGACTTTCGGTGGTATGAGCAGGAATGTTAAGAGAGCAAGGGTAATGGAGCCGATTCGAGCAATCTGGATGAATTTGTTAGACCGCAGGTTGTAGGAATTGTGGGAAGATGCATATGGGCGAGTGTCGAAAACGTTCTGGTGCTTGTTTCCGATGTGGATCTATGGAGCATAGGGTTAAGGATTGTCCCTAGGAACCAGATCAGGTTCAAGTTTTAGAGCAGAGGGTCGCTCAACCAGTGAGGGTTGGACCACAGTTTCCGAGAGAACGTGGGCAAGGCAGAGGTGGTAATGGAAACGATTGAGGAAGAGGAGCGCCTGGCAGAGGTGCTGGATTTGCTGAGGCTCACCAGCTGGCGTTGGTGTATGCAACTCGTCGTCGAGAGGAGGGTGATGCACCTGACGTCATAACTGGTACGTTTCTGATTTCCAGTATGCCATACACTGCATTGATAGATGTTGGATCTACCCATTCATATGTTGCATGTGCTATATCTGGGTCGCTGGGTGTACGCTCTGAGGAGACTGTGAGTGGGGTATCTATACTAAGTCCTTTGGGTCACTCGGTTAGGGTAGATAAACTGTATAGAGATGTGCCTATAGAAACTCAAGGAAAAGTTTTCTCTGGAGATCTGATGGAGCTACCTTTCGGAGAATTCGATCTCATTTTGGGAATGGATTGGCTTATTAAGCATAGGGCTACTCTGGATTGTGCTGCTAAGTGAATAATGTTAAAGACCGCAAAGGTTGGGGAGGTTTTGGTGATAGGCGAGTGTAGGGATTATCTGTCTAATGTGGTGTCGGTATTGAGAGCCGAGAAGTGGATTCGAAAGGGATGTGAGGCTTATTTGGCATTTATAAGCCAATCGGAAACTTAGGATCTGACAGTGGATAAAGTTAGAACCGTCAAGGATTTTCAAGATGTTTTTCTAGAGGAGCTTCCGGGTTTGCCCCCGAACCGAGAGGTTGAGTTTGGAATCGACTTGTTGCCTGGAACGGCACCGGTGTCCATTACACCTTATAGGATGGCACCGAAGGAGTTGGTGGAGCTGAAAGCCAAAATTCAAGAGTTATTGGATAGAGGCTTCATTAGACCAGGTGTGTCTCCGTGGGGAGCACCAGTGTTGTTTGTAAAGAAGAAAGATGGGTCAATGCAGATGTGCATCGATTATCGACAGTTGAACAAACTGACGATTAAGAACAAGTACCCACTGCCAAAAATCGATGATTTATACGACCAACTTAGAGGAGCTTCAGTATTTTCCAAGATTGACCTTCAATCTGGGTATCGTCGGTTGAGGGTTAAGGAGGTGGATATTCACAAGACGACATTCAGAACTCGGTATGGTCACTATGAGTTCTTGGTTATGCCATTTAGGTTGACGAACGCACCTGCGACATTTATGGATCTGATGAATCGAGTGTTCCAGCCATACTTGGATCGATTCGTGGTCGTCTTTATCGATGATATTCTGGTTTATTCTGAAACTGAAGAGAAGCATGATGAGCATCTTCTTATTATGCTGCAAGTGCTGAGGGAGAAGGAGCTTTATGCGAAATTCAGTGTGAGTTGTGGTTGAGAGAGGTAACTTTCTTGGGGCATGTTGTCTCTACTGAAGGGATCAAAGTGGACCCTCGAAAGATTGAAGCGATTCTGGAATGAAAGCCACCGAGGTCAGGGTCAGAAATTTGAAGTTTTTTGGGTTTAGCTGGGTACTATAGAAGGTTTGTAGAGGGATTTTCTGTGATGGCAGCGCCTTTGACAAAGCTTATAAGGAAGGGAGTACCGTTTGTTTGGATTGAGAAACAAAATGAATCTTTTGAGAAGCTGAAGAAAGTTCTGACTGAGGCACCTGTATTGATTCAGCGGAAGTCTGGAAAAGATTTTACTGTATGCAGTGATGCATCACATGTAGGGTTGGGCTGTGTGCTGATACAAGTGGGTAAAATGGTTGCTTATGCATCGCGATAGCTTAAATCACATGAAGTTAACTATCCTACTCATGATCTAGAGTTGGCAGCGATAATCTTTGCGCTTAAGATTTGGAGACATTACCTGTAAGGAGAAAGGTGTATTATATACACAGATCATAAGAGTCTTAAGTTCTTGCTGACTCAAAAGGAGCTGAACCTTAGGCAGCAGAGATGGATAGAGTTGCTTAAGGATTATGATTGCGATTGAGTATCACCTGTAAAGCTAATGTGGTGGTGATGCCTAAGTTGTAGAAGCAGATATCGATCCGAGAGCCATGTTTGCTCGTTTGAGTCTGTATGAAGATGGTAGTCTGTTAGCAGAACTGCAAGTTAGGCCGACCTGGGTGGATGAGATTAAGGAAAAACAGTCGAGGGATGAGTCCCTGGTTTCTCGATTCCGGCAGGTTAAGAATGGGGATACTTCTGAGTTCGGACTGAACAGTGAGGGAGTTCTGTGTTATCGAGGTAGAGTTTGTATTCCGAAGGACTCTGACTTGAGGCAAGCAATTCTGATTGAAGCTCATGGAGGTCTATGTGCTATGCATCCTGGAGGGAGTAAAATTTATCGCGACTTAAAGAGTTGTAGTGGTGGCTTGGATTGAAGCGAGAGATAATGAAAGTTGTGGGAAAATGTTTGACTTGTCAGCAAGTGAAAGCTGAACATCAATTACCTTCCGGACTTTTGCAGCCAGTGAAAGTACCATGGATTTTGTGAGTGGGTTACCCTTGACACTGTCGAAGAAGGACTCGATTTGGTTAATTGTGGATAGGTTGACCAAATCTACTAATTTCAAACCTGTCCGCAGTGATTATTCACTTCAGAAGTTAGCCAAATTGTATGTGGCGAAAATAGTGCGACTTCACGGAGTGCCAGTGTCGATTATTTTTTATCAAGATCCTAGATTCACATCTCGGTTTTGGCAAAAGTTGCATGAGGTGTTGGGTACGCGGTTGAACTTTAGTACAGCCTTTCATCCTCAGACTGATGGTCAGTCGGAAAGTGTTATTCAGATTCTAGAAGACATGTTGAGGGGATGCGTTATCGACTTTCGAAGCAGTTGGGAGGATTACTTACCGTTGGCAGAGTTTGCATACAACAACAGTTATCAGGCAAGTATTCGAATGGCTCCTTATGAGGCATTGTATGGGCAAAGATGTCGTACACATAGTTGTTGGACCGAGTTGGGTGAACGACAGGTTCTTGAACCTGAGTTGGTTGCAGATACTGAGGATAAGGTCGAGTTGATTAGAGACCGGTTGAAGGAAGCATCGATGAGCGAAGTCATATCTGATTTGAAGCGCAAGGAAATTGAGTACTCTGTGGGTGATATGGTCTTCTTGAAGGTTTCGCCTTGGAAGAAAATATTAAGGTTTGGGAGGAAAGGCAAGTTAAGTCTGCGGTTCATTGGGCCTTATCGGATTCTTAAGCGAGTGGGTCCAGTGGCTTATCAGTTGGAGCTACCTCTAAAGTTGAATAAGATTCATGATGTCTTTCACATCTCCATGTTAAGGCGGTATTGTTCTGACCCTACTCATGTTGTGCTTGGGTTGAGAGATCGAGGTCCAAAAGACTTGAATTTTGAGGAAGAGCATGCGATTTTGGATCGAGATGTTAAGATTTTGGGAGGAAATCGCCCGCTAGTAAAGGTCTTGTGGCGTAATCATGGCGGAGGGAAGCTACTTGGGAGCGTAGTGGTGATGCATCAACAATATCCTCATCTTTTTGATTCAGGTAAAATTTCGAGGACGAAATTTCTTTAAGGAGGGTAGAGTTGTAACGCCCCAATTTTTGGGTTTTCTGTGTTTATGTGATTTTTAAAATTTTTTTGTGTTCTGGTTGGTTAAAATATATATTTTAGTAGGTTAATGGGCCTTTGGAAGGCCCAAACTTAAGTTAAATCCGTAGTAGTCTTCGGAATTTTAATTTTATGAATAGGTGATGCAATTGGCGTTTGGGCTTTTAAGAGTAAAGGGGTAAAAGATGACACAAAAAGAAGTGTGGTGTAGTGGCAAGGTGGCGCCACTTAGGGGACAAGGAAGTGACGCCATAGACGAAGCAAGAGGTCCAAGGTTCAAGTCTTGGCTCTTGCAATATATTTTGGTTTTTCTTTTCAATAAATCTGGAAGCAAGTAGGTGCGCTTTAAAGTTTAATGTGTCGGATTTATGACACAAATGAGTTGATGGCCTAGTGGTGGTGGCGTGAGTTGGCATGTGAGAAGACTTTGGTTCGAATCCCTTGGCACGCAAAGGTTGATTATTTTGCTATGTTGGGACGGCAAGAGTTGGTGTTGGTTTTAAACTCTGGTGATGGAGGGATCTCACATCGAGAAGCTAACATAAGAGTAAATAGAGAGCTGGCTTTAAATAGAGCAAACCATGAGGAGAGTAGGCATACCCTTCTTGGTTGATCCCTTTCGTTTTGTGACGTGCTCGTTTGGGTTGGGCGTCAGCTAAGAGTGTTTGGAGCGCAGATTAACTGCAGTCTCTTAACAGGTATGTATTTCTCATTGCTCTAGCAGTAGGACGGCTATTTCGGGGCGCGATGAGCTGAAACGGGCCATGTGGTCCCAATGGGTCCGTGGGCCCAAGTGGATAAGTTGTAGAATTACTAAAATAGCCCTGTAGGGTAGGACTACCGATTTACCCCTGAAGGGTAAAATGACTATTTTGCCCCTCGTGCGTAAATGACTAACTTGTGTGATGATTGAGTTAGTTGACGTGGATTTATGTTAGTTATCGTTAATTCGTAAGTCTAATGTGTTAGTGATCGATTGTAGGATTATCGCGTGAGAGATATCGTCATCAATCGTCATCAACCAGGTGTGTAAACGACACCCTCCCTTAGACTGAATCGGTAAAAGCCGAAATACTAAAACGTTGGTATTTTGTGAACTTGCAAGCGTGCGAGCGCTCGTGAGACAATTTTTAATGAATATGGTGCATTTGGATGATTAGAGTGCAGAGTGTGCATTTTCGTGCACAACGGTATTTTTGGGCTTAATGGGCCAACGGGCCCACTTTGGTAAAAAGACGAGGTAAGTACTTCTAATTACTTGGTAAACGTTAGAATGAGCATGAAACCTTACCAATAGGTAAGAATTATTGAAATTCCCTTATGCAAGCAAAATTATGATTTTACCCCTAGGGTTATTTTTTTCTGAAAAGCATGATGTTCTGTTTCTGTATACGTATGCCATGACATATTATTTCTGTTGCATGAGACATGGGTTTATATTGATGGAGGAAGCGTTCAGCGGCCTTTGTTGCAATCTGTGGCCTCGCCACATATATTCTGATACAGTGACTTCGTCACAATTTACGTAGCCTCATTGCAATCTGGTGGCCATACATATATATATATATATATATATATATATATATATATCTGCTCAGTGGCCTAGCCACAATATATATATCTGGTGACTTCGTCACAATATCTGGCAGCCTCGCTGCAATTTCTGTGGTGTGTAGCGGTTGGGTGGGTTAAGTAGTCTCCCCACATGGTGTAAGGCTAGTACGGAGGTGTTATGGATGGCTCTGGGTTGGGATTTCTACATTCATGATATATTTGTTCTGTATCCGCTATGGGCCTATGGGTTTCATTTTGATTTCTGTACTGGGCCAAGGCCTAGATAAGTCTGACTCTGAGGTTTGATCCGTTTTGGGCTGTGGTTGGGTTATGTTACACACTGAGTTTACCGAAATCACCCTTTATTTTCATCTCTGCAGGAAATCTCCAACCATAGTGGGCTTAGAGCTTTGAGGGATTCGGAGTGGCCATATCATCTGCAAAGTTGGTTTTTCTAATTTAGTTTATTTTTATTATTTTTATATTCTGATTTAATTTTGGGTTTTAAGTTGTAATAAGGCTGCTATTTAAATTTCTTTTTTCTGCTATGGTTTTATTTTCTGATTTTATTTATACTATGACGAAACTGCTAGTGTTAGGCTGCGCGGGTTTTCAAAATTAATGAACGTTTTCAAGACTCAACAAGCACAACAAATGGATAGCCTAAAGATTGATAAACCAGCTTTTCATTCAACCGCTGTTTTTACAAAGACTACCCCAATCACTTAAACCAGTGAATGCATACTAAGTCATAAGTCCATATGTCATGTCAGATCTGGCCATAACGTCTAGGCCAGGTTTGGGGTGTTACAGGTCAGGTATGAAACGAGATATTTCTGATTTTGTGTCTAAATGTCTGATTTGTCAGCAAGTCAAAGCCAAACATCAACTGCCTTCGGGACTGTTATAGCCAGTGATGATACCAGAGTGGAAATAGGAGAGTCACGATGGATTTTGAATCTGGGTTACCCCTATCTCCAAAAAAGAAAGATGTTATCTGGGTTGTTATTGATCATTTTTCAAAATCTACACATTTCATTTCGGTACGTACAGACTTTTCACTTGATAGATTAGCTAAATTGTACATCTCTGAGATTGTCAAATTGCACGGGGTGCTAGTTTCCATTATTTCAGATAGAGATCTGAGGTTTACGTCGTGATTTTGGAAGAAACTGCTAGAAGCTTTCGGTATTCGGTTGCATTTTAGTGCTGTATTTCATCTTCAAACAGATGGTCAATCCGAGAGAGTGATTCAAATTCTCGAAGATATGCTTCGTTACTGTGTTTTAGAGTTTGAAGGAAACTGGACTGAACTTAGTGAGAAAAAGATTCACGGGGCTAATTTGATCAGAGAGATCGAAGAGAAAGTGAAAGTAATTTGCGACAGTTTGAAAGCAGCTTCTGATTGACAGAAATCATATGTGGATTTGATACGTAAGGATATTAAATTTCAAATCGGTGAAAGAGTGTTTTTGAAAGTATCGCTGTGGAAGAAGATTCTTCAATTTGGTCGCAAAGGAAAATTGAGTCCATGATTTATTGGGCCATATGAGATTATCGAGAGAATAGGGCCAGTGGTATATCGACTAGCTTTATCGTCAGAACTGGAAAAGATTCATAATGTGTTTCATGTGTCGATGTTACGAGGATACTGGTTGGACCCATTGCACATAATTTCTCTAGTAGAGATTGAAATTCAACCTGACATGTCGTATAATGAAGAACCAATCTAAATGTTAGATCGAGAGATTAAAAAGTTAAGAAATAAAAGCATAGCCTTAGTGAAGGTACTTTGGCAACGTCATGGTGTCGAAGAAGCTACATGGGAACCCAAAGAAGCTATAAGGAAATAGTACCCTAACCTATTTTTTGGTAAGATTTTTGGGGACAAAAATTCAAAAGGAAGGAGAGTTGTAACAACCCGTTTTCAGTGAAATCAGAACAGTGGTTTCGAGACCAAAAATTTGAATTTAAAATAATTATTTTATTATTTTGAGGTCTACAACATGATAGTATGATTGTATAAAAATTTCATTAAGAAATTTTAACGTTTGCATGTTTAATTCGATAAAAAGGACAAAATTGCTAAAGTTGTGTTCTAATAGCTAAAGGTGTCTAATAGCTATTGAATCATAAAATGGAGGCCCTTATGTTGTAATTATCCCATTAATAAGTTAGTGGATGATAATGGGTTGGTAATTTTGTAAATTGAATTAATTATAAAGGTTAATTATGTAAATGGGTAATTAAATGATATATTAATAAAACTAAACATTGTTTTTTATGTTCATCTTCTTCAAAAGACACAAAAACCCGATTCTTCTTGGAAAAAATAGGGCTAGGGTTCGACCAAGCTTCAAAGTCTAATTGGTAAGTTTTTTTTCTCGTTTTTAATTATTTTTCTATTTTCGGGTTCATTGTAGCTTAATCTAGCTAGCTCAGGGACTAATTTGTGAAACTGCTAAAAGTATAGGGTTTTACCATTGATGAATGTGTATGTGTTTTGATGTTTGATGATAGAAAATGGATGGTTGTTGATAGATAAACAACATTTGTTAAGTGATTTTGGTTGAAATTGCAAATTAGGGATTAAATTGATAAAATCTAAAAATTGTGGTGAAATGTGTAAAATAATGAAAATTTTGGGATGCTATGAGCCTACATAGAATTCGGCTAGTATGGGTTGAAATGAAATTGCATGGATTTTTCATTTTTATGAACTATGGACTAAATTGTAAAGAAGTTAAATGTTTAGGGGTAAAATAGTAATTTACCATAATATGTATTTTGGGCTAAATTGAATAGAATGATATTTAAATAAGTTAAATGACTATATATAGATCAAGAAAAGCAATGTTTGAAATTAGATGGGGGAAAAATAAAATAATGGATTGATAGCTCGATTTTCTCTGTACAAATTCAAGGTAAGTTCGTATGTTAATAAGCATTAATGTAATTGTGTTTTAAATGCTTTATTATTGCATTATTGATTAATACGACTTCAAGAAAATATTTGACAAAGATTTGGCGACGTGTGAAATCCCAGTTGAACCTTAGGAATAGATAGGATACAAATGACATGTCATTAAGGGTTATTGTGTTTTGGGTGCTGGTCCGTACGTTTTACCGGTGGTTGAGTTTTCTGGCATGTTTGCAGTTACTCATCAACTTGTGTGAGCAGCACTGTGTAGCTACGTCTTGACCGTCAGCTTGTGTGAGCAGACCCAGTGATAGCTCGAGATGAGCATTTACATATGAGATATGAGATTGAGATGGTTTCGACCATGTATTGGTGCTTAGTGTGTGAGATTCCTAAGTATCCGATATTATTCCAAATGGTTCAACGGGTAAATTGATGATATAGAAGGATAAGAGATTGATACGTATTAGTGCAGGTATGTACGTAAATCATAGAAGGATTGAATCCATGAAATTTTTAAATTTCATGTTTTACTATGTGGATGAATACATATTAGGCTTGTGATTAATATTTAGTTTCTTTATGTCATGTTTAATCACTTACATTGTGAATTAATGGTACGTTATACTTATTAACCATATGAGCTTACTAAGCTTTATAACTTACTCTGTTTACTTTTATGTGTTTTATAGTGATTTCGAAGCTTGCTCGGATTGGGAATTGTTGGAGATCTCATCACACTATCCAGTTTTCGTTTTGGTACTTTTGAACTTGTGTACTTGGTTATATGGCATGTATAAGTGTTTTGGCTAATGTGGGCTTTATGTTCAAAATGTTTTGGTTGTGTGTTTAGCTATGTGATTTCGCTTATTTTGGTAACTTGGTTATGTAAATATGTGTAAATGGCCTTTTGTTTTGTGGTTTATAATTGCAATGTGAATGCCTTGTTGCAAATTAGTATTTAAAGTAGCAAATGGTTGAAATTGAGAATGTATTAGCATGCTAAGAATTAGGCAAGATAATGCATATATGAAATTAACCATTTAGGTGATTTTTGAATGTGATATTGGAATGTTTTTTGAATGGCTAATTGGGATGCTTATGAGCATCTTGGTTGTTGGTATTGGTAGTATATTGATGCGAACCTGGTTGCATCATGTTTCGACACAACTCGACGTCATCGAGAGTGGCCTAAGCTTGAGGGGCCCGACTGCAAAATAAAGCTTAATCTCAGCTTATTGAGTTCAATTCAGCTTAATTTAGCTCATTTCTACCTCAATAAGCTTGTTTGCTCATTTTGAATTTATTTCGTTTTAGTTGCTGGAATAATTACTTGCTTAGCTAAATTAGTTAATTTGGTTCAGCTCAATTAGTCCATGCATTCTAAAGATGCTAGCTATTTAATTTAGTTAATATAGTTTAGTCTAAATAAATGTGTCTAAATTCTGGTTATTTTAATTAAGTGTTAGTTCATACATAATTTTAATATGTTTCAGCTGAATTTAAATGTGTCTTAATTTATCACATGCTTTTAATATGTCTAGCCTATTACATGTTTTAAATATGTCTAGCTACAGCTGGAATTAATTAGTAACTTAGCTTAAATATGTGTTATAATTATGTCTTAGTTTAAGCTTGATTTTAATGTGTTTGTTAATGCTTGTAGGTGACTATTCAGCTGGAATAAGTTATGTACAAGGGAGCTATTATAATGTGTTAAATGTGGCTGTTACAACATTTAAGAAGAGTATTTTGCATCATTTAAATTCAACAGCCCATTCCTCTTCTCCAAGTGCTCAAAATATCAACAAAATTGCTGGTGTCCATTCGGCTGCCAAGAGGGAATTTAAAACTTATTCTAAAAACTCTTTGGCTGCTCAAAGAATGAAACCTAAGCATTCAAACTCATTAAATCAGCTGAATTGGAGTAATAAATCATATTGATGGTTAGAGTTGCTTAGGCTTAGAGGAATTCAAGAGTATTCAACTCTCGTTGTTCACCTTGGACTAAATTGACTTATTAAGAAAACTCTTGTGGCATTAATCCCGTCTTTCTTTCGAACTTATCACTTTCACAAGTGTGGCGTTCACCTATACCTCTGGTTCCTATCTTTCATAGGTAGTGGGTCAAGGTTCGTTATCTTTTCCAAACTGATTCCACCTAAGTGCTATATAAGATTCGGGTCAACCTTTTCTATATTGTTGGTTCAATCTTGGCCTTAGCCAAATTCGCCATCTATCATTTCAACTATCCTTAACCATTGTTTTTGAGCCTATTTTTCAACCTTTTCCAGGCCATTCTAAAACAACTCAAGTCTTACTTAACTTTACGATGGGTCAATCTAAATGACTCGAATCATTTTGAAACGAGTTTGTATCATATATGATTTTGCCTTGAAATTGGTTGGTTATGAGTGCCTATTTATGCATTGGTTGTTTGTGCATTGTTGAACTTAGGTTGACAACATTTTGGGTGAGAAATATGGCTTGAAACATAGCCTATTTTTGTCCACACGGGTAGAGACACGGGCGTGTGTCTCAGCCGTGTGTAACTCACGGCTAGGTGACACGGTCGTGTGTCCCCTGGTACTTAATTAGAAACCAAGTAAGTAGCTTCACACGGCCTAGACCACGGACGTGTGGCTTGGCCGTGTGGAACAAGTCAGTATACCCTCCAGTTTTCACACGGTCTAGCACACAGCTTGTCACACGAGTGTGTGAGGCCATTTCGAAAGGTACACAGGCTAGTAACACAGGCGTGTGGTTGGTCGTGTGACCCAAGTCAGAGAGTTACACGGGGTAGGATACGGGCTGGAACACAACCATGTTATCCCATTTCGAATGTCTACATGGCCTGTGACACGAGCTTGTCTTTAGCCGTGTGTCTGGCGTGTGTCCCCTGTACTTTGAAAATTTTCTATGTTTTCTCAAAATTTCCTTGAGTTCTCAGTTTAGTCCCGAACCATTTCTAATACTTGTTTTAGGCCTCGAAGGCTCGTATTAGGGACTATATGATTGTATTTGAATGATGTTTTCTTGGATATGAGAATTGTATGATTGTTTAATTGATAAGTCTGGTAATGCTCCATAACCCTATTTCGGCGATGGATACGGGTTAGGGGTGTTACATGTATAATCATTTACGACAAAAAAAGTAGTGTCTTGCAAATTTCTATCACTATCTTTTTTGCATGCTTTGCATATTGACACTACTGTTACCAATTATTTTTGCAATATTGGTTGGGTTGGTAATTTTGATATCATTAATTGTGCTTATTATGAACTGATTTTGGAATTTTATTCCACCTTCCATTTTCAGCGGCATGGCCAATTCTCGTTGGACACACCTGGGATTATATCCTTTCGATTACTTGGGACCATACACAATTTGTCCCTTATTGATTTCAATATTGCACTGAATTTTTTGACACAAGACTATGCTTTGTCCACTGACTATGAGAAAATTTTGTGTACTTTTTCGGTAGAATTCAAGGCCATCGAGGCCTTAACACTATTAACGGACAATGTTGAAACCATATATAGCCATAAAACATCAAATGATTTATGGTTTCATAACCCTGCGTTATGTTACATATGTCGCTACTTGGCATACAATTTTTTGGACCGGAGAGATGTTTTGGCCACCGCCTCGAAGATGAAATTATTTTTATTATGGTGTATGTACACTGGTCGTCTAGTAAATCTAGGCTATTGGTATGCACTTTAAACCAAACAACCTCTAATTTTAATTTTGTTACACAATTGTTATTCTCTTTGCATGACTCTAATGTTCCTATTTTGGACTTACATATTGCTTGTCAAGTTGATCCATTGGATGCTCCTGTCTCGACTCTATGGGATTGCTTCTTGGCACTCCTTTTTCTTTTTTTTTCCCTTCAGGTATCCGAGTTTCACTGGCTGAACAAATCTTTAGAGTGCATTGAAGGTAGGCTAGACACCTTCGGCTAGTAGATGGCCGATCTTATTACAGTAATGCTTGAACAACGGTAACGACAACAATATGGGTAGTTTTCTAAACCCTTTTCTTTTTTTTGTGTGTATTTGTTTTCCACATCGAGGGCAATGTGTTTTAAGTAGGGGGAGACATTGCTCTTTATTTTTTCTATTTTTCCTGTCATTTTTATTGTTATGTTTACTATTGTTGCTGCCTTGTGCTTGTTTTTGTCCACATTTTGTTTTTAGTATATCCTACCCCTTTGCATGCCCAAGATCTTGACTAGGAATTACCTACTATTTGACCCGCGAGCATGATTCTTATCTACTGAGTTAGTTGTGATTTTTTTATGTTGATTTCATCTCCATTGTTTTATTTCTGTTAGGCTAAAATAATTAGGATTAATGAAGTTAACCCTATCTTGCTTACAGTAAAATCAATTAAGTCTAAATGCAAAGAAGACACCTAATACGAATGTATACTAAATTTATTTTCATGACTGTTAGTTAGTTGCCAAAAATTAATCTTGACACTTGATTGTTTTTCATAGTCCTCCAAAATTAAATTTTCGTTTCTTAAAAAAAGGAGAAAAAAATTTGATGATTCTATGGTTATTAGCACAAGCTTACAATGTGACTGACTGAGTAACCGGGGTAGGGTGCTTGGGTTGTCATCCTACTTCACATAAAAAGGTTGTGTGACATGTTAGGTAAAAGTTCGCTAACAAAAACTAAAACAAAAAATTATTAAAAGTGTGTTGGGCTGAGTAACTAGGGTTGGGTACTTGGGTTGTCATTCCACTTTGCGTCAAAAGAGCCAAAACATTCTTAAACCAATATATATAATGTAATAAATTAGGAGTATTTTGGGCTGAGTAATCGGGGTGGGGTGCTTGGTTGTCATTCTACTTCGCATCAAAAGGGCCAAAACATTCTTAAGCATTTAAATAATAATAATAATAAATAAATAAATAAAACGAAGGAAAAAAACGGACTTACATTTAGGGACTAAGGGTGAAAGAAATAGGGTGTCTTGGTAAGTTTAGTAAATTACCTAACTTTCATAAAATAATCCAAGTCGATTTATTTTTTGTGTGTTTATGTTGGACTACTTTTCGTTTTTACTTAAAACAAGTTAAAGGTTCTCTTTATTTTCATATGCATTGTGCCTAATTTTTATAAAAATTTGAAGTGATACTTCTTTCATGGTAAAATCTAAATTACATAGCGGGATAGGAACCATACTTGTGGGCAAGCATGGGCTAAGTAGGGGGAATATGATAATACTCTAAAATGACATACTTTTATGTGTTAATTACATATATATTTTGAGTACGATCCTACTAATTTGGGTTGTTTATAGGTTTTTATCTTGTAGGGACTAAATTGACGGTAAAAGGAAATTTGTGGGCAAAAAGTGTAGAAGACTTGGGGTAAAATTTTAAAGAAGAGATTTATGAACATAAAACTTTATTTAAATTTGAATTTTATTTTTAGGATTATTGTTAGGATTATTATGATATTGTTTAGATTTAATTTCAAATTATATCTTTTGAATGTTATCATCTAGAGTTTAAATAGGAATAAACAAGGTTTTTTATGTACTATAAATAGGGGATGGAATGACATGAATATTCACTCATCATTTCTGTAAAAAACTCATTCCCCTTAAGGCTCTTAGCCTTTTGTTTCTTTTCTTTTCCAATAAAATTTCATTCCATTAAACTTGTGTTTTTTTCCTCGAAAAGCATGAGTCACTAAACTCATCTAGCCAAAGGTTATCAAGACTCCTCCAAAAGAGTTCTCGAGGCTTAGAATCTGCATTTAGCCCTTCTCAACGAGTATTCATCATTTCTTCGCATTATGGGACTGATGCGTAATCTTTTCAACTTGTGCAAAGAACAACCATTTTGTATGTTTTGGGAAGGTTGCATAAGCAGTTGCATAGCCAGTTTACTAACTTACTATGTTAGAGGTTGTTGAACCCAAAGGACAAAATGGCATGGCATTCGCGATTGAGAAACGATGATCTAGTGTAAGACGGTCCCACAAAAGTGAAAGTTCCTCTAGATCGTAAGGATATAACCTAAGTGGAGTTGATGGTCATAGGTGTCCTCTTTCACTATATTTGGCTTACTCGGTCATGAGAAAGATCACCTAAAGACCTATGATTGAACCAAAGGAGGATCAAGATAACTGGAGGTTGGAATCCCTCAAATCGAAAAACCCCTTCCCTCAACTCTGTTTCTTTTTACAATTGCAATTTCAATTTATTTAATTTCAACTCGTCGATATTTCTAATTCTATTTTTTTTATTTTTTCCCAGGTCAGACATTTTTCTTGGGCACGATTGTGCTCAAGATTTCAAGAAATAAGAAGCTGTAGTGATCCAGTCCCTGAGGATTTGACCCTACTTCCCTTATACTATTCTTTTCGTTATTCCTTACGGATATGTTATTTTTCGTGCTTTCAACAACACACCAAATTTCATATAGAAAACCTATTTTTTTTTGAAAAATAAATTATTCAACAATGATTATAGGTGAAGTGGCAAAATATTTATATATAAACCTTATTAAACACATGTTCGATGATTGAATATAGATTATATAAAACTATTAAAAAATAACACCATAAAAATACTAGTTATAATTAATATATAATAAATTTTTTCCAACTAAGTTAGCACTCGATTAACTTGTGACAAAAGCTCAATCAAAGATTTTGTAAGTCAACATAGTTGTTAGCTTAACTATTAAGACTTTGTTTGGTATGTAGGATGAGAAGGAGAACAAAATACAAATTTTGTTCAAGAGTTTCTTTGTTGCACCTTAGTGTTTCATTTCAAGTGAAATTCTACTCCTATTTATATAGGCATAACTATCTAAATAGATACCTATTTAGATACACACATATTGTAACATCATTGTAACTCTTCGCAAATGGACCTAGAAGTTTTGGTCATGTGAGGAGAAGATTTGTCAGTAGCAGTATGCCAAAAGTAATGGTAAGGGGGTTTGCCAGTTTCTCTACAAGGTAGGTTCACTAGTCTGTGTTGTGAACTGATGTTTGCCAGTTAAAGTTTCGAACTTTTGTTCAACGGTCAAAGATACAATTAGACTCAAATTAGGAAAAATAGATTTAGTATATCTATGAATACTTTATGTGCAAGTAACAACTTTCCTAAGTCAATTAGGGTATCCTAAGATTTCCAGGACTCCTAGGTCTATAAATAAGACCCTTAAATTCTATGAATTCTTCACTGAATATTCTATCTTCAAAGTTTCTGTTCCTAGTTTAGAACGTAGCTATCAAGGTAAGTCTCTGTCTTGTTGGGTGTGATTGTCCAGGTTCGCATTGCATGAATTTTGTATGTTTTGCTCTGTCTAAGTAATATATATGTGTATTGTTGCGAACCAATCAGACCATCTACCAGCAAGGATAAGGGCAAAGCTAAACTTGTTTAAGTTTTCCGTTTTCTAGTGAGTGATCGGGCTCTGCTATGAGTATGTTCTTTACTATGCTTTTAAAAGTGTGATCGAGCTCTGTTACTAAGTTTAATTACTACCCAGCAGAGTTGTCGCTCATTTGGCTTGTGACACTAACTTAGTGAGGGCTTAATATGTAATATAGAAAATAAATTAATAATGGATAAATTTGTTCATCGTTTTTTATACAATGTCTAGAACTACCCATAACCCCTCCCTAACCCTTAAATAGGAGCATTAATGCCCTTCAACACGCTCTAACCCATGTTCTCTAGCACTGGCAACAATGTAATTGCCAACTGAGCTAAAACACGGTTGGTAATTTCATTCATCATTTTTATTGCATTAAATAAAGATCTTATTATATAGAGAAAACTTAAATAGTTCTATTAACCCTTTTTACTATATGATTTGATTACATCAAGTTTGTTGGCAAATTAACTGTAAATTTATAAACCCAAACAATGTAGAAATAAAAGAAAAGAGCCAATTCCCTTCCAAAAAGAAAAAAGAAAAATAAGATCTAATTATAGTAAGTAAAACTTGGTCATCACTAATTAAAATAGAAAATATTTACGTGGTTGTAATTTGGCCTTACTCTCTTTACAAGTAAAACTTGGTCATCACTAATTAAAATAGAAAATATTTAGGTGGTTGTAATTTGGCCTTATTCTCTTTATAAATGAAGGTTTGAAACAAAAAAAAAAAACACAAAAACATTCTTTCTTTGAAGTAAATAAAAATAAAAAAAATTATGGCTCTTCAATTTAATTTTATTTCGTCCATGTTAATAATATTACTTTTAACCATATCATCCGCTAAAGCTCAAGAAGCTGGTGGTGTTGGCGGTAGAGGAGGAGGAGATAGTGGCGTTATTGATGTTGTTGCAAAGTTTGGTGCAAAGGCAGACGAGAGAACAGATTTGAGTAAGGTAACAAAAAATTCATATAACTTTATAGTCAGATGGTAAAAGCATGTATAATTGTTTTGTTTTTCAAGTCTATTATCTATATATATGTTTTATTTTTTGTTTTAGCCATTGTTGGATGCTTGGAAAGAAGCATGTGCCTCGACATCTCCGGCAAAAATTGTGATTCCTAAAGGGACATATTTTTTAAGTACAGCTACCTTAGATGGTCCTTGCAAGGCTCCTATTGAGCTTCAAGTTGAAGGCATTGTGAAGGCTCCAGCAGACCCTGGTGCTTTCAAGGAGCCTAAATGGATTGCCTTCAATAGAATTGAAAATTTCAAATTGTCTGGCGGAGGAGTTTTCGATGGCCAAGGAACCATTGCTTATAAAAGGGAAGGTTGCGACAAGCATAATTTTTGTGGTTCACTTCCTATTGTAAGTTCTTTTCTTATCGAGAAGTTATGACTTTTGTGTTTATAAATAGAATTAAGTAATAATTTTTTTTTTGCTTCATTCTGAAATTAAACAGAACCTAAGGTTTGATTTTTTAACCAACGCAATGATACAAGGTGTAACTACCAAAGACAGCAAGCAATTCCACGTTAATGTTCTAGGATGCAAAAATATTACTTTCGAACATTTCACAGTATCAGCACCTGGAGAAAGCCCAAACACAGATGGGATTCACATCGGGAGATCAGATGGGGTCAATGTTCTTAACACGGAGATAAAAACTGGTGATGATTGTGTTTCAATTGGGGATGGTTCCAAAAATTTGGTTATCAATGGAGTAACTTGTGGACCAGGACATGGTATCAGTATTGGCAGTCTGGGATTGTTTAAAAATGAAGAACCCGTTGATGGAGTTACTGTAAAAAATTGCACCTTGACTAATACTTCAAATGGTGTTAGAATCAAAAGTTGGCCAGGTGCTGAACCCGGTACTTGTTCGAACATTCACTTTGAGGATATTACCGTGACCAATGTCAGTTCTCCTATTATAATTGATCAGAAATATTGCCCATGGAACAAATGCAAAATAAATGTATGTACATATTTATCAAAATGGTAAGATGGCAAAAAGAGTTAATCGATCATTGAATCATTATTTTGTTGATGCAGGAAGAATCAAAAGTTAAACTAAGCAACATTAGTTTCAAAAACATTCATGGCACTTCTGCGCTTCCAGAAGCTGTCAAGATTATTTGCAGCGCTACTTTGCCGTGTGAAAATGTGGAACTCATCGACATTGAAATTACGCACAGTGGACCGACTGGACCTGCAGTATCACAATGTTCAAATGTGAAGCCTAAAGTTAGTGGCAAACAAAATCCAACTGCATGTTCCGCCCCTGTCCCAGCAAACCCTACCCCTACCTCTTAATAAATAGCATAAGTATAAAATTTTTTGATGAGGTTGTAACTCCTATTTTTATTTATTTTTTGAAAATAATTTGTTTTTACATTTTATGTTAAGAATTTTTTCTTAAAATTAATTATTTTTAAAAATACACTTCGACAAAAAATATTGCAATGTGATAACATGTAATGCATTTAGGCTTATGGCATAATTATTATTAAAATTCTATTGAACTAGATACTATTTAATTTTTTGTTATCTATATAATTTTTTTGTTTTTTATAACACAAATCGATGCTTTTAAAAAAATTGAATATTAATGTGAAAACTCTAATTATAATAAAATTAAAATGGATCATCCTAATTCATCTAATAAAATAAAAACAAAATATTTTCATTTTGAAGTGAATTTGAAGAGACTTTTTTTTTAAGAGTATTTTTTTATTATTCATATGCGCTTGAACATATGATTATATTTATACACATATTTCAATTTTGTTTCAATTAGAGATTTGGAGGCATCACATTACTTACTCAAATGCTAGAAGGTTAATCTATGGTATTGTACTAGATTTTAATAGTTATGACATGTAAAAACGAGCTTAGACCATTTAAAGAATGGTACTACGATATTTTACAATTTTTAGTGAAGAATGTATTTAATTTGCTAATGTGTAGGTTATACTTTGGCTTAGGTTTTCTTTAAACTCACTTCTACGATGAATCATGGTCTAAAGTCCCATTTAAATGTGTTCTAAATGGATTGAAAGTTATTGGTAAGTTTTGTGGATATTTAGTGGTGATTTGGGGATAATTTGGAGTGATTTTGGTCTACTTAGAGGACGACATCGCAACCTCATCCTTGCAATGTCACAACATTCACTTCTGACGTCGCGACCTCACCCAACCAGTAAGTGACGTCATGACTTCATTTGTGTGACATCGTGATCTCGCGTGCTCTCCCAACAATTTGCACCCACTACACTATTTTAATTCTTTTTGGGCTCCCAATTGCTCTTTTTTTTAGCATGTACACTTTTGATCAACCACAAATCGTTTCTAAATGATTGTAGGATGATTTTAAAGTCTCAAAAATAATTTTATCTTATTTCTAAAATTTTATTTAAATTGTTTGAAGTTTTAAGTTATTGTAAAACTCATATCTTCCTCAACCCGAATAACCTCAATTTAAGCGAAGGAACATTTGTTTTATGATTTTGACGTGTCCCTCTATGTATTCTATGCCCCAAAATGATTTCTAGTTATATTTGAATCATTTTAAATGTTCCCAATTTGATTTATAAAACATAAGAATGTTTCGAAATGGACACTTGTTTTTTTTCTTTAAGTGTTTAAGCTTGAAAGTGTCAATGTAGCATCTCATATCCATATATATTTTCAAGACGAGTGAGGGATGTTACAACAAATGACTACTTTCAAGCCAAGTACCAAGTACCGATACCTGGGTTGCAGAGTCAGTTTTCCGATCCAAAATTAATGCTTCTAACGGCTCGAAATTATCCGCAATGGTCATAAACGTTCACAAACTTATTCTTTTACATTAGTATAAGTCAAAGACAATTCTAGACTCGATAAGGACATGTCCAAGCCTTGAAATCAGGAGAACTCATTGTAGATCTTGTTTTTCTCATATTCTCTTATACATAGCCTCTTAGATGGTTATTGAATTTTTTTTATCATTCCCATTTTTCATTCTTTGATTGAGCTGACACTTGTAAACACACACCTTTGAGGCATCTTAGGTTTTTACACATATTTCTTTTTATTAAAGAGTTTACTTAACATTTCTTCTGGTAGAATACCTTTTGAAGATTGTAAGGGGTTTCTAACTGAGCCAGAAAAGCTAGAGGATTTTAGTTTACTCACAAAAATCAAAGGGAAAGTTCTATCATAATCCTTTTATAAAGATAGAGATTGTAAAGGTTATACCTTAGCTTTGAAGGTACCAGTTTTAAATAGTGAATTGAGAAAATCCTTGGTAGAGACATAGCATGGTAATGGAGTAGGCAATTATGGTTGAACCACTATAAATCGGTTGTGCAAACTTTTCTCCCTCCTTTTATAATATCTAGAAAAGTTTGTAAATATCTAAAAATATCAGTTTATCCATTTTTTCTTTTTTCTAGTCCAATAATTACAATGACGCATCGGATTGGTTTTTTTTAAAAAAATTGTGTACCTTATTTTTGTTTGTGTTTGCATGAGTGTGTGTGAAAGTTCCTAGCAATTTTATATATTATATGGACCAGATCAAATTGGTCCATCTATTTTTAAGGGAAACAATCTATTCCTTATATCATTTAAAAGAATCAAATATGACAATATTTTAACAATTAAAATTCCTTTTGTAAAAAATGTAATTGTGGTTTAATATAGTTAATATTTTTAAAAATTTTATAGTTCTTGTTAAGTATGACTCATATTTCAGTCAAATTTGAGCAAATTTTGTGTTTACGTTCTGAGGGTTCTTTGTTTTTGGGTTTTAGGGTTTAGTTTTTTTATCTCCATCGTTTGTACTCTTCATTTTTTTGCCATTGTAGTAGAATTATCTTTGCCTGTGGTTTTTTATTCTCTTTGGAGTGATTTTTCCACGTTAAATTTGTGTGATCAATTTCCTAATTTCTTCTGCTATTCTTTTACTTGTTCGTTGCTTAATTGAGTCAATCACCAACAAGTGCTACCAATGCTAGTTCAATTTTTGTAGATCAGCCCATTCAGAGATGGTAGCTACAAGGTTTGTAACAATCCATTTTTAGTGAAATCAGAATAGTGGTTTTGGGACCACAAATTTGACGTCGAAAAATTTATTATATTATTATATTAATGTCATAAAAGTTTCGCGAAGAAATTTTATTATTTGCATGTTTAATTTGATAAAAAGGATTAAATTGTAAAAGGTACAAAACTTGAGCTCTATAAGCTAAACGGATTAAATATCTTTGATAATAAAAGTTTGGACGGGTTACGTTGTAATTAAACCATTCATAATGTAAGTGGATTTACATGGGCACATTATTAATGGTTTTAAAGGTTATTAATTAAGGTTAAAGTTGTAATTTAATAAAATAAACTTCGTAAAATAATAAAAACAAAAATGTATCATCTTTCTAACTTATCTTCAACCGAAAATAAGGAAGAAAAAACTCTATTGTTGTGCTTTTGAAGGTTTAGCCATAGTATCCTTGCATGTAAGTGCATTTTCGACTCGTTTTTAATGATTTCTATATTTTTGAGATTGTTGTAGCTTAATCTAGCTATCTCAGGGACTAATTTGCAAAATTGTTAAAAGTATAGGGTTTTACCATGAATGTGTGTTAGTTCTTTTTGATGTTTGATCGATGAAAATGAATATTTGATGATAGTTGAGCAACTTTTGTAAAGGAATTTTTGATGAATTTTTCATTTAAGGATTTAATTGAAAAATAGAAAAATGTTCATGGTAAAAATGTGAAATAAATGAAGTATATGGATTGCTATGGGCCTAGGTGATATTCGGCCATAATGGGTTGGTACTAAATTGCATGAATTTTCATTTTTATGAGCTAGGGACTAAATTGTACTGAATTTAAAATTTTAGGGGTAAAAGTTTAATTATTTGAATGCTTTTATGATATATTCTTGGTATTATGACACTGCGGAATTATCCAACAAAGTTTCAACGACTTTCATATCCCGTTTGAATCTTAGGAATATATAGGATACAAATGACATGTCATTAGGGGTTACAGTATTTCAGGTGCTGGTCTTGTATGTCCTACTGGTGGCTGAGTTTTTGGCATGTGTTGTCGTTACTTGACAGCTTGTGTGAGCAGCACCGTATAGCTATGTCCTGACTGACAGCTTGTATGAGCAGACCCATTTATGGCTCGAGAGAGAGCATTGATACAATATATGATATAGTTGTGGTTTTGACCACATGTTGGCAAATAGTGTGTGAGATTCCTGTGTATCTGATATTATTCTAGTAGTTCAATGGGTATAACAAAAGGGAAGGATCGGTATAAGCATCGACTTATAATATCACGAAAGCATGCGAAAGGTATGATAAGATATTGATTAAAGATGTAGTATGATCATAATAGAATGAATGTTTACATCGAAAGCTTAATGAAGCTCTTTGTTTCATAATGAGTTTGGTTAATTTATATGCTAATCACATTTGTGAATTGTTGTTGGTGCTTAGGCTTGTGCCAAGCAATGTTGGATATGTTCACTATTTGTCTTTAAACTTTTATAATGAAATGGTAAGTAATGTTAATGATTTACGAACTTACTAAGAATTATATGCTTACTTGTGTGATTTTCTCTTATGTTTCTAGTTAATCGGAGGTTCATGCAGTTTGAAAGCTTGTTAGTGATCCATCACACTATCCATCGGTTATATCGGTATACTTTGAAGATTTTGAGTCATGGTTATAATGGCATGTATAGGTGTCTTGTTTAGTGTATTTAACCAGTATGTGTGGCTTGTATATATGTTATTTTGGTTGATGAATTAGTTGGTATAATATTAAGATTATATGGTATTTTGTGTGGTTGTTAAATTTGATGTTGTGTTGGTTAAGATGATGGTAAAGAAATGTTGATGGAAATGATATAGTGGCAATTAATGGTCGATATGGAATGAATGTGACATAATGTTGAAAATGGCTAGTTTTTGGTAATTTGGAAGTAAGCATCTTTGGCCAAATTAGTACGGGACATGTTAGTTGAGAAATGGTCATTTTGCATTGGTTGTTTATGAATTTTTGGTATAAGATCATTACGAAAAATGTGTTAGTGAATTTTTTCATTTGGTAGTTAAATGATGATTGAATTGGATAGTTGATTAAACAAGTTTGTTTGTGGAAGTTGAGGTGTCATTTTGGCATATTGGTTATATGGATAGTTTCTATGTTTTACAAACTTGGATATGCATATGCAAAGTGAGTTTTGAATGCTTGATTTTAGGTGCAAATGGTTTGTCAATGAGTTGTGAGTTTGGGTGAGAAAAATGGCTTGGAAATGGCCAATTTTTTGTCTACACGGGCAGAGACACAGGGATGTGTCTCAACCGCGTGTGACACACGGCCAGGCGACATGGCCGTGTGTCCCCTGTAGCTTTCAGAGGGTTACAAGTCAGGCTATTACACAACCTGCACACGGGCGTGTGAGGTTATTTCGAAGGGTACACAGCCTGGCACACAGGCGTGTGGCTTGGCCGTGTGGCCCAAGTCATTGAGTTACACGGGTATGGACAGGGGCTAGGACACGGCCGTGTGTCCCTGATAAACCATAAATATAACATGTTTTAATCCCATGCTTGGTATGCTTTTGGATGATTTATTATATAATTTAGTGAATTTGTTGCTCCTAATCCTTTAATTTCATGTTTTATACTTAGGAGAGCATAGGGGAACAAAAGGAGCAGAAAATGGGCCAAAAACGGACAAAACAGGCTGATTTAAAGATCCACACGGCCAAGACTATTTCCACATGGGCTGAGCACACGCCCTTGTGAGCCACACGGGCTGGACACACGCCCGTGTGGCAACCCGTTTCAGTTTCACTTCCTATTTCCAATACACATAGAAAAAGCCAAATTTTGGGTTTCTGAGCATTCTAAAGTTTATAAATACACACTAGAAGAGGACTTAAGGGGACACGCAGAGTAGGACGCAGAAATTACTTTAAGAACGCAAAAGGATTTAGCTCGAAAGCAGGATCTCCTTCAAGACTAAAAATCTCCATTCAATTTCTCTCGAAGTTTTTGGGTTTCTTTATGTTTTGTTGTTTTCCTATTTTTGAGATGTTTTCCCCACACAGTATGAACTAAATGCCTTAAATACCTAGGGAAGATGAAACCTAAGATGGATCTTATTATTTGAATTGCTCTGAATTACATGATAAATATTTGTTCTTGATCTCAATTATGTGTTCTTATTTCATGTTTTTAATGTTTTCAGTATATTATGTAACACCCTTTAACCCTAAACTGTCATTGGAACAGGGTTACGAGGCATTACCGGACATATCAGAAAATTTACAAATATTCTTAAATAAATAACAAACATATTATAATATAATCATAAGTTCATACTTGACATATTGACTTAACAACTTAATTAATGAAAACCCTATTATAATTTCTAATTAGCTTATAAAACTATTCAAACCATTTCAATACAATACCAATGCCATAAATTTTTTTACCATTTCACTAATTTAATTATCAAAACACCAAATACCTTTCTTTACAACAAAATTTATATAACATACCAAAATAACCATTATAATCCCTATGTACATGCCACTTTCACTTAAAGGAAGAAAACATCACTGATAAATCGTAATTTATACATATTTCTACCCCATGCTTAACACGTTTTATGGATGATTTTCCCATAGAATTGGTGAATTTAATGCTCCTAATGCCTTAATTTCATGTTTTATACTTAGGAAAGCATAGAAGAGCGAAAGGAACGAGAAAAGGGCCAAAAACAGAGAAAATGGGCCAAAGTATGAATTCAACATGGCTTGGACCTCCTCACACGGGCAGACCACATGGCCGTGTCAATTTGGCAGAATCGAAGCACGACTCACACGGGTGGACCACACGGCCGTGCCTATTTAACAGGCTTGAGCACGGCCTGAAGTAATCGTACACGGGCGTGTCCCTGCCGAGCCCTAGATGAGTCCAATTCGAAAAAGCCAAATTTTGAGGGTTCTTAGACATTCCAAAGCCTATAAATACACCCTAGAGAAGGAAGAAAGGGGGAGGCACAGAGAGGGAGGAAGGAATTACTCGAAGAAAGCCTATAAATACACCCTAGTTGATTGCGCACCTAGAGATAGGGTGACAAAATTTTGTCGGATTAGGGTGAAATCTAATAAGAGAATCCATAGATCAAGTGAATGCAACCCTAGGGTGTTAATTAGAGAAAAGTCTCAATTATTCAATCTAGGGATTAGATGTTATTAGTCTTAAATATGGATAATAACATAACTTAGGGATCTCTACGAAACAAGTTAAATGAATAAATCGTCTGATTTGGAGCTAGAATAACAAGTAAAGTCTAGGTGGATTTTTCCTTAGGTATTGTTTTAATTAAAGTAATCCCCCAATTCTACTTTCTTTGAATTCTTAGTTTAGATAATTAGTTAGTTAAAACAAAACCCCCTTATTTTTAGGCTAAATAATAAAAAGACAGTCATTACTAGTACTTTTAGTTCTTTTGGGTTCGACAATCCGGTCTTACTAAAACTATACTACTGTTCGATAGGTACACTTGCCTATATTGTGATAATAGTTAGTTTCAAGAACGATTCATTATAAGTATTTAAAAACTGTCACACAAAAATCGCGATCAAGTTTTTGGCGCCGTTTCCAGGGAACTAAGATATTAGGAACGCTCAATTTTTATTACTTTAGCCATTTACTTTTCTTGCAATTTAATTTAATTTAATTATTATTATTATTTATTAATTTACTTTTTCTTTTTTTTTCTTTCTCTTGGCAGGTTTTTATAGTTTATGACTAGAAGAAACCCGTCAGGACCACTACTTTTTGACGAAGAAATCGATAGCACAGTTCGTAGAAACCAACGAGAAATAAGGCGAAGCTTAAGATACACAGAGAATGAGCAAGAGGACGATACTTAAACCCCAACCGAAGAGATGGCTGAAAACCAAGACAATTAGCTACCTCCTGCGATACACGTTGAACTAGCAAATCAGAATCCTGTTCCTCGTACTATGGATGATTATGCTAAACCTACTTTAACAGGAACTGAGTCAAGTATAGTTAGGCCTACTATTGCTGCGAATAATTTTGAACTGACACCTAACACAATTCAAATGATACAACAATTTGTTCAGTTTGATGGGTTGTAGGACGAAGATCCCAACGTTCACTTGGCAAAATTTTTGGAACTATGCGATACATTTAAAATCAATGGCGTTTTTTATGATGCCATACATCTTCGGTTGTTTCCCTTTTCATTGAGGAACAAAGCTAAACAGTGGTTGAACTCATTACCACGAGGGTCAATTACTACTTGGGAATAAATGATCGAATAATTTTTACTAAAATATTTTTCGCCGACTAAAACGGCTAAATTACGTAATGATATCTCTTCTTTTGTGCAGATGGATTTAGAAACACTCTACGATGCATATGAGAGATACAAGGACCTTTTGAGAAAGTGCCCTCACCATGGGTTACCGTTTTGGCTACAGGTTCAGACATTCTATAATGGCCTGAATCCTTCGACTCGACAAATGGTTGACACAGCTGCTGGTGAAACCATCAACAATAAAACACCTGAAAATGCTTACGAATTTATTGAAGAGATGTCACTAAATAACTATTAGTGGCAAGTCATGAGGACTAAGCCAACTAAAATAGCAGACGTTTATAACGTCGATTCGGTTACTATGCTGTCAAACCGGGTAGAACTTCTAAATAAAAAGATTGATGGTTTACTTGGTTCTACTCAGGTACATCCAGTAATGAGGTGCAAGACGAATGGAGGAGGAGCATGCACAAAGTATCAACCTTTCAACCCTAGCATCGAGGAGGAACAAGTCCAATATATGGGTAACAATAAATTTAGATCCCAAAATAACCCATTTAGTAACACTTATAATGTAGGTTGGAGGAACCATCCCAATTTCTCGTAGGGCTGGCAGGGAAATCAAAGACCACAACATCCTTCAGGCTTCCAACAACCACCCTACCAACAAGAGAAGAAGTCAAACCTTGAAGAGATGCTGTCTAAATTTATCTTGGTGTCAGAAACCTGTTTCTAGAACACCAAGATAGCACTTAAGAATCGACAAGCATCGATCTAAGGGCTCGAAACTCAAATAGGCTAGTGTCCAAACTAATCTCTGAAAGACCACAAGGTAGCTTGCCAAGTAATACTAAAACCAACCCAAGGGAGCAGCTTAACGCAATTAATATTCACGATGAAGAAGGATTCGTTGAGCTTGAGCCAGAACCGAGACAAGAAACTGTGGTAAGCAGAGGTCAAGGTAAGGTAGGTCATAATAAAAACAAATTAGTGAATGTCAAATATAAACATCGTGTGCCATACCCCAACGCGACAAGGAAAGACCGCTCAGATGAACAATTTGGTAAATTCCTTAAACTCTTTAAAAAATTACATATTAACTTACTGTTTATTGAAGCTCTATCGCAGATGCCAAACACAATGAAATTTTTGAAGGAGTTTTTAACAAATAAACGGAAGTTGGACGAGGCATCGCATGTGGAGCTAAACGCAGTTTACTTAGCTATTCTCTAGAATAAACTACCCAACAAACTAAAAGATCCAGGGAGTTTTATGATTCCTTGATTAATTGGTAGTTTAAATGTTAATAATGCATTAGCTGATTTAGTGGCTAATATTAACGTCATGCCTTACAAAATGTTCAAAAAATTAGGTTTTGGGAAACCCAAACAAACTACGATGAGCATTCAATTAGCAGATAAAACTATAAGATTCCCTAGGGGTATTATTGAAGATGTGCTAGTTAAAGTCGATAAATTTATATTTCCCATTGACTTCATTGTTCTAGACATAGTGGAGGACAGCAACACTCCTTTGATTTTGGGATGACCCTTTTTAGCAACTACTAAAACGATTATTGATGTTGGCACAAGTGAGCTCACACTCCATGTGGGAGACAAAACAATCACCCTTCAAGCTTGCAATTCTGGCAACACATCAAAAATTGAAGGTGATCGTCTAAACCATTCTACTAAAACTGACAATATGGTACAGCCTACTTTGCAGAAAATGAGCCTGAAGGAAGCACATGAGTCATTCTCAAGCAATAGCAGAGGACCTGTTCACGAAGATCGAAGGATACAAATCAATGAGCTAGATGAATGGCGGACGCATAAACCGAGAACATACGATAAACCAAAACTACTCCAAAATGAGCTCAACACCTTCCCACATCAACTTAAGGTTGGAGATAAAGTCTTATTAGATGCCGCAGATCCTTACATTGTCACTACCAAACCGAATGAAGAAATCCCTCTTACGGTACTTAGCATTCTCCCATTCGGTACAGTCGAGGTAAGTCATCCCAAGTTCAACACTTTTAAGGTAAACCACACCCATCTGAAACCTTATTTTGATGAGAATGATAGCAGGAATGAGGAGTATAAACTCCTCGAACCACCATAACCATTCAATGGAGAGGTAAGTCAAGCTTAGACTATAAATAAGCGCTTCTCGAGAGGCAACCTGAGTACTAACGGTTTTAAATTATTTAAATTTCAATTTTTAAACATCTAGGTCACTAACAGAGTCTTTAAGCACAGGTTCCCAACTCCACACGGTCGTGCTTCAGGCCATGTGACAATTATGGACAGAAACACGACTGTGCAAAAATAGGGTAAAAGTTATCTTTCCTAACACGGGATGCGATAAGTGGCCACGGGCGTGCGACCTGGTCGTGGTCAAATCTGCCAAATGAACACGGGCGTTCAACACGCCCGTGTCTAGCACCCATGGACAACATTATCAAAATAACATGGGCGTGCGTAGAGCTACACGAATGTGGGAGAAGCGAACCGCATCACACATGGTCGTGTAACATGATCATGTAGCCACACGAACTAGACACACGGGCGTGCCCGAAGGCCGTGTGACGACATCTCACTTCGCGACAAACACGGGCAGGACACGATTCACACGGGCCTGTGAACCGGCTGTGCCACTTGAAAAAAATTAGATTATCTATCTTATTTTATTTTTTTATTAATTTTTGAAGATTCTTTTGTTTTTAAACACGGCTTATCTTTATGATTACTATCAAATTAGTCCCCCAATTCTCCTTTTGTCCTTCAGAATCATGTTTGTCCTCCAGCTTTATTTCCAACAACTTGCTCTCGCTAATCCAAGAATTTAATCCATTTTTAACTCAGGAAGTTTCACTTTTCTCCCTATCTTATGAACTTACACTTACATTTGTCAAAATATCTATCTTTGTACATTGAGGGCAATGTACATCTTAAATGTGGGGGGTATTCATTTCACTATCAGAAAAATCCCTAAATGACTGCCTTGTTCTTTTGAAAAGCTCTCATATCGTATTTAGGATAAATTTTGATTGATTTATGATTTTGATTGATATATCTTGAATTAAAACATAGGCATTTATGCATTGATTGTTTAAACTTTAAGATATTAAGAGAATCAAGCATGATAAGTTGATTTTTAAGAATTTAAAATTTTAGGTTGTTTTCCCCGAAGTTTAGGTATTACTTTAAGTTGGAATTCACAAGCTTTAAACATCAAAAAGCCATAATTTTTGTGAGATATTTAAGCCTTTTGACCATCTATTAATTCTTTCATGCTCACTTTTATTATTTCTTTGAGTGTGTCAATAATAGAAACTGTTATTCTAGAACTTGCTTGATTATGCATGTCAAGACCACACCATTTGATTTGATATGTCAAAATGAAAAAGGCACTTAGGTTTAACCCACTCACTCCACAAAAGCCTACCTTCACAATTAACCCTTAGTGAACCCTCTTGAGCCTAACAACCCATTTCTTATATTACCCTTAATATTAACCTTTAAACTTTTATTGTTAAAATCCCCTCAATTATTTTGATCCCTATTTTTGTCGAGATTTGATTTGAATAAATTGCTTAGCTATGTCCTATTCTTAATATTTAGTTATTTAACTTGTTCTTAAAAAAAAAAACATGTATACATATTAGTAGTAGTAATCTTTTGTTTTTGAGCTTAAGTATTTAAATTCCATATTCTGAGAAGAAGCTCTGTTGTACGTAAGTGATATTAAATCTTTTTCTAGTTAAGTGATTATTCAATTCAATCTCGATTCTAACTTTTTCTTTCAGCCTGTGACCACACCCCCTAACCAAGCCTCATTACAACCCTCTATAGACCTTTTGATTGATGTATCATCTCAATTTATAGTGGTGGGGATTTGATTTTCATGCAAGCCTATGGTAATGACTTTTCATTATTGACTATTGAGTGCTTCATTTATTATCCTTAAACACCTCGAGTGATTTGAGTGAATCTTTAGTGAGGATGTGAAACTTTATAACATTTTGAATCCAAGGTAATTACTTAGACGAAGGGAGACACCTATATTTTCATGATAAAATGCTCAACTTGGAATGTTTGGAACTTTGATGTTCTTTTAGTTGAATTTTCAATGTATGATTACCTATGGATTATTTTGAGATATTATCAATAGAAATGATAAGTTGAGAAGAATTTATTTTGATTATAAGCTGAGAATTTTGCTTAAGGACAAGCAAATGCTTAAGTGTGGGGGTATTTGATAAATCATAATTTATACATATTTCTACCCCATGCTTAACATGTTTTATGGATGATTTTCCCTTAGAATCGGTGAATTTGATGCTCCTAATGCCTTAATTTCATGTTTTATACATAGGAAAGCATAGGAGAGCGAAAGGAACGAGAAATGGGCCAAAAACAGAGAAAATGGGCCAAAGTACGAATTCAACACGGCTTGGACCTCCTCACATGGGCAGACCACACGGTCGTTTCAATTTGGAAGAATTGAAGCATGACTCACACGGGTGGACCACACGGCCGTGCCTATTTGACAGGCTTAAGCACGGCCTGAAGTAATCGCACACAGGTGTGTCACATGAGCGTGTCTGTGCCGAGCCTAAGTTGAGTCCAATTTGGAAAAGGCTAATTTTGAGGGTTCTTAGACATTCCAAAGCTTATAAATACACCCTAGAGGAGGAAGAAAAGGGGAGGCATAGAGAGGGAGGAAGGAATTACTCGAAGAAAGCTGATTGTTTTATCTTAGAAGTCGGATTCATCATCAAGACTGAAGATCTCCCCTTAATTTCCCTTCAGGAGTTTTGGGTTTTCTTTATGTTTTGTATTTGTTACTCTTCTGAGATGTTTTCCTTTTTAGTTATGAACTAAATCCCCTAAATGACTAAGGGGAATGAAACCTAAGACGAATCTTGTTATTATTTTCTGAATTGTATGATAAATATTTAACTTGCTCTTAATTATGTATTTTTAATTCTTGTTTTGATATCCCAAGATACTGATTCAAGATAAGCTCTTATTTAGAGGAGGAATAGACCTTGTCTAAGAGTACATTTGTCATAATTAAGTAGAGTTGATTGCGCACCTAGAGATAAGGTGATAAAATTTTGTCAGATTAGGGTGAAACCTAATAAGGGGATCCATAGATCGAGTGAATGCAACCCTAGGGTGTTAATTAGAGAAAAGTCTCAATTATTTAATCTAGGGATTAGACGTTATTAGTCTTGAATAGGATAATAAAATAACTTAGAGATCTCTACGGAACAAGTTAAATAAATAAATCATCCGATTCGGAACCAGAATAACAAGTAAAGTCTAGGTGGATTTTTCCTTAGGTATTGTCTTAATTCAATCGTTTTCCAAAAGTAATCCCCCAATTCTACTTTCTGTGAATTCTTAGTTTAGATAATTAGTTAGTTAAAACAAAACCCCCTTATTTTTAAGCTAGATAATAAAAAGACAGTCATTACTAGTACTTTTAGTTCCTTTGGGTTCGACAATCCGATATTGCTAAAACTATACTACTGTTCGATAGGTACACTTGCCTATATCGTGATAATAGTTAGTTTCAAGAACGATTAATTATAAGTATTTAAAACCTGTCACACGAAAATCGCGATCAATCACCAAAATCTTGATGCTGGAGTCGGGATCGTTCGGATGCTGGACCGGGACATTGGACTCCTATCAACCTCCGCACGGAAACAACCATACGCTGAGTATTCCTTACTTAGTGGTATTACCATAATTCAAATTATAATAGCAATAAAGAATTATAATTACCATGCATGTAACTATCCAATTTCTCAAATATCAATTCATTCTTAAACTTTCATTAATTAACAATAATAATACAATTTTTAGCTATTCTTCAATTTCCATCACATATCACTTGTACAATTTCAATCACTTCTTGAACATTAAGTTCATGCCTTTCATTTTTAAACTCAATTTCAATACATAATTCAACTTTCTCATTTCTTTCAATATTTTAAATAATATAATCAATCAATTTATTTTAAATTTCTCATTTCAGTTGTTCACCCTATTAACAAACCCGGACTTTGACGAATGCACAGATTCCAACCCAAACACACTAGTACGGTACATTGTGCCTAAAATGGTATATAGTACCTGATCAGTAAACGACACATAAGTGCCTGAAATGACACAAGAGCCTGAAATACGTCACATAAAGTGCCTGATATACGACACATAAAGTGCCTGATCGGCAAAGCTGATAAATCCTGTACTCTTCCAAATCCTATGACATGCCAATTATATTTGACTCAGCCTGACTAGTTAATAGGGTATTCCATATTACTTTTCAATTTCAATTTCATTCTCTATTTAATTACAACTCAATTCAATATACTTTTCAATTTCAATCCACATGCAATTCAATTTCAATACATATTCATCATTCAACTCAATTTTCATTCAATTCAACAATAACACTTACCTTATAATTTACTTACCATATACATAAATTAATTTAACATTTAATGAATAAATAAATAATTTGAATTGTAGTAATACAAACCTGAATTTCATAGTTGCTCCTTGACGACCTTCTCCTTCCCTTTTTGTGTCGATACCTCGAATTCTTTATTAGCTACGAAAATTAAATAATTATACTATTAATTATAGCACTAATTTTACAATAATAATTGAATTTCTATTCAATTTATACCCTAATTCCACTTTAATCCTAATTAACTCATTTACTTTTCTAACTCAATTCATACTTTATTTCTATTCAATTTCCTTCCATATTCTACTTAATTATCTAATGTTCATAATAAAACTCTAATTTAAAACTTCTTTCAATTTAATCCCTACAACATAAAACTTATAGCCTAGTTTACAATTTAATCTTTTAATCAATTCTAACTTAAAATTCATTCAATTAAATCCCTAATTCATTATTTTGCTCAACATGAAAATATGTTCAAAAACCTAAAAACTTCCAAAACCTCAACTTAATTTCAACAAAACTTTGTTCTAAAGCTTCTAAAACATCAAAATTAAAAGAAAAAGACTTAATTGACTTATCAATTAAAGCTTAAAGCTTCCAAACCTTAATTTTTCCTTTTTCTTTCTTTTCTTCCTTCTTTTCTTCCCCTGTTCGAATGCTCTCTGTTTCTTTGTTTCTTTTGTTTCTTTTGTTTTATGTTTTTGTTTCTTTTATTTCATTTACTTTATATTATTTTAACAATTAACTAATATAAATTTTTATTAATATAATAATTTAATATATAATATATAAATATCTTTACTTAAAATTTAAGAAAATATATCATTATAATACAAGTGTTTAAATACATATTTTACACATGTACTATTCCATCATCATACATTGGTCATATTTTTATTTATTCATCCTATAAAATCTCATAATATAATTATTATAAATTATAAATTAATAATAATAATAATAATAATAATAATAATAATAATAATAATAATAATAATAATAATAATAAATATCTATTTAATAACAAGTATAAGTACTACAATTGTACACATATATTTTTATGCATTTGTACAATATCATCACCATCCATTTGGGAAATTTTTAATTTATTTATCATACAAAAATCTTATAATATAGTTATTTAATTAATAAATATATTTTTACTTAAATAAAAAGTAATTAAGTATTTAATTTAGAATTGTACAAATATGATTATTACACATGTATATTTTATTACCATACAATTGTCTTTTATTTTATTTATTTCCTATAATATAATATCTTAACTTTAATTAATATAATTTATAATGTTTTAATTAAATAATATTTTTATAATATAAGTCAAGAAAAATCTAAGATTTTTCCATGTATTGCCACTTCATCTTAAGCCATTGGCTTATTTACCTATTTAGTCCCTCTTATTTCCTTTTACTTTATAATTAAACTTTTACACCTTATTCTATTTAGTCTTTTTTCCTAATTATTCTTAATTAGACTAAATTCACCTAATTAAATCCTAATTAAGAACTCAACTAAACTAATAATTACTTCTAATACTTATTTATAACTCAATTCACTAAGACGGGGGCCCGATATTTTACTTTTTCAATGCCCGTGAATTTTGGGTCATTACATATTAATTCATGATTGATGTGCTTATTTAGTAAAGCAAAAGTTTCTGTTTTAGAGTAGATCTCGCATAATCGAGTGGAGTTGCATGCAACCCTAAAAATAGGGCGACATAAATCTACCGGATTAAAGTCAAATCTAATAAGGAAATCCATAGATCGAGTTAATGCGACAATATGGGTTTTAAAAAGTTAGTTATTTTTTGTAACGCCCCGAATTTTGGGCCTAGAGGTTTTGAGTTTTGAGTGTAGGGATAGTGGGGAGGCTGCACACATAAGCTATGTTGTGTAGTCTAGTGACAAGAATGGGCCTGCTAGTCTAGTGGTTAAGGTGTTTGTTAGTGTGTTGGAGGTCTGAAGTTCGAGTTACTGTGTGGGCGTTTTAGAAAACGTTTTAGTTATTTCTATTTTAAGTTTAAGTAATTGTTTTATTAATTCTGATTAGGGATGTTATCATTTATTTTGGTTATTATTCTATTTTATTTTATTCTATTCTCTTTGATTTTCTTTTACTTTTTGGTATTGGCTCTTGTTTTCTTCTCTTCATTTTTAGATCGGTAGTGTTGTGGGGTAGAAGGGTTTTGGTTTTTCTGCTCCTCTGTCCTGTCTTCTTCGTCGTCAAACAGGTGTGGGATTCGAACTACGGCTACTTTCGCTTTTGTTTTATGTAATTGTTTCAGCTTTTCTTGTCGGTATGTTAAACCATTGTTTTTGGGATGTTAGTCGATGGAAGTGGTGGGAAATCGCCACTTTTTGATGTACTGTTGATAGGGAAAGGCTTAAGGATCATTTCGGTGGCTTGATCGGTGGTTTTGGGGCTATTTTGGAGTGGTTTCATGACTGACCTGATGGCCACATGGGTGTGTGCCGAGGCACACAACCGTGTGGATTTGGGGATTAGGGTTTCAGGCTAGTTATGGGTGCCATACGGCCTGGCCATATGGGCGTGTGGCCGATTTGGGGATTTTTGATGGAAACCACACGGGCGTGTCCCCTAGGGCACACGGGAATGAGAGTTTGGGAATTAAGGATTTGATATTTAGGGTCACACGGCCTAGCCGTACAACCGTGTGACTGATTTGGGAATTTTTAGGGTTCACACACGGGCGTGTGTTTCGGGACATACGACTGTGTAGCCAATTTGGGGCCTAGGGATTCCACATGGGCGTGTGTTGTGGGACACACGGCAGTGTTTGATTGCCATACAGGCATGTGACACCTTTACATGGCCATGTATACTCTGCACTTGAATTTAGCAAAATTGGACAGTGTCTTGCACGACCTGATCACACGGCCGTGCCTCTGTACCACATAGACGTGTGCCTCTGCCACACGGGCGTATGGCTTTCCACACGAACTGGATTGCTCCACACGGTCGAAGCACACGGGCATGTGGCCCTATCTCGCCAAGTTGATTTTAGGTTGATTTAAGTGTATTCTTGATCTCTGTTTGTCCTAACCTTTTGACTAAGATTTCTGAGGGTGATTATGACTCTGTTCTGGCCTTGATTTATGTACTGTTTGTGATTGAAGTGTGACATGTTAGGTAGCGAATATGAGTGCACAAGTGTGCATGTTTCTGTAATTGATTGACTGATTGTAAGTGAATGTTTCTGAATGTCTGTCTAAGATTGTGTTGTGGATTGATGCATCGGCATTCATACCATTGCATACACTCATCTGTATAAACCTTTTTGGTGGGATGTTGAAGAGAAGGAAGATTTATGATCTGGAAGTTGATCTTCATTCTGAATGCCTTAATAATACCCAGAGGGTCATAGGCGGTCCCAATACCTTGAGGGTCGTGGACATTTCCATTAACGGTATAGTGGTTTACTGCCTTGCACTGTATCGCATGTACGTTGGCTATGCTACGTACTATTATTTGATCTGGCAGTTTGTATTGCATGTCTATACCGTGGGTTACTGCATTACACAATACAGCTTATACGCTAGCCTTGCTACGTGATATATCTGATCTGGCGATTATACTGCATGTCTGTACCGCTGTCTTTCGTATGGCACTATACAGCTTTCTGATAGCCCCAATTCCCTGAGGGTCATGGACAATGTATGGGGGATATAAGGTTGGATGGGATTTTCGAGGTCCTAATTGGAGTGATTGGCTGGATGAGCTTACAGCTCTATTGAGGTTTGATAGGGGATGGTGATAGTGTGTTAGTTGGATGGGTGGGTTATTTTATAACTCATTCGCACTCATATGCATCTATTGGATTCTGTGATTGCTATATCTGTTTGACTGAAACATTTCTGTCTGATTGTCTGGGAAATCTGATTGCAATATTTGACTGGAACGCACTAGTGCCTAAAGAAATTTTGTGTGATGGGCTAAGGCCCAATCGACTCGGATTCTGGAAAAGGGCTTAGGCCCAATTTGTGACTTCTGAGAATATTAGGTATTGTGTTTAACAGAGCCATATGGTCTATTTTGTTAAGTCACTCTGCAAGTGTGTTCCGCTACTGAACTATTTTTAGGTTTACTGTGTTTGTTTCTATTTCGGTAGTTAGTTAGTTTGATCTCACACTAAGCTCATATAGCTTAACCCCTCTTATGTTTCCACTTTCAGGTACATTTCAGAATTCTGTTGTTGGACTCGGTATGCGAAGGACTCAGGTAGTTTGAGACTAATAAATTATTAGTTATGGTTTCTGATTTCTATTTGTTATTCAGTTTTGAAAGTAAGGTTTTTAATAACACTGTGGTAGAATGTTGTTTTATGTTTTAATCATTTTATTATTCGGATTTTGAACATGTGGTATTTATGTTTTTTAAAAATCGAGTAAAGGATGTTAATATAAATATTTTCTCATGGTCACTTCGGAGATCAATGTAGCATTCTGAATTCGGTCTAAACTTCTAGGCCAGGTTTGGGGTGTTACATTTTTACTCTCGAAAGAGATATTAATATAATTTAGGGATTTCTATGACTTAAGTCAAATGAATAAATCGTTTAATTTAGATTTAGAATAATAAGCGACGTCTAGGTGGATTCTTTCTTGGGTATTGTCCTCCTCATAAGTTTTCTTCAAGTATTTTCTCAATTCGCTTTCTGTCGCGTTGTAATTAGTTTAGTTAAAATTAGATTTTGAAACAAATCCTTCAATTTATAGGCTAAATAATAAAAAGATAGTAATTACTAATACTTTTAGTCATTGTGGATACAATATTCCCGACTCACCGTAACTATACTACCATTCGATAGGTGCGCTTGCCTTTATTGTATTTTAGTTAGTTTGTGATGTCACCAGTCCCTATTTCGAATGCCTATACGGTCTAAGACACGGGCATGTCTCACCCTCATCTTGGGTGAAAAAAGAATTATGTGACATGTATATTTAAAAAAAAGGTTGATATACTAAACAAATGAGGCATTTTTTTGAAATGGTCAGGAACCATTATGTGTATTTTTTCTACTTTTCATATGAAAGATATAAAAAGACAAAAACACCCTCAAAATAATATAGTACACTTTGTAAACAAATGTTAGTTTAATTATTACCCAGTAGAGTTGTCGCTCCTTTGTCTTATGACACCAACTCAGTGAAGGCTTAATATATAATATAGAAAATAAATTAATAATGGATAATTTTATTTATCATTTTTTTTTACAATGTCTAAAACTACCCATAACCCCTCCTCAACCCTTAAATAGGAGCATTAGCGCCCTTCAGCAAGCCCGAACCCATGTTTTCTGGCAGGGGCAACAATATCGATGCCAATCGAGCTAAAACACAGTCGGTAATTTCATTCATCATTTTTATTGCATTAAATAAACATCTTTAATATATAGAGAAACCTTAAATAATTCTATTAATTCATATGTTAGTTAACTCTTTTTACTAAATGTTTTGATTGCATCAAGTTTGTTGGCAAATTAACCGTAAATTTATATACCCAAACCATGTAGAAATAAAAGAAAGGAGCTAATTCCCTTCCAAAAAATAAAAATAAGAATAAGAGCTAATTATAGTAAGTAAAACTTGGTCATATTATTTACCCACACTAATTAAAATAGAAAATATTTAGTTGGTTGTAATTTGGCCCCACACTAATTAAAATAGAAAATATTTAGTTGGTTGTAATTTGGCCTTACTCTCTTTATATAAGAAGGTATGAAACAAAACAAAACACAAAATCATTCTCTGTTTGAAGTAAACAAAAATAAAAATAAATTATGGCTATTCAATTTAATTTTATTTCATCCATGTTAATACTATTACTTTTAACCAGGTCATTTGCTAAAGCTCGAGAAGCTGGTGGTGGTGGTGGTGGCAGTGGAGGAGGAGGTGGAGGTGGCGTTATTGATGTTGTTGCAAAGTTTGGTGCTAAGGCAGATGAGAAAACAGATTTGAGTAAGGTAACAAAAATTTCATATAACTTTATAGCCATATGGTAAAAGCATGTATAATTGTTTTTCAAGTCTATTATTTGTATATATGGTTTATTTTTTGTTTTAGCCATTGTTGGATGCTTGGAAAGAAGCATGTGCCTCGACATCTCCGGCAAAAATTGTGATTCCTAAAGGGACATATTTTTTAAGTACAGCTACCTTAGATGGTCCTTGCAAGGCTCCTATTGAGCTTCAAGTTGAAGGCACTATGAAGGCTCCGGCAGACCCTGGTGCTTTCAAGGAGCCTAAATGGATTGCCTTCAATAGAATTGAAAATTTCAAATTGTCTGGCGGAGGAGTTTTCGACGGCCAAGGAACCACTGCTTATAAAAGGGAAGGTTGCGACAAGCATAATTTTTGTGGTTCACTTCCTATTGTAAGTTCTTTTCTTATTGAGAAGTTATGACTTTTGTGTTTATAAATAGAATTAAGTAATAATTTTTTTTTGTTTGTTTCATTCTGAAATTAAACAGAACCTAAGGTTTGATTTTTTAACCAACGCAATGATACAAGGTATAACTACCAAAGACAGCAAGCAATTCCACGTTAATGTTCTAGGATGCAAAAACATTACTTTCGAACATTTCACCGTATCAGCACCTGGAGAAAGCCCAAACACAGATGGGATTCACATCGGGAGATCAGATGGGGTCAATGTTCTTAACACGGAGATAAAAACTGGTGATGATTGTGTTTCAATTGGGGATGGTTCCAAAAATTTGGTTATCAATGGAGTAACTTGTGGACCAGGACATGGTATCAGTATTGGCAGTCTAGGATTGTTTAAAAATGAAGAACCCGTTGATGGAGTTATTGTAAAAAATTGCACCTTGACTAATACTTCAAATGGTGTTAGAATCAAAAGTTGGCCAGGCGCTGAACCCGGCACTTGTTCGAACATTCACTTTGAGGATATTACAGTGACCAATGTCAGTTCTCCTATTATAATTGATCAGAAATATTGCCCATGGAACAAATGCAAAATAAATGTATGTACATATTTATCAAAATGATAAGATAAAAAAAGAGTTAATCGATCATTGAATCATTATTTTGTTGATGCAGGAAGAATCAAAAGTTAAACTAAGCAACATTAGTTTCAAAAACATTCATGGCACTTCTGCGCTTCCAGAAGCTGTCAAGATTATTTGCAGCGCTACTTTGCCGTGTGAAAATGTAGAACTCGCCGACATTGAAATTACACACAATGGACTGACTGGACCTGCAGTATCACAATGTTCGAATGTGAAACCTAAAGTTAGTGGCAAACAAAATCCAGCTGCATGTTCCGCCCCTGTCCCAGCAAACCCTACCCCCACCTCTTAATAAATAGCATAGGTATAAAAATTTTTGATGAGGTTGTAACTCCTATAATTATTTATTTTTGCAAACAATTTTTTTTACATTCTATGTTAAGAATTTTTTGCTTAAAATTAATTATTTTTAAAATTACACCTCGACAAAAAATATTGCAATGTGATAACATTTAATGCATTTAGGCTTACGGTATAGTTATTATTAAAATTCTCTTGAACTAGATACTATTTTTTTGTTTTTTATAACATAAATCGATGCTTTTAAAGAAAACTGAATATTAATGTGAAAACTCTAATTATAATAAAATTAAAATTTATCATCCTTATTCATCTAATAAAATATTTGAAAAATATTTTCATTTTGAAGTGAAGTTTAAGAGCTTTTTAAGAGTATTTTTTATTATTTGTACGTGCTTGAACATATGATTATATTTATACACATATTTCAATTTTGTTTCAATTATAGATTTTGAGGCATAACGTTACATACTCAAATGATAGCAAGTTAAATCTATGGTATTATACTAGATTTTAATAGTTATGACATGCAAAGAAGCGCTTAAACCTTTTAAAGAATAGTACTATGATGTTTTACAATTTTGAGTGAAGAATGTATTTGATTGGCTAATTTGTATGTTATACTTTGGTTTAGATTTTCTTTAAACTCACTTCTACAATGAATCATGTTTTGAAATCCCATTTATAAATGGATTGAGACTTATTGGTAAGTTCTGTGGATATTTAGGAGTGATGCGGGAATAATTTGGAGTGATTGTGGGCTACTTATAGGATGACATCGCGATCTCATCTTTGCAATGTCACAACATTCAATTCTGACATTTACGACCTCACCCAACCAACAAGTGATGTCATGACTTCATTTGTGTAACATCGCGACCTCGCGCGCTGTCTCAGCATTTTGCCCTCATTATTCTTTTTGGCTTCCGATGGCTCTTTTTCTTTTAGCATGTACACTTTCGATCACCCATAAATAGTTTCTAAATGATTGTAGGATGATTTTGAAGTCTTAAAAATAATTTTATCTTATTTCTAAAATTTTATTTAAATTTTTTAAAGTTTTAAGTTATTGTAAAACTGATATCCTCCTCAACTCGAACAACCCCAATTTATGCTAAAGAACATTTGTTTTATTATTTGGACGTATCCTTGTATGTATTCAATACCCCAAAATGATTTCTAATTATATTTGAATCTTTTTAAATGTTCCCTATTGGATTTATAAAACATAAGTATGTTTCGAAATTGACACTTGTTTTTTTTTTAAATGGTTTAAGCTTGAAAGTGTCACTGTAACATCTCATATCCATATAGATTTTCAAGACGAGTGAGGGATGTTACAACAAATGACTACTTTCAAGCCAAGTACCAAGTCCCAATACTTGGGTTGCAGAGTCACTTTTTTAACCCGAAATTAATGCTTCTAACGGCTCCAAATTATCCACAACGGTCATAAATGTTCACAAACTTGTTCTTTTACATTAATATAAGTCAAAGACAATTCTAGACTCGATAGGGACATGTCCAAGCCTTGAAATCAAGAGAACTCATTGTAGATCACCTTTTTCTCATATTCTCTTATACATAGCCTCTTAGGTGGTCATTCTATTTTTCTTTTATCATTCCCATTTTTCATTCTTTGATTGAGCTGACACTTGTAAACACACACCTTTCAGGCATCTTAGGTTTCTACACATTTGTCTTCGTATTAAAGAGTTTACTATCAACTATCTACTCGGGTTCCTCGTCAATCAACTAGTCAGTACCCTAATAGGATATTCTAATCTTCCACTAACATAACGAGTCAGCAAGAATTACTTTTCTTCCAACCTCATAGTCCAAACTGGCTTAGGGTGAAGGTGCTCACGGATGGGCAATACCAATTTTGGGTTAATTCCCACCTTGATAGCTTCCCGAGGTTGTTAGTGGACTAAGTTCATGAGAAGCAGACGCGGGTTAGTTTTGATTTGGTAGTGCACAAGTCAAGTGCCAAAAGTCTCCTAGCTTCTAAACACATATTCGAATCAGTTAATTCCCAAGTAAACCATTACACATGAACATAATTCATTTGACACCATTTTCCTTAACATATCATACTTTCAATGGAACTTACCATTTCAACCATTTTCATAAATACATACATAATTCCTTTTGAACATTTTCCATTCTTTTCCTTTTCATGCCCGTTAAACCATTTACAATATCATCGGATACAAGGGATAGCTCCCACGAAGTTTAATAAACATAAAACCGTAACCTTTCATTTCCTTTACATCATCGCTCACAGGAGTTATGAAATGGGCATGCTCACACGAGCTGTGGGTTGGAATGTAAGCTACACGATGCTGCTCATATGAGCTGTGGAGTATCCGTAACAAATGTAGGACCTCGACTATCATAGGACATTCAAGACCAACACTAGAAACATGAAAACCCTAATGACATGTCATTTGTACCCTACAAATTCTTAAGGTTCAAACGGGGCTTGACAACCGTCATGAAATCGTTGAATATACATCATTTAGATACATGGAAAATAACACATTAATATATGAATCAAAATAACATTAAAACAGCATTAAACCACACGAGCTTACCTCGATAAATAAGGTGTAAAAACGTAATCGATCAATCTGAAGCTTTCGTTTTTCCCCGATCTAACTCTGTACGAGGTTTATCTTGTTCTAAATAGATAAATTCAATTCATTTAATTCCTCTATTATTCAATTCAGTCTCAAATTCATACTTTTAAAAAATTACACTTTTTCCCCTGGTATTTTAACTTCTTTACAATTTAGTTATTAAGCTCGTAAATTGACATTTATGCAAATTCATCTACATTTCATGCTAGACGAATTACCTAGGGACTCATATTAACCCAAAAAACTATCATTTCATAAATTTATCATGATATTTTACTACGTTTACAAATAAGTCCCTAATTGATAAATTCATCAAAAATCACTTTACAAAAGTTGTTTATTTAACAACAAGGACTCATAATCTTTCATTAAACTTCAAACATCATGCAAGCACGTTCATGGAAAAACCCTAATCCTTTAATAGTTTTGCAAATTAGTCCCTGAGCTAGCTAGATTAAGCTACAACAATCCCGAAAACATAAAAATCATTAAAAAGAGACAAAAACCACCTTACGTGTAAGCAAAGGGAGTTGGCCGAACCTAGCAAGCTTCCATGGAGTTCTTCCCTTTAGTTTTTCGATAAAAGAAGATAAAATAAAGATGATATGTTTTGTTTTTTCTTAATTTACCTTAACTTATTTACTAAATTACTTATTTCACCTTTATTATTAACCTTAAAATCATCATTTTAGTATCCATAAAACTCCACTAAAAATAAAAGTGGTCTAATTAGTATTAAAATCCATTCACGTTTAAGTTTCATAGCAATTAGACTCCTTTGACTTCTAGAACTCCACTTTTAAACCTTTAACAATTTAGTCCTTTACACCTAATTAAGCATGCAAACATCAAAATTTCTTAACAAAATTTCCATACGGTACTACTAACATACCATAGACTTTAAAATAATGATAAAATAAATATTTACTAGTCAGATTTGTGGTCCCAAAACTACTTTTTTATATTTCATTAAAAACTAGCTATTATAACTCTCCACCCTGAAGGAATATTCATCCTCGAAAATCTTACCAGAAAAGAGATTCGGGTATTGCACTTTCATAGCTGCTTCTAGTTCCTAGATAACTTCTTTTATAGTGTGTCGTTGCCAAAGAGCTTTCACTAAAGCTATGCTTTTATTTCTTAATTCTTTATCCTCTCAAGTTAGAATTTTGATCGATTTCTCATTGTTCGCCATATTAGGCTGAATCTCAACATCGACAAGTGAAATCACGTGTGAGGGGTCTGATCGATACCATTGTAATATAGATACATCAAATACGTTGTGAATCTTTTCTAACTCTGACAGAAAAGCTAATCTATAAGCTATCAGTCTGATTCTTTTAATAATCTCATACGACCCAATAAACCATAGACTTAGCTTCCCATTACGACTGAATCAAAGAACTTTCTTCCAGGGCGATGCTTTTGAAAACACCTTGTCACCAACTTGAAATTCAATATTTTTTCTTTTCAAATCCGTATAAGCTTTATGTCTATCTGAAGTTGCTTTCAAACTATCTCGAATCACTTTAACCTTTTCTTTGGTTTCGTATATCAAATCAACCCTGTGAAGCTTTTTCTCACTGAGCTCAGTCCAATGCAATAAAGTTCGACATTTTCGACTGTATAAAGCCTCATACAGTGCCATTTTAATGGTCGACTAATAACTGTTGTAGTACCCAAATTCAACCAACGGTAAGAATTTCTCTAAGTTACATTCGAACTCTAAAACACAACATCGAAGCATATCCTCAAGTATCTGAATCACTGGCTCAAATTGTCCATCTGTCTGAGGATGAAATGCAGTACTAAACTGAAAATGAGTACTTAGAGCCTTATGTAACTTACTCCAAAATCGAGACGTAAACCACAGATCCCTATTAGAAATAATAAAAACTGGCACCTCGTGCAATCTGACAACCCCAACAACATACAACTCTGCTAATCTCTAGAGTGGATAATCTCTACGCACTGGAATAACATGTCCAGATTTCATCAAATAATCAACAATGACCCAAACAACATCTTTCTTTCTCGGAGACAAAGGCAATCCCAATACAAAATCTGTAACACCCTTAACCCGTATCCGCCGCTGGACTAGGGTTATGAGGCATTACCAGACATATCGAAACATTTCGTAATCATTTCACAATCAGAAGTCATACATCGTCATATCATAGTCAAATATCAACATAAAATCCCTTTCATAGGTCAACGAGACCTTAAACTTGCATTAGGAAGGGATCGAGACTAAACTGAACATATACAAAAAAAATTTCGAAGCTAAACAATTTTTCTAAGTTACAAAGGTCACACGCCTGTGTGAACAGGCCGTGTACCTCACACGGTATTAGACATGCCCGTGTGTCTAGGCTGTGGCGAAACAAGGCATACATACTGACTGTCCACACGACCACAAGACACGCCCGTGTACCAGGCCGTGTGAAAATTAGGGAGGCCACTGACTTGGATTACACGGCCAATCACACGACTGTGTTTCTAGCCCATGCTCGAAATTGACTTAGCCACACGGTTTGGCACATGCTCGTGTGTGCGACCTTGTGGTCTACCCAAGCTCATTTTGAAATTGCCCTCGAGCGACACGGCAGAGACGCACGCCCGTGTCCTTGCCGGTGTGAGCAAAAATAGGCCATTTACAAGGCCAATATGCCACCCATTTTGGGTCCTCCCTACAAGCATCAAATAAGCATCAATTGCACCATAATTTCAACCAATTTCAATCACAAAACATTCATTATTCATGTCATATAATCACCAACCAATTTCACCATTATTATCCAAACCAAAACCTACCAAAATCATATACCAGACTCATATCAATATCATACCATTTCCATAACTAATTCACATAACTAACTTACCAAATTGACTATCTTTCACTAGGCCATTTATGCACATTAACACATACCATTTCTTAACATAACTTATATACCAAAAATCAAACCAAATAACAACTTTAATCTAGCCATATCACATGGCATGATATACACATCACAAAACATATTCAAATACTTCTAGCCTATACATGCCATACTTCAATATTCACATTTTCAAAAGCTACCAAAATAGAGTTCGATAGTATAGTAATGATCCTCGACGATCCTCGACCTTCCGGTAGTTTTGATATCTATAACACAATGCAAACACACACAAAGTAAGCTTTCAAAAGCTGAGTAAGTCATATACAAATAAACTTGTCATTTTAAGCATATAAGCTTTATAAAATACATATACATCATAGCCAAACACTATCACAAACCACATAATTCATATACATTTCACATATTCCCAATTCATTTGCACATATAACATATTTTCTCATACTTATATCACATATCATCACTTGCACATATACTTACTTCTCATTAACAAATGTTGAACACATCTCCATGTCCCTGAATTGGTTATTCATCCATTCAGTCACGTATTTCTCAAAATGCTTGTTGAACCATACGGAATTAAATAGGATACACGGATAGCTCAGAAAGCTCGTACAATGCCAACGTCCCAGATGTGGTCTTACATGTAAACAAATATTGATGCCACTATCTCAGACAGGGTCTTACACGAAATAAAATAAAATGCCGATGTCCCAGACATGGTCTTACACTTAAATCTCAAATCGATGCCAATGTCCCAGACATGGTCTTACACGGAATCACATATCAGAATCCTATGTCATGACATATGTATCCTAACTATTCCTAAGGTTCGTACGGGACTTTCGGACGTCGTCACATTATCAAAATTTTCTCAATATCACATATTCAGCTTCTATAACCATTCATCACAATTCAATATCATATAAACATGAATAAATCAATTCAAACACATTTATATAGACTTACCTCGTATGAAAATGAATAGAAACGAACGATTATTCAACACTTTCGACTTTCCCCGATCTAGTTCTATTTTTTTGGTTCTTGATCTATATAAATTCAAATTTGACTTATTCAATCTCACATTCATTCAAATCAATCCATATATACATATTTAGGACATTTTACAAATTAACCCTCACATTTTAACACTTTAGTTCTTAATTCATAAAATCAAAAAATACACATAATTTATTTTCACATATGCCTAACCGAATTTTCCTTTAGCTCATATAAGCCCACATATTTCATTTATTCCACATTTTACCCCATCAATTTCTCATTTTCACAATTTAGTCCAAAATACTCAAATTCATCAAAAATCCCAATACAAAACATAGTAATCTAACACATATATTTCATTTTCTATCATTAAACTTCATAAAACTCACATTATCAACAATGACACATCTTAAAATCATAATAAAATTCAGAAATTGAGGCATGGGCTTGAAAGATTACTAAGCGAAGATCACAAAAACATAGAAATTATCAAAACCGAGTCAAAACCGTACCTTAATCAAGTAATCAAATTGCTGAACCCTAGCAAGCTTATTTTCTTTTATTTTTCTTTGTATTTTCGACAAAGATGAGTGAATATAAAGCTTGAATTTGATTATGTTTTATTATAAACATTATAATAGCCATTTTACCAATTTAGCCTTAATATAATAAACATTTAAAGTTATAATAGATGTAAACTTATAATAGATGTCCAACAATGTCCATTTAATATATCAATGGTCTAATAACATAATAAGGACCTCACATTTAATAAACCAAAGCAATTCGAAACTTTAGAAAATAGAAGACATCTTTTGCATTTTTTGCGATTAGATAATTTTATCAAATTAAACACACAATCGATAAAATTTCCATACGAAACTTTCACACATATCAAATATCATACTGTAAACACAGAAAATAATATTAAAGATATTTTTTTACTCAAATTTGTGGTCCTAAAATCACTGTTCCAACTAGGGTTTAAACCAGGATGTTACAACTCTCCTCCCTTAGGGATTTTCATCCCCGAAAATCTTACCATTGAACAGATTCGAATATTGTTGCCTCATAGTATCTTCTGGCTCCCACGTAGGCTTTTCAATACCGTGTCGATGCCACATTACTTTTACTAATGAAATTTTCTTATTTCTCAATTCTTTAACCTCACGAGCCAAAATACAGATCGATTCTTCTTTATAGGTCATATCGGACTTAATTTCTATCTCAAATGGGGAAATCACATGTGAGGGATCAAATCTGTATCGTCGAAGCGTCGATACGTGAAACACATTATGAATCTTTTCTAACTCAGGTGGCAATAACAATCTATATACAACCGGTCCGATACGCTCTATAATCTCATACGACCTGATGAACCTCGAACTCAATTTGCCTTTACGGTCGAACCGAAGTACTTTCTTCCACGGAGACACTTTTAGAAACACTTTATCACCGATCTCAAATTCAATAACTTTTCGTTTAAATTCGCATATGATTTTGACGATTAGAAGCTGCTTTCAAACTTTCACGAATCACTTTCACTTTCTGATCAGTCTCTTTTATCAAGTCCAATACAAAGGTGTACGGCATTTTCTACCATATAAGGCTTCATACGGTGCTATTTTAATGCTCGATTGAAAACTATTATTATAAGCAAATTCAATCAATAACGAATACTGTTCCCACGTACCTTCAAACTCAAGAATGCAACATCTCAACATATCCTCAAGAATCTGAATAATCCGCTCAGATTCACCATCCGTCTGCGGGTGAAAAGCAGTACTAAAGTGCAATTTCGTACCTAAAGCCTATTGTAGTTTCTTCCAAAACCGCGAAGTGAATCTTGGATCTCTATCTGACACAATAGACAATGACGCCCCGTGTAATCTTACAATATCAAAAATGTATAACTCAGCTAATTTATCAAGCGAGTAAGCAGATCGTACCGGAATAAAATGAGTTGATTTTGTCAATCAGTCAACTACAACCCAAATTGTATCTTTCTTTCTCAGAGATAAAGGCAAACTCGAAACAACCCAAACCCGGCCTAGACGTTATAGTCGAATTTGGCGATGTCACATGAGAGTGTTTTTGGAAAGCCCTTTTCGCTACGTGAAAACCGTTCTAGTTATTATCTTTAATTTAGTTTAGAGTCATATTTCAAATCGCAGAAGCTTTCAAAACCAATTTAATTTACGAAAAACCTTAATTATTTCGAGAAAACCATTCTCTAGCGCTGCAGTTCTAAAATCTGAATTCACAGTTCAAATCCTAAATCAAAACCGAAAGTCCAAGTCCAAGTCTAAGATTACATCCAAAATTCCCAAAATAATTAAGAAAGAACAAAATAAAACGTTTAAACCATAAAACCCATAAGTGGGAAGTTGGGGTCACTATCGAGTCCTCCGCTGCACCAATCCAACTACTGCTGGGGATTACCTGAACAGATAAAATAGAAAAGAGAGAGTTTCGCAACTCAGTGTGTACATCCTTACAGTTCAACATGCATACAGATAGTTATTAGAAAATAGTCATACTTTGGGCCTGAGCACTTTACAGAATCGATGTGAGCTTTAGTCTACTCAGAAACAGAATCAGATGCATATATAAAGTCGGGCCTTAGCCTACGAAGTCAGATATAGCATGCAACAGATCAGATATACAGAAAAATACGCCCACTAACCCTGTACACTAACTTCGTCCAACCTAACACACCATGTGGGGATAAAATCGACCCACCTATCCCTGCATATCAAATATAGGGATAATATCGACCCATCCAACCCTACAAACCATAAGGTACCGCAATGTAGCACACATTATAAATATGTAGCTTAGCTGCCAAACAACAAGCTTGTGAGGCCTTTTAGATACTTCATTCACTTTATCAAACCCACCCCAATGCAATGCAGCATACAAACATGGCATGCTAATAAATAGATTAACAGACATATACCTATATACAGGACAAAAAAGATATACGTGCTAACTAGCACATGTATTAATCATACATCACATAATCAGATCAGATCTACAGATATTAGAGGTCTAAGTAATGCTTACCGAGACTATAACCGGTCACTGTCCACTTGGGCGACCCGTTCAACCTTACAGAACATTTCAAAAAAATGGGCTCACACGCCTATGTGACATGCCTGTGTGGGCCCATACGTCTGTGTGGCTCACACGACCCAAATCAGGCTTGGTTGAGTGGATCACACGGCCTGGCCCAAATTTCCAACATGTCCGTGTGGTTCACCCGTGTGAGCCCACGTGTCCGTGTAGCCCACATGGCCCAATTGGTAGAGCCCATGTCTTGCACACGGCCTCGCTGATCATCACACGGCCGTGTATCGCCACACGGGCAGTCCACACATCCGTGTAGTGTCGAAAGTTTACTTTCTGGCTTTCACCGAATCTCATTTTCTGTGTAATCGGAGTACACACCTGGTATCGATTCGAAGTTAATGCAACCACGACTTCCCATGTGGTGTCAACAGTTTAATTTTCGGCTTTTTTTGAATCTCATTTTCTATGTAATCGGAGTACACACCTAGTATCGATTCGAAGCTAATACAACCACGAACACACCAGAACCTAATATCGAACAACATGTCCCTGAGCTACTCACTTAAACAAAGTTTCTAAGAAAGGGAAAATCCAGAAAGTTAACGATGTCCATACCTCTAACAATCAACGACGGTTCCTTACTGTTTAAAGTGCCGTTTTAGCAATCCACAGCGCCTAGATTGTCTCCTAAACAGAAAAGAGTCTCTTAACCACTTAACAAACATAAAAATGAGACAAAAAGCACCCACACTTACCGAATTCGCGCCAAACGCAGAGATAAGTAACGACAATGAAAAAGGACCAAAAACTAATATTAAAATAAAGCCAAAAATCATCAGCAACAGGGGATTTTCTATAACATCTTGAATTAGGGCCTAGTCGAAACAGTGGTTTCGGGACAACAAATTCGACACAATAAAATTTGTTTTTATTATATTTTTATGGTCTACAATTTCACGAGATGATTTTGTAAAAATTTTGTTCAAAAATTTTGACGTTTGGGCACTCAATTTGGTCAAAAGGACTAAATTGTAAAAAGTGAAAAAAGTTGAGTTCTACATGCTAGAGATGTCTAATTGTTATGAAATATTAAATTGGAGTCCCTTAAATGGTAATTAGACCATTGGATAATTTTTTGGACAAAAATGGACATGAAATGGGTGAAATAGAATATTTTTAAGTTAGGGGCATTTTGGTAATCTAGTAATTAAAATGAATTAAAAACAAAATTAAAAGTCAATTTTTGTCCATATTCTATCCCATGGCCGAAAATTGCATGGAGAAGACATAGCTAGGGTTTTCCAAGCTTCCAAGCTCGATTGTAAGCCCATTCTAACCCCATTTTTAATGATTTTTACATTTTTGAAATCCTCGTAACAAGATCTACTCATTTCTACCCATATTTTGAGCTAGGGTTTGTGTTTAAAAATTTAACCATGGATGAAATGCATGTTTTTTGATGTCTAATGGTAGGATATGAATGCGGTGTGTAATAAACGACTTTTACTAAGTGATTTTTAGTGAAATTATCAAAAGGTCATTTTGTAAAAGTTACAAAATTTGTCATAAAAGTGTGATTTAGTGGAAATTAGGGGCTGCTACAGTTATGAAAATGATTTGGCTAGGCTTAAAATCTAAGGAAATTGAATAAAATTATTTTACGAGCCTACGGGACAAAGTGCAAATATGTGAAAGTTTAGGGGTCAAAATGCAAATTTGTAAAAATATGATTTTTGGACCCATATGAATAATGTCACTAATTAGTAAGCTAAATGTGATATTATAGATCAAAGAAAATGAGATTTAGGCATAGATTGGAAATGAATGAGATTATGGACTAAATCGGAATATATAGCCGTGCCGCATTCGAGGTAAGTTCATGTGATTTTAATAATGCAATATTGCATTTGAATGCTAATGATATTACATGAGTTGTAAGTATATATATATGAGAATAATTTGATATTATGTGATTATTTTGATAATATAACATGTTCTTGATGTTTTGCTATTATGATGAAAATGTTGTAATGCCATGTGATTATGAGATATTGCTATGTGAATGAAGCCACAATTCGAGTACGTCCGGTAAAGGCTTGGAAGTTTGATGGAATATGATGTTTCTTTGAAACGAGTAAGTTTGTATGTAAATAATATTTTGATTCTTTTTATGTTATTATCTTTTGTTAATATATGAGATGTGGCTGCCTATAGAATGATTAATTGATGTAAACTACGAATTGGGATTGACTAAGAACGAGTTAGTAAAATGTTGAAAAGTGAAGAATTTCCCGATTGAACCTCTGGAATAGAAGAGATACGAATGATCCGTTGTGAGAACACATGTGTAGTACTATGTGCAGGCTACTATGTGTTTAAGACAGTTTTAGGTCACGTGTGTAGTACTAAGTGCAGGCTACTACGTGTACCAGATTGTTATGACACATGTGTAGTACTAAGTGCAGGCTACTATGCGTACCGATAGTTTCGATCCCGTGTGTAGTACTAAGTGTAGGCTACTATGTGTATCAGATGGTTAGGTCACGTATGTAGTACTAAGTGCATGCTACTACGTGTACCGGATTGATAGGTCGCATGTGTAGTACTAAGTGCGGGCTTTGCCTACCGTTAACTTCAATCACGTGTGTAGTACTAAGTGCAAGCTACTACGAGTATCAGATGGATAAGTCACATGTGTAGTACTAAGTGCAGACTACTACATGTACCAGATTGATACGTCGCATGTGTAGTACTAAGTGCAAGCTACTATTCGTACCAGAGAGCTTCGGTTACAAGGTTGGTATATGCACAGGCCACCGAGCATCTGTTATTATTCCGATGAGTTCAACGGGAAATTTACTAAATGAAAATACATATTTACATGACTATGTGATGAATAAGTGCAAGTATATCTATGTGAAAATTTGTGAATAATGTGCTCGATAGTTGAGCGAATCTTTTGGTAAGATAGAATGGAGTAAGTGAAATTATGTAAAAGTGAAATTTTGTAATAAAACAATTTTAGACAGCAGCAGTTGTGTGACTTTGAAAAATCACCAAAAATGGTAGAAATTGAATTACAAGATGAATAAGATATGAAATTAAAGGGGTCTGACATGAAAAATCACTGAAATAATTTTTAGTGAAGAGAGGTCGGAATTGTCAGACAGTGAAACAGGGGTATTTTTAATGAATAAACTGTACTAATTGGCTAAACTAAAAATTTTGAAAATTTTATGGTAAGAATATATGTGAGTTTAGGTTTTGGAAAAATTAGTGGTTCTCAATTTGGAGTCCCGTACCATGAAATAAATAAATTTTAGTACAGAGAGTTCAGAACTATCGAACAGTGAAATAGGGGTATATTTAATGAATAAACTGTACTAATTGGCTAAATCAAAAATTTTGAAAATTTTATGATAAGAAGATATATGAGTATAGTTTTAGATAAAATTAACAGATCTTAATTTGGAGTTTCGTAGCTCCAAATATAAATAAATTAGTAACTATGGCTTGAGAAAAAAGCATGATTGGACAATCAGTAAAAGTGTAATTATGATTACATTTTTATGGAATCATGTTGATAATTTGCTTATTATTTTCATATGGACTTACTAAGCTTTAAGTTTACTCCCTCCTCTCCATTTCCTTAGTGTTCTCAGGTCAGCTCAGGGTTGGAGACCGTCGGACGCAGCATCAAACTATCAAGCCAACAACTCCGGAGTGTTGTCATATGTGTATTAAATACTTTCAAGTGAGTGGCATCTATAATGACTAGTTTTTATGTTAGATGTTGTTATGATTAGCCAAACGTATCGGCTTATACTGATTTATTGTATATGGCCATGAGATATGGCTTAAACGGTTATGGCTTGTAAGCCTAATTATTCTTGTTATGTGTTAATGTTTGTGATGTGTTTATAATTGGTTGTTATGAATGGTTAGTATAACACATGTACATGATGAATGCTCTAAGACCATTCGAGGTGGTCGTGGCCATGGAATGAATGCATGGCATGATAGTAAGCTGATAATGACTGAATATGGACAATTATATAATGTGAATTGGAATGTCTAACTTGGTGTAACATGAGTATAGGTAATAAACACATGTATGACAACATGTAAATGCTTTAACGGAATTTTACTAAAGGATGATTAACCAATAAATTGATGTTATAATGTGTGTCTATAATGTGAATAACTATGGGAGAGAATTAAGGACAACATAAGGCTTGGAAAATAGCCTAAGTGTTGGCTTCACGGGCAGAGACACGGCCATGTGTCTCAGCCGTGTGGAAGACACGGCCTAGCATACGGGCGTGTGGCTTGGCCGTGTGGATCAATTTGTTTTGCTGACATCATAAACAGAGAGTTACATGGCCTGAGGACACGGGCGTGTTGAAGACACATGAGCGTGTGACCCTATTTCATGAAAATTTCTCGAAGTTTTCCCAGAGCTTTCTAAAGTCCTCGGTTTAGTCCCAAACCACCCGGATGTATGTTTTAGGCCTTGAAGGCCTGTATAAGGGACGATTTACATGTATTTGAAAAGTTTTAATTTGGATGAAATTTTATGGCCCAGTTTTGTATGTTTGTGAATGTTTAAGTCTGGTAACACCTCGAACTCTATCCTGGCTTCGGATACGGATAAGGGGTGTTACATTTAATGGTATTAGAGCTATGGTTTAGTCGGTTCTCAAACTAACCTAGCATGAATGAGAGTCTAGCTATACATGCCATCAATCCGTGATAGTGTGATGTCTCCCGATGCGAATGAGAACCATCTTGTTTAAACAGAGGTACTCTCCAACCGATCTACACCGACCATGTTAAATGTGAAGCTAAGGTATTCAGGTAAATTATAGTTATGATGAGCCTAAACTCAGAAAAGTATGAAAAAAAAAGTTCATGATATGTATGTGATAACATGTGAGATAAAAATTTATGTTACGAGGAATACTCATGCTTGTTTGATATTCATATGATGTTGTGCACTTGACTTGTTTGATTAAGTGAATGTGATAAAAAAAAATTCATAAAGGTATGAATAAAAGTTTATAATATCATGTTACGGATAAAAATGTCATTTTCCCGGTTGGGCGTTGAATGTTGATGAATTTTAACGATATCTTTAAATGAGACAAAGGATTATAATGTAATGAACTTATTTACGTTAAATTGATGGATTGATTCATATGAATGTTATGATATGTGTATGATGAAGTGCCAGATAAAAATTTTGATTGTGACATACTTATCCATGTTTGTTTGGCCTTCATAAGATGTTATGTCATGACTTGTTTGATTAAATGAATTGGATAAGTAAAGTTATTCAGAATCCATAGAATGCATGCATAAATGCACTGGTTTAAATAAGATAACTGAAAAGTTTGTGTCATACAAACGTGAATAATAGTTTGCCTGAAGTGGATGATATGCTTGTGAAAATGTTACTATGATGATGAAATAGTGTTATATGTATATGTGTATGAGAGACGAGTTAGGGACCTTATGACCCCCCATTTACTAGAGTGGTGTTTTGTAAAGGATTTTATAAGATCAATGTTGAATAAGCTCACAAGTATGAGACCAAAGAGTTCAGCTGTAGAATGATTATAACTATGATCAGAGATTAATTGGATTGATAAGTAAAGACAGAGCTAATAAAGTGCGATGTCGAGAAACGTATTAACTGGAATTACTTCAGAATCAATCTTCTTCAATGAAAATTATAATGTGGGATTTGTAATAACAGAAATAGTTGGAAGAATAAATTTTGACATGTAAGATATCAGAATGTGGTAATTACAGTAAGCAGATTATGATTGTCTCTCTTGAGGTACTCTATGATTTCATTTACTCTCAAAAGTATTACTAGGGCTATCTATTTTCAGATAAATTGTTATCATACGAAAATACTTTCTAATCTTGGAATAAGACGAAAGTATTGATAGTCTGACTGGTATATAATTTGTATTGCTCTATTTTCCCTCTGGAATTCTATTACGTTCCGTCTGTTGGGATTTTATGAGATAATGTACCTGATGTTATGATTCTGGTCCTTCTAATGGATGTTCTATTCGATATATATATGGAAAGGTACATTATCCTTGTTGCATTTAGTTCCAGTGGGCTTGAATGATGTATTCTTCTGGACTTCTTTCTTCATGGAAATTATTGAAATCTTCCATATTTTCTTATGAGCTTTGTTTTGGGTCTTTCATTATGATATTATATCTTGGATTTTCTTATCTTGGATTTCTCTATCTTAGACTTCTTAATCTTGGTTTTCTTGTTATCTATATCCGAAATTTATCAATCACGGCTCATATCTATAGTGTGTTCTTTAGTTGTGATAATTATGTCAAGTGTGATTATGCTTCTTCTTTGATCATAGTAATGTGGTAATTCTAGTATCTGGATTTCTCTAAATCTTCGTGAAGGATTTGACATCGACAAAGACATAAGTGGTGAAATTGCTAGTATCAGCTTGTATGATGGATTTCCTTTCTCAAGAAAGTTAATCAAGTTAATGCCTTCAATTGGGAACATTTATACTACCTTGAGCTAATGCAATTGAAATGAACTTTGATTAGTATGATGAGTGAATTTTGCATGATTACGTGTTAAATCGTTTTGACAACTGAAAGGAAGGATTTCCTAAAACTTTATCAAGTAATAATTAAGACCGACTTAGTTGTTCAGTTTGTATGGGTTATTGTTTGAAAGATTTAATGGGATATTTATGTCTGAATTTTTTTCCAAGTCTGAGAATAAGATTTTATCTCTCTGGGTAAAAGACAGATAGTCTGAATAAAAGTGTATATATCTTAGAAGACATTGATACGATTTAAAGTTGCTTTGAATGATAAAGTTTTTGTCTGGTAAAAGTTGAATGGTCTACTACATGTTGGTAACGATTTGAATGTACAAGAATATTGTTAACCGAAGCCTTAAAACTGGTTTAGTCTGCATTGAGCAAAGACTTCTTGATTTTCAGTGATGTGTTTTAAGACAAGAAGGGCTGTGCGATAGCTTAAAGTATCTGCTGTCATAGAAAGACTTAAGTTGAGATAGTGTAGCTAACTTGAATTGTTAAAGGATGGTAAGATAGTTATGGTCTGATCTCTGAGAATGAGATTTCTATAGATTTCATATTAGAATTATTCCTATCTTTGAAAAAGAAAGATGTCGTATGACTTGTTGTTAAGTAATTGATGAATCTGTAAATCATGTTGGTAAGTACTGAATTTCCGCTCTTCAGACTTATGGGATTAAGTATCTTTGAGATTGTTGAATTTCTTAAAATGCTAGTTTTTGTTAATCGGATTGAGATCCTGGATTTATATCCTGAATTATTGAAAAATCTAATTGAGGCTCTGAATTTTAATGATGACCATAGGTCGAACTAGTGAACTGCCGGGCTATATAAAATGATAGAGAACTTAACGCCATGATGATCAAGCTGGCTACACCATTTGAATCTGAGAGGATTCAAGTATGATGTGTATATACAAATTCTATGATGGTATGGGTTCGACCCTTGTATACATGAGTTTTCTGATAGAAATCAAGATTCGATTAATGCGTCGTATAACACGGAATTGTTCATGACTTTAGTATGAGAAATTAAAGAGCTATGTATTAAACATAGCCTGAGTAAAGGTTCTTCAACAATTATTATGAGATAGTGGAGTTTATGTGAAAACTGAACCACTCTTCTGGTAAGATTTTCGGGGACAAAAATCCCTAAAGAGGGGAGAGTTGTAACATCCCGAATTAGGGCCTAGTCGGAACAGTGGTTTCAGGAAAACAAATTTGACACAATAAAATTTGTTTTTATTATATTTTTATGGTCTACAATTTCACAAGATGATTTTGTGAAAATTTTGTTCGAAAATTTTGACATTTGGGCACTCAATTTGGTCAAAAGGACTAAATTGTAAAAAGTGAAAAAGTTGATTTCTACATTTTAGAGGTGTCTAATTGTTATGAAATATTAAATTGGAGTCCCTTAAATGGTAATTAGACCATTGGATAATTTTTTGGACAAAAATGGACATGAAATGGGTGAAATAGAATATTTTTAAGTTAGGGGCATTTTGGTAATCTAGTAATTAAAATGAATTAAAAACAAAATTAAAAGTCAATTTTTGTCCATATTCTATCCCATGGCCGAAAATTTCATGGAGAAGACATAGCTAGGGTTTTCCAAGCTTCCAAGCTCGATTGTAAGCCCATTCTAACCCCATTTTTAATGATTTTTACATTTTTGAAATCCTCGTAACAAGATCTACTCATTTCTACCCATATTTTGAGCTAGGGTTTGTGTTTAAAAATTTAACCATGGATGAAATGCATGTTTTTTGATGTCTAATGGTAGGATATGAATGCTCGGTGTGTAATAAACGACTTTTACTAAGTGATTTTTAGTGAAATTATCAAAAAGGTCTGTTTTGTAAAAGTTACAAAATTTGTCATAAAAGTGTGATTTAGTGGAAATTAGGGGCTGCTACAGTTATGAAAATGATTTGGCTAGGCTTAAAATCTAAGGAAATTGAATAAAAATTATTTTACGAGCCTACGGGACAAAGTGCAAATATGTGAAAGTTTAGGGGTCAAAATGCAAATTTGTAAAAATATGATTTTTGGACCCATATGAATAATGTCACTAATTAGTAAGCTAAATGTGATATTATAGATCAAAGAAAATGAGATTTAGGCATAGATTGGAAATGAATGAGATTATGGACTAAATCGGAATATATAGCCGTGCCGCATTCGAGGTAAGTTCATGTGATTTTAATAATGCAATATTGCATTTGAATGCTAATGATATTACACGATTTGTAAGTATATATATGTGAACAATTTGATATTATGTGATTTTTTTGATGATATAACATGTTCTTAATGTTTTGCTATTATGATGAAAATGTTGCAATGCCATGTGATTATGAGATATTGCTATGTGAATGAAGCCACAATTCAAGTACGTTCGATAAAGGTTTGGAAGTTTAATGGAATATGATGTATCTTTGAAACGAGTAAGTTTGTATGTAAATAATATTTCGGTTCTTTTTATGTTATTATCTTTTGTTACTATATCAGATGTGGCTGCCTATAGAATAATCAATTGATGTAAACTACGAATTGGGATTGACTAAGAACGAGTTAGTAAAATGTTGAAAAGTGAAGAATTTCCCGATTGAACCTTCAGAATAGAAGAGATACGAATGATCCGTTGTGAGAACACATGTGTAGTACTCTGTGCAGGCTACTATGTGTTTAAGACAGTTTTAGGTCACGTGTGCAGTACTGAGTGCAGGCTACTACGTGTACCAAATTGTTAGGCCGCATGTGTAGTACTAAGTGTAGGCTACTATGCGTACCCAATAGTTTTGATCACGTGTGTAGTACTAAGTGTAGGCTACTACCCGTATCAGATGGTTAGGTCACGTGTGTAGTACTAAGTGCAGGCTACTACGTGTACCAGATTGATAGGTTGCATGTGTAGTACTAAGTGCAGGCTACTATGCGTACTCGTTTACTTCGATCATGTGTGTAGTACTAAGTGCGGGCTACTATGTGTACCAGATTGATAGGTCGCATGTGTAATACTAAGTGCAGGCTACTATGCGTACCAGAGAGCTTCGGTTACAAAGGTGGTATATGCACAGGCCATCGAGTATCTGTTATTATTCCGATGAGTTCAACGGGAAATTTACTAAGTGAAAATACATATGTACATGACTATGTGATGAATAATTGCAATTATATCTATGTGAAAAGTTGTGAATAATGTACTTGATAGTTGAGCGAATCTTTTGGTAAGATAGAATGGAGTAAGTGAAATTATGTAAAAGTGAAATTTTGTAATAAAACAATTTTGGACAGCAGCAGTTGTGTGACTTTGAAAAATCACCAAAAATGGTAAAAATTGAATTAGAGGTTGAATAAGATATGAAATTAAATATTAATGAGTCTACTCATAAAAGAAACGGTGAAGGCAAAAGAATTTCATATTCTGTGATTATTGGATTTTCATGAGACAGGGTCAGAATAATTTTGGAATCCCCTATTCTGATTTAGGAAAATCATTAAAAATTGTAAAAAAATAATTATGGGTCATAATTTGCATGCTTAAAATCCTTAGTGAGTCTATTTTCAATAGGAATTGATGGAAACAACATTCAAGAGCTGTACCATGAGATAAATAATTTTTAGTGAAGAGAGGTCGGATCTGTTGGATAGTGAAACATGGGTATTTTTAATGAATAAACTGTACTAATTGGCTAAACTAAAAATTCTGAAAATTTTATGGTAAGAATATAAGTTAGTCGAGTTTCTAGGAAAATTAGTGATTCTTAATTTGGAGTCCCGTACCATGAAATAAATAATTTTTAGTGAAGAGAGGTCAGAACTGTTGGACACTAAAATAGGGGTATTTTTAATGAATAAACTGTACTAATTGGCTAAACCAAAAATTCTGAAAATTTTTTGGTAAGAATATATATGAGTCTAGTTTCAGAGAAAATTAATGGATCTTAATTTGGAGTTTCATAGCTTTGGATATAAATAAATTAGTAACTATGACTCGAGAAAATAACATGACCAGAAAATCAGCAAAAGTGTAATTATGATTACATTTTCATGGAATCATGTTGATAATTTGCTTATTCTTTTCATATAGACTTACTAAGCTTTAAGCTTACTCCCTCCTCTCCATTTTCTTAGTGTTCTCAGGTCAGCTCGGGGTTGGAGACCGTCGGAGGCAGCATCACACTATCAAGGCAACAACTCCGGAGTATTTTCATATGTGTATTAAATACTTTCAAGTGAGTGGCATGTATAAGGACTATTTTATATGTTAGATGTTGTTATGATTAGCCAAATGTATCAGCTTATATTCATTTATTGTATATGGCCAAGAGATGTGGCTTAAATGGTTATGGCTTGTAAGCCTAATTATTCTTGTTATGTGTTAATGTTTGTGATGTGTTTATAATTGTTTGTTATGAATGATTACTATAACACATGTACATGATGAATGCTCTAAGACCATTCGAGGTGGTCCTGGCCATGGAATGAATGTGTGGCATGGTAGTAAGTTGATAATGACTGAATATAGACAATTGTAGAATGTGAATTGGAATGTCTAACTTGGTGTAACATGAATATAGGTAATAAACACATGTATGACAACATGTAAACGCTTTAACAGAATTTTACTGAAGGATGATTAACCATTAAATTGATGTTATAATGTGTGTCTATAATTTTTATAAGTATGGGAGAGAATTAAGGAGAACATAAGGCTTGGAAAATGGCCTAAGTGTTGGCTACATGGGCAGAGACACTGCCATGTGTCTCAGCCGTGTGGAAGACACGGCCTAGCACACGGGCATGTGGCTTGGCCGTGTGGATCAATTTGTTTTGCTGACGTCATAAACAGAGAGTTACACGACCTAAGGACACGGGCGTGTTGAAGACACATGAGCGTGTGGCCCTGTTTCATGAAAATTTCTCTAAATTTTCCCAGAGCTTTCTAAAGTCCTCGTGTAACACCCCGTACTCGAGACCGTTGCCGGAGTCAGACACGAGGGGTTCGCAGACTTAAATCACTTATTTGCACAGTCCATTTTAAATTTCCAGACGAGCTGGCTAACTACGTCACTGTCACCTTAAAAATCATATCTCGAGTTCCAAAACTCGAAAACCAGTTCCATAAATTTTTCCTGAAACTAGACTCATATGTTCATCTACAAATTTTTTTCTAGAATTTTTGGTCGAGCCAATTAGTACAGTTTATTAGTTAAAGTCTCCCCTGTTTCAGGGTTCGACTACACTGACCTTTGCATATTACGACTTGGATATCTTCCTGTACAGGGCTTAAATACTGATTCCGTTTGTTTATAATGAAACTAAACTCAAAAAGGAATCTATACATATAAGGCATGACTTCTAATTATCTCTGGTTAATTTATAATGAATTTCCAAATTCGGAATAGGGAATCCAGAAACTGTTCTGGCCCTGTTTCGCGAAAACCTAAATATCTCTTAACATATTATTCATATGATAGTTTCGTTACTTTCCTATGAAAATAGATTCATCAAGGTTCGATTACATAATTTATTCACTATTTAATTCCATTCCTACTATTTTTAGTGATTTTTCACATTTGCATCGCTGCTGCTATCAGCATCTATTTTTAAGGTAGACTTTACCTATTACATAGTTTCCATGATTCAACTAGCCCTTTTGCATAAATAGCACAAAATATGATCATGATTAACCATTCCAATGGCTAATCGTTCCCAAACATTTCCATACCTCTTAATGAACAACATACAAAACGATTATAATACTACGCTCAAAGTGTATATAAGCCATTTTCGCATTGCTATCCAAATTTATACAAAACCAAAGGGTACATGACCCACAACAAAAAGGGTAGTCCTATACATGCCATTTCAAGGTTCAACCAAAAGTGTACCAAAAGGGGCTTTGATAGTGTGGGAGACTTCGACTTCAATAATCCCGAGTCCGATAGCTAACGAACCAAAATCTATAAAACAGAGATTCAAAGAACGGAGTAAGCATTTAATGCTTAGTAAGTTTGAGCCATAATATTTGACATAACTAAAGTGTAGCATTCATATGGCTAAACAGATAATTTCATATACACAAATTCTCAATATCATACTTACTTCACATTACCAACCCTTATATTCATACACAAAAGATCAACTTAGCCAAAGGCCGGTAGCTCATTTATCGACTGAGCGAATACTAATTGTGTAACACCCCGAACCCGAGACCGTCGCCGGAGTCGAACACGAGGTGTTAACAGACTTCAACCCACTTATTGAGAGTTTCCAGACAAGCTGCCAATCTGTGTACTAGTCACTCCAAAATTCATAACTTGAGTTTTACAACTCGAAAATCAGTTTCGTAATTTTTCCCTGAAACTAGACTCATATTTCCATCTACATATTTTTTTCTAGAATTTTTGGTCGAGCCAATTAGTACAGTTTATTAGTTAAAGTCTCCCCTGTTGCAGGGATCGACTACACTGACCTTTGTGCATTACGAATTGGATATCTCCCTGTACAGGGCTTCAATACTGATGCTGTTTGTTTCTATAGAAACTAGACTCAGAGAGGAATCTACACATATATGGCATGACTCCTAATTATCTCTGGTTAATTTAAAATGATTTTCCAAAGTCGGGACAGGGGATCCAGAAACCGTTCTGGCCCTGTTTCACAAGAACTTTAATATCTGTTAACTTATAACTCATATGACCATTTCGTTTCTTCCATATGAAAGTAGATTCATCAAGGTACATTCACATAATTTATTTACTATTTAATACCATTCCTACTATTTTTAGTGATTTTTCAATCTCATGTTACTGCTGCTGCCAGCACCTGTCACTAAAGCAACTATGCCTATTTCATGATTTCCTTTGATCTAACCGGTGATTCATCATACATGTCACAAATCATGATCATGACTAGCCATACCAGAGGCTAATCATTATCCAACATCTCCCTACTACACTATTGCCATAACATGCATTTTAACACCAAAATAATCAACCATGGCATAAGGCATGGAAATCGAATTACCAAGACTTGTGACTTAACATTGGAGAACTAAATCCAACCGAGCATTTATGCCATTTTCGCATGGCTAAAAGTTTACATACCAAAGTTCAACAAAGCATATTAGCCTATACATGCCAAAATGTTCTCCTAAACCGACTACACAAAAAATACCAAAAGTTGCTAGCCGGTGTGATGACTCCGATGACGATCACGAGCACGCAAAAGGGACGAGTCCGAGAAACCTAAAATGGCGACAAGCAAACACCGGGTGAGTATATAACTCAGTAAGCCATAAGCGTTATATTGCCGTTCAGTAATAATATACCATAAAAGAAGATAATTAATGCAGGATTAAAATCCTCCATCCACACCCAAACGGTACTATAATTCTTTAGGCATTTCGGTTTGGTCTCATACCAAGCCCTACTTGATATTTCATACATTACGCCATATGACATTGCATGCATTTATTTTCGAGCATAATCACCACATAGATCAAGACTTACCAAACCAAAATTCCAAATATAAATAAAATGTCCATTCCTCATGAGCTCAAGGTGTTTACTCGCACGCTGTCCATGATTGACTCGGTAAGGCCGCGCACATAGAACATGTACGTTTATTAGAGGATGTGCAATAAGCCCGCACACTTAGTGCTTAATAGTCGAACTCGCACACTTAGTACTATATAATCAAACTTGCACACTTAGTGCTGTATAATTTGAACCCGCACACATAGTGCCAATTTGTGATTTTAAATGTTTACACCGCACACTTAGTGCGAAACCGATCATTCAATACATCTCACCTCTTTTCTTTCAATTCAATATTTTTATCACCACATACATACATGTTTATATATATTCTACCATTCCATTCAGCATCATTACTTGGACATTACGACCCTTTAAATTAGTACAAAATAAGTGCTTAATGACTTACCTTATATCGGATGAAATGATTCCCAATCTACTACTCGATTATCTTTGCTTTGCCTTTGCTTGGTTCTCCCTCTTTGATGTCTTGATCTAAAATGAATACATTTAGTAGTTTAATCTTCTTGCTGGATTTTTATGTGTATAATTTAATGGTTTTCACCCCATTTCACAACCATCTTTGTTCAAAATATCAAAATCTCAACCAACATTTGTTTAATGCTTCAAGGCCGAATGCATGGTCACCATTAAGCTAATCTAGTCTCAAGTATTTTAATCCTAACATACAACATCATGAATCAACTCAACCTTATAAGCCAATATTACTCCTACAATCGATTGTAAGGAGTTAACAAAGAAAATATATTTTCACAAACATATACACCCATATGGCCGATTTTACCAAATCAAATTTAACCTTACTTATCTCAAATTTTCATTTCATACTATCATCCCCATGACATAGCAAGGTTTTGAATCATGGACTAATTAGAACTAAAACTAGCAACTAAGAACATGCATGAATCTCATGGCACCATATCAAACATACCTTAATCTAGATACAAGGATGGCCAACCTATTCCAAACCAACCATGAGCAAGGACCCCTTTCTTCTCCCTTGAGATTTTCGGCCAAAAGGATGAAAAAAAAGATGAACAAAGCTTTTTTTTTTTTTCTTTCTCACTTGCACGGCAATGGGGAGGGGAGGGGAAAGCCTTCACACACACACTTTTTTTTTTCATTTTTTTTATTACTCATGCACCTTATTTTATCTATTTCAACATAAAACACTCACCCAACATGTTTCATGACATGTCTTGCCCATGCTTCCTTGTCATGGCGGCCATTAGCACTTGGGGGATTTTGACATGCAAGTCCTCCCTTTTGACTACATGTACTATTAGGTCCTTATAGATTAGCCTATCATTTTTCAAAAGTGTCATACAAGTCCTACTAACTGAATTCACATGCAATCAACTAAACCGAAGCTTGAAATTTTCACACATTCGTAAATACATATTCTAGACAATAAATATTACGTTCAAACATTTTGGTGACTCGGTTTAGTGGTCCCAAACCACTTCCGACTAGGGTCAATTTTGGGCTGTCACAACTCTCCCCACTTAAGGAATTTTCGTCCCGAAAATCTTACCGTAAAATGAGTTTGGGTAACGCTCTTTCATAGAATTCTCGGGTTCCCAAGTAGCTTCTTCCATCCGTGTTTGAGCCATAACACTTTTACTAACGGAACCCTTTTGTTTCGCAACTCCTTCACTTCACGAGCTAGGATACGAATCGGTTCTTCTTCATAACTCATATCGGCTTGAATTTCAATCTCGGAGGGTTTATTACATGCGAAGGATCGGATAGGTAACGTCAAGCATCGAAACATGGAAAACGTTGTGGATCCTTTCGAGTTCGGGGTAAAAGCAACCTATACGCCATCGGGCCGACTCGTTCGGAGATCTCATATGGCCCAATGAATCTCGGACTCAATTTGCCCTTACGGCCAAATCGAGTATCTTTTCGGTGATACCTTAAGAAACACTTCGTCTCCCACCTGATACTCAATATCTCTTCGTTTTAAATCTGCGTACGACTTCTGACGATCTGATGCTGCTTTCAGACTCTCACAAATTATACTTACTTTCTGTTCAGCATCTTTAATCAAATCCACTCCGAAAATTTTACTTTCACCGAGCTCGGTCCAAAACAATGGTGTACGGCATTTTCGACCATACAAAGCCTCGTAAGGCGCCATCTTAATGCTTGACTGAAAACTATTGTTGTAAGTGAATTCAATCAAGGGTAAATACCGTTCCCATGAACCACTAAACTCGAGGATGCAACATCTCAACATATCCTCAAGTATCCGAATTATCCGCCGGATTGACCATCGGTTTGGGGATGAAAAGCGGTGCTAAAATGCGCTTTGGTACCCAAAGCTTCTTGCAATTTCTTCCAAAATCGTGAGGTGAATCTCGGATCTCGTCGACACAATAGAAATCGGTACTGTGTAATCTCACAACTGAGAAACATAAAATTCAGCTATCTTATCCAATGAAAAATCCGTGCGACGGGGATAAAGTGAGCCGACTTAGTCAATCTATCAACGACGACTCAAATTGCATCTTTCTTGCTTGCCGCACACCGGCAAGCCGGATACAAAATCCATCGTGACTCGTTCCCATTTCCATTCGGTATCATGATTGGTTGAAGCAAACCCGTGGGCACTTGATGTTCCGCCTTTACTTGTTGACATACTAAGCACTTCGAAACAAAGTTGGAAATGTCTCGTTTCATACCATGCCACCAAAACGGTGTCTCGTGTCGTTGTACATTTTCGTACTCCCGGGTGAATTGACATTCGGCTACAATGAGCTTCGCTCGAATCGTAGAAATGAGTTCGAATTTCTTGGGACACAAGCGATTTCGAACCTCAAACAATCGTCATCATCAACTTGAAACTCGATTCCAAATTCAAACACATTCGCCCGTTTTGCAACCAATTCAAGATCGACTTTTTGAGCTTCACGAATCGATGAGTCAACAGAGGTTTGGCCTTTAATTCCATCACTAGTACATTGTCGGATAGAATGGACAAGTGTACATTCATCGTCAGAAGGCAAACAAGTGATTTATGACTTAGGGCATCCGCAACCACATTAGCCTTTCCGGGTGATAGTCAATGACAAGCTCGTAATCTTTTAACAACTCGAGCCAATGTCTTTGTCGCAGATTTAAGTCTCTTTGAGTCATCAAATATTTGAGACTTTTGTGATCCGAATACACATGGCACTTCTCACCCAATAAGTAATGTCGCCATATTTTCAAGGCGAATACGATGGCAGCCAATTCGAGATCATGGGTCGGGTAATTTTTCTCATGTGGCTTTAATTGTCTCGACGCATAGGCTACAACTCGACCTCCTTGCATCAATACACAACCCAACCCAAGTAGGGATGCGTCACTATACATGACAAACTCTTTGCCTGATTCGGGTTGCACTAAAACTGGAGCTTCAGTCAAATAAGTTTTCAGTTGATCGAAACCTTTCTGACATTTTTCCGTCCATTCAACTTAACATCTTTTGAAGTAGCTTCGTCATGGGTGTGGCTATCATTGAGAAACCTTTTACAAACCGTCGGTTGTAATGCAAGCAAGTCCCAAAAAGCTCGAACCTCGGTAGTATTTCTGGAGGCTTCCACTAAGTATGGCTGAAATTTTGCTCGGTCGACTCGAATACCGATGCCGATACCACATGACCCAAGAAGCTAACCTCTCTTAACCGTAACTCGCACTTGCTGAACTTAGCATATAACCGCTTATCCCGGAAAATTTGCAACACTAATCTCGGTGTTCAAGATGTTCGGTCTCATTTCTTGAATAGACCAAGATGTCATCAACGAACACAACTACGAACCGGTCCAAATATCGCTCAAGATCCGATTCATCAAATCCATGAATACCGCAGGGCATTAGTGAGCCCGAACGGCATCACTAAGAACTCGTAGTGACCGTACCTCGCTCGAAAGCGGTTTTGGTACGTCCAATCTCGAATCCAAGAATCGATAATAACCTCGATCTCAAATCTATCTTCAAAACACCGAGGCTCCTTTCAGTTGATCGAACAAATCATCAATACGCGGTGGCGATATTTATTCTTTATCGTCACTTTATTCGGTGACGATAGTCAATACACAATCTCATGGTTCCGTCCTTCTTTTCACAAACAACACTGGTGCACCCCAAGGTGAGAAACTTGGTCGGCGAAACCTCTATCCGTCAATTCTTGCAACCGAGCCTTCAACTCCTTCAACTCGGTTGGTGCCATACGACACGGAGCTATAGATATTGGCGTAGTCCGTGTACAAGCTCAATACTAAACTCTATCTCCCGACGGTGGCAAACCCGGTAATTCTTGGGAAAAACGTCCGGTATTCACTAACCACCAAGCAGATTCGGGTTTCTTTTCTAACTCTTTGTCACCAAGTACATGCGCAAGGTACGCCGCACCCCTTTCTTACGTATTTACGAGGCAACATTGACGATATCGCAGCTGTCAACCCCTTTAAGTCCGTAGACTCAACTCGGATCATCTCGTTATTTGCGCACCTCAAGTCAACGGTTTTTCTTTTGCAATTCACCACCGCGTCATATACGGTCAACCAGTCCATACCAAGAATAACGTCGAATTCATCAAATGGTAATAGCATCAAATCGGCCGGAAAATAGAATTCTCGGATCAATAGGGGGCATCTCTTACACACTTTGTCAACAAGCACATATTGACCCAAGGGATTTGACACTCGAATTACGAACTCAGTAGACTCAATAGGCAGAGTCTTACTGGATGCTAAAGTCTCACATACATAAGAATAAGTAGAGCCAGGGTCAATTAATGCAATTACATTAGTATCAAAAAGAGTGAAAGTACCAGTGATAACATTAGGGGAGGATGCTTCCTCTCGTGCACGGATGGCATATGCCCTAGCAGGAGTACGGGTCTCAGATCGAATAGCCGTACCAGTGGCCCCTTTCTGACTATCACTCCTACCTCCTGAAATTCTTGGTGGTCTACCTCTAGCTGTCATTCCACTAGGTCTTGCACCTTGCATCCTATGCTTCTCATCAAGCTCCGTGCAATCTCGAATGAAGTGGTCCTTCGAACCGCATCCATAATGAGCCTGTTAGTAGACTTACCCCAACATTCACCTATGTGTCTTCTTCCACATTGGGGGCATTCGGGTTTCTCTTGACGGTTATTGCCCACACTAGCCACCGAAGTAGCTCGGGAGTCCGTCGATGGTCGTGCTCTAATGGAAATTCCCGCAGTCGTCCTCGATTTATTAGTGTCCTCCCTGAACTTCTTTACAGTCGAGAACGGAGCTTTACCTATCGATCTCTTACGATAGTCTTTAGCTTCAAATTCAGCCTTCTTCTTCTCCTTTCCAAGTTCTTCCGCCTTGCAGGCTCGTTCGACTAGCGTCACGAACTCCTTTATCTCCAAAATACCCACTAGTAGTTTTAAATCTTCATTCAATCCTTCTTCAAATCTTTTGCACATAGCAACCTCATCGGCCACACACTCCCGAGCATACCGACTAAGTCTTACGAACTCATGTTCGCATTCAGGTACTGTCATACGGCCTTGCTTGAGTTCCAAGAATTCCTTACGCTTTTGATCGATGAACCGTTGACTAATATACTTCTTTCGAAATTACATTTGAAAGAAATCCCAAGTAACTCGCTTCGTTTGGGACTATGGAGATCAAAGTCCTCCACCAATAGTAAGTGAGTCTCGCAACAAGGATATAGCACACTTTAGACATTCATCGGGTGTGCATGACAGTTCATCAAACACCCGAATGGTGTTATCAAGCCAGAACTCGTCTCTTTCGGCATCATCAGTAACTATGGCCTTAAACTCCTCAGCCCCGCGCTTTCTAATCAAGTCTACAGGTGGCTTACTCGGCCTCATAGGATCGATGAATCGATGGCATTACGGGCTCTTGGGGTGGATTATTCAAATTCGGGAATTGTTGGATGCCGGATTGGTTGGGTATTGCGCTACCCACTCATTCATCATGGTTAAGAAGGCTTGTTTTGCCTCCTCACCTTGATTATTCGCAGATGACTGAGGTTCAACAGCGGCGTCCCTTGTGCAGAGCAGCCGCTACACTTTCAATGTCATCTGCCAAGGTTCTCTCTACACGGGATCCATTTACTAATCAAAACAAAAATTTTAACCGTCAAGTCATCACACATTTAAACATTAACATTAAGGCATGTATAGCTAGACTCATACGCGCTATGGTAGTCCTAGAACCGACTAAACCATAGCTCGATACCAATAAAATGTAACACCCGAACCCGAGACCGTCATGGGAGTCGAACACGAGGTGTTAACAGACTTCAACCCACTTATTGAGAGTTTCGGACAAGTCGCCAATCTGTATGCAGTCGCTCCAAAATTCATAACTTGAGTTTTACAACTCGAAAATCAGTTTCGCAATTTTTCCCTGAAACTAGACTCATATTTCCATCTACATATTTTTCTAGAATTTTGGTCGAGCCAATTAGTACAGTTTATTAGTTAAAGTCTCCCTGTTGCAGGGATCGACTACACTGACCTTTGTGCATTATGAATTGGATATCTCCCTGTACAGGGCTTCAATACTGATTCTGTTTGTTTCTATAGAAACTAGACTCAGAGAGGAATCTACACATATATGGCATGACTCCTAATTATCTCTGGTTAATTTACAATGATTTTCCAAAGTCGGGACAGGGGATCCAGAAACCGTTCTGGCCCTATTTCACAAGAACTTTAATATCTGTTAACTTATAACTCATATGACCATTTCGTTTCTTCCATATGAAAGTAGATTCATCAAGGTACATTTACATAATTTATTTACTATTTAATACCATTCCTACTATTTTAGTGATTTTTCAATCTCACGTTACTCTGCTATCGCCAGCACTGTCACTAAAGCAACTATGCCTATTTCATGATTTCCTTTGATCTAACTAGTGATTCATCATACATGTCACAAATCATGATCATGACTAGCCATACCAGAGGCTAATCATTATCCAACATCTCCCTACTACACTATTGCCATAACATGCATTTTAACACCAAAATAATCAACCATGGCATAAGGCATGGAAATCGAATTACCAAGACTTGTGACTTAACATTGGAGAACTAAATCCAACCGAGCATTTATGCCATTTTCGCATGGCTAAAAGTTTACATACCAAAGTTCAACAAAGCATATTAGCCTATACATGCCAAAATGTTCTCCTAAACCGACTACACAAAAAATACCAAAAGTTGCTAGCGGTGTGATGACTCGATGACGATCACGAGCACGCAAAAGGGACGAGTCCAGAAACCTAAAATGGCGACAAGCAAACACCGGTGAGTATATAACTCAAGTAAGCCATAAGCGTTATATTGCTGTTCAGTAATAATATACCATAAAAGAAGATAATTAATGCGGATTAAAATCCTCCATCCACACCCAAACGGTACTATAATTCTTTAGGCATTTCGGTTTGGTCTCATACCAAGCCCTACTTGATATTTCATACATTACGCCATATGACATTGCATGCATTTATTTTCGAGCATAATCACCACATAGATCAAGACTTACCAAACCAAAATTCCAAATATAAATAAAATGTCCATTCCTCATGAGCTCAAGGTGTTTACTCGTACCGCTGTCCATGATTGACTCGGTAAGGCCGCGCACATAGAACATGTACGTTTATTAGAGGATGTGCAATAAGCCCGCACACTTAGTGCTTAATAGTCGAACTCGCACACTTAGTACTATATAATCAAACTTGCACACTTAGTGCTGTATAATTTGAACCCGCACACATAGTGCCAATTTGTGATTTTAAATGTTTACACCCGCACACTTAGTGCCGAAACCGATCATTCAATACATCTCACCTCTTTTCTTTCAATTCAATATTTTTATCACCACATACATACATGTTTATATATATTCTACCATTCCATTCAGCATCATTACTTGGACATTACGACCCTTTAAATTAGTACAAAATAAGTGCTTAATGACTTACCTTATATCGGATGAAATGATTCCCAATCTACTACTCGATTATCTTTGCTTTGCCTTTGCTTGGTTCTCCCTCTTTGATGTCTTGATCTAAAATGAATACATTTAGTAGTTTAATCTTCTTGCTGGATTTTTATGTGTATAATTTAATGGTTTTCACCCCATTTCACAACCATCTTTGTTCAAAATATCAAAATCTCAACCAACATTTGTTTAATGCTTCAAGGCCGAATGCATGGTCACCATTAAGCTAATCTAGTCTCAAGTATTTTAATCCTAACATACAACATCATGAATCAACTCAACCTTATAAGCCAATATTACTCCTACAATCGATTGTAAGGAGTTAACAAAGAAATATATTTTCACAAACATATACACCTATATGGCCGATTTTACCAAATCAAATTTAACCTTACTTATCTCAAATTTTCATTTCATACTATCATCCCCATGACATAGCAAGGTTTTGAATCATGGACTAATTAGAACTAAAACTAGCAACTAAGAACATGCATGAATCTCATGGCACCATATCAAACATACCTTAATCTAGATACAAGGATGGCCAACCTATTCCAAACCAACCATGAGCAAGGACCCCTTTCTTCTCCCTTGAGATTTTCGGCCAAAAGGATGAAAAAAAAGATGAACAAAGCTTTTTTTTTTTTTTTTCTCACTTGCACGGCAATGGGGAGGGGAGGGGAAAGCCTTCACACACACTTTTTTTTTTTTCATTTTTTTTATTACTCATGCACCTTATTTTATCTATTTCAACATAAAACACTCACCCAACATGTTTCATGACATGTCTTGCCCATGCTTCCTTGTCATGGCCGGCCATTAGCACTTGGGGGGGGATTTTGACATGCAAGTCCTCCCTTTTGACTACATGTACTATTAGGTCCTTATAGATTAGCCTATCATTTTTCAAAAGTGTCATACAAGTCCTACTAACTGAATTCACATGCAATCGACTAAACCGAAGCTTGAAATTTTCACACATTCGTAAATACATATTCTAGACAATAAATATTACGTTCAAACATTTCGGTGACTCGGTTTAGTGGTCCCGAAACCACTTCCCGACTAGGGTCAATTTTGGGCTATCACAACTTGTAAGGGATCAACTAAATCAATGCATATACGAGACATACCTCATTGCTAGGATTTTACGAGCATATTAATTGAAACTATTACAGCAAGGTCGCTCATTCCCAAGCCAAGTACCTTCGGATTTAACCGGATATAGCTACTTGCTCAATGCCTTGGGACATAGCCGGATATAGTAACTTCGCACCAATGCCTTGGGACTTAGCCGGATATAGTAGCTCACACAAATGCCTTGGGACTTAGCCGGATGTAATAACTCGCACAAATACCTTCGGGACTTAGCCGGATATAGTAACTCGCACAAATGCCTTGGGACTTAGCAGGAACTAGTCACTAGCGCAAATGCCTTGGGACTTAGCCGGTTATCATCCGAATTTTCATGCACATATCAATAAATCATGACACATTTATATCTCATTTTCATAATTAGAGTTCAAACACAAGTCACGTATTAAGCACTCCCATTTTCGGCTCACTAGCCGCATACAAACAGCATGGTTTAGTTTGCTTTATGACACGATCTCTATGCACATACGGCTACCCGTCATACGTATAGACTAATTAGCTCATCATATAATTCAAGTAGAATCATCATATCACCGTATATTTGTTATGCTCATACATCATGACATAATCAAATCATAAACTAAGTCTCATTGCTCGAAAACTTACCTCGGATGTTGTCGAACGATTTCGATGGCTATTCGACCACTTTTTCCTTCCCTTTATCGGATTTAGTTCCCCTTTGCTCTTGAGCTTAATTTAACAAATAAATTGATTTAATCATTTGAGCATCAAAAGAGGAACTCAAGGTACTTATGTAACACCCCAAACCCGTGACCGTCATTGGATTTGACCACGAGGTGTTACCGGGCTTACTTCCCTTATTTCTCTCTTGGAAATTATGAATTTCTGTTCCAGGCAGGCTAGCTAACTGCGTCACTGTTACCTTAAAAATCATATCTCGAGTTCCCGAACTCGAAAACCAGTTCCGTAAATTTTTCCTGAAACTAGACTCATAATTCCATCTACGAATTGTTTTCTAGAATTTTTGGTCGGTCCAATTGGTACAGTTTATTAGTTAAAGTCACCCCTGTTTCAGGGTTCGACTACACTGACCTTTGCGCATTACGACCTGGATATCATCTCGTACAGAGCTCCAATGCTCATACCGTTTGTTTCTAATGAAACTAGACTCAAAGGGGAATCTATGAATATAAGGCATGACTTCTAATTGTTTCTGGGTAATTTATGGTAAATTTTCAAAGTCGGAGCAGGGGATCCAGAAACCGTTCTGGCCCTGTTTCACGAAAATCTGAATATCTCTTAAAATCTGACTCATATGACCGTTTCGTTTCTTCCATATGAAAGTAGATTCATCAAGGTTCAATTTCATAATTTATTCACTATTTAATTCTACTTCTACTATTTTTAGTGATTTTTCAATCTCACCTCACTGCTGCTGGCAGCATCTGTTACTAAAGCAAACAATGACTATTTCATAATTCTTCCATGGCCAACTATAATTCATCATACATAATACAAGCTATGGCCACCTTATCAAAATTAAGGTTTCTAAGACTTGTGACTATAGGTTTTAGAATCACACTCAACCGACCACATAGGCCATTTTCGCATGGCTTGAAGTTTACAACCCAAAATTCAACAAAACAAAATAGCCTATACATGCCAAATGTTCTCCTAGATCGACTAAGGAGACAATACCAAAAGATTGTTCACGGTGTGATGACTTGACGACGGTTCGAGTACACAAGAGACGAGTCCAAGAGACCTAAAATGGGTGACAAGAAAACACCGAGTGAGTTTATAACTCAGTAAGCCATAAGCATTCCACAACCATCCATTAACAAAATTATTACAACATGAAATAATGAACGAGGCTAAGTACTCCATCCATATCGAACTATATCATAGTTCCTTGGACCTTCGGTTCAATCTCATACCAAGTCATACATCCACATTTCATATTCTATACAATAAGATATTTGAGGCATTTTACACACCAACTCATTTTCACCACAATCATACAATTGCAATCATCACATAGATTTAAAGCTTACCGAGCTCAACCCCGAGCATGAACATATTACCTATTCGTCATGAGCTCAAGGTACTTACCCGATCCGCTGTCCATACTCAACTCGATGGAGACACACCCTCCATATAATTGTTCGATCGGAGATATTTATATATATATATATAGAGTACGCACACACGATTGCTTAATACTCGATTTCGCACACTTAGTGCCATGTGATTTAAGCCCGCACACATAGTGCCATACCCTTGAGCTCGCACACTTAGTGCCATATATTTCCAGCATGCACACTTAGTGCCATATATTTCCAGCACGCACACTTAGTGCCAATCTCGTCACCGCACACACGTATTGTTCCGCACACTTAGTGCCGAAAGCAAACTTTCTACACATTTCACTATTTCTTTTACATTCAACAATTGTCATCACTCCATACACATACAATTTCATTTATATATATATAGCATCCCATTAAACACAATTGCATAGATTTTACAATCATTTAAGCAATATCAAACATATGTGCTTAATGACTTACCTTGTGTTAGGCAAATAATTCTAAGTCGGCTACTCGTTGACCTTCGATTTCCCCTTGGTGGATGCCTCTCCTTTAGGATCTTGAGCTTAAACAAACAAATTAACTCATTCAATCGCTTTGGTACATATGTTGGTATCCACATTCTAATGATCATATAACATACGGAACGACATGGTAAAATTTTTATCTTGCTACCTTATGTTCTTGGCTATTCTACCAATAGCCTTATGCAATTTACTATTCTATCAATAATCCAATCACACATACACATATACATATTCGTATATTAAATAGCCACCCTCACTAACCACCCATTTTAGTTGATTTTATACAATCAAAGGCAATATCATGATTGGGTATACCTAAATAGCCGAATGTGCTAAAATTGATCTAACATCACCTATACCCTTGATTGAATGGCCGAATACTTATACTATCAATTATAGTATCGATTTTATTCTTTCAAACACATAGTCCCCATTCGGCCCTAACCATTTACTTAACGTATGTGTACAAATTCCATCTCAAAATTAGGAGTTGCAACTACAACTAGGTTACCACAATGCTCATCAATGACCGAATGCCTAAGCACAACTCTACTAAAATTTATCCAACATCATTAACTTTGCCCTTCACTATTTTTTTTTTTCTAAACATCATATACAAAGTAACTTACATGTATATATAAAACCAACCTTGCTAGCACAATATCCCTTAACCGAATATCATAAACCCAAGCCACATATATAGTTCATCAAGGCCTTTCATTGGCCACATTAAGCACCCTCCCTTATGAACAAACCAATTTCAACTTTCATGAAAAATATATGTACCAAGAGCTTCAACTACTTGGCCAAATACCAAACCTCCAAACAACCAAATTTAATCCATGGAATGAATAGAACTTGAACTAATCACCTCATTTACATCTAAATTTCCAAGGGTTTCAAAGTGCTTACCTCTTCCTAAGCATCAACCAAGCCAAATCATGCACAAAAGAATTCCTTCTTCTTCCTCCTTCAAGCCACGGCAATGGAGAATAGAATGAGCATTTTCCTTCTTTTTTTTTTTTTTGTTTTTTCTCTAGTTTACGGCACAATGGGGGCATCCATGCTCATTTTTGTTCATTTCTTTAATGCTAGCTATTATTTTATGGCTTCCTACATACACCACTAGCATAACATGTTGGAAACATGTTCCTTGCCCATAATTTTGTCATGGCGGCCACTAACCTTGTCAAATGGGTTATTTGACATGCAACTCCATTTATTTTACTTCATTCCTTTATTAACCTCTTAAAATTAGCCACATATAATTAAATCCTTTCACATGAGTCCTTTTTCTTTCAATTCACCTTCAAATTAACTAAATCAAAGAATTAAAAAATTCACACATGCATTTTCACATATTTAGACAAGAACTATCATACTCAAATAATTTAGTGATTCGGTTTAGCGGTCCCAAACCGCTTTCCGACTAGGGTCACTTTAGGGATGTCACAACTCTCCCCACTTAAGAAATTTTCGTCCCCGAAAATCTTACCGGTAAATAGGTTTGGGTATCGCTCTTTCATAGAGTTCTCGGGTTCCCAAGTGGCTTCTTCAATTCCGTGTTTATGCCACAACACCTTCACTAGTGGGATTTTCTTATTTCGCAACTCTTTTACTTCATGCATCAGAATGCGAACTGGCTCCTCTTCATAGCTCAAATTAGGCTGAATCTCAATCTCAGATGGAGCGATTACGTGCGACGGGTCGGATCTATATCGTCGAAGCATCGAGACATGGAAAACGTTGTGAATCTTTTCGAGCTCAGGGGACAGGATTAATCGGTATGCGACTGGTTCGACTCGTTTGGATACTTCATACGGCCCGATGAACCTTGGACCCAATTTGCCCTTACGACCAAATCTAAACACCTTCTTCCAGGGTGAGACTTTGAGAAATACCTTGTCTCCCACCTGATATTCAATGTCTTTTCTTCTCAAATCCGCATACGACTTTTGGCGATCCGAAGTAGCTTTCAAACTTTCACGGATTACTCGAACTTTCTGCTCGTTATCCTTAATCAAATCAACCCCGAAGATTTTACTTTCACTAAGTTCAGTCCAAAATAATGGGGTATGGCATTTACGACAGTATAAAGCCTCGTAAGGCACCATCTTAATGCTTGATTGAAAACTATTGTTGTAGGCGAATTCAATCAAGGGTAAATACCGTTCCCATGACCCACTAAACTCAAGGATGCAACATCTCAACATATCCTCGAGTATTTGAATTATCCGTTCGGATTGACCATCGGTTTGGGGATGAAAGATTGCTAAAATGCAGTTTGGTACCCAAAGCCTCTTGCAATTTCTTCCAAAATCGAGATGTAAATCTTGGGTCTCTATCCAACACGATAAAAATAGGTACCCCATGCAATTGAACAATTTGGGAGACGTATAATTCTGCCAATTTGTCAAGCAAAAAATCCGTACGGACAGGGATAAAATGAGCAGACTTGGTCAGTCTATCAACAATGACCCAAACCGAGTCTTTCTTATTCTGAGTCAACGGTAACCCAGACACAAAGTCCACTGTTACTCGATCCCATTTCCATTCGGGTATCATGATTGGCTGAAGTAATCCCGATGGCACTTGATGTTGTGCTTTCACTTGTTGACATATTAAACATTTTGAAACAAATTCTGAAATGTCTCGTTTCATACCGGGCCACCAAAATTGGCGTTTCAGATCATTGTACATTTTAGTACTACCCGGGTGACTGACATTCGACTACTGTGAGCCTCGTTCAAAATCATTGAAACAAGTCCCGAATTCCTTAGAATACATAATCGACCCTTAAACGTCAAGCAATCATGGTCGTCAATCTGAAATTCGATTCCTCATTCGAAACACATTCGCTCGCTTAGCGACCAATTCGGCGTCGACCTTTCGAGATTCAAGTACTTGATGAATCAATAACGGTTTGGCCTCTAATTCGACTACTAGCACATCATCGGGTGAAGCGGATAGGTGAGCATCCATCACTCTCAAAGCAAGCGTTGCTTTACGACTTAAAGCATCGGCCACCACGTTGGCATTTCGGGTGATAGTCAATGATGAGTTCATAGTCTTTCAACAACTCAAGCCAACGTCTTTGTCGCGGTTTAAATCTCTCCGAGTCATCAAATATTTTAGACTCTTGTGGTCCGAATAAATATGACACCTTTCTCCAAACAAGTAATGCCGCCATATCTTCAAGGCGAACACTATGGTCGCTAGTTCAAGGTCATGGGTCGGATAGTTTCTCTCATGCGGCTTTAGTTGTCTCGACGCGTAAGCCACAACTCGACCTTCTTGCATCAACACACAACCTAACCCAAGCAAGGATGCGTCACTATAAATGACAAACTCTTTGCGGACTCACTGTACTAGCACTTGGGGCCTCGGTTAAATAGGTTTTTTGTCGATCGAAACTTTCTTGACGTTCGACCACTCGAACTTAACATCTTTTTGGAGTAGTTTCGTCATCGGTGCAGCTATCATCGAAAAACCTTTCACAAATCGTCGATAGTATCCGGCAAGCCCCAAAAAGCTCCTAACTTCGGTAACATTCCTCGGAGGTTTCCAATCGACTATGGCGAAATTTTGTTGGGTCCACCTCGACACCGTCGCGGACACCACGTGCCCCAAAAGCTAACCTCTCTCAACCAAAATTCACATTTACTGAACTTTGCGTATAACTGCTTATCTCGTAAGATTTGCAACACTAGCCTCAACTACTCCTTTCCGTCTCTTTACTTTCAAGCACACACGCAAGGTATGTTTCACACCCCTTTTTCACATATCTCCGAGCGGTCATAGAAGATATTATCGCTGGCACTCCTTTTAAATCAGTAGACTCGACTCGGACTACCTCGTTATTTGCACTCCTCAAATCAATGGTTTTCCTTTTGCGTCCACCTTGCATCATGTACGGTCACCAATCCATACCAAGAATAACATTGAATTCATCAAATGGTAGAAGCATCGATCGGTAGAAAAGTGATTCTCGAATTATTAGGGCATCTCTTGCACACTTTATCAACGAGTACGTATTGACCCAAAGGGTTTGACACTGAATTACGAACTCGATGAGACTCAACGGTAGAGTCTTCTTTGGATGCTAAGGTTTCACATACATATGAATGAGTAGAACCGGGTCAATCAATGCAATCACACTAGTATCAAAGAGAGTAAAAGTACCGGTGATAACGTCGAGGAGGATGCCTCCTCTCGTGCGCGGATGGCATATGCTCTAGCAGAGCACGGGTCTCGGATCGAACAGCCGTGTCGAGGCTCCTCTCTAATTACCACCCCTACCTCCAGAAATTCTCGGGGGCCTACCTCTAGCCGTCGTTCCACTAGGTCTTGCACCTTGCATCTTATTCTTCTCATCTAGCTCCGTGCAATCTCTAATGAAGTGGTCCTTGAACCGCATTCATATGAGCCCTATTAATGACTTACCCCAACATTCACCTAGGTGTCGTCTTCCACATTGGGGCATTCAGGTTTCTCTTGACGATTATTGCCCACACTAGCTACTGAAGTAGCTCGGGAGTCCGTCAATGGTCGGGCTCTGATGGAAATTCCCGCAGTCGCCCTCGACTTATTAGTGTCCTCCTTGAACTTCTTTACAGCCGAGAACAGAGCTTTACTCGCCGATCTTTTACGATAATCTCTTGCTTCAAATTCAGCCTTCTTCTTCTCCTTTCCAAATTCTTTCGCCTTGTAGGCTCGTTCGACCAGTGTTACAAACTCCCTTATCTCCAAAATACCCACTAGTAGCTTTAAATCTTCATTCAATCCTTCTTCAAATCTTTTGCACATAGCAACCTCATCAGCCACACACTCCCGAGCATACCGACTAAGTCTTACGAACTCATGTTTGTATTCAGATACTGTCATACGGCCTTGCTTGAGCTCCAAGAATTCCTTACGCTTTTGATCGATGAACCGTTGACTAATATATTTCTTTTGAAATTCCGTTTGGAAGAAATCCCAAGTAACTTGTTCCTTTGGGACTATGGAAATTAAGGTCCTCCACCAATAGTAGGCTGAGTCTCGCAACAAGGATATAGCACACTTAAGACATTCATCGGGTGTGCATGACAGTTCATCAAACACTCTAATGGTGTTATCAAGCCAGAACTCGGCCTTTTCGGCATCATCAGTAACTATAGCCTTGAACTCCTCAGCCCCGCGCTTCCTAATCAGGTCTACAGGTGGTTTGCTTAGCCTCACAGGATCGATGAATCGGAGGCATTGCGGGCTCTTGGGGCGGAGTATTTAAATTCGGGAATGGTTGGAAAGCCGGATTGGTTCGGGCATATTGCGCGACCCACTCATTCATCATGGTGAAGAAGGCTTGTTTCGCCTCCATTTTGATTATTCGTGGATGATCGAGGCTCAACAGCGGTGTCCCTTGCGCGGAGCAGCCGCTACACTTTCAACGTCATCATGAAGGGTCTCCCTACCCGGGTTCCATTTGCTAATCAAAACAAAAATTTCAACCGTCAAGTCATCACATTTTTTAGCACTAACAATTTGGCATGTATAGCTAAACTTACACGCTTATGGTAGTCCTAGAACCGACTAAACCTGGCTCGATACCAATAAAATGTAACACCCCAAACCCGTGACCGTCACTAGATTTGACCACGAGGTGTTACCGGCTTACTTCCTTATTTCTCTCTTGAAATTATGAATTTTGTTCCAGGCAGGCTAGCTAACTGCGTCACTGTTACCTTAAAAATCATATCTCGAGTTCCCGAACTCGAAAACCAGTTCCGTAAATTTTACCTGAAACTAGACTCATAATTCCATCTACACATTTTTTTCTAGAATTTTTGGTTGGGCCAATTGGTACAGTTTATTAGTTAAAGTCACCCCTGTTTCAGGGTTCGACTACACTGACCTTTGCACATTACGACCTGGATATCATCTCGTACAGAGCTCCAATGCTCATACCGTTTGTTTCTAATGAAACTAGACTAAAAGGGGAATCTATGAATATAAGGCATGACTTCTAATTGTTTCTGGGTAATTTATGGTAAATTTTCAAAGTCGGAGTAGGGGATCCAGAAACCGTTCTGGCCCTGTTTCACGAAAACCTGAATATCTCTTAAAATCTGACTCATATGACCGTTTCGTTTCTTCCATATGAAAGTAGATTCATCAAGGTTCAATTTCATAATTTATTCACTATTTAATTCTACTTCTACTATTTTTAGTGATTTTTCAATCTCACCTCACTGCTGCTGGCAGCATCTGTTACTAAAGCAAACAATGACTATTTCATAATTCTTCCATGGCCAACTATAATTCATCATACATAATACAAGCTATGGCCACCTTATCAAAATTAAGGTTTCTAAGACTTGTGACTATAGGTTTTAGAATCACACTCAACCGACCACATAGGCCATTTTCGCATGGCTTAAAGTTTACAACCCAAAATTCAACAAAACAAAATAGCCTATACATGCCAAATGTTCTCCTAGATCGACTAAGGAGACAATACTAAAAGATTGTTCGCCGGTGTGATGACTTGACGACGGTTCCGAGTACACAAGAGACGAGTCCAAGAGACCTAAAATGGGTGACAAGAAAACACCGAGTGAGTTTATAACTCAAGAAGCCATAAGCATTCCACAACCATCCATTAACAAAATTATTACAACATGAAATAATGAACGAGGCTAAGTACTCCATCCATATCGAACTATATCATAGTTCCTTGGACCTTCGGTTCAATCTCATACCAAGTCATACATCCACATTTCATATTCTATACAATAAGATATTTGAGGCATTTTACACACCAACTCATTTTCACCACAATCATACAATTGCAATCATCACATAGATTTAAAGCTTACCAAGCTCAACCCCGAGCATGAACATATTACCTATTCGTCATGAGCTCAAGGTACTTACCCGATCCGCTGTCCATACTCAACTCGATGGAGACACACCCTCCATATAATTGTTCGATCGGAGATATTTATATATATATAGAGTACGCACACACAAGTGCTTAATACTCGATTTTGCACACTTAGTGCCATGCGATTTAAGCCCCACACATAGTGCCATACCTTCGAGCTCGCACACTTAGTGCCATATATTTCCAGCATGCACACTTAGTGCCATATATTTCCAGCACGCACACTTAGTGCCAATCTAAATCACCGTACACACGTATTGCCAAGACACTTAGTGCCGAAAGCAAACTTTCTACACATTTCACTATTTCTTTTACATTCAACAATTGTCATCACTCCATACACATACAATTTCATTTATATATATATAGCATCCCATTAAACACAATTGCATAGATTTTACAATCATTTAAGCAATATCAAACATATGTGCTTAATGACTTACCTTGTGTTGGGCAAATAATTCTAAGTCGGCTACTCGTTGACCTTCGATTTCCCTTGTTGGACGCTCTCCTTTAGGATCTTGAGCTTAAACAAACAAATTAACTCATTCAATCGCTTTGGTACATATGTTGGTATCCACATTCTAATGATCATATAACATACGTAATCGACATGGTAAAATTTTTATCTTGCTACCTTATGTTCTTGGCTATTCGCCAATAGCCTTATGCAATTTACTATTCTATCAATAATCCAATCACACATACACATATACATATTCGTATATTAAATAGCCACCCTCACTAACCACCCATTTTAGTTGATTTTATACAATCAAAGGCAATATCATGATTGGGTATACCTAAATAGCCGAATGTGCTAAAATTGATCTAACATCACCTATACCCTTGATTGAATGGCCGAATACTTATACTATCAATTATAGTATCGATTTTATTCTTTCAAACACATAGTCCCCATTCGGCCCTAACCATTTACTTAATGTATGTGTACAAATTCCATCTCAAAATTAGGAGTTGCAACTACAACTAGGTTACCACAATGCTCATCAATGACCGAATGCCTAAGCACAACTCTACTAAAAATTTATCCAACATCATTAACTTTGCCCTTCACTATTTTTTTTTCTAAACATCATATACAAAGTAACTTACATGTATATATAAAACCAACCTTGCTAGCACAATATCCCTTAACCGAATATCATAAACCCAAGCCACATATATAGTTCATCAAGGCCTTTCATTGGCCACATTCGCATCCCTCCCTTATGAACAAACCAATTTCAACTTTCATGAAAAATATATGTACCAAGAGCTTCAACTACTTGGCCAAATACCAAACCTCCAAACAACCAAATTTAATCCATGGAATGAATAGAACTTGAACTAATCACCTCATTTACATCTAAATTTCCAAGGGTTTCAAAGTGCTTACCTCTTCCTAAGCATCAACCAAGCCAAATCATGCACAAAAGAATTCCTTCTTCTTCCTCCTTCAAGCCACGGCAATGGAGAATAGAATGAGCATTTTCCTTCTTTTTTTTTTTTTTTCTCTAGTTACGGCACAATGGGGGCATCCATGCTCATTTTTTGTTCATTTCTTTAATGCTAGCTATTATTTTATGGCTTCCTACATACACCACTAGCATAACATGTTGGAAACATGTTCCTTGCCCATAATTTTGTCATGGCGGCCACTAACCTTGTCAAATGGGTTATTTGACATGCAACTCCATTTATTTTACTTCATTCCTTTATTAACCTCTTAAAATTAGCCACATATAATTAAATCCTTTCACATGAGTCCTTTTTCTTTCAATTCACCTTCAAATTAACTAAATCAAAGAATTAAAAAAAATTCACACATGCATTTTCACATATTTAGACAGTAACTATCATACTCAAATAATTTAGTGACTCGGTTTAGCGGTCTCGAAACCGCTTTCCGACTAGGGTCACTTTAGGGATGTCACAACTTAGCCCATATATATATACATTAGACATTAAAGTCACATACATATGAAATCATGAATCAACTCCACATATTAGCCCACACTCTCTTTTAGCCGATTGTCTAAGCCAAGATAAAAGCATCAATATGCTTGCCTCTAACCGAATACATGCAACACCAATCTTCTTCCTATGGCCGAATATGCATGTCTATGTTGAGGCCGATTATATGCTTAATACTTCCTACAAGTATGGTTACTTGTATTGATTATATATCATTTTATTTCAAGTTCAAAACTCGGCTAATACGCATATATACACTAGTAATCAAATACTAACATTTTGCACTTCACCTTACTACCATTTCACATCTACTTTCTACCATGGCCGAATGCATCAAGACAACATACCATTCAATTTTGGTCATGGGTTACACAAGGAACTTAATGTCTAACTCAAAAATGCCAAAAAGAAAATCCAAGAGTCATCAATCACCATCACATGTATCATTACAAAGCTTCACACTTAGCATGCAAATGACATCAACACAAAACCACCTTAGCCGAAACTTGACTCATCTTCATGCCTCATCACCACAACATCAAACATCAACCAAGAAGATAACACCCATGGCCGAATATCATCTCCATCTCATAGCAAAGATTCAAACCATGGGCTAGGTAGAACTCAAACTAACAACTAAAAACATGCATGAATCTAATGGACAACATCAAACATACCTTAGTCTAGCAACCCACCATAGCCGATTTTCTCAAAGCTCTTCCCCCTTCTTCTCTTTCTCCCATTCGGCCAAGAACAACATGAGAACTTCTTTTTTTTTTTTCAATTCACGACAATGGGGGGGCAACCACACACATTTTTTTTGTCATAATTTACCTTCCCATTATTATTTTATTGCCCATACTCCTTATTTTATTTTTCCTAACATACATCACTAACATAACATGTTTGTGACATGTTTCCACCCATAGCATGGCCAGCCACTATGCTTTAATTTGGCTAATTTGACATGCAAGGACAAGCACTTTCCCACATATATTAATAGGCCACTTGAACACTTGCCTAGCATATTTCTAAATTGTCTCACATAAGTCCCTACCAATAAATTTCACATACACTGACCAAATTAAAGTATGGAACTATCACACAAGCATTTACGCACATCATAAACACAGAATATAACCTTTAATTATTTATAAGACTCGGTTTCGTGGTCCCGAAACCACTTTCCGACTAGGGTCAATTTAGGGCTGTCACAACTCTCCCCCACTTAAGAAATTTTCGTCCCCGAAAATCTTACCGGTAAATAGGTTTGGGTATCGTTCCTTCATAGAGTTCTCGGTTTCCCAAGTAGCTTCTTCGATTCCATGTTTGAGCCATAACACTTTTACTAACGGAACCCTTTTGTTTCGCAACTCTTTCACTTCACGAGCTAGGATACGAATTGGTTCTTTTTCATAACTCATATCGGATTGAATTTCAACCTCTGATGGATTAATTACGTGTGACGGATCAGATCTATAACGTCGAAGCATCGAAACATGAAAGACGTCGTGAATCTTTTCAAGTTGAGGGGGCAAAATCAATCTATATGCAACTGGACCAACTCGTTCGGAGATTTCGTACGACCCAATGAATCTCGGACTCAACTTGCCCTTACGGCCAAATCTGAGTATCTTTTTCCAAGGCGAAACTTTAAGAAACACTTTATCTCCCACCTGATATTCAATGTCTTTTCATTTCAAGTCCGCATACGATTTCTAACGATCTGTGGCTGCCTTCAGACTTTCACGGATTACTTTTACTTTCTGTTCAGCATCTTTAATCAAATCAACTCTGAAAATTTTACTTTCACCGAGCTCGGTCCAAAACAATGGCGTACGGCATTTTCGACCATACAAAGCCTCGTAAGGCGCTATCTTAATGCTTGACTGAAAACTATTGTTGTAAGCGAATTCAATCAAAGGTAAATACTGCTCCCATGAACCACTAAACTTGAGGATGCAACATCTCAACATATCCTCAAGTATCTGAATTATCCGCTCGGTTTGACCATCGGTTAGTGGATGAAAAGCGGTGCTAAAATGCAGCTTGGTACCCAAAGCTTCTTGCACTTTCTTCCAAAATCGCGAGGTGAATCTCGGATCTCTATCCGACACAATAGAAATCGGTACCCCGTGTAATCTCACAATCTGAGAAACATACAACTCAGCTAGTTTCCAATGAAAAATCCGTGCGTACGGGGATAAAGTGAGCCGACTTAGTCAGTCTATCCACAACAACCCAAATCGCATCTTTCTTACTTGCCAATACCGGCAACCCAGATACGAAATCCATCGTGACACGATCCCATTTCCATTCAGGTATCATGATCGGCTGGAGTAAACCTGTAGGCACTTGATGTTCCGCCTTCATTTGTTGACATATTAAACACTTCGATACGAAATCAGAAATGTCTCGTTTCATACCACGCCACCAAAACTGGCGTCTCAGATCGTTGTACATTTTCGTACTCCCCGGGTGAATTGATATTCGGCTACAATGAGCTTCGCTCGAATCATCGAAATGAGTTCGAATTTCTTGGAACACACAAACGACTTCGAACCTCAAACAATCGTCATCATCAATTTGAAACTCGATTCCATATTCGTAACACATTCAGCCCGTTTTGCAACCAATTCATCATCGGCTTTCTGAGCTTCACGAATTTGATGAATCAACAATGGTTTGGCCTTTAATTCCACCACTAACACATTGTCGGATAGAACAGACAAGTGTACATTCATCACTCATAAAGCAAACAGTGATTTACGACTTAAGGCATCCGCAACCACATTAGCCTTTCCCGGGTGATAGTCAATGACAAGTTCATAATCTTTCAACAACTCAAGCCAACGCCTTTGTCGTAGATTCAAGTCTCTTTGAGTCATCAAATATTTGAGACTTTTGTGATCCGAATATACATGGCACTTCTCCCCAAATAAGTAGTGTCGCCATATTTTCAAAGCGAATACGATGGCAGCTAATTCGAGATCATGGGTCGAATAATTTTTCTCATGTGGCTTTAATTGTCTCGACGCATAGGCTACAACTCGACCCTCTTGCATCAATACGCAACCCAACCCAAGTAGGGAGGCATCACTATAAATGACAAACTCTTTGCCTGATTCGGCCGCACTAGAATTGAGCTTCAATGATAAGTTTTCATTGATCAAAACTTTTCGACATTTTTCCGTCCATTCAACTTAACATCTTTTTGAAGTAGCCGTCATTGGTGTGGCTATCATCGAGAAACCTTTTACAAACCGTCGGTAGTAAAGCAAGTCCCAAAAAGCTCGAACCTCAAGAATATTTCTCGGAGGCTTCCAGTTAAGTATGGCTGAAATTTTGCTCGGGTCAACTCGAATACCCGATCACGGATACCACATGACCCAAGAAGCTAACCTCTCTTAACCGTAACTCACACTTCTTCGAACTTAGCATATAACCGCTATCCCGTAAAATTTGCAACACTAATCTTAGGTGCTCAAAGATGTTCGGTCTCATCTCTTGAATAGACCAAAATGTCATCAATGAACACAACTACGAACCGGTCCAAATACTGTCTGAAGATCCGATTCATCAAATCAATAAATACCGCAGGGGCATTAGTGAGCCCAAACGGCATCACTAAGAACTCGTAGTGGCCGTCTCTCGTTCTGAAAGCAATTTTGGGTATATTCGAATCTCGAATTCGCAACTGGTAATAACCCGATCTCAAATCTATCTTTGAAAACACTGAGGCTCCATTTAGTTGATCAAACAAATCATCAATACGCGGTAACGGATATTTATTCTTTATCGTCACTTTATTCAGCTGACGATAATCAATGCACAACCTCATGGTTCCGTCCTTCTTTTTCACAAACAATACTGGTGCACCCCAAGGTGAGAAACTTGGTCGAGCGAAACCTCTATCCGTCAATTCTTGCAACTGAGATTTCAACTCTTTTAACTCGGTTGGTGCCATACGATACGGAGCTATCGAAATCGGCGTAGTCCCAGGTACAAGCTCAATACCAAACTCTACCTCCCGAACAGGTGGTAAACCCGGTAATTCCTCGGGAAAAACATTCGGGTATTCACAAACCACCGGCACAGATTTGGGTTTCTTTTCTAACTCTTTTTCATCAAGTACATACGCAAGGTATGCTTCGCACCCCTTTCTTACATATTTCTGGGCCAACATTGATGATATTACAGCTGGCAACCCCTTTAAGTCCGTAGACTCAACTCGGATTATCTCATTATTTGCGCACCTCAAATCAATAGTCTTGCTTTTGCAATTCACAACCGCATCATGCACGGTTAACCAATCTAAACCGAGGATAACATCAAATTCATCAAACAGAAAAAGCATCAAGTCCGCCGGAAAATAGGAACCTCGAATTACTAGGGGACATTTCTTACACACTTTGTCGACAAGCACGTAACGACCCAAGGGATTTGACACCCGAATTACGAACTCAGTAGACTCAATAGGTAAAGTCTTACTGGATGCTAAGGTTTCACATATATAAGAATGAGTAGAACCAGGGTCAATCAAAGCAATCACATTAGTATCAAAGAGAGTAAAAGTACCAAGATAACATCCGGCGAGGAAGCATCCTCGCGTGCGTGTATCGCATAAGCCCTAGCAGAGCACGAGCCTCGAGATCCGGTCGTAGCATCCCTAGATCCTCTCGACCACCACTAGCATTGCCCGTATTTCTAGATGGTCTACCTCGGCGGTGGTAGCACCCGGTTTCCCACTCGATTTACATTCTGCTCGCATAACCTCGGGCAATCTTTAATAAAGTGGTCAACCGACCAGACTTGTAACAGAGCGGTCATGGAATCTACAACTCCCGAATGCCATTTACCACAATATCGGTACTCCACTGTCTCGACGATCGGTTCCAACATTGGCGATCAAGTGACTCGTGCACTCACTGGGGTCGATCGCGATCTCGTCTAGAAAAGGCCGAAGTGTTTCTAGATCGGCCTAAATCATCTCTATATTTCTTTGATGACTGTGGGAAGGGCTTCCCCGAAGACCTCTTACGAAACTCCTTTGCTCCCATATCAGCTTTTCTTTTCTCCATACTGAGCTCCTCAGCTTTGCAAGCTCGCTCGACGAGTACCACAAATTCTCGGATTTCTAAAATGCCAACACACAGCTTTATATCATCATTCAGTCCATCCTCGAAACGTTTACACATCACGGCCTCTGAAGAAATGCATTCTCGCGTGTATCGGCTAAGCCTCACAAATTTTCGTTCATAGTCGGTAATCGACATGGAACCTTGTTTAAGTTCAAGAAATTCCTTCCGTTTTTTATCAATGAATCTCTGACTGATATACTTCTTTCGAAACTCAGTTTGGAAAAACTCCCAAGTTACTTGCTCTCTGGGCACAATAGAAGTCAACGTATTCCACCAATAGTAGGCAGAATCATGTAGTAAGGAGATAGTACACTTTAGGCACTCATCGGGTGTGCAAGATAGTTCATCTAGTACTCGGGTAGTGTTGTCCAACCAAAATTCAGCTTGCTCGGCATCATCGCTGTCCGTAGCTTTAAATTCAGTAGCCCCATGTTTTCGGATTCTGTCAACTGGGGGTTTATTTGACCTTATTTGGTCAGTTGCCGGAGGTATTAGGGGTGCGGGGGTGGCATTAGTCGGGAATGGAGGTTGTGGAACAGCCGTATTAGTTCGAATGTATTGGTTGAACCAATCATTCATCACGCTATAAAAAACTTGTCTAGCTTCATCATTCGGATTACTAGCATTAGGTTGAGAGTCCGCCGCGCGCTGTCCCTTGTGTGCGGAGCAGCGCTACACTCTCAAGATCATCACTACCGCTTCGGTTGGGAGCGGATCCATTACTATAAATAAACACATTTGCAATGTCAGAAATCACCACACTATCAAATAATCACATAAAATGGCATGTATAGCTAGACCCAAACACATTACGGTAGTCCTAGAATCGACTAAACCGTAGCTCGATACTAATAAATTGTAACACCCTTGCACTCGAGACCGCTGTCGAGTCAGACACGAGGGGTTCGCAGACTTAAATCACTTATTTGCACAGTCCATTTTAAATTTCCAGATGAACTGGCTAACTGCGTCACTTTCACCTTAAAAATCATATCTCGAGTTCCAAAACTCGAAAACCAGTTCCGTAAATTTTTCCTAAAACTAGACTCATATTTTCATCTAAAAATTTTTTTCTAGAATTTTTGGTCAAGCCAATTAGTACAGTTTATTAGTTAAAGTCTCCCCTATTTCAGGGTTCGACTACACTGACCTTTGCGCATTATGACTTGGATATCTCCCTGTACAGGGCTTCAATACTGATTCCGTTTGTTTCTAATGAAACTAGAATCAAAAAGGAATCTATACATATAAGGCATGACTTCTAATTATCTCTGGTTAATTTATAATGAATTTCCAAAGTCGGAATAGGGAATCCAGAAACCGTTCTGGCCCTGTTTCGCGAAAACCTAAATATCTCTTAACATACTGTTCATATGATCGTTTTGTTACTTTCCTATGAAAATAGATTCATCAAGGTTCGATTACATAATTTATTCACTATTTAATTCCATTCCTACTATTTTTAGTGATTTTTCACATTAGTGTCGCTGCTGCTATCAGCATCTATTTTTAAGGTAGACTTTACCTATTACATAGTTTCCATGATTCAACTAGCCCTTTTGCATAAATAGCACAAAATATGATCATGATTAACCATTCCAATGGCTAATCGTTCCCAAACATTTCCATACCTCTTAATGAACAACATACAAAACGATTATAATACTACGCTCAAAGTGTATATAAGCCATTTTCGCATGGCTATCCAAATTTATACAAAACCAAAGGGTACATGACCCACAACAAAAAGGGTAGTCCTATACATGCCATTTCAAGGTTCAACCAAAAGTGTACCAAAAGGGGCTTTGATAGTGTGGGAGACTTCGACTTCAATAATCCCGAGTCTGATAGATGACGAACCAAAATCTATAAAACAGAGATTCAAAGAACGGAGTAAGCATTTAATGCTTAGTAAGTTTGAGCCATAATATTTGACATAACTAAAGTGTAGCATTCATATGGCTAAACAGATAATTTCATATGCACAAATTCTCAATATCATACTTACTTCACATTACCAACCCTTATATTCATACACAAAAGATCAACTTAGCTAAAGGCCAAGAGCTCATTTACCGAATCGAAATAATACTAATTGTAAGGGATCAACTAAATCAATGCATATACGAGACATACCTCATTGCTGGGATTTTACGAGCATATTAATTGAAACTATTACAGCAAGGTCGCCATTCCCAAGCCAAGTACCTTTGGGATTTAACCGATATAGCTACTTGCTCAATGCCTTGGGACATAGCTCGGATATAGTAACTCGCACCAATGCCTTCGGACTTAGCCCGGATATAGTAGTCGCACAAATGCCTTCGGACTTAGCCCGATGTAATAACTCGCACAAATGCCTTCGGACTTAGCCCGGATATAGTAACTCGCACAAATGCCTTCGGACTTAGCTCGAACTAATCACTAGCGCAAATGCCTTCGGACTTAGCCCGGTTATCATCCGAATATTCATGCACATATCAATAAATCATGAAACATTTATATCTCATTTTCATAATTAGAGTTCAAACACAAGTCACGATAAGCACTCCCATTTTCGCTCACTAGCCACATACAAACAAGCATGGTTTAGTTTGCTTTATGACACGATCTCTATGCACATACGGCTACCCGTCATAACGATAGACTAATTAGCTCATCATATAATTCAAGTAGAATCATCATATCACCGTATATTTGTTATGCTCATACATCATAACTTAATCAAATCATAAACTAAGTCTCATTGCTCGAAAACTTACCTCGGATGTTGTCGAACGATTTCGATGGCTATTCGACCACTTTTTCCTTCCCTTTATCGGATTTAGTTCCCCTTTGCTCTTGAGCTTAATTTAACAAATAAATTGATTTAATCATTTGAGCATCAAAAGAGGAACTCAAGGTACTTAGCCCATATTTATATACATTAGACATTAAAGTCACATACATATGAAATCATGAATCAACTCCACATATTAGCCCACACTCTCTTTTAGCCGATTGTCTAAGCCAAGATAAAAGCATCAATATGCTTGCCTCTAACCGAATACATGCAACACCAATCTTCTTCCTATGGCCGAATATGCATGCCTATGTTGAGGCCGATTATATGCTTAATACTTCCTACAAGTATGGTTACTTGTATTGATTATATATCATTTTGTTTCAAGTTCAAAACTCGGCTAATACGCATATATACACTAGTAATCAAATACTAACATTTTGCACTTCACCTTACTACCATTTCACATCTACTTTCTACCATGGCCGAATGCATCAAGACACCATACCATTCAATTTTGGTCATGGGTTACACAAGGAGCATAATGTCTAACTCAAAAATGCCAAAAAGAAAATCCAAGAGTCATCAATCACCATCACATGTATCATTACAAAGCTTCACACTTAGCATGCAAATGACATCAACACAAAACCACCTTAGCCGAAACTTGACTCATCTTCATGCCTCATCACCACAACATCAAACATCAACCAAGAAGACAACACCCATGGCCGAATATCATCTCCATCTCATAGCAAAGATTCAAACCATGGGCTAGGTAGAACTCAAACTAACAACTAAAAACATGCATGAATCTCATGGACAACATCAAACATACCTTATTCTAGCAACCCACCATAGCCGATTTTCTCAACGCTCTTCCCCCTTCTTCTCTTTCTCCCATTCGGCCAAGAACAACATGAGAACTTCTTTCTTCTTTTTTTTTCAATTCACGGCAATAGGGGGGGCAACCACACACATTTTTTCTGTCATCATTTTACCTTCCCATTATTATTTTATTGCCCATACTCCTTATTTTATTTTTCCTAACATACATCACTAACATAACATGTTTGTGACATGTTTCCACCCATAGCATGGCCGGCCACTATGCTTTAATTTGGCTAATTTGACATGCAAGGACAAGCACTTTCCCACATATATTAATAGGCCACTTGAACACTTGCCTAGCATATTTCTAAATTGTCTCACATAAGTCCCTACTAATAAATTTCACATACACTGACCAAATTAAAGTATGGAACTATCACACAAGCATTTACGTACATCATAAACACAGAATATAACCTTTAATTATTTATAAGACTCGGTTTCGTGGTCCCAAAACCACTTTCCGACTAGGGTCAATTTAGGGCTGTCACACCTCGGTTTAGTCCCGAACCACCTCAATGTATGTTTTAGGCCTCGAATGTAACACCCCAAACCCGGCCTGAAAGTTTGGCTCGAATCTGGCATGTCACATTGAAGTGTTTTTCGAAAACCATGTTTCCATTAAAAACCCTTCTTAATAATAAAAACTTATACCCTTTTTAAACCTTGTTAGAAGCCTTAGCTGAATAACATTCTTAACAACTTTGTGAAAATCTTGGCAGTTGCAGAAACTTGATTTAAAAACAATTGCGGATACGTGATGTTTTGAACAACAATAGTTGCATTGGAAAACCATGTTCTAATACTAGCAATTATAAGAACAATAAATAAAATTCCAAATTTGAAATCCAGAAAATTACAACGGCTTTACTACAACCCACATAAAAATATTTAAAAGTAATAATCAAAACTATAACATAAGCAGTTTGTGTGGCTTCCTCCGAGCCCCTCACAGCTCCGATCCGTCTAAGGCTAGAAATTACCTGAAAGGTTAATAAACAGAGTGAGTTTACGAAAACTCAGTGTGAAATCCCCTACTATATAAAAGAATTAAAAGTCTGGCCCCAGCCCTACTTACAGTTTCAGTATCAATTAGGCCTTAGCCCATTATAACAGGCAGTACCAGATGGGCTTTAGCCCATTACAGAATAAGAAACATTATCAGAACTAGAATCAAAATGAGACTCAGAATCAGGTGACAGAATCAAAATCAAAACCGTAATCGAATTAGGTAATGTAATCGTAATCAGATCGTGTAATGTAATCGTAATCGTAATGTGAATGCAAACCCAACCCAATCCATCCGTGATACACCCCGCACTCAACCTTACACCATGTGGGAGACAACTCAACCTACCCATCCGCTACACACCACAAAATTTGCAAATGAGGTCGCGGATATTGTGACGAAGTCACCAGATATGATATTGTGGCTAGGCCACCGTATCAGATATATATATGTGGAAGCCACCAGATTGTAGCGAGCTCATGATATTGTGACGAAGTCACCGTATCAGATATATATGGCGAGGCCACAGATTGCAAATGAGGTCGCTGTAACGCTTCCTCCATCAATATAACCCATATCCCATGCAATGTATATACATGTCATCGCATACAACATACGTAATCGTAATATAATGTCCATATTTGAATCAAACAATCACAGTCAAGTCATTCATATCACCAACATATATTCACAATCAAACCACAACCACACGGTCCAAGTTAGTCACTTGCCCACAAGGGCAAAATAATCATTTAACACCCTAGGGTAAATGGTAATTTTACCCTACAAGGGTATCTTGGTAATTCTACCCTACAGGGTATTTCAATAATTCTACCCTACTGTGGGTATTTCTAGTATTTCTACCCTACAAGGGTATTTCTAATTCTACCCTATGGGGTATTTTAGTAATTCTACCCTACTGTGGGTATTTTGGTATTTCTACCCTATGTGGGTATTTCTAGATTTCTACCCTATAAAGGTATTTCGGTATTTCTACCCTACAAGGGTATTTCGATAATTTTGTAAATCGAAGGTAAAACGGTAATTCTGTAAATCAGGGGTACTTTGGTAATTTTACAAGTCGAGGGTATTTCAATAATTTCACAAATCAGGGGTATTTTGGTAATTTTACAAACTAGGGGTATTTTGATAATTTTACAAACCAAGGGTATTTTGATAATTTTACAAACCAAGGGTATTTTGGTAATTTTATAAACAAAAGTTATTTTAGTAATTTTACAAACCAGGGGTATTTTGGTAATTTTGTAAACCAAGGGTATTTTGGTAATTTTACAAACCAGGGGTATTTTGGTGATTTTATTAACCAAGGGTATTCTAGTAATTTTACAAACCAAGGGTATTTTGGTAATTTTGTAAACCAAGGGTATTTTGGTAATTTTACAAACCAGGGGTATTTTGGTGATTTTATAAACCAATGGTATTTTAGTAATTTTACAAACCAGGGGTATTTTGGTAATTTGGTAAACTAAAGTATTCTAAACAGGGATAACAATACGAATGGGCCTAAAGTTCTTTCTACTAAATGGGCCCACACGCTCGTGTGGCCCTTTTAGCCCAAATCTAGCCACAGATATGAGATTTACCTAGCCTAGTCCAATATTTACTACACAATCAAACAACTCATTTAATTGGGCCCGTAGGCCCATTGGGCCCACATGGCCCCTTTCGGCCCATTGTGGCCCGAAGTACCCATCCTACAGCTAGAGTAGTGAGAAATACACACCTGATTGGAGACTGGAGTTAATCCACGCTCCGAGCACTCTTAGCCAGCACCCAACCCAACCGAGCACGCCACAAAGTGAAAGGGATTAGCCAAGAAGGGTACCTTTACTCTCCTCATGGTTCTCTCTATTTAAAGCCAGCTTCGCATCCACTCTTATGTTAGCTTCCCGATATGGGATCCCTCCATCATCAGAGTTTAAATTCAACACCAACTCCTGCCGCCCCTTGTTAGCAAAATAAATGCTCTTTGCTTACCATGGGATTCAACCCATGCCTCCCCTTAAATGCTCCATACGCTACTTGCCACTAAGCCACAAGGCTTTTGTGTCACAATTTCTCCAACAATATTCTTAAGGCCTACCTACTACACCTGTGGTTTGATTCACCTTAAACCAGAATTTTGCTAGAGTCCGTGTTTGAAACCGTGGACTTCTCCAACACTTCTCAAAGACACTTAACCACTAAAACAAGCCTTCAACTACTAAATTTTCACACACAACAGAATATTATAAGCTGCCTTCAACCGCTACCATGCTCAAGGGCCAAAACTTCTAGGCCCAAATTTAGGGTGTTACATCGAAGGCCTGTATAAGGGACGATTTACATGTGTTTGAAAAGTTTTAAATTGGATAAAATTTTATGGCCCGATTTTGCATGTTTGTGAATATTTAAGTCCGGTAACGCCTCGAACCCTGTCCTAGCTTCGGATACGGATAAGGGGTGTTACATTTTCAGTTGGAAAGAAAAAGAAAATAGAGAAAATATGTAGAGGGGAAATTTGCAAGGAAAATTCGGTAGGGAGAGAGTGGAATGATTTAGGTTACTCCCAAATTCCTTGTTTTGCTTCCACTAAACCCCAGCTGTTGCAAACATTCAGTATCCCAAGCGAACTCAAACACTCTGACAGCTTTAGTAACAAAAATATGCCTTCATTCAGACTCGAACCCAAGACCTCCCTCACATCCACACTCCCCTTATCCACCAGACCTTCAGGCCATTCTTGTAAGCTTTTCAGACCAATTACTTATAAGCCCTATAACCCAAGACAAGGCTTCATACATATAAAAACCAAATTTTTCCCAAGCTAAGGTTTGAAGTCAGGACCTCTCACACACACCCAGAGCACTTAACCACTGAAGCAGATACACAATTGTATCAATTAATCACAAAAGCCAAAACATAAAATTTGGGGCCTTACAACTCTACCGTCCTAAAAGAAAATTTCATCCTTGAAATTTACCTGATCAGAAAAGGTGAGGATACTGTTGACGCATCGAATCCTCTGGCTCCCAAGTAGCCTCCTCAATGCTGTGATTCCGCCATAGCACCTTCACTAAGGGGATGGATTTCCTACATAGAACTTTAACATCGTGATTCAAAATCTGAACTGGCTCCTTCTCAAAAGTCAGATCTGATTGAACTTTAATTTCCTCCACAGGCACAATGTGTGTAGGATCAGAGCGGTAGCATCTCAACATCGAGACATGGAACACATCATGTATATGATCCAACTCTAGAGGTAGCTCTAACTGATATGCGACTAGTCCTACTCGTTTCAGAATTCGATAGGCCTAATAAACTGTGGACTCAACTTATCCTTGCAACCGAACCTTAACATCTTCTTCCATGGCGAGACCTTAAGAAAAACCATGTCCCCTACAGAATACTCAATGTCATTCCTCTTCAAATCAGCATAGGACTTCTGTCTATCAAAACTCTAGAGCCAGAGCATGTTGCTCACCTAACTCAGTCCAGCATAAGGGAGTGCGACACTTACGACCATACAGTGCCTCGTACGGTGCCATTTGTATTCTAGATTGATAGCTGTTATTGTAAGCGAACTCTGTTAACAGAAAGTACTCCTCCCAACTACCTCAGAAATCTATAATGCAAACCCTCAACATGTCCTCCAGTATCTGGATCATCCTCTCTGACTAACCATCTGTCTGAGGATGGAAAGCAATTCTGAAGTCTAATCTCGAATCCAAAGCCTCGTGAAGCTTCTTCCAGAACCAAGACGTAAACTGAGGATCCCTATCAGAAATGATCGAAATAGGAACCCCATGAAGTCTCACTATCTTTGAGATGTAAAGCTTAGCCAACTTTTGTAGGGAGAAGTCTGTCCTGACCAGAATGAAATGTACAGTCTTGGTCAATCGATCCACGATGACCCAAGCGGAATCCTTCTTAGTGGGTGTTAGAGGTAACCCACTAACGAAGTCCATCGTTACTCGCTCCTATTTCCACATCGGTATCTTAACCGGCTGTAGTAAACTCGAAGGTAACTGATGTTCATCCTTAACCTACTGACACATCAAACAGCGAGCAACAAAGTTGGTAACCTTAAGTTTCAACCCTGGCCGCCAATATAACTCTCGCAAGTCTCGGTACATTTTCTTTCCACCGGGGTGTATAGCATAAAGGCTGCTATGCGCCTTTCTCAGTATCGACTGTCTTAAGTCATCATCATTCGGCACACAAATCTGTCCTTAGAAACACAATACCCCATCATCATTAATTCTAAAACCTGAAGTGATCCTACTCTCCACCTGACGGAACCTCAACTCAAGAGACTTATCTCCCTTCTGTTTATCCCTGATCTTATCAATCCATATCGGTCTTACTTGTAGCTCAGCCAATAGACTCCCATCATCATATAAACTGAGTCGAGCGAACATCGCTCTCAAGTCGGTCATAGCCCTACGGCTTAACGCATCGGCCACCACATTGGCCTTACCAGGATGATACTCGATACAGCAGCCATAATCCTTAAGCAGTTCAACCCATCAATGCTGTCTAAGGTTTAACTCCTTTTGAGTGAGGAGATACTTGAGGCTCTTATGGTCCGTGTAGATGGTACACTTCTCACCGTACAGATAGTGCCTCCAGATCTTAAGGGTAAAGACTACTGCCGCCAACTCCAAATCATGCATCAGATAATTAACCTCGTGAGTCTTGAGCTACCAAGATGCATAAGCAACAACTTTACCGTCTTGCATCAGAACACAACCCAAACCCACATGTGACGCATCACTGAAAACCATGAAATCCTTACCAAATTCAGGTTGAATCAGAACAGGAGTCTGAGTTAACACTGTCTTGAGCTTATCAATGCTCTCCTGCTGTGCATCAGTCCAAATGAAAGGAACTCCCTTCGCAAAAGCTTAGTCAATGGAGCTGCGATCAAAGAGAACCCCTCTACGAACCGTCTATAATATACTGCCAGCCCTAGAAAACTGCGAACCTCAGACACATTCTTCGACTGTTTCCAATCCAACACAACCTCAACCTTACGAGGGTCCACTCTAATCCCCTCCACAGAAACTACATGTCCTAGAAATGTCACTTTTCGAAGCCAGAATTCACACTTACTGAACTTCACATACAGTTGCTTCTCACAAAGAATCTATAATACCACTTGCAGATGCATATCATGCTCATCCTCGATCTTAGAATATATTAAGATGTCGTCGAGGAACACTACCACAAACTGATCTAAGTAGGGCTGGAACACTCGATTCATCAAGTCCATGAATGTCACTGGTGCATTAGTCAACCCAAAGGGTATAACTAGGAACTCGTAATGTCCATATCGAGTCCTAAATGCTGTCTTAAGCACATCGGCTTCCTTTACTCTCACATGATGGTAACCTGACCGCAGATCAATCTTAGAGAACATTGAAGCCCCTCTGAACTGATCGAATAATTCGTCTATCCTCGAAAGTGGATACTTATTCATGATCGTTACTTTATTCAATTGGCGGTAATTTATACACATCCTCAATGTACCGTCTTTTTTCTTTACGAACAGAACAGGTGCTCCCCATGGAGATACACTAGGTCGAATAAATCCACGATCCAACAACTCCTATATTTGAGCCTTTGATACGTGATATTCGCAACAGGTTTTAGAAATTTATAATTAATCGTTCTTGAAACTAACTATTATTATGATGAAGGCAAGTGTACCTATCAAGCAGTAATATAGCTTTAGCAAGACCAGATTGTCGAACCCAAAGGAACCAAGAGTACTAGTAATTGCTTTCTTTTTATTATCTAGCCTAAAAATTAAGGGATTTGTTTATCTAAACTAATTAACTAAACTAAGGGTGCACAGAGAGAAAATTGGGGAAAAGCTTTTGGGAAAACTCGATTGATTAAGAAAATACCCAAGGAAAAATCCACCTAAACTTCACTTGTTATTTGACTCTGAATCAGACGATTTATTTATTTGACTTGATCCGTAGAAATCCCTAAGTTATATTATTATCTCTCTCGAGACTAATAATGTCTAACCTTAGGTTGATTAATTGAAATCTCTTTCTAATTAACACCCTAGTGTTGTATTAACTCGATCTATGGATCCCTTATTAGGTTTCACCCTAATCCGGTGAAATCTTGTCACCCTATCTCTAGGCGTGCAATCAACTCCGCTTAATTATGACAAATTTACTCTTAGACAGGGACTTTTGCTCCTCTGAATAAGCACATTAACTTGAATCAATATCCTAGAATATTAAAACAAGAATTAAAAACACATAATTAAGAACAAGTCAAATATTTATCATACAATTCAGATAATATTAACAAGATTCGTCTTAAGTTTCATTCCCCTTAGGTATTTAGGGGTTTTAGTTCATAATTATGAAAGAAAACATCTCAAAAGAATAATGATAACAAAACCTAAAGAAAACCCAAAACTCTTGAAGGAAATTGAAGGGAGATCTTCAGTCTTGACGATGAATCCGGTTTCTGAGATGGATCAATAGGCTTTCTTTGAGTAATTCCTTGCCTCCTACTCCGTGTGTCTCCTCCTAAGTGCCTCCTCAGGTGTTTTGTGACAGCCCTAATTTGACCCCAGTTGGAAAGTGGTTTCGAGACCACAAAATCGAGTCATAAAAATAATTAGATGTTATATTCGATGCTTATTATATGTGAAAGTTTATGTATGAAAATTTCATGCTTTGATCTTGTCAATTATATGCGAAACTATTAAATAGGACTTATGTGAAAATTTTTGAAAATGCTATAGGCTAATATGTAGTGGCCAAATAACTTATAGTATGAAATAAGTGGATTTGCATGTCAAATATCCCACTTTAGTTATAGTGGCCGGCCATGATAATAATGGTAAGTAAAATATGTGTTGTTTAATAATATTATATGGTAATGGTTTAATTTATGAAATAAAAAAAATTAAGTAAAATAAGAAAAGATAATAGAAAAACAAAAGAAAAACAAAATGTTGGTTTCATCTTCTTCCTTAGTAGCCGAACTTTAAAGAAGAAAAGGGGATATAGCATTCGGCCATCTTAAGCTTAAAACAAGGTTAGTTATTCATGTTAGATTTTGAAATTTTAGCTTATTTTAAGTTAGTTACTAAGTTCCTTACTTAGCCCATGTTAAAATTTTGGATTTGGGTGGTGAATGGAGCATTCGACCATGGTTGTTAATGAAGAGATTTGATTATTTTCTTTATGTTTTGATGAATAAATGTTGATGAGAGAAGTTTGATCTAGTTAAAAATTTAATTTGATACTATTTATATGTGTAATAGCCGAACTTGGACTTGCTTAGTTACTTGAATAAATGTTTTGTATTTAAATTCTAGAATGTGAGTATTGCCGTTTAGATGATTTGAAAAGAATAGGGTAGATGTTTGAATGTCTAAAGGTTCAGTATTGTACATGAATTCTAATGGTATGATTTTGTAAATGCCGAATGAGCTATAGGAGGTGTGGATGACTTTTATGCATGCGAGTGTGTGTATGCCATTTAGTTGGTGACATTCGGCATTTCTTAATTAACATTAGAGATGATTGCATGAAATCGGCATGTGTATTTGTGAAAATGCCGAATGTGAACTTGGATAATATTGAGTAATGTATGTGCTTTAAAATGATGGAATGGAGTGGATGCTTTAAATGTGTTATGAACAATTATAAGTTAAATTAAGGTTTGCTAAATTATCATTGTTATTGCCGAATATGTGCTTAATTAAAGAAGAATTTGTTGTTGAATATTTTAAATGATTTAGATAGTTATAAATTAAGTTGAAGCTTGGTAAAATTGAATAATTGTGGCTTAATTGTTTAATGGCAATTGGCTATTGTGGTGAAATGCAATGTTAATATTTAGTTGCTAGTGTTTATATGTGTGTTATTTAATTTGAACTTGAATAATGATTTGAGCATGATGTGTTGTATTGAGATTATGCTTAAGTGAAATTATAGATATATGTGATGAAATTGATTGGTGATATACATGTTTAAATAATATGAATGCAAAGAGTTGTGAAAGAGTAAATTGTAGTAAATCTGCTTGGGACAGCAGCTGTAATGTGAATTTGGAAAAATCACCATAAATTGTGGGAGTGGAGTTAGAAGCTGAATAAATTATGTAATTAAATCTTAATGAGTCTAGTTTCAAATGAAATCAACAAGAACGTATTTTGACTTCTGTACAATTAGAAATTTGATTCGTAGTAAAGGGTGGTCAGATTAGTCAAACAGTAAAACAGGGGAAAACTTTAAGAAAAATATGGTATTGTTTGGCCAAACTAAAAATTCTGAAAATTTTATGGTTAAAATATATGAGTCTATTTTCAGGGAAATTTTACGGAAATTGATTTGGAGTTTCGTAGCTCCAATTATAAATAATGTAGTGACTGTTGCTCAGGAAGACAGCTTATTGTGAATTTGTGATTATATGATAAACATTGATAAAAATTTGTTAATGAGTTATTTAATGTTTTCTTATAAACTTACTATGATCTATATGTGTGAAAGTCGAATATATATATATATATTATATTTTTAAAGTAATTCTTGAATAGTCGAATAATGACTAGTTTAAAATTGTTGAATTTAAGCTCAAGAGCAAAGAGGGTCGAAGTTGGATAGGGGAAAGGAGAAAGTAATTGAGTAGTCTTTCCGCAACTGTTCAAGTATATCCGAGGTAAGTTTTGAATAGTCACATTTAGTACGTAATTGATAATGTCTTGATATGTGTATGATAACAGTACTACAATCTATTGATTCTATTTGAATATAGTTGACTGACAAATAATTTATATTTAAGGCTTAAAGCCGAATAGACATTAGAAGTTAAGCTTGGAAAGTAAAATGGACATATATTCTTATGTATGTTATTGAGCCAAAAGTTATATGAATGGTGCCCATGTTATGCTATTATTCGAATGAAATAAATGAACTATGATTGTGAGATGTTATGTGGATTGAATTTTCTTGCGAATAAGTATGCATGACATTTAGTGATGTATATCCGGACTTAAGGTCCGCAGGCTATGTGCTGGAATTATATCCGGACTTAAGGTCCACAGGCTATGTGCTGGAATTATAACCGGACTTAAGGTCAGCAGGCTACGTGCTGGAAATATGTCCGGGCTAAAGTCCCACAGGCTTCGAGCTGGTATTATACCGAGTTTAAATTCCTGCAGGCTTGTGCTAGTAATCGGTTTAAAGTTCTAAGACCTGACAGGCTTAATGCCAGTAAATTAAGTAAGATTACGATATTGAATGTTCGCAGTAAACCATTGTTGAGTAAGTACTATACATTTAAGATGTTCAGGTACGTATTACTTACACATCGGTATTTCGAAGTGAATCATTAGCATCAAAGAAGAATATATATATATATATATATATATATATAAATGTGATTGATGGTTATATTTGCGAATATGAGAATGATTTAATCAGTCATGGTATATTTGTATATGAATTATATGTTAAAATTACTTTATGTACTCATGTACATTCAGTCAATGATTTTGTGAATTATTAGTATTAAAGAATGATACTTAAGTGTGAATTATTGTTATATCTACGAGTAAAACAATGACCTATTCGGTCAAATGTTGTTAATATATGAGATTATTTGATTTAAATGCATCGTATGAACTTTAAGTAAAAGAAAAATATGTGCTGAGAATCTATGTTTATGTTTATGTGTATTTGGCCATGAAGCAATTTGAATTGAGAATAAGTCTGTTTAAATGAATGTTTCGATTTTCGATAAGTCTTAATTTTTTGTGATGCTTAAAACTTACTAAGCTTTGAAAGGTTACTCTGTTCTTTATTTCTCTGTTTTATAGATTGTTGATTTTGGCCACCGACTCGGGGATCGTCAGCAGTTCATCACACTATCGATCTTTTTGGTACAGTTATATTTTGGACTCGATATGGCATGTATAGGTTAGGCTGATGATAACGATGTTTGGAAATTGTAAATATTTTAGCCATACGAAAATGGCGTATAACTTAAATATCAGTATGTATTTCAGCTCGATCTCTATTTATGTTTATTGACAATGTGAATGAGATAATTAAATGTTTAGTTCGGTAATACCTCTTAGCCTTAATCCGACGATCGGATTCGGGTTAGGGGTGTTACATGTTTAAATAGGCTTTAGAATGCCTAAGAGCCCTCAAAAGTGGCCTTTTCCAAATAGGACTATACTTGGGCTCGACAGGGACACGCCCGTGTGCTATTGCTTCAGACCGTGGTCAAGGCTGCTAAATAGGCACGGGCATGTAGTCTACCCATGTAAGTCATGCTTCGATCCTGCCAAATTGACACGGCCGTGTGGCTTACCTGTGTGAGGAAGTCTAGGCCGTGTTGATTTCCCATGTGGGTCCATTTTCTCCGTTTTCGGCCCGTTTTTCGCTCTTTTTACTCTCCTATGCTCGCCTAAGTATAAAACATGAAATTAAAGGATTAGGAGCATTGAATTCACCAAATCTAAGGAGAAATCATCCATAAATGTGCTAAGCATGGGATAAAAATATGTATAGATTATGGTTTATCAAATACCCCCACACTTAAGCATTTGCTTGTCCTCAAGCAAAATCCTCAACTCACAATCAAAATAAATTCTTCTCAATCTATAATCTCTATCAATAATATCTAAAAATAAATCATAAGTAATCATACATTGATAATTCAACTAGAAGAACATCAAAGTTTCAAACATTCCAAGTTAAGCATTTTATCACGAAAACATAGGTGTTTCCCCTCATCTAAATGATTACCTTTGATTCAAAATAAAACAAAGTTTTATCATCTTCACTAAAGATTCACTCAAATCACTCGAGGTGTTTAAGGACAATAAATGAAGCACTCATTAGTCAATATGAAATGTTATTACCATAGGCTTGCATGAAAATCAAATCTCCACCACTATAAATTGAGATGATACATCAATCAAAAGGTCTTTAGAAGGTTGTAATGTGGCTTTGGTTAGGGGTTGTAGTCACAAGCTGGAAGAAAAGGTTAGCATCGAGATTGAATTGAAAAATTACCTAAATAGAAAAATAACTAGTCATTACTTGAATACATGTGAACTTCTCCTCAAAATATAGAATTGAACACTTACACATGAAAACAATGAATTACTACTAAAATATGTATGTATTGTAATTTATTATTATTATTTTTAAGAACAAGTCAAATAATATAGGCTATCTATAAAAAAAACATAGCTAAGCAATTTATTCAAATCAAATCTCGACAAAAAGAGGGATCAAATTAATTAAGGGGATTTCAACAATAATGGATTAAAGGTTAATGTTGAGGGTAAATCAATAAATGGGTTATTGGGCTCAATGGGGTTCACTAAGGGTTAATTGTGAAGGTAGACTTTTATGGAGTGAGTGGGTTAAACCTAAGTGCCTTTATCATCTTGACATATCAACTCAAGGGTGTGGTCTTGACATGCATAATCAAGCAAGCTCTAGAATAACAAATCAATATTGACACACTCATTATCAATAATAACAGTGAGCATGAAAGAAACAATAGATGCTCTAAAGGCTCAAGATCTCACAAAATTTATGGCTTTTTGATGTTAACCATGTGAATTTTAACTCGAGATAATACCTAAACTTGAGGAAACAACCTAAAAATTTTTAATTCTCAAAAATCAACTTATCCTGCTTGATTCTCTAATTCCTTAAAGTTTAAACAATCAATGCATGAATGCCTATTTTTTAATTCAAGACATATCAATAACAATCATAAATTAATCAAAATTCATTCTAATAATGATATGAGAAGATTATTTGAGAACAAGAAAAAATTCAGGGATTTTTTTGATAATGATATAAAAGACTCCCACACACTTAAGATGTACATTGCCTTCAATGTACAAAGATAGATATGCTAAAAAATATAGATATATAATCATAAGATAGGGAGAGAAGTGAAACTTCCTGAATGATGAATGAACTCCTTGAATTGGAGTTATGGAGAATAATCGATCAAGGCAATGATGAGAGTGGAGGAGGATACTCCAGTGGTGGTAGAGGTTCATTAGTCTATAAGTCCTGTGCCAAAAGAATATTATATCTAGTAGTAGCTATGGTCGTGGTCGAGCAGGACATGGCAGTCGTGGAGAACCTTTTTCAGTGGAGTTTTTAGTTCCTAAGTGATGATGAGCTTTGGAGCTCTTTATGACTGTGATAAAATCAATAACTCTTTAGGAAATATAAGGAAGTATAATAACTCGTAATGAAATAGCAGAAACTATAAATTATTCAATAAATTTATAAAACCTAAAATTGAAATAATATTAAAGGAAAATAGAATTAAAAGTACTTAAAGAAGATAAATAAAGATAAAAGTGGAAATAAAAATAAAAAATAAAAAGTCTTTAAACATCGTCATCAACGGATGATTCGTGAGGTGGTCGACAAATTTGATAAAGAGTAGCATCAATGTGATCAAAGCGCTGAAAACACTGCTGCTCAAATCGAGTAAGGCACTCAGAGATGTCAGAGTATGAAGCCGTCGCATGAACTAGACGATGGATGGGTGGTGACTGAGACGGTGGGTCCTCATGACGTGGAAGGACATCATTAGTAATGTCCTCTGGGTCCTCCTCCTCAGTGGACTGGACGAGGCGGTACTGAGGAGGGTAGGTTCCACGTTGTTTCTCGATCATCCTCATATGTACCATACTCGAGATGCCTTATGAGGACATTTGACCAATGAGAGTGAGGGAGGATGATTGTGCTGTTGTGTGGAGGAGCCCGAAGTGCCGTGCCAGTCAAGTCACATAGGGGCCAATGGAGATGACTCCTCTCCTATGCTGCTTCGTCTGATGGCGGATGGCAAGGGCAATGAAATAAGCAAGGTCGAAGACATGCCCGTTCGCCATGCTCCATAAAAAGTAGGCGTCATGAGTGTTGATGACGCATGTAGGTATCGCAGGGATGGGGCGAGCGCTGATGCCTTAGAGTGGCTAGGATCATAGGTGGCCGAGGTAAGGACGAGGTCCTTCCAGCATTTGGATGGTGAATAGTAGATGTGACGATAAAGGGTGTCGAGTTCATTGTTGTCCACGAACTCTTCCGTATATAGCCGTAGTGCAATCCCAAACTCAGGTACGCTTAGTTGGCAAGCGAAACCACTGAGACAGAACTGAACCGTTCTAGGATCATCGAACTCTACCATAACAACTTAGAGGTGAAAGGTCTAACAGAGTTTGAGTGTGAGCTCGAGGTATGTCAGCTCGACTATCTTGAAAAAGAGCCTCCATGGATCAGTTGACAAAAGGGCTCTGACCGCGTCATCCAGATGGATTTGTTCAAGTGCGGCCTAGTCAATGCAGTGGCCCGTACCTAGTGGTCGGGCCTGAAATATCTGAAAGAGTTCTTCCTTGGGTCCTAAGGGAAACTGAATAAAAAGGTGTCTAATCTCCGCAGTAGGACCCGAAGATGATGTTGCTCTTTTCCTCTTCTTCGAAGCGGGGACGACCGTCTTTTTGCCACGTGAGGTTGACATGGTATACACAAGAGGGAAGAGCTTGGGTCATCGAGGGTGGCGCTGTGGTCGACGTAGGGACATGGTAGGGATGGTGTGTGTTGAAGTTACAGCGGCTAGGGTTAGGGATTTTGGGGAAGGGGATGATGAATAGTGAGGGATGGCCGTGGGGCAGGCCCGTGTACCCTTATTTCAACCGTGTTTATTGTGATTTTCAAATTTAGGCGTGTCTGAAATTCATCCCACGCCCGTGTCCTTTGGGCTTGTTGGTACACACGGCTGTGTCGCATAGTCGTGTCCTACTTTGTTCGCTTCTCCCACGCCCGTGTGTATAGTTGCAAGCCCGTGTTGTTTTATCAATCTTGAGCATGGTTTGTAGGCACGGGCGTGTCGCACGCTAGTGCTAAATTCTCAGTTTCAACCACGATTTCTAGACACGGGTGTGTCGTACGCCCGTGTTGCTTTGACAGGCTCGACCACAGCCACGTCGAACGGCCGTGGCAACTTATCGTATCCCATGTTAGGGAAAAATTTTGCCTTGTTTACACACAGCCGTATCGCACAGCCATGTCTCTGCCCATGGTGTGAGAACGGCTTAAGGCACGCCCGTGTGCCTGGCCGTGTGGATTAGAACACCTATGTTTCAACGACTCATTTAGTGATTAGATGTTAAACTAAAATTTTAAAGTAATCAATACTGTTAGTGCTCGGGTTGCCTCCCGAGAAGCGCTTATTTAGAGTCTAAGCAATCAATTCTGCTTAATTATGAAAAATTTACTCTTAGACAGGGACTTTTGCTCCTCTGAATAAGCGCATTAACTTGAATCAATATCCTAGAATATTAAAACAATAATTAAGAACACAAAATTAAGAACAAGTCAAATATTTATCATGCAATTCAGATAATAATAACAAGATCTGTCTTAGGTTTCATTCCCCTTAGGTATTTAGGGGTTTTAGTTCGTAATTATGAAAAGAGAACATCTCAAAAGAATAACGATAACAAAACATAAAGAAAACCCAAAAATCTTGAAGGAAATTGAAGGGAGATCTTCAGTCTTGACGATGAATCTAGTTTCTGAGATGGATCAATCGACTTTCTTTGAGTAATTCCTTACCTCTTACTCCGTGTGTCTCCTCCTAAGTGCCTCCTCAGGTGTTTAAATAGGATTTAGACTGCCTAAGAGCCCTCAAAAGTGACCTTTTCCGAATAGGACTATACTTGGGCTCGACAGGGCCATGCCCGTGTGTGATTGCTTCAAACCGTGGTCAAGGCTGCTAAATAGGTACAGGCGTGTAGTCTACCCGTGTAAGTCGTGCTTCGATCCTGCCAAATGGACACGACCGTGTGGCTTACTTGTGTGAGGAAGTTCAGGCCGTGTTGATTTCCCATGTGTGTTCATTTTCTTCGTTTTCGGCCCGTTTCTAGCTCTTTTTACTCTCCTATGCTCACCTAAGTATAAAACATGAAATTAAAGGATTAAGAGCATCGAATTCAGCAAATATAAGGAGAAATCATCCTTAAATTTGCTAAGCATAAGATAAATATATGTATAAATTATGATTTATCAGCCTTAAGTTCAGTCAGCTTCTTCGGTGCCATACCATAAGGGGTAATAGACACTGGAGCTGTACCAGGAATCAACTCGATACCAAATTCTACCTCCCGGCTCGGAGGCAATCCTAGTAGTTCCTCTGGAAATACATTTGGAAAGTCTCTTACAGTTCTGATATTCTTAACCTAAGAGTCTACAAAATCAGAAACACTGATGTAGACCAAATATGCCTTACATCCTTTCCTCACTAACTTTTCTGCTGCCAACGTAGAAATCACATTAGTTAGATAATCTCATCATTCTCCAATTACAACTACTTCATTATCCTCCTCGATCCTCAGAACCACCTTTTTTTTCGCACAGTCTAGACTCACTCGGTGTTTAACTAACCAGTCCATTCCCAGAATTATGTCAAACTCTCCAAACAGAAGCTCCATCAGATCAACTAGAAATACCGTCCCTTGGACTTCCAATAGAACGTCCTTAAACGATTTACTAACTCCAATAGACTGCCCCAACGGACTCACCACAGTTTATCTCATTTGAAGTGCTCTCAGACGGTAACCCTAAGGTCTCAAACACGGCACTAGCTATATAAGAGTGTGTAGAACCTATGTCTATCAATGCAAAGTAAGGTACATTAAAAATTAAAAATGTACCCGTGATGATGTTCGGAGCATCTCCATCCTCAAGAAGACGAGTAGGATAAACCAAAGTAGGCTGTCTTGCCTCAGTCGACCCAGCACCTCTGCCCGATGCTCTCTGCTCTTGGCCCATGCCATTACCACCCCTGGCCAGTCCTCGGCCCCTAGGTGGCTGCTGAACCACTCTCGGCGGGTGTGTAGTCTTATTAACCGTAGCTTGCATCTCATTAGCTCTCAACGAACAGTCTTTAACTCGATGCTCAATAGACCCACATCTAAGACAAGCCCCAGTAGTCCTCCAACACTCACCCAGATGGTGCCTATTACAGAGCTGGCAGATCTCTACCCTCATCGGTGTAACAGTAGGCCCAACTCTTACAGGCCCATCAGACCTGACCTTTTTCCTAGGCCTCATCCCAGTATTCGAAGGCTCAGTATCTCTATTAGCCTTACCTCTATCTCAGTTTTGGCGCTCAGCGCGCTTAACCTCCTTGGTAATCTTAGTTTTCTCCACCAGTACAGAGAAATCCCGCTCCCTTTGAGGAGCTATCAGAACCCGAATACTGTATCGAAGACCATTCTCAAACCGGACACAGTGCTCATACTCGGATGCCACCATGCCTCGTGCATAGCAACTCAACCTCAAAAACTCAGCCTCATACTCAGCCACTGAATGATCTCCCTGAGTGAGATTCAGGAACTCACGTCGTCTCGCATCAGTATAACTGGTTCCCACATACTTACTCTAGAAAGCCGTCTTAAACAGATCCCATGTCAGTCTATCAAGCTGAGTGCCCTCCTTAACTGTCAACCACCACTGATACGCTTCATCGTGAAGCAGGGATACAGCCCCCTTAAGATTTTGCTCGGCAGTGAAATCCAAATCATCCATAATAAGTTTCGTGGCCTCCATCCAGTACTCGGCCACGTTAAGAGAAACTCCAGCGATGCCCCTAAATACCTCAGCCCTATTGGATCGAAATCATTCTGTAACCGACCTACGACCCCCAGAACTAGTGTTGGGCCCAGCGACCCTCTCCAAAATTCGTAACATGGCTTGGGACAGTGCGTCGTCCCCAGCCGCATGATCATGAGACCCAGTCCCAGACCTGGTCTTAGTAACAAGAGATACCGGCGTCACGCTAGTATCTAGATTCGGAATCATATCAGATGCAAAAGACTCAGCTTGAGCCCCTCTACGGCCCCTACCACGACCTCTAGTACCCCGTCCACGAGTACCACGTGTGCTCATCATATTTTCAAATTAATCTATATTAACAATTTTATGCAAATCAATTTATAGTTTTGATAATTATTAACAAATATTTTATGTAGTAAAGTTATCAGAGTATCCATGGTTTGTTGTCGCAAAGTCGCGGTTTGCTGCAGTTTTCAGTTTACACTACTTAGAGTGCTTCAAAAAGGTTTACTACATATAGTAGTTTCATAGCATGTTAACAGTAATTTCAAATAGATCCAAACAGAATTTCAGTATATTCTAAGCATGCTTTCATATAATTCTAAATAGAGTTTCAAAAACTTACAGGATCGGCGCCGGAGACTCAATGTACCAATTATTTATCAAAAACATTTCAAAACAGTTTACAAATTATTTTTTTCAAACATCATTCTTTTTACCGCCCAAATCCACAGCCGAGTTTCTGCAAACCTGGCTCTGATATCATTAAATGTAACACCCCAAACCCGGCCTAGACGTTATGGCCAAATCTGGCGATGTCATATGAGAATGTTTTTGGAAAACCCTTTTCGCTACGTGAAAACCTTTCCAGTTATTATCTTTAATTTAGTCTAGAGTCATATTTCAACTCGTGGAAGCTTTCAAAACCAATTTAATTTACAAAAAACCTTAGTTATTTCAAGAAACCATTCTCTAATGTTGCAGTTCTAAAATCCGAATTAACAGTTCAAATCCCAAATCAAAACCGAAAGTCCAAGTCCAAGATTGCATCCAAAAATCCCAAAATAATTAATAATGAACGAAATAAAATGTTTAAACTATAAAACCCATAAGTGGGAAGCTGGGGTCACCATCGAGTCCTCCGCTGCACCAATCCAACTATTGTTAGGGATTACCTGGACAGATAAAATAGAAAAGGGTGAGTTTCACAACTCAATGTGTACATCCCCACAGTTCAACATGTATACAGACAGATATCATAAAATAATCATACTTCGGGCCTAAGCTTTTTACAGAATCGGTGTGAGCTTTAGCCCACTCAGAAACAGAATCAGATGCATATATAAAGTTTGGCCTTAGCCTACGAAGTTAGATATAGCATGTAACAAATTAGATATACAGAAAAATACGCCCATCAACATTGCACACCAACTCCGTCCAACCCAACACGCCATGTGGGGATAAAATCGACCCACCCATTCATGCACACCAAATATGGGGATAATATCAACCCATCCAACCCTACACACCATAAGGTATCGCAATGCAGTACACGTCATAAATATGCAGCTTAGCTGCCAAACAACAGGCTTATGAAGCCTTTTAGATAATTCCTTCACTTCATCAAACCCACCCCAATGCAATGCAGTATACAAACATGGATTGCTAATAAACAGATTAACAGACATATACCCATATATAGAACAAAACAGATATACATGCTAACTAGCACATGCATTAATCATACATCACATAATCAGATCAAATCTATAGACATTAGAGGTCTAAGTAATGCTTATCAACCCTATAACCGGTCACAGTCAACTTGGGAAATCTGTGCAACCTTACAGAACATTTCAGAAAAATGGGCTCACACGCCCATGTGACATGCCCCTGTGGGCCCACACGGTAATGTGGCCCACACGGTCCAAATCAGCCTTGTCCGAGTGGATCACACGGCCTGGCACAAATTTTTACATGCCTTTGTGGTTCACCCGTATGGGCCCACACACCCGTGTAGCCCACACGACCCAATTACCACACGCCTGTGTCTCACACACGGCCTCGCCGGTCATCACACGGTCGTGTCGTGCACCCGTGTCACATGCATATGGCCTGATTTGTCAACCACACGGCCGTGTATCGCCACACGGCCTACCACACGGGCAGTCTACACGCCTGGTATCGATTCGGAGTACACACCTGGTATCGATTCGAAGCTAACGAAACCACTAACACTCCAAAGCCTAATATCAAACAAGACGTCCCTTAATTAGTTATTTAAACAAAGTTTCTAAGAACTGGCAAATCCCGAAAGTTAACGATGTCCATACCTCTAACGATAAATGGTAGTTCCTTGCTGTCTAAAGTGCCATTTTAGCAATCTGATCATGTTGTGAATCGTGATAAGTTTTATAATTTATGAATGTTCGTTCTTGGAAACTAACTATTATCACGACGAAGGCAAGCGCACCTTATTGAACAGTAGTATAGCTTATGGCAAGACTGGGATGTCGAACCTAAAGGAACTAAAAGTACTAGTATGAACTTTTTTATTATTATCTAGCCTAAAAATAAAGGGGTTTGTTTTATCTGAACTAATTACTAAACTAAGAATGCAGAAAAAGTACATTGGGGAAATAAATTTTGGAAAAACTGAATGATTTGGACAATACCTAAGGGAAAATTCTACTTAGACTTTACTTGTTATTGACTCTGAACCAGACGATTTATTCACTTGACTTGATCTGTAGAAATCCCTAAGTTATATTATTATCTCTCTCGAGACTAACAACATCTAACCCTAGGTTGATTAATTGAAATCTCTTTCTAATTAACTCCCTAGTGTTGCATTAACTCGATCTATAGATTCCCTTATTAGGTTTCACCCTAATCCGGTAAAATCTTGTCATCCTATCTCTAAGCGTGCAATCAACTCCGCTCAAGTATGCTAGATCTACTCTTAGAAAGGGACTTTTGCTCCTCTGAATAAGCACATCAATACTTGAATCAATATCCTAGAATATTAAAGCAAGAATTAAGAACTCATAATTAAGGACAAGTCAAATATTTATCATATAATTCAGATAATAATAACAAGATCCGTCTTAGGTTTCATTCCCCTTAGGTATTTAGGGGGTTTAGTTCATATTTATGAAAGAAAACATCTTAAAAGAATAATGATAACAAAACATAAAGAAAACCCAAGAACTTTTGAAGGGAATTGAAGGGAGATCTTCAGTCTTGAAGGTGAATTTTGCTTCTGAGATGGATCAATCGCCTTTCCTCGAGTAATTCCTTGCCTCCTACTCCGTGTGTCTCTTTTTTAGTACCTCTTGGGGTGTTTATATAGGCTTTAGAATGCTTCTAAACCCTCAAAAGTGGCCTTTTTCGAATAGGACTAGTCTTGGGCTCGACAGGGACACGACCGTGTGTGATTGCTTAAAACCATCTTCGAGTCTGTTGAATGGACACGGGCATGTGAACTACCCATGCGAGGAAGTCCAGGCTGTGTTGATTTCCCATGTTGACCCATTTTCTCTATTTTTGGCCCGTTTCTCGCTCTTTTTACTCTCCTATGCTCTCCTAAGTATAAAACATGAAATTAAAGGATTAGGAGGATCGAATTCACCAAATCTAAAGATAATTCATCCAAAAATATGCTAAGCATGGGATAAAAATATGTATAAATTACGATTTATCAAATAACCCCACACTTAAATGTTTGCTTATCCTCAAGCAAAATCCTCAACTCACAATCAAAATAAATTCTTCTCAATTTATAATTCTCATCAATAGTATCTCAAAATAATCCATAAGTACTCATACATTGAAAGTTCAACTCGAAGAACATCTAAGTTTCAAATATTCCAAGTTGAGCATTTTATCACGAAAACATAGGTGTCTCCCCTTATCTAAGTAATCACTTTTGATTCAAAACATCACAGAGTTTCACATCTTCACTAAAGATTCACTCAAATCACTCGAGGTGTTTAAGGACAGGAAATTCAGCACTCAACAGTCAATATGAAAAGTTATTACCATAGGCTTGCGTGAAAATCAAATCTCCACCACTATATATTGAGATGATACATCAATCAAAAGGTCTTTAGAGGGTTGTAACGTCGCTTTGGTTAGGGGGTGCTATTACAAGCTGAAAAAGAAGGTTAGAATCGAGATTGAACTGAAAAATTACCTAACTAGAAAAATACTACAACTTAATAAATTACATTTCTAAATAGAAAATCCTGGAATTGAACTTTTCTTTATGGGATAAGGAATTTAAATACTTAAGCTCAAAAACAAAGAATTACTACTAATATGTATGTATGTATGTATGTATGTATGTATGTATGTATGTATGTATGTATGTATGTATGTATGTATGTATGTATGTATGTATGTATGTATGTATGTATGTATGTATGTATGTATGTATGTATGTATGTATGTATGTATGTATGTATGTATGCATTTTTTTCAATAACAAGTCAAATAACATAGAACTTTGCTAATTATTACAACGAAAAATAAAACAAAGCTAAGCAATTAATTTAAATCAAATCTCGACAAAAATAGGGATCAAATTAAGGGATTTCAACAATAATGGGTTATGGGTTAATATTGAGGGTAAACCAATGAATGGCTTGTTAGGCTCAAAGAGGTTCACTAAGGGTTAATTATGAGGGTAGGCTTTTATGGAGTAAGTGGGTTAAACCTAAGTGCCTTTATTATCTCGACATATCAAATCAATGGTGTGGTCTTGACATGCATAATCAAGCAAGTTCTAGAATAACAAATCAATATTGACACACTTATTATCAATAATAACAGTGAGCATGAAAGAAACAATAGATGCTCTAAAGGCTCAAGATCTCACAAAAATTATGGCTTTTTGATGTTAACCCTGTGAATTTTAACTCGAGATAATACCTAAACTTGGGGAAACAACCTAAAATTTTTTAATTCTCAAAAATCAACTTATCCTGCTTGATTCTCTAATTCCTTAAAGTTTAAACAATCAATGCATGAATGCCTATGTTTTAATTCAAGACATATCAATAACAATCATAAATTAATCAAGATTCATTCTAATAGTGATATGAGTGATTCACGTGAGAATAAGACAAAATTCAGGGATTTTTCTGATAATGATATAAATAACCCCCCACACTTAAGATGTACATTGTCCTCAATGTACAAAGATAATATTACTGAACAATATAAATAAAAAAGAGGGAGAGAAGTGAAACTTCCTGAATTTGTGGATGAATTCCTTGAATTGGAGTTATTGAGAATAATCGGCCAAATCAATGATAAGAGTGGAGGAGGATACTCCGATGGTAGTAGAGGTTCATTAGTCCATAAGTCCTGTGCCAAAAGAATATTATATCTGGTAGTAACTATGGTTGTGGTCGAGCAGGACATGGCAGTTGTGGAGAACTTTTTCCAGTGGAATTGCAATTTCCTAAGTAATAGTGAGCTTTGGAGCTTTTTATAACTGTGATAAAATCACTAACTCTTTAGGAAATATAAAGAAGCATAATAACTCGTAAAGAAATAGTTGAAAACATAAATTATCTAATATTAATTTAGGACCTAAAAATGGAATAGTATTAGATGGAAGTAAAATAAAAAAGTACTTTAAGAAGATAAATAAAGATAAAAGTGAAAATAAAAATAATAAATAAAAAGTCTTTAAACATCGTCATCGCCGGATGGTTCGCGAAGTGGTGATGGCAATGAGATGTGAAGGTGCTGACAAATCTGATGCAGAGTAGCATCAATTTGATCAAAGCGTTGAAAACACTACTGCTCAAATCGAGTAAGGTGCTTAGAGATGTCAGAGTGTAAAGCCGCCACATGAATTGGACGATGGATGGGTAGTGGCGGAGGTGGTGGGTCCTCATGACTTGGAGGGACATCATTTGTAATGTCCTCTGGGTCCTCCTTCTCAGCGGACTGGACCAGGTGGTACTTGGGAGGGTCAACTCCACATCGACGCTCGATCATCCTCATATGTACCATACTCGAAATGCTCTGTGGGGACATCTGACCAATGAGGGTGAAGGAAGATGCTTGCACCACCGTGTTGAGGAGGCTGAAATACCGCTCTAGGCAATTCACATAAGGGCCGATGGATATGACTCCTTTCCTATGCCGTTCTGTCTGATGGCGAATGGTGAGGGCAATGAAATAGGCAAGGTCGAAGACGTGCCCGTTCGCCATACTCTATAAAAAGTAGGCGTCGTGAGTGTTGACGAAGCCGGTGCTCTCTCACCGCCTTATCAGAGTGTGGGCTAAGATGACGTGTACGTACCTCAGGGATAGGGCGAGGGCTGATGCCTTAGAGCGGCTGGGGTCATAGGTGGCTGAAGCAGGAACGAGGGCCCTCCAGCAGTTGGAGAGAGACAAGTGGATGTTGCGATGAAGGGTGTCAAAATCATCGTCGTCCATGAACTCTTCCGTATAGAGCCCCAAAGCGACACAGAACTCAGGTACACTCAACTGGCAAACTAAACCATCGAGACGGAACTAGACCATTCTAGGATCATCAAACTCTATCATAACTACTTGAAGATGGAAGGTCGAGCAGAGTTCGAGTGTGAGATCGAGGTACGTCGGCTCGATGATCTCAAAAACGAGCCCCCATGGGTCAGTTATCAGAAAGGCTTAGACCGCGTCAGCCAGTTGGATTTGTTCAAATGCGGCCCAGTCAATGCAGCAGCCCATACCTTGGGGTCGAGCCCGTAGTATTTGAAATAGTTCCTCCTATAGTCCCTGTGGGAATTGGAGGAACGAGTGTCTGATCTCGACAGTGGGACCCGAGGATGACGTCGTTCCTTTCCGCTTCTTCGAGGAGGGGATGGCGGTTTTCTTGCCACGTCGATTTGACATAGTATCTGTAATGGCAAGACAAAGTTATAGGAGTACCCCCCAGGAATAGTGTAGAAAGGTATGCAAGTATGTTAAAATTAAAGAAGAATACTTCATGAGCATCATAGGCAAAAGGGAAAATGTACCGAAAAGTAACTAAATCCTAATGGAAAGATATATCAAGACATTATTAACAATATGAACATGAGAATAGTGCTAAATGGAGTACCTAGTGAATGAATGCAAGAATATAGACTATGGCATGAAATCTATGGAAACACAAGAAAGAATGAATGTATCACAATGCATTGACTAAAGTGGCAAAGAATAACAAGCATAAGCATGACTATAGTGAGAACTATGAATATTAATAAAAAATCAGCCAAATAAATAAAGAAATAGCATAAAATTAGTGAAAGAAATGAAGGTAATAGGGAGGAAAGTGTAACACCCTTAACCACGTCCCGTTACCGGAATAGGATTACAGAATATTACCAGTCATTACAATACATTTGCACAAAAACAAGTATAAATGCAATATATCCATCTAAATATAATTTTAATGGGTCCACAGTACTTTACAAGTGTCATTAAAACAAACCGAGATTCGATCCTAAAGCTTAGTAAATTTTTCGTGAAATTTTAAATTTTCTTCTTTTGAACAGTACCACATGCCCGTGTGGCTAAATTAACATGCCCGTGCGGCATGGGACACGCCTGTGTCCTCAACCCATGTGCAACACTGACTTTTAAACACGATCATGACACACATCCGTGTGGCCTGCCCGTGTACTAAACTGACTTTAAGACACAGCCGTGGCAACCAAGGCACACGCCCGTGTGACAAACTATGTGAACTCAAAATGAACCTTGTATTTTCCCGATTTAAGCCTAAATCTCGATTTCCTTGATCTATAATATCACATTTAGCCTACTAATTAGTGACACTATTCATATGGGTCTAAAAATCATATTTTTACAAATTTTCATTTTAACCCCTAAGTTTTTACATATTTGCACTTTTGCCCCAAGGTTCAAAAATTAAACTTCTTCCTATTTTCTTATGTGTTATGACATGCTGATCATTTTTCCCTTCTATGGAAACATCAAATTCTCACTTTAACATATACTTATGAACATTAGGTATTTTTATCGGTTATGTTGTTTTACTCGTTTTCACGTAAAATCGCTTACCAAAAGTTGTTTAACACAATTTCAAGCTTCATATTCTACCATTAAACATCAAAATACATGCAAATCATTCATGGTTAGATTTTTAAACATAAATCCTAGCTCAAAATAATGGTAGAAATGAGCAGATCATGTTACTGGGATTTCATAAATACATAGAACATTAAAACCGGAGCTCGAAATCACTTACTATTAAGTTTGGGAGCTTGGCTAAACCCTAACCATGGCTACTCTTGGTACATTCTGTTGTAGCAAGAAGAAAGGGACACATTTGGGGTTTAAAATTTGTCTTTTAATTCATTTTACCCCTAAATGACCAAAATGCCCTTTTTACTATTCTTTCAAATTTTACCCAGCCAAGGCCATTTTTGTCCAACAAGTTATAAAATGGTTTAATTATCATTTAAGGACCTCCCATTTAAAATTTCATGACAATTAGACACCTCTAACATGTAAAACTCAACTTTTGCACTTTTTACAATTTAGTCGTTTTTACTAAATTGAGTGCCCAAACGTCCAAATTTACGAACAAAATTTTCACGAAATCATTCCATGAAATCGTAGACCATAAAAATATAATAAAAATGAAATTTTCCTCATCGTATTTGTGGTCTCGAAACCATTGTTTTGACTAAGCCCAAAATCAAGATGTTACAGGAAGAATAGACAAACGCAATAGTTCTTGGTGGAGGGAGGATTTACTCGTCCGAGGAGAACTGTCGGTTGGCCACGAGCGTGGGAGTGAGGGTGTGTGAAGAGGTTGTGGCGGCTAGGGTAGGGTTTTTGGGGAAAGGGATGATGAATAGTGAGGGGTTTATTGTGATTTTCAAATTTAGGTACGTCTGAAATTTAGCCCACGCCCATGTTCTTTGGGCTGTTGATGCACATGGCCATGTCGCACGGCCGTGTTCTGCTTCGTCCGCTTCTCCCAAGCCCGTGTATGTATGTCCATGCCCGTGTTGTTTTGTCAGTCTTGACCACGAGTAGCGAGCACAGGCGTGTCACATGCCCGTGTTGTTTTCTCAGTTTCAACCATGGCCTTTAGAAATGGGCGTGTCGTACACCCATGTTATTTTGACAGATTTACCTGCAACCATGTCGCACGGCCGTGGCAACTTATAGACTCCCATTTTAGGGAAAAATTTTGCCCTATTTTTACACTATCGTATCGCACGGCCGTGTTGCCTTCCGTGGTATGGGCATGGCCTAAGGCACGCCCGTGTGCCTGGCCATGTGGTTCTGGAAAGCCTGTGTTCAGTGTCTTAGTTAGTGAATTAAATGTTAAAAACTAAAATTTAAAGAAGTTAACACCGTTAGTGCTTGGGTTGCCTCCCAAGAAGCGCTTATTTATAGTTTAAGCTCAACTTACCTCTCAGTTGCATGGTCATGGTGGTGCAAGGAGTTTACACTCCTCATCCTTCCTATCAATTTTATTAAAATAAGGTTTTAGATGAGTACAATTTACCTTGAACATATCTAATTTGGGATGAATTATCTCGACTGTGCTGTATGGGGAAATGCTAAGTACCGTAAGAGGGATTTCTCGATTAGGTTCAGAGGTTGCAATCCGAGGGTCTGCTGCATATAATAGTACTTTGTCTCTAACCTTAAGATGATTTGGTAAAATATTGAGCTCGTCATGGTGTGGTTTTGGTCTATCGTGTGCTCTCGATTTTTGTGTTCGCCATTCATCTAGTTCCTCGACCTATAGCCTTTGTTCTTCATAGATGGGTCCTTTTTTGTTACTCGAACATGGCTCAGGTGTGCTCTTTGAACGTGTTTCCTGCAAAAAAGATTTCACCACGTGATCAGTATTAGTAGTACGATTTATACAATCACCCTCGATATTTGATGTGTTACTTGAATTACAAGCTTGAAGAGTGATTGCTTCCTCACCCACACAAAGTGTGAGTTCACCTGTACCAACATCAATTATAGTTCTAGCAGTTGCTAAAAAGGGCCTTCCTAAAATTAAAGGCATGTCACTATCCTTTTCTATGTCTAGAACAACAAAATCAACTGGGAATATGAATTTGTCAATTTTAACGAGTACATCTTCAATAATACCCCTAGGAAATCTGATTGCTTTGTCTGCTAACTGAATGCTCATCCTAGTTTGTTTGGGTTTCCCAAGACCTAGTTGTTTAAACATTTTATAAGGCATGACATTTATACTAGCCCCTAAATCAACCAAAGCATTATTAAAATTTAAGCTACCAATTAAACAAGGAATCGTAAAACTCCCTGGATCTTTTAATTTGTTGGCCAGCTTATTCTGTAGTATGGCTGAGCAAACTGCATTTAACTCCACATGCGACGCCTCATCCAACTTCCGCTTATTTGTTAAAAGCTCTTTTAAGAATTTGGCTACGTTTGGCATCTGCGAAAGAGCTTCAATAAATGGTAAGTTAATATGTAATTTTTTTAATAATTTAAGGAATTTACTGAATTGTTCGTCTGTGCGTCTTTCCTTGTCACATTGGGGTATGGCACATGAGGTTTGTACTCTTTACTTACCGGTGTTTGTTCACTGTGGGCTACCTCACTTTTGCTTTTACTTACCACAATTCCTTACCTTGGTTCTAGTTCAGGTTCGACTAACCCTTCTTCATCTTGAATGGTAATTGCATTGAGCTGTTCCCTTAGTTTAGATTCAGTGTTAGTTGGCAGGCTACCTTGTGGTCGTTCGAAAATTAATTTAGTGAGCTGTCCTATCTGAGTTTTGAGCCCTTGGATCGACGCTTGTTGATTCGTAAGTGTTGTTTCTGTATTCTGAAAGTGAATTTCTGACACTGAGATAAACTTTGTTACCATCTCCTTAAGGTTCGGCTTCTTTTCCTGTTGGTAAGACGGTTGTTGAAAACCTGGAGGATGTTGTGGCTTTTGATTTCCTTGACCACCCCACGAGAAATTAGGATGGTTCCTCCAACCTGCATTATAAGTATTATTATATGGGTTATTTTGAGGTCTAGAATTATTGTTACCAATATATTGGACTTGTTCCTCTTCGATGCTAGGGTTGAAGAGCTAAAATTCTGTGTATGTTCCTCCTCCATTTGAATCACACCTCATCACTGGTTGAACCTAAGTAGAACCACACAAATCATCAATCTTTTTATTTAAGAGTTCTACCTGGTTAGATAGCATAGTAACCGCATCGAGGCTGAAAACACCGGTTGCTTTCGTCAGCTTTGTTCTCATGACTTGCCACTGATAGTTATTCAGTGACATCTCTTCAATAAATTCGTAAGCCACTTCAGCTATTTTGTTATTGATAGTCCCACCAGCAGCTGTGTCGATAAGTTGCCTTGTTGAGGGGTTCACGCCATTATAAAATGTTTGAACCTGCAACCATAAAGGTAACCCATGGTGAGGGCACATTCTCAATAGGTGCTTGTATCTCTCCCATGCATCATAGAGTGTCTCTATATCCATCTGCACAAAAGAAGAGATATTATTCCTCAACTTAGCCATTTTAGCTGGCAGAAAATATTTAAGTAAAAATTTTTCAGTCATTTGTTCCTAAGTAGTGATTGACCCTCGTGGTAACGAGTTCAACCACTGTTTAGCTTTGTTCCTCAATGAAAAGGGAAACAACCGAAGGTGAATGGTATCAACAGAAACGCCATTAATTTTAAAAGTATCGTAAAACTCTAAAAAATTCACCAAATGAGCGTTTGGGTCTTCGTCCTGCAAACCATCAAACTGAACAAACTGTTGGATCATTTGAATTGTGTTAGGTTTCAGTTCAAAATTATTTGTAGCAACAGCAAGCCTAACTATACTTGACTCAGCTCCTGTTAAAGTGGGTTTAGAATAATCATACATAGTACGTGGAGCAGGATTCTGATTTACTGGATCAGCAGCTATCATAAGAGGTAGCGGGTTTTCCTGGTTTTCAGCCATCTCCTCGGTTGTGGTGGTAATATCGTCCTCTTGTTCTTCCTCTGTGTATCTTAGGCTTCGCCTTTTTTCTCTTTGGTTTTTGCGAGCTATGCGATCAATCTCACTGTCAAAAAGTAATGGTCCTGACGGGTTTCTTCTAGTCATGCACTATAAAAACCTGCTAGAAGCGAATAAAAAAAATTAGAAAAGAAAATAAAAATTTAAATTGCAATAAAAGTAAAATGGCTAAAGTAATAAAAATCGAGTGTTCCTAAAATCTTAGATCCCCGGCAACAGCGCCACAAACTTGATCGTGTTGTGAATCGTGATAAGTTTTATAATTTATGAATGTCCATTCTTGGAAACTAACTATTATAACAATGAAGGCAAACGCACCTTATCGAACAATAGTATAGCTTATGGCAAGACTGGGATGTTGAACCTAAAGGAACTAAAAGTACTAGTAGTAACTGTCTTTTTATTATCTAGCCTAAAAATAAAGGGGTTTGTTTTATCTAAACTAATTACTAAACTAAGAATGTACAGAAAGTAAATCGGAGAAATAACTTTTGGGAAAACTGAATGATTTGGACAGTACCTAAGGGAAAAATCCACCTAGACTTCACTTGTTATTGACTCTGAACTAGACGATTTATTCACTTGACTTGATCCGTAGAAATCCCTAAGTTATATTATTATCTCTCTCGAGACTAACAACATCTAACCCTAGGTTGATTAATTGAAATCTCTTTCTAATTAACTCCCTAGTGTTGCATTAACTCGATCTATAGATTCCCTTATTAGGTTTCACCCTAATCCGGCAAAATCTTGTCACCCTATCTCTAGGCGTGCAATCAACTCTACTCAATTATGCTAGATCTACTCTTAGACAGGGACTTTTGCTCCTCTGAATAAGCACATCAATACTTGAATTAATATCCTGGAATATTAAAGCAAGAATTAAGAACTCATAATTAAGAACAAGTCAAATATTTATCATATAATTCAGATAATAATAACAAGATCCGTCTTAGGTTTCATTCCCCTTAGGTATTTAGGGGTTTAGTTCATATATATGAAAGAAAACATCTCAAAAGAATAATGATAACAAAACATAAAGAACTCTTGAAGGGAATTAAAGGGAGATCTTCAGTCTTGAAGGTGAATTCGGCTTTTGAGATGGATCAATCAGCTTTCCTCGAGTAATTTCTTACCTCCTACTTCATGTGTCTCTTTTTGGTACCTCCTGAGGTGTTAATATAGGCTTTAGAATGCTTCTAAACCCTTAAGAGTGGCCATTTCTGAATAGGACTAGACTTGGGCTCGACAGGGACACGCCCGTGTGCGATTGCTTCAAACCGTGTTCGAGTCTGTTGAATGGACACGGGCGTGTGAACTACCCGTGTGAGGGAGTCCAGGCCGTGTTGATTTCCCATGTTGACCCATTTTCTCCGTTTTTGGCCCGTTTCTCTCTCTTTTTACTCTCCTATGCTCTCTTAAGTATAAAACATGAAATTAAAGGATTAGGAGCATCGAATTCACCAAATCTAACGATAATTCATCCAAAAATATTCTAAGCATGGGATAAAAATATGTATAAATTACGATTTATCACAATCCATAGCGCCTAGATTGTCTCCTAAATAGAAAAGAGTCTCTTAACCACTCAACAAACATAAAAACGAGACAAAAAACACCTCACACTTATCGAATTTGCACCAAACGCAGAGATAAGTAACGACAACAAAAAAGGACCAAAAACTAATATGAAAATAAAGCCAAAAATCGGCAGCAACAACGGATTTTCAGCTGGAAAGAAAAAGAAAATAGAGAAAATATAGAGAGGGGAAATTTGCAGGGAAAATTCAGCAGGGTGAGAGAGTTGAATGATTTGGGTTACTCCCAAATCCCTTGTTTTGCTCCCACTAAACCCCAGCTGTTGCAAACCCTTAGTATCCCAAGCCAACTCAAATACTCCCACGACATTAGTAGCAAAAATAATGCCTTCATTCAGACTCGAACCCAATACCTCTCTCACATGTACACTCCCCTTATCCACCAGACCAGCAGGCCCATTCTTGTAAGCTTTTCCAACCAATTACTTTTTAGCCCTATAACCCAAGACAAGGCTTCATACATATAAAAACCAAATTTTTTCCCAAGCTAAGGTTTGAACTCAGGACCTCTCACACACACCTAGAAAACTTAACCACTGAAGCAGATACACAATTGTGTCAATTAATCACAAAAGCCGAAACATAAAATTTGGGGATTACAAAATCCATCATTATTCTATCCCATTTCCATTTTGGAATCATAATCGGTTGTAACAAACCATATGACACCTGATGTTCAGCTTTAACTTGCTGACAGATCAAACATTTCGAAACAAAGTCAGAGATATCTCTTTTCATTCCAGACCACCAGTAATGATGTTTCAGATCATTATACATTTCTGTACTACCTGGATATACAGATAAGCAACTATTGTGAGCATCGTTCAAAATCATATGAATTACTTTTGAATTTTAAGGAACACAAATCCGACCTCAAAATCTCAAACAATCGTCATTATCAATTTGATATTCAGAATTAGAATCCAAATCACACTGAGATCGTTTTGCTATTATTTCATTATCAACTTTTTGAGCATCAATAATCTACTATAAAAATAACGGTCTTGCTTTCAATTCAGCTAAAGTTGAACCATCATTGGACAGAACTAAATGAGTATTCATCGCATGCAATGCAAACAATGATTTCTGACTCAATGCATCAGCAATAACATTTGCTTTTCCCGGATGATAATCAATAACAAGCTTGTAATTTTTTAGCAGTTCTAGCCATCTTCAATATCTCAGGTTCAAATCTTTCTGAGTCATCAGATATTTCAAACTTTTATGGTCAGAATAAATATGACATTTTTAACCAAATAGATAGTGACGCCAAATCTTCAAAGTGAACACAATTGTGGCTAACTCAAGGTCGTGCGTCAGATAATTCTTTTTATGTGGCTTTAACTATCTCGAAGCATAGGCAATAACTTTGCCTTCTTGCATCAGAACACAACCTAAACTATTCATCGAAGTATCACTATAAATGACAAATTCTTTAGTGGACTCTGGTTGAACTGGTACCGGAGCTTCGGTTAATAGAACTTTCAACTGATCAAAGCTTTTCTAACACTTTTCGGGCCATTCAACATTCACATCTTTCTGAAGCAATGATAAACCGTAATTCATACATATTTCTATCCCATGCTTAGCACATTTTATGGATTATTTATCCTTAAATTTGGTGAATTCAATTCTCCTAATGCCTTAATTTCATGTTTTATACTTAAGTGAGCATAGGAGAGTGAAAGGAACGAGAAACAGGCTAAAAACAAAGAAAATGGGCCAACGTACGAAATTAACATGGCCTGGACTTCCTCACACGGGCAGACCACACGACCCTGTCAATTTGAAAAAATCGAAGCAAGACTCACACGGGTAGACCACACGCCCGTGCCTATTTAACAGGCGTCGAGCCCAAGCAGAGTCCTATTCAAGAAAGGCCACTTTTGAGGGCTCTTAGGCATTCCAAAGCCTATAAATACACCCTAGAAGAGGATAGAAGGGGGGACGCAGAGTAGGAAGCAAGGAATTACTCAAGGGAAGCCGATTGATCCATCTCAAGAGTCAGATTCATCATCAAGAACGGAGATCTCCCTTCAAGTTCCTTCAGGAGTTTTGGGTTTTCTTATGTTTTGTTATTTTTATACTTTTGAGATGTGATCTTTCATTAGTATGAACTAAAACCCCTAAATATCGAAGAGGAATGAAACCTAAGATGGATCTTGTTATTATTATCTGAATTGTATGATAAATATTTGACTTGTTCTTAATTATGTGTTCTTAATTCTTGTTTTGTTATTCCAGGATATTGATTCAAGTTAAGCTCTTATTTAGAGGAGGAATAGACCCTGTTTAAGAGTAAATTTGTCATAATTAAGCGGAGTTGGTTGCACGCCTAGAGATAGGGTGACAAGATTTTGTCGAATTAGGGTGAAACCTAATAAGGGGATCCATAGATCGAGTTAATGCAACCCTAGGGCGTTAATTAGAAAGAGATTTCAATTATTCAATCTAAGGTTAGACATTTTTAGTCTCGAGAGAGATAATAATATAACTTAGGGATCTCTATGGAACAAGTTGAATGAATAAATCGTCCAATTCAGAGTCAAATAACAAGTGAAGTCTAGGTGGATTTTTCCTTAGGTATAATCTCAATCAATCGAGTTTTCCAAAAAGTATTTTCCCCAAATTTCTTCTCTCTGATTTCTTAGTTTAATTAATTAGTTAGATAAACAAAACCCATTTATTTTTTTAGGCTAGATAATAAAAAGATAGTTGATACTAGTACTTTTAGTTCCTTTGGGTTCGATAATCCCGTCTTGCTAAAGCTATACTACTGTTTGATAGGTACACTTGCCTTCATCGTGATAATAGTTAGTTTTAAGAACGATTCATTATAAATATTTAAAACCTGTCACGAATATCACGTATCAAGTTTTTGGTGCCGTTGCCGGGGAACTAAGATATTAAGAACACTCAATTTTTATTACTTTAGCCATTTTACTTTTATTGCAACTTAAATTTTTCTTTTCTAATTCTTAATTTATTTTCTTTTGACAGGTTTTTCTAGTTTATGACCAGGAGAAACCCGTCAAGACCATTACTTTTTGATAGTGAGATCGATCGCACAGTTCATAGAAACCAAATAGAAATAAGGCGAAGCTTACGTTACACAGAAGAGCAAGAGGAAGATACTTCAACCACCACCGAGGAGATGGCTGAAAATCAAGAAAATTCGCTACCTCTTGCGATTGCTATTAATCAAAATCCTGCTCCGCGCACTATGTATGATTATCCTAAACCTTATTTAACAGGAACTGAATCGAGCATGGTTAGACCTGCTGTAGCTGTAAATACTTTTGAACTGAAACCTAACACAATTCAAATGATACAACAATTTGTTCAGTTTGATGGTTTACAGGACGAAGATCCCAATGCTCACTTAGTAAACTTTTTAGAACTATGTGATACATTTAAAATTAATGGCGTTTCTGATGACGCCATTCGCCTTTGGTTATTCCCTTTTTCATTGAGAAACAAAGCTAAACAGTGGTTGAATTCGTTACCGCGAGGGTCAATCACTACTTGGGAACAAATGACCGAAAAGTTCTTATTAAAATATTTTCCGCCGGCTAAAATGGCTAAATTAAGTAATGATATCTCCTCTTTTGTGCAGATGGATTTAGAATCACTACGATGCATGGGAGAGATATAAGGACCTTTTTCAAAGATGCCCTTACCATGGGTTACCACTCTGGCTACAGGTTCAAACTTTTCATAATGGCCTGAATCCTTCGACTCAACAAATGGTTGATGCAGCTGCTGGCAGAACCATCAATAATAGATGTCACTGAATAACTATCAATGGCAAGTCATGAGTACAAAGACAACGAAAACAGCCGGTGTTTACAACATCGAGTCGGTCACCATGCTTTCTAATCAGGTAGAACTCTTGAATTAGAAAATTGATGGTTTTCTTAGTTCTTCACAGGTTCACCCAGTAATGTAGAGCGAAGCAAATGGAGGTGGATCGAGCAATTTAGAATACCCACCTTATGGCCACAACACTGAGAACGAGCAGTTAAATTACATGGGTAATAATCCTCGATCTCAAAACAATCCTTATAGTAATACTTACAATGCAGGTTGGAGGAATCACCCAAATTTTTCATGGGGAGGCCAAGGAAATCAGAAACCACCATCCCCTGCAAGCTTTCAGCAACCACCATACCAGTAGGAGAAAAAGCCGAACCTTGAGGAGATGCTAACCAAATTCATCTCGGTGTCAGAGACTCATTTTTAGAATACCGAGACGGCACTCAAAAATCAACAAGCATCAATCCAGGGTGTAACACCCCTTACCCGTATCCAAGGCCGGAACAGAGTACGAGGCATTACCAGACTTAACAATACACATAGACGAAAACCAGGCCATAAAATTTCATTTAATTCAAAACTTTTCGAACACATGCATAACAAACAAAGCTAACTATATCATCACATCAAAACATAGGACATGGCACGATTAATTAAACTTATAAACCATAATAGATAAGGACTACATCTCATGATCATATACGATAACTCAATTCAGACTGATACGTATGGTCAAAATCATAATGAAAATTACATATCACAAACCAAGTTCCTATACATGCCACTCACTTGATATTTCTAATATTTAAATTAATTCTCCCAAAAATGATAGTTTGATAGTGTGATTTTGCCTCCGACGATCTCCAACCCCGAGCCGACCTGCCAATACTAAAGAAATGGAGAGGATGGGTAAGCTTTACGCTTAGTATGTTCATATGAAAATAATAAGCAATTACTACCATGCTTTTCAAGATAAAACACTATAATTGTACAATTACACATGTTCAGGACAGGCTGTTTTCTGGAGTCCCAGTGTAAAAAAAATCATATCTCGAGGTACAAAACTCAAAATCCAATTCCGTAAATTTTTTCTGAAACTAGACTCATATTTCTACTTAATAATTTTTTTCTAGAATTATTGGTTGGGCCATTTAGTATAGTTTATTAGTTAAAGTCTCCCCTGTTTCAGGGTATGACTAATCTGACCCTTTTGCACTACGAACCAAATTTATCCCTGTACAGAATTCCAACAACCATGATGTTTCTTTCCCTTAAAAATAGACTCAATAAGGAATCCATGAACATAAGGTATGACTCTTAATAATTTTTGTACAATTTATGGTGAATTTCTAAAGTCAGAGCAGGGGATCTCGAATTCATCCAAACTCTATTTCACAAGAATTCAAATATCACACAATATAGAATTATTTTGCTTCCCCTGTTTCTTTTATGTGAAAATAGACTCATTGAGCTTTACTTTCATATATCATTTGCATTTTTATTCAACTTCCACGATTTTTGGTAAATTTTTAAAATCACACAACTGCTACTATCCAACACTACTTTACTACTAAAGTTCACTTTTACACAATTCACTTAATCCATTCCATTTTACCGAGGTTCGCTCAAATATCAAGCATATTGCTCATAAATTCAAATAAACATATACTTGCACTTGTTCATCACATAATCACTTTCACATGTATTTTCATTTAATCGATTTCCCGTTGAACTCATCGGAATAATAACATATACACAATTGCCTGCACATTTTCTCATTTCCACACTTGTAGCCGAAGCTATCTGGTATGCATAGTAGCCTGCACTTAGTACTACACATGCGACCAATTATCTGGTACACGTCGTACCCTACACTTAGTACTACACACGTGACCTAACCATCTGATACACGTAGTAGCCTGCACTTAGTACTACACACGTGATCAAAGTTATCGTGCACGATAGTAGCTCGCACTCAAGATTACACATGCGACCAACAACTGCGGTACACGTAGTAGCCCGCACTTAGTACTACACACGTGATCACAGCTGCACGCATAGTAGCTCGCACTTAGTACTACACATGCGACCAATTATCCGGTACACGTAGTAACCTGCACTTAGTACTACACACGTGACCTCACAATAGTTCATTTGTATCGTTTCTATGTCGAAGGTTCAACCGGGAAATTCCTCACTTTTCAACATTTTACTAAATTGTCCATAATCAATTTAAATTCATAATTTACATCAAATAACCATTTGATAGGCAGCCACATTTCATATGATATCAAAATATATTAACATAAAAAGAATCGATAGATTATTTATATACAAATTTACTCGAAATGTCGATCTCACTATCCATAGTACCAATTGTCCATTCATAGTATAATAAGACACAACTCAAATAGCAAATCAGCTTTTAAGAATTACATAACATAAATCACATATTTCATATATTACTTGACATGTATCATCATTTTCTTGCATTTCATGTAACATTCTTTCATGTCATATTTCCACATCATAAACACCATTCCATCAACTTTTCCAATATATTAAATCATACAATATATGCAATAATAGTAAGAAATATAATTCAAACATAACATTGCATTATTATTATCATACGAACTTACCTCGATACAAAATATTACCTTGTAAACTTTGTTTTTCCCTCGATCACGACTTGAATATCGTTTCTCTTGATCTATAATACCAAATTAATTTATTTAATACATACATTCATCAAAACAGCCTTTAATACAAACTTTGGAAAAATTACCATTTTGCCTCTAAACTTTTGCATAATTACACTTTTGCCCCTAGGCTCGGGAATTAAAATTCATCCCTTATTCTTATGTTTTATGACATGCTGATCATTTTTCCCTTCTATGACAACATCAAATTCTCACTCTAACATGCATTTATGACTATTAGGTATTTTTACCGATTAAGCCCTTTTACTCGTTTTCACTTAAAACCCAGTAGCACAAGTTTTCTAACATAATTTAAAACCTCATATTCTACCATAAAACACCAAAATACACAAATTTCACCTATGGGTATTTTTCCAAATACGAACCCTAGGTTGAATTATTGCTAGCATAAGCTTAATCAAGTTACCGGGATTCCAAAAACGTAAAGAACTTGAAAAATGGGGCTAGAACGGACTTACTATTGAGCTTGGAAAGCTTGAAAACCCTAGCCATGGATTCTCCCTTGGTATACACATCCATGGTGAAGAAGATGAGCAAAATTGGCTTTTAATTTTGTATTTTAATTCATTTTACCCCTAAATGACCAAAATGCCCTTTTTACTAAACTTTCCAAAAATTTCATCCATGTCCAATTTTTGTCCATAAACTTAGAAATTGGTCAAATTTCTATTTAAGACCTCCTAATTAATATTTCAAAGCAATTTCATACTAGAAATTTCTAGAATGCAAGTTTTGCAACTTATTCAATTTAGTCCCTAACTTCAAATTAAGCACTTTATGCATAGAATTTCTTCACGAAATTTTCACACAATCATGCAATCATATCATAGACCTCAAAATAATCATAAAATAATTATTTATATCTCATATTTTTGGTCATGAAACTACTATTCCGATTAGGCCCTAATTCGGGGGCTCGAAACTTAGATTGGATAGCTCGCCAAGTTGATTTCTAAATGACCACAAGGTAGCCTGCCAAGAAACACTGAATCTAACCCAAGGGAGCAACTTAACGCAATTGTCATTCAAGATGAGGAAGGGCTAGTGGTAAAACCAAGGCCAGAACTGGTGGTAAGAGAAGGTAAGAATGAGGTAGGCCAAAACGAACAAAAATCGGTAAGTCCAGAATATAAACCTCGAGTGCTATACCCCAATGCGACAAGGAAAGACCGCTCAGATGAACAATTTGGTAAATTCCTTAAACTTTTAAAGAAAATACATATTAACTTACCGTTTATTGAAGCATTTTCGCAGATGCCAAACGTAGTCAAATTTTTAAAGGAACTTCTAGCAAATAAATGAAAGTTAGATGAAAGGTCGCATGTGGAGCTAAACGCGATTTGCTCAGCCATTCTTCAGAATAAGCTACCCAACAAACTAAAAGATCCAGGGAGTTTTACTATTCCTTGTTTAATTGGTAGTTTAAATGTTAATCATGCATTGGCTGATCTAGGGGCTAGTATCAATGTTATGCCTTACAAATTGTTTAAACAACTAGGTCTAGGGAAACCCAAACAAACTAGGATGAGCATTCAATTAGCAGATAAAACTGTCAGATTTCCTAGGGGTATTATTGAAGACATAGTCGTTAAAATTGACAAATTTATATTCCCAATTGATTTTGTTGTTTTAGATATAGAAGAGGATAGTAACGTTCCTTTAATTTTGGGAAGGCCCTTTTTAGCAACTGCTAGAACAATTATTAACGTTGGCACAGGTGAACTCACACTTCGTGTAGGAGACGAAACAATCACCCTTCAAGCTCGTAACCTGAACAACACATTGAAAATTGAAGGTGATTGTACAAATTGTTCTACTAAGACTGATCATATAGTGCAACCTATTTTGCAAGAAATAAGTTTGAAGGACACACATGAGCCATGCTCAATCCACAATAAAGAATCTACCCATGAAGAACAAAGGTTACGAATTGATGGGTTAGATGAATGGCTGACATTTAAACCGAGAAAACACGATAAACCAAAACTACGCCAGAACGACCTCAATGCCTCACCAAATCAACTTAAAGTTGGAGATAAAGTTTCATTTGATGCCGCAGATCCTCACATTGACACTACCAAATCGAATGAAGAAATTCCTCTTATGGTACTTAGCATTTTCCCATTTGGTACAGTCAAGGTAAGTCATCCCAAATTCGGCACCTTTAAGGTAAACAATACCTTCCTAAAACCTTATTTTGATGGGATTCATAGCAGGAATGAGGAGTATAAACTCCTCGAACCACCATGACCATTCACCAGAAAGGTAAGTCGAGCTTAGACTATAAATAAGCGCTTCTCGAGAGGCAATCCGAGCACTAACAATATTAATTTCTTTAAATTTTAGTTTTAACATCTAACATACTAACCGACTCATGGAATGCAGGCTTTCTAAAACACACACGCCAGGCACACGGGCGTGCCTTAGGCCGTGTGAAAACAGGGCGAAATTTTCCCCAACATGGGATGCGATAAGTCGCCACGGCTGTGCGTTAGGACCTTGGGCAAATTTTCCAAAACAACCGTGGTTGACCTGAGAAAATAGCACAGGCATTCGCCACGCCCGTGTCTAGAACCTGTGGTCGAACCTGTCAGATTAACACAGGCATGGGCCTACATACACGGGCATGGGAGAAGCTAACGAAGATTGACACAGTCGTACAACATGACCAAGAGCACCGATGCACCCAATTTCGAAAACCACAAAATGCACGAGCTGAAACGAAGGCACACGGGCATGCCCCACGGCCGTGTGCCCCAATTTCCCTATAAACACCTATTATCTATCTTAGCTTTATCTTTATATTTTGAAATTAATTTTTATTTCCTGATTATACTATTTTATCTTGAGTTTTGACAATTTTCAATTCCAGCTATTTCATTGTAAGTAATTATGCTTCCTTATAGTCCTGATTCTGTCACAGTTATAAAGAGCTCCAAAGCTCATCGTCGCATAGGAACTAAAAACTCCACCGGGAAAGGACTTATGGACTAATGAACCTCTACCACCACCGGAGTATCTTCCTCCACTCTCACGCCGATTATTCTCCAAAACTCCAGTTCAAGGAAATTCAGGAAGTTTCACTTCTCTCCCTATCTTATGATTATAAATCTATCTTTTTCAATATATCTACCTTTGTACATTGAGGTCAATGTACATCTTAAGTGTGGAGGGTCTTTTATATCAGAAAAATCCCTGAATTTTATTTTATTCTCATGCGATCTTCTCATATCATTATTAGAATGAATTTCAATTAGTCTATAATGTTTATTGATATATCTTGAATTAAAACATAGGCATTTATGCATTGATTGTTTAAACTTTAAGACATTTGGGAATCAAAAATGATAAGTTGATTTTTGAAGAATTAAAAACTTTTAGGTTGTTTCCCCAAGTTTAGGTATTATTTTGAGTTGGAATTCACAAGTTTAAACATCAAAAAGCCATAATTTTTTGTGAGATATTGAGCCTTTAGAGCATCTATTATTTCTTTCATGCTCATTTCATTATGAGTGCATCAGTATTGAATTGTTATTCTAGAACTTGCTTGATTATCCATGTCAAGACCACACCATTTGATTTGATATGTCAAAATGATAAAGGCACTTAGGTCTAACCCACTCACTCCATAAAAGCCTACCTTCACAATTAACCCTTTGTGAACCCCCTTGAGCTAACAACCTATTCATTGATTTACCCTCAATATTAACCCATAACTCATTATTGTTGAAATCCCCTAAATTAATTTGATATTTTTTGTCGAGATTTGAGTTGGAATAGTTGCTTAGCTATGTTTTATTCTATTTTGTAATTTGACTTGTTCTTAAAATATATATATATAATACATGTAAACATATTTGTAGTAGTGATCTTCTGAGCTAAAAAAGTAGAATTCCATATTCTGAGAAAAAGCTCTGTTGTACGTAATTGATGACTAGTCATTTTTCTAGTTAGGAAATTTTTCAATTCAATCTGGATTCTAACCCTTTCTTTCAGTTTGTGACCACACCCTCTAACCAAAGCCACGTTACAACCCTCTAAAGACGTTTTGATTGATGTTTCATCTCAATTTATAGTGGTGGAGATTTGATTTTCATACAGGCCTATGGTAATGACTTTTCATTATTGACTATTGAGTGCTTCATTTATTGTCCTTAAACACCTCAAGTGATTTGAGTGAATCTTTAGTGAGGATGTGAAACTCTGTGATATTTTGAATCAAAGGTAATTACTTAGATGAGGGGAGACACCTATGTTTTCATGATAAAATGCTCAATTTGGAATGTTTGAAACTTTGATGTTCTTTCAGTTGAATTTTCAATGTATGAGTACCTATGGATTAGTTTGAGATATTATTGATAAGAATTATAAGTTGAGAAGAATTTATTTTGATTATGAGTTGAGGATTTTGCTTGAGGACAAGCAAATGCTTAAGAGTGGGGGTATTTGATAAACCGTAATTCATACATATTTCTATCCCATGCTTAGCACATTTTATGGATGATTTATCCTTAAATTTGGTGAATTCGATGCTCCTAATGCCTTGATTTCATGTTTTATACTTAGGTGAGCATAGGAGAGTGAAAGGAACGAGAAACGGGCTAAAAATGGAGAAAATAGGCCAACGTACGAAATCAACACGGCCTGGACTTCCTCATATGGGCAGACCACATGGCCGTGTCAATTTGGCAGAATCGAAGCACAACTCACACGGGTAGACTACACGCCCGTGCCTATGCAACAGGCTTGACCACGCCCTGAAGTAATTGTACATGGGTGTGTCACACGAGCGTGTCCCTGTCAAGCCCAAGCAGAGTCCTATTCGAAAAAGTCCACTTTTGAGGGCTCTTAGGCATTCCAAAGCCTATAAATACACCCTAGAAGAGGAGAAGAGTGGGGATGCAGAGTAGGAAGTAAGGAATTACTCAAGGGAAGTCGATTGATCCATCTCAAGAGCCAGATTCATCATCAAGACTAGAGATCTCCCTTCAAGTTCCTTCAGGAGTTTTGGGTTTTCTTATGTTTTGTTATCTTTATACTTTTTAGATGTGGCCTTTCATTAGTATGAACTAAAACCCCTAAATACCAAAGGGGAATGAAACCTAAGACAGATCTTTTTATTATTATCTGAATTGTATGATAAGTATTTGACTTGTTCTTAATTATGTGTTCTTAATTCTTGTTTTGATATTCCAGGATATTGATTCAAGTTAAGCTCTTATTCAGAGGAGGAATAGACCCTGTCTAAGAGTAAATTTGTCATAATTAAGCGGAGTTGGTTGCGCGCCTAAAGATAGGGTGACAAGATTTTGCTAGATTAGGTTAAAACCTAATAAGAGGATCCATATTTCGAGTTAATGCAACCCTAGGGCATTAATTAGAAAGAGATTTCAATTATTCAATCTAGGGTTAGACGTTGTTAGTCTCGAGAGAGATAATAGTATAACTTAGGGATCTCTACGAAACAAGTTGAATGAATAAATCATCTGATTCAGAGTCAAATAACAAGTGAAATCTAGGTGGATTTTTTCTTAGGTATTATCTCAATCAATTGAGTTTTCCAAAAAGTATTTTCCCCAAATTTCTTTTCTGTGACTTCTTAGTTTAATTAATTATTTAGATAAACAAAACCCTTTTATTCTTTTAGGCTAGATAATAAAAAGAAAGTTGATACTAGTACTTTTAGTTCCTTTGGGTTCGATAATCCGGTCTTGCTAAAGCTATACTACTGTTCGATAGGTACACTTCCCTTCATCGTGATAATAGTTAGTTTCAAGAACGATTTATTATAAATGTTTAAAACCTGTCAAGAATATCACGTATCAAGCAACTTTGTCAATGGAGTAGCAATCATAAAAAAGCCTTTCACAAATCGTTTATAATAACCGGCAAGTCCCAGAAAACTACAGACTTCAGAAACATTTCTCGAAGGCTTCCAATCTAAAATAGCTAAAATTTTGCTCAAATCAACTCGGATACCTGATGCTGACATAGTATGTCCCAGAAAATCAACTTCGCGTAACCAGAATTCACATTTACTGAACATCGCAAATAACTGCTTATTACACAAAGTCTGTAACACTATTCTCAAATGCTCTGTATGTTCGGTTTCATCACGTGAATATATCAATATGTCATCAATGAATATGTAAACAAATCAATCTAAATACGGTCTGAAAATTCTGTTCATCAAATTCATAAAAATAGTAGGTGCATTCATTAATCTGAAAGGCATAACTAAAAACTCATAGTGTCTGTACCTCATTCTGAATGTAGTTTTTGAAATGTCTGGATCTTTTACTCTCAACTGATAATAACCCGATCTGATATCTATCTTTGAAAACACGGTATCTCCTTTCACTTGATTAAACAAATCGTCAATTCTGGGCAGAGGATATTTATTATTGATAGTCACTTTGTTCAACTGACGAGAATCAATGCACATTTTCATCGTACCATCTTTCTTTTTCACAAAAGAACAGGAGCACCCCAAGGTGAGAAACTCGGTCTTGCAAATGCTCTAGCAGTCAACTCTTGTAACTAAGACTTTAATTCTTTCAGCTCGATCGGAGCCATTCTATATGGAGCTATCGAAATCAGAGTAGTCCCCGGTACTAATTCAATGCCAAACTCAACTTCTCGAATTAGAGGTAATCCCAGAAGTTCTTCAGGAAACACATCAGGGAATTCACAGACAACAAGCACTGATTCAATTTTCCTTTCTGTCACTTTCAGATCAATCACATAAGAAAAGTAGGCTTTTACAACCCTTTCTCACATGTTTCTGAGCTAACATCGAAGAAATCACTGCTGGTAAACCATTCAGATCATTAGAATCAATCCTAATAGTCTCATCATTTTGACATCGTAAATCAATAGTCTTTCGTTTGCAGTTTACAATAGTATCATGCAAAGTTAACCAATCCATACCCAGAATTATATCAAATTCGTCAAATGGTAATAACATCAAATCAGCCGAAAAATATGAATATCGAATCATCAACAGATAATTCTTACACACTTTGTCAACCAAAACACACCAGCCTAAAGGGTTCGATACTCTAATTACAAATTCAATAGACTCTACAGACAAAGTCTTATTGCTCACTAAGTTCATGCAAATATAAGAATGCATTGATCCCGGATCTATTAATGCAATCACAGAAGTATCATAAAGAGTGAAAGTACCAGTAATAACATCTGGAGACGAAGCTTCTTCGCATGCACAAATATAATAAGCTCTGGCAGGTGTGCAAGCCTCAGATCTAACATTCATATCTTTAATTCCCCTCTAGCTTCCATTCACATTACCCCTATTTCTAAGCGGTCTACCTCGAGCTGTATTGCCACTCGGCTCAGATTTTGCACAATCTCTTACTATACAGACTCAGGACATTCACAGATAAAGTGATCTAAGGATCCACATCTAAAGTAAGCTCAGTCATTCAATCTACAGCTTCCCAGATGTCTTTTACCATAATATCTACACTTGGGTTGATCGGATCGGACATTTCCAACACTTGCAACAAAAATAACTGGAGCTATGAAACTCGAATGTGATCTAGTACGATCTCTACTTGAATGTCGCACATTAACCTTTGAACGGCTAAAATCATCTCGGAATTTCTTAGATTCTGAATGAAATAACTTACTCAATGATCTTTTTCACACCTTCTTAGCTTCTGAGTCGGCTTTTCTTTTCTCTTTCTCGAGTTCTTCAGCTTTACATTCTCGTTCAACAAGCACAACAAACCCTTTTATCTCCAAAATTCTGACTAACAAGCGGATATCTTCATTTAAGCCATCTTCAAATCTCTTACACATTATTGCTTCGATCAAGACACATTCTCATACATACTGGCTCAATCTCACAAATTCTCGCTCGTATTCTGTAATAGACATACGACCCTATTTTAACTTAAGAAACTTTTTGCGTTTCTAATTGATGAATCTCTGACTGATATATTTCTTTCAGAATTTAGCTTGGAAGAAATCTCAGGTAACTCATTCTCTCGGAACCACAGATATCAACGTCTTCCACCAATGATACGCTATATCTCTCAAAAGTGAAATGGCACATTTAAGACATTCATCAGGAATACATGACAATTCATCGAACACTCGTATTGTATTCTCGAGCTAAAATTCCACTCTCTCGACATCATCATTAGTAGTAGCATGAAACTCTTCGGCCCCATTTTTTCTAATTTTATCAACTGGAGTCTTATTTAGCTGAATCAGAATAACTAGTGGCATGACAGGAACTTGTGGAGGATTTAGTGGGGCAAAGGTTGTGGAACAGCCGGATTAATTCTCATATACTGAGTGAACCAATCATTCATCATTTGGTAAAAGGCTTGCTTAGCCTCTCCCTCGTGGCTACTACTAGCAGGACTAGAATCAGATGGCGCTGTCCCTTGAGCAGGAGCAGGTGCATTACTTTCAACATCATCAACTACGGCTCGTTTGGATCCATTTACTATATAAAAACACATTTTAATTGTCAGGAATCATCACACTATCGCAATTCATATATATGGCATGTATAGCTAGACTCACATACTCTACATTAGTCTTAGAATTGACTAAATTGTAGCTCTGATACCAACCAAATGTAACACCCCTAACCCATATCCGTCACTGGACTAGGGTTATGAGGCATTACCGGACATATCGGAACATTTCGTAATCATTTCACAATCAAAAGTCATACATCGCCATATCATAGTCAAATATCAATATAAAATCCCTTTCTTAGGTCAACGAGACCATAGACATGCATTAGGAAGAGTTCGGGACTAAACTGAACACATAAAAAAACTTTTGAAGCTAAACAATTTTTTTAAGTTACGAAGGTCACACGCCCATGTGAACAAGCCGTGTGCCTTACACGGCATTAGACACGTCCGTGTGTCTAGGTTGTAGCGAAACAGGCATACATACAGACTTATCCATACAACCACAAGACACGCCCATATGCCAGGCCGTGTGAAAATTACGAAGGCTACTGACTTGGATTACAAGGCCAGTCACATGCCCGTATGTCTAGCCCGTTCTCGAAACTGACTTAGCTACATGGCTTGACACACACCCGTGTGTGCGACCGTGTGGTCTTCCCAAGCTCATTTCAAAATGATCTCGAGCAATATGGCAGAGACACACGCCTATGTCCCTGCCCGTGTGAGCAAAAATAGACCATTTACAAGGCCAATATGCCACCCATTTTGGGTCCTCCCTATAAGCATCAAATAAGCATCAATTGCACCATAATTTCAACCAATTTCAATCACAAAACATTTATTATTCATGTCATATAATCACCAACCAATTTCACCATTATTATCCAAAACAAAACCTACCAAAATTACATACCAAACTCATATCAATATCATGCCATTTCCATAACTAATTCATATAACTAACTTACCAAATTGACCATCTTTCACTAGGCCATTTATGCACATCAACACATACCATTTCTTAACATAACTTATATACCAAAAATCAAAACAAATAACAACTTTAATCTAGCCATATCATATAGCATGATATACACTTCACAAATCATATTCAAATACTTCTAGCCTATACATGCCATACTTCAATATTCACATTTTCAAAAGGTACCAAAATAAAGTTTGATAGTGTGGTGATGATCCTCGATGATCCCCGAGCTTTTGGTAGCTTTGATATCTATAACACAATGCAAACACATACGAAGTAAGCTTTCAAAAGCTTAGTAAGCCATACAAAAATAAACTTATCATTTTAAGCATATAAACATTACAAAATACATATCCATCATTGACAAATACTATCACAAACCACATAATTCATATACATTTCACATATTCCCAATTCATTTGCACATATAGCATATTTTTTCATACTTATATCACATATCATCAACATACCTGAATCGGTTATTCATCCATTCAATCACGTATTTCTCAGAATGCCCGTTGAACTATACGAAATTAAATAGGATACGCGGATAGCTCAGAAAGCTCGTAAATGCCAACGTCCCAAACGTGATCTTACATGTAATCAAATATCGATGTCACTATCCCAGACAGGGTCTTACACGAAATCAAATTCGATACCGATGTCCCAGACATGGACTTACACATAAACGTCAAATCGATGCCAACGTCCTAGACGTGCTCTTACACGAAATCAACGACTTTCGACTTTCCCCGATCTAATTCTATTTTCTTTAGTTCTTGATCTATATAAATTTAAATTTGACTTATTCAATCTCACATTCATTCAAATCAATCCATATACACATATTTAGGGAATTTTATAAATTAGCCCTCATATTTTAACATTTTAACACTTTAGTCCCTAATTCATGAAATCACAAAATACACATAATTTATTTTCACTTATGCCTAACATAATTTTCCTTTAGCTCATATAAGCCCACATATTTCATTTATTTCACATTTTAGCCCCTCAATTTCTCATTTTCACAATTTAGTCCAAAATAATCAAATTCATCAAAAATCCCAATACGAAACATAGTAATCTAACACATATCTTTCACTTTCTATCATCAAACTTCATAAAACTCACATTCTTAACAATGGCACATCTTAAAATCATAATCAAATTCAGAAATTGAGGCATGGGCTTGAAAGATTACTAAGCAACGATCACAAAAACATAGAAATTATCAAAAACTAAGTCAAAATAGTACCTTAATCAAGTAATCAAAGTGCCAAACCCTAGCAAGCTTATTTGCTTTTCTTTTTCTTTGTATTTTCGCAAAGATGAGTGAAAATAAAGCTTGAATTTGATTATGTTTTATTATAAACATTATAATAGCAATTTTACCAATTTAGCCTTAATATAATAAACATTTAAACTTATAATGGATGTCCAACGATGTCCATTTAATATATCAATGGTCTAATAACATAATAAGGATGTCACATTTAATAAACCAAAGTAATTTGGCACTTTAGCAAATTGAACACATCTTTTGCATTTTCTGCGATTAGATCCTTTTATCAAATTAAACACACAATCGATAAAATTTCCACACCAAACTTTCACACATATCAAATATCATACTTTAAACATGGAAATATTAAAAATATTTTTTTAACTCGTATTTGTGGTATCAAAATCACTATTTTGACTAGGGTCTAAACCAGGATGTTACAAAATCCATCGTAACACGCTCTTATTTCCACTCTGGAATCATCATTGACTGTAAAAAACCAGAAGGTACCTGATGTTCAGCTTTAACTAAACATCTTGATAAGAACTCTGAGATCTCTTCTAACAGCCCATTTTTAAGTTAAATCGAAACAGTGGTTTCAGGACCACAAATCCAAAGTCAAAATACTTATTTAATTATTTTATTAAGGTTTAAAGCATGATAGAATTATTTTTTGAAAGTTCCGTAAAGAAATTTTACTGTTTAAATGCTTAATTTGGTAAAAAGGACTAAATCGCGTAACGCGTAAAAGTGTAGTACTATTGTTTAAAGGTATTAAATAGCTATGGTTTATTAATATGAAAGTCCTTATTATGTAATTATTCCATTTATAATGTAAATGGACATTCATGGACAATGTTTTAATGATGTTTAAATTACATTAACAAGGTTATATTGGTAATTTAGTTAATTAAGTTATTAATAATAAAACAAAATAAAAAATCTTGTTAAATTATTCGTCATCTTACCGAATTGGAGAAACAAAATAAGGGTTTTTAAGCTTCCATGGTTTTGGCAACTTCAATCTTTGATTAAGGTACGGTTTTTTATTCGTTTTTAATGATTTTTACGTTTTTGAGCTCGTTGCAGCTTAATCTAGCTAGCCCATACCTTCTTTTTTGAAACTGTTATAGATTTTGAGTTATTCCATTGTTGAATACTTGGGTATTTTCATGTTTCTTGTTAGATAATTGATTGTTGTTAATAGATATACAAGTTTTATAAAGTGATTTTTGACAAAAATGAGAATTAGGGATTCAATTGTGAATGATAGAAATGTTATGGTTAAAAATGTGAATAAAATGAAAATATGGGCTGCTATAGATTATGTGAAATTCAGCTATACATGGGTTAAGGGCAAATTGCATAAATTTGTCATTTTATGTAAAAAGGTCTAAATTGCAAAGTAGTCAAAAGTATAGGGAAAATGTGTAATTTGCCAAATTTATGTGAATTGTATTAAATGGTTACTGAAAATATTGAATTTTATAATATATAGATCAAGATAAACAATTATCAGAATTAGATCAGGGGAAACAAAAGGTAGACGAGTAGACGACGGTTATTCGAGCAAATACGAGGTAAGTTTGTATAATTAGAATCGAACTTTTCTATACTTGAATCTGCTAAAATGAATGTATATAATTGAAATACTTGAAATATGAATGCTTTAATGATATATTGTATTCGTTACCGAGCTCCGTTTGAACTATATAAATTCATTGGATACGAGTGACATGTTACTAGGATTACCGTATTGGTCGAGCTCCTGCATTTGTTGCAGACTCACCATAGCTCATTGGAGCTTACCAATTCAGCTCATAAGACCTTACTATTTTAGCTCATTGGAGGTAACCGATTCAGCTCGATAGAGCTTACTATTTAGCTCATTGGAGCTTACCGTTTTAGCTACTTAGAGCTTACTGTCCATCAACTTGGAGGAGCTTACCGATCATGGCTCGAATGAGCATATATGATAACGAATTGACGAATTATTGACATTGTCCACTCAAGTATCCTTTGGAGCTCTAATAGGTTCAACGGGCCTAAATACTAATTATACAGACAAGTTATGGGGTATAAGTGTTATTAATGTTATACGTATGACATATGAATTTAGAATGATACAAAGTATTGTATTATATATGGATTTATGTATTTGTTAGATGACTAACATGTAATGACTATGTATGAATAGGTGATGGTTAAATTGAATTCTTGGCATTTCTATTATTGCTTGATTTTGTATTAATGGTAAGTTTAATTCTGAATTATACGGGCTTACTAAGCTATAAACTTACTCTGTTGCTCGCTCTTTTCGGACAAGTCGGAGTTGCTCATCACAGTATCCAAATTCTGATTGGTATTTTGAACTTGTGAATATATGTAAATATGGCATGTATACACTAGTTTAAATGATGTTAGTTATGCTATTTGATTATAGGATTTTGGCATACTTTTGTGTATAAGTGAAGCCATGTGATTTGGCTTATTTTGATGTTATGTTTTGGTTGAATTGAAGTGTTCAAATATGGTAGGTTTTAGTAAGTAATGATGAAATGAAATGATGCAAGTGAAGTCTTAATATATAGTTGATAAATGAATGGATTATGCATGATAATGGATAAGTATTTGGGTATGAATTTTTTATGTTTTGATATGGAAAATTGATAAACCATAATATATACATACTTTTATCCCATGCTTGGTATATTTTTGGATGATTTATCATAAGATTTAGTGAATTTGAAGCTCCTAATCCTTAGGTGGGTATATCATGTTTTATACTTAGGTGAGTATAGGAAGTTGAAAAGAGCAAGAAATGGGCCAAAAATGGACAAAATGGGCTTATCTCAGTATTCCACACGGCCTAGGAACTTCTACACGGGTAGTCCACATGCCCGTGTGTAACACACGGGTAGGCCACACGCCCGTGTGGCATGGTCGTGTCGACATTAAACCAAGTCAGAATTGCACACGGCCTGAGGACCTTCACACGGGCGTGGTACACGGCCGTGTCCCTATCGAGCCAAAGTCTAATTCTATTCGGAAAAGGCTACTTTTGGGCTATTTTTGGCATTCCAGATTCTATATAAACATCCTAGAAGAGGATCAAGGGGGACACGCAAAGTAGAAAGGAGAAAATACTCAAGGACAACCATCAGGATCAGCTCGGAAGTAAGATCTACTTCAAGACTGAAGATCTCCATTTAATTTCCTTAGAAGTTCTTTGGGTTTCTTTATGTTTTGTTGTTTTCCCAATTTTGAGATGTTTTCCATTATTATGAACTAAACTCCCTAAATACCTAAGGGAGATGAAACCTAAGACAGATCTTATTACTATTTGAATTATAAGATATTTCCGGTCTCACCATAACTATACCACTGTTCGATAGGTGCGCTTGCCTTAAGTTGAATTTGTAATTAGTTTAGTGACCATTAAGTTTTTGGCGCTGTTGCCGGGGACTAAGATATTAGAAACGCTTCATTTTTATTACTTTAGCCATTTTTACTTTTATTGAAATTTACTTTTTGTTTGTAAGTTTAATTTTTCTTTTCTAAATTTTTCTTTTTAATTGCTTCTAGCAGGTGTCTCTAGTTTATGACTAGGAGAAACCCGTCACGACCTTTGCTTTTTGACAGTGAGATCGAGAGCACAGCTTACAGAAACTGAAGAGAAATAAGGCAAAGTCTACAATACATTGAGGAAGAGCGAGAGGATGATATCCATATTACAACCGATGAGATGGCTGAAAATCAAAATAATCCACTGCCTCATGTGGTTGCCGTAAATCCAGTGAATTAGAATCCTGTTCCTCGTACTATGTATGACTATGCTAAGCCTAATTTAACGGGAGCTGAATCGAGTATTTTTAGACCTACAATTACTGCAAATAATTTTGAACTGAAACCTAACACTATACAAATGATTCAACAATTTGTTCAGTTTGATGGTTTGGAGGATGAAGACCTAAATACTCATTTGGCCAACTTCTTAGAGTTCTGTGATACTTTCAAAATAAATGGCATTTCTGATGATTCCATTCACCTTCGGTTATTTCCCTTTTCATTAAGGAATAAGGCTAAACAGTTGTTGAATTCGTTACCATAGGGATCAATCACTACTTGGGAGCAAATGGCCGAAAATTTTTTACTTAAATATTTTTCACCAGTTAAAACGGCTAAATTAAGGAATGATATCTCTTCTTTTGTGCAGATGGATCTAAAAACTCTTTATCGTGCATGGGAGAGATACAAGGACTTATTAAGAAGGTGCCCTCACCATTGGTTACCTCTATGGCTGTAGGTTCAGACTTTTTACAACGGTGTGAACCCCTCAACAAGGCAACTGATCGATGCAGCTGCCAGTGGAACTTTAAACAATAAAACACCTGAAGAGGCATACGAATTTATTGAAGAGATGTCGCTGAATAACTATCAGTAGCAAGTTATGAGAATGAAGCCAACAAAAACAGTTGTTGTTTTCAACCTCGACGTGATCACTATGCTATCTAACCAAGTAGAACTTTTAAATAAAAAGATTAATGGTTTGTATGGTTCTACTCAGATACATCCAGTGATGAGGTGTGATTCAAATAGAGGAGGAGTGCACAACACAGACTATCCATCCTTCAACCCTAGCACCGAGGAGGAACAAGTCCACTATATGGGTAATAATTCTAGACCTCAAAATAATCCGTATAGTAACACTTATAATGCAGGTTGAAAGAACCATCCCAATTTCTCATGGGGTGGTCAAGGAAATCAAAGACCACAACATCCTCCAGGTTTTCAACAACCACCTTACCAACAAGAGAAGAAACTGAACCTTGAAGAGATGCTCACAAAATTCATCTCGGTGTCAAAAACTCATTTTTAGAATACCGAAACAGCACTTAAGAATCAGCAAGCATCAATTCAAGGGTTCATAACTCAAATAGGACAACTTGCTAAGTTGATTTCTGAACGACCACAAGGTAACTTGCTAAGTAACACCGAAACTAACCCAAGAGAATAGCTTCATGCGATTACTGTTCGAGATGAAGAAGGGTTAGTTGAACCAGAACCAGAACCGAGGCAAGGACTTGTGGTAAGTAAAGGTAAGGATGAGGTGAACCACAGTACTGATCGCAGTGATTCGTAACAAGTAATAAATATTTATAATAAAGATAAAACCAAGACAAACTATTATCACGATGAAAAGGCAAGCGCACCTATCGAACAATAGTATAGCAATGGCAAGACCGGGATATCGTACCTAAGGGAACCAAAAGTACTAGTAATAACTATCTTTTTATTATTTAGCCTAAGAATAAAAGGGTTCATTTTAATTAACTAATTATTTAAACTAATAACGCACAGAGAAAAGAATTGGGGAATTGCTTTTGGGAAAATCGATTGACTTGAGACAATACCTAAGGAAAAATCCACCTAGACTTTACTTGTTATTCTGGCTCCGAATCGGACGATTTATTCATTCAACCTGTTTCGTAGAGATCCCTAAGTTATGTTATTATCCCTATTCAAGACTAATAATGTCTAATCCCTAGATTGAATAACCGAGACTTTTCTCTAATTAACACTCTAGGGTTTCATTAACTCGATCTATGGATCCCCTTATTAGGTTTCACCCTAATTCGGCAAAATCTTGTCACCCTATTTCTAGGCGCGCAATCAACTCCGCTTAATTATGGCAAATGTACTCTTAGACAGGGTCTATTCCTCCTCTGAATAAGAGCGTGTCTTGAATTAGTATCCTGGGATATCAAATCAAGAATTAAGAACACATAATTAAGAACAAGTTAAATATTTATCATAAGATTCAGAAAATAATAACAAGATTCGTCTTAGGTTTCATTCCCCTTAGGTATTTAGGGGATTTAGTTCATAACTAAATAAGAAAACATCTCAGAAGAATAAAGAATACAAAACATAAAGAAAACCCAAAACTCCTGAAGGGAAATTCAGGAGAGATCTTCAGTCTTGATGATGAATCCGGCTTCTGAGATGGATTAATCGGCTTCCTTAGGGTAATTCCTTACCCCTTTTCTCTGTCTCCCTTTTCCTCATCCTCTAGTGTGTATTTATAGGCTTTGAAATGCCTAGAAACCCTCAAAATGGCCTTTTCTGAATTGGACTTAACTTGGGCTCGGCAGAGACACGCTCGTACGACACGCCCGTGCTTGATTACTTCAGGCCGTGTTCGAGTCTTCCAAACTGACACGATCGTGTGGTCTACCCGTGTGAAGAGGTCCAGGCTGTGTTGATTTTGTACTTTGGCCCATTTTCTCTGTTTTTGGCCTGTTTCTCGTTCCTTTTGCTCTCCTATGCTCTCCTAAATATAAAATATGAAAGTAAAGCATTAGGAGCATCGAATTTACTAATTCTAATGAGAAATCATCCATAAAAATGCATTAAACATGGGGTAAAAATATGTATAATTTACAGCTTATCAAATACCCTCACACTTAAGCATTTGCTTGTCCTCAAGCAAAATCCTCAACTCATAATCCAAATAAATTCTTTTCAACTTATAATTCTTATCGATAATATCGCAAAGTAATCCATAGGTAATCATACATTGAAAATTTGACTAAAAGAACATAAAAGTTTCAAACATTCCAAGTTGAGTATTTAATCATGCAAACATAGGTGTCTCTTCGCGTCTAAGTAATTACCTTTGATTCAGAATATCACAAAGTTTCACATCCTCACTAAAGATTCACTCAAATCACTCGAGGTGTTTAAGGATAATAAATGAAGCACTCAATAGTCAATAATGAAAAGTCATTACCATAGGCTTGCATAAAAATCAAATCTCCACCACTGTAATTTAAGATGATACATCAATCAAAAAGTCTTTAGAGGGTTGTACTGCGGCTTGGTTAGGGCGTGTGGTCACAAGCTGAAAGAAAGGGTTAGAATCGAGATTGAATTGAAAAATTGCCTAACTAGAAAAGGAGTTAACCTTCACTTTCGTACAATAGAGCTTCTTCTCATGATATGGAATTACTAATATGTATACATAGTTTTTTTTTAAGAACAAGTTAGATAAAGAAGAAAAACATAGCTAAGTAGCTTTTCCAATTCAGATCTCGACAAAAATAGGGATCAAATTAATTTGGGGGATTTCAACAATAATGGGTTAATGGTTAATATTAAGGGTAATACAAGGAATGGCTTGTTAGGCTCAAAGGGGTTTACTAGGGATTAATCGTGGAGGTAGGCTTTTCATGGCATGAGTGGGTTAATCCTAAGTGCCTTAATCATTTTGACATATCAAATCAAACGGTGTGGTCTCGACATGCATAATCAAGCAAGTTCTAGAATAACAATTCAATACTGACGCACTCAAAGCAATAATAAAAGTGAGCATGAAAGGATGAATAGATGCTCAAAAGGATCAAAAATCTCACAAAAATTATGGCTTTTTGATGTTTAGACTTGTGAATTCTAATTCAAAGTAATACCTAGACTTGGGGAAACAACCTATAATTTAATTTCTTAAAAATCAACTTATCATGCTTGATTCTCTAATGACTAAAGTTTGAACAATCAACGCATAAATCCCTATGTTTTAGTTCAAGATATATCAATTAAAATCATAAACCAATCAAAATTTATCCTAAATATGATATGAGAGCTTTTTCAAGAGAACAAGACAATTATTAATAAATACCCCCCACACTTAAGATGTACATTGCCCTCAATGTACAAAGATAGATTTTAGAGAATAAAAATAAGATAGGGAGAGAAGTGACACTTCCTGTATGATAAATTCCTCGAACTAGAGTTTTGGAGAGTGATCAGTTCAAGAATGGAGGAGGATACTCCAGCGGTCGTAGAGGTTCATTAGTCCATAAATCCTGCGCCACAAGAATATTATATCTAGTGGTGGCTATGGTCGTGGTCGAGCAGGACATGGCAGTTGTGGGGAACCTTTTTCGGTGGTAGTTTTAGTTCCTATGTAATGATGAGCTTAAAAGCTCTATATAACTGTGATAAAACCAGGAACTTTTTAGAGGATATTAGGAAGAATAATTACTCAAAAGGAAATAATCGAAATTAAAAATAAAAATAAAAATAAAAATAAACTTTCTAAAATCTAATAAAGATAAAAAGTAGTTTCAATAAAAATTTAAAATAGAAAATAATAAATAAGTATTTTTAAACATCTTCATCGCTAGATGGTTCGCGAGGTGGGGCTGGCGATGAGATGTGGAGGTGCTGACAAATCTGGTGTAGAGTACAATCAATGTTGTGAAATCATTGAAAACACTGCTGCTCGAATTGGGTGAGGCGCTTAGAAATGTCAGCATATGAAGCCGCCGCATGAACTGGACGAGAGGGTGGTAGTGACTGAGTCGGTGGGTCCTCGTGCTATGGGGGGACATCATCAGGAATGTCCTCGCAGGCCTCCTCCTCGGTAGATTGGGCGAGACGATACTGGAGAGGGTAGGTTCCCCGGCGCCTCTCTATCATCCTCATGCTAAGCATGCTCGAGATACCTTGTGGAGACATCTAGCCGATAAGGGTGATGGATGATTCTTGGCGGTGTTGAGAAGCCCGAAGTGTCGCTCCAGTCGAGTCACGTAGGGGCCAATGGAGATGTCCCCCTTCCGATGCCACTGTATCTGATGCTGAATTGCGAGGGCTATGAAATAGGCAAGGTCGATGACATGCCCTTGCGACATGTACTGTAAGAAGTAGACGTCATGGGTGTTGACGACACCAGTGCTCTCTCGCCTCCCTGTAATCATGTGAGCTAAAATAATGTATAAGTACCTCAGGGATGGTGGGAGAACTAATGCCTTGGAGCGGCTAGGATTGTACGAGGCCGTGCTAGGGGCCAAAGTGTGCCAACACTTTGAGGGAGAGAAATGTATGTGGCGACTGAGAGCATGTAGTTCATTCTCCTCCCCAAACTCCTCCGTATATAGGCCTAGTGCAGCACCAAACTCTGGGACGCTTAGCTGGCAAATTAATCGGCCTAGGCGAAACTAGACCGTGCCGAGATCATCGTACCTTGTCATTACGATCTGGAGATAGAATGTTGAGCAGAGTTCCATCGTGAGTTCGAGGTATGTTGACTCGATAATCTCAAAGAACAGCTCCCATAGGTCGATGGTTAAGAGAGCCCGAATCGCATCAGCCATCTGGACTTGTTCTATGGCAGCCCAGTCTATACAGTGGCCTGCTGCTAAAGGTCAAACTCGAAGTATTTGGAAGAGCTCTTCTTGGGGCCCTCGTGGAAACTGTAGGAAAGAGTGTCGACTTTTCGCGGTTGGACCCGTGGAGTATGACGCTCCCTTTCTCTTCTTCGAGGCTGGTACGGTGGTTTTCTTTCCTCTTGACGATGACATTGAAGGCCTGTGATATAAAGGATGATAATAAATAAACATATTCGAAGGGGAAGTAAACTATTTCAGCCAAAACTACTAATATGAAGCAAACTCAACCACAATAGTCGTAATAATGAGGATAGAAATATAATGGGTATAAGGCTTTCCTTGTCTCAATTTAACATAAACTGTATGGTAACTAACCTAGGAATGCAATTTAAATGATAGACATTAGCATGATAATAGCATGAAAATAAGCATAGTAATGTCATGGATATGAGGTGTGTCAAACAACTAGATTTAATTTGAAATGTATAATAAAGAACCTATAAATGCAAACTAAAAAAGAAATAAGGAACAAAAATGAAAACTAGTTCAAAAGTAATGGAGATTATTGTAATAATAAGGATTAATAATGAGTAAAATAGAAGTGAAAGGAGTAAACAAATGTTAAGGGAGAGGGATTGAGCTTTAAAAACGAAATTGACGGTGGCACACAGGCGTGGCAGGGGGCCGTGTGGAGTTGTAGCGGCTAGGGTTAGGGTTTTTGAATGGAGAAGACAATGAATAGTGCAGCCTATTTATAGATCTTGGGACACACGGCCATGGGACACGCCCGTGTGCCCCAATTTTAGCCCGTGTGTTTCACGTTTTTCCTATTTTGGTGCGTCTGGAATTTGACACACACTCGTTTGCATCGGGCGTGTTGGTTCCCACGGCTGTGTCGTATGACCGTGTCTAGCTTCGTTCACTTCTCCCACGCCCGTGTGTTTTACCCCACGCCTGTGGACATTTGACAAGTTCGACCATGGGTGTTCGACACGGGCGTGTCGCACGCCCGTGCTTTTTTAATAGGTTAGACCATGGTTCCTCCACACGGGCGTGTTACATGCTCGTGTTGTTTTGGCAGGCTTGACCACGGCCATGTCGCATGGCCGTGGCATTTTATCGTAGCCCGTGTTGGGGAAATCTTTTTCCCTGTTTCACACGACCTTGAGAACGCTCGTGTTATTGGTCGTGTCTCTGTGGAAACACCTGTATTCAAAATTTCTATTAGTAGGTTAGGAGTTAAATATCAGAATTTAAAGAAATTAATAATGTTAGTGCTTGGGTTGCCTCCCGAGAAGCACTTATTTATAGTCTAAGCTTGACTTACCTCTCCGTTGAATAATCATGGTGGTTCGAGGAGTTCATACTCCTCATTCCTGTTGTCAATCTTAAAATAAGGTTTTAAACGAGTGTTGTTTACCTTAAAAGTACCGAACTTTGAATGACTCACCTCCACCATACCGAATTGAAAAATACTGAGTACCGTAAGAGGGATTTCCTCATTCGGTGTGGTAGTGACAATATGAGGATCAACGGCATCTAGTAAGACTTTATCGCCTACCTTAAGTTGATTAAGAGAGGTATCGGGCTTGTTTTGGCGTAGTTTCGGTTTATCATATGTTCTCGGTTTGTGTTTTCGCCATTCGTCCAGCTCCTCTATCTATAGCCTTCGTTCTTCATGGATGTCTTTGTTCTTTTCATGATAGTAGCACATTGTCTCTGTTGTCTTGGCTTGAAAAGGTTCCTACAAGGATGATTGAATATTAGTTTTATTATCAATAAGTTTTATAGCACTATCCTGAGTCTTAGGGGTTTTGACTAAATCGTGTGCTTGGAGTGTTACTGCGTCGTCACCTGCACAAAGCGTTAGCTCTCCTGTGCCTACATTAATAATGGTTCTGGCAGTTGCTAAAAAAGGTCATCTTAAAATTAAAGGTACCTCGTTATCCTCATCCATGTCTAAGACGACAAAGTCTACTGGGTAAATAATTTTATCTATCTTAACGAGAATGTCTTCAATAATACCCTTAGGAAATCTAATTGTTTTGTTAGCCAATTGTATGCTTATCCTAGTCTGTTTGGGTTTACCGAGACCTAGTCATTTAAATATCTTATATGGCATAACATTTATACTTGCCTCTAGATCAGCTAAAGCATTATTCACAGATAAACTACCAATTAAGCAAGGAATTGTAAAACTACCTGGATCTTTCAATTTGTTAGGTAGTTCATTCTTTAGAATAGCTGAGCAAACTGCATTGAGCTCCACATGCGATGTAGCGTCTAATTTCCTTTTTTTGCTCAGAAGTTCCCTTAAGAATTTTGCTGAGTTGAGCATCTGCGAAAGAACTTGAATAAAGGGTAAGTTAATATGTAATTTCTTTAAGAGTTTGACAAGCTTACCGAATTGTTCTTCTGTTCTATCATTCATCATCGCTTTAGGATATGGCACGCGAGGTTCATGATTCGTACTTACCTGTTTGGGATCATCATTGTTTACCTCTTCTCGACCTTTGTTCATCGCGTTGTCTTGCTGTAATTCTGGCTCAGGTGCAGCGAATCCTTCCTTATTTTGAGTCCTAATTGCATTGAGGTGTTCCCTCGGATTAGGTTCAGTATTACTTGGTAGGCTACCTTGTGGTCGTTCGGAGATTAATTTGGACAGCTGGCCTATCTGAGTTTTGAGTCCTTGGATCGATGCTTGTTGATTCTTAAGTGTTGTCTCAGTATTTTGGAAACAAGTTTCTGACACCGATATGAATTTAGAGAACATCTCTTCAAGGTTCAGCTTCTTTTCTTGTTGATAAGGTGGCTGTTGAAAGCCCTGAGGATTTTGTGGCTTTTGATTCCCTTGACCACCCCAGGAGAAATTTGGGTGGTTCCTCCAACCTGCATTATATGTATTAATGTATGGGTTATTTTGAGATATAAAGTTATTGTTACCCATATAGTTGACTTATTCCTCTTCGATTGTGGGATTGAAGGATTGGTATTCTGTATACACACCTCCTCCGCTTGAATCACACCTCATTACTGGATGTACCTGCGTAGAACCAAGAAAACTATCAATCTTTTTCTTGAGAAGTTCTACCTGATTTGACAGCATAGTAACTGAGTCGATGTTATAAATGTCGGCTTTTTCGTTGGCTTTGTCCTCATAACTTGCTACTGATAGTTATTCAGTGACATCTCCTCTATAAATTCATAGGCATCTTCTGGTGTTTTATTGTTGATGGTTCCGCCAGCAGCTGCGTCAATCATTTGTCTTGTCGAGGGATTCACACCATTGTAGAATGTTTGAACTTGTAGCCAAAGCGGTAACCCATGGTGAGGGCACCTTCTCAGTAAGTCCTTGTATCTCTCCCATGCATCGTAAAGTGTTTCTAAATCCATCTGCACAAAAGAAGAGATATCATTACGCAATTTAGCCGTTTTAGCTGGCGAAAAATATTTTAGTAAAAATTTCTCGGTCATTTGTTCCCAAGTAGTGATAGACCCTTGTGGTAATGAGTTCAACCACTATTTAGCTTTGTTTCTCAGTGAAAAGGGAAATAACCGAAGACGAATGGCATCATCAGAAACGCCATTGATTTTGAATGTATTGCAAAATTCCAGGAAATTTGCTAAGTGAGTATTGGGATCTTCATCCTACAAGACATCAAACTAAACAAACTGTTGTATCATCTGAATAGTGTTAGGTTTTAGTTCGAAATTATTCGCAGCAATAACAGGTCTAACTATATTAGATCCAGTTCCTATTAAAGAGGGTTTAGCATAGTCATACATAGTACGTGGAGCAGGATTTTGATTAGCTGCAATTGCAGGAGGCAGCTGATTGTCTTGGTTTTCAGCCATCTCTTCAGTTGGGGGTTGAGTTTCGTCTTCTTGCTCGTTCTCCGTGTATCGTAAGTTGCGCCTTATCTCTCTTTGATTTCTGTGAACCGTGCGGTCGATTTCTTTGTCAAAAAGTAATGGTCCCGATAGGTTTCTTCTAGTCATAAACTATAAAAAACTTGCCAAGAGAAAGAATAAGTAAATTAATAAGAAAATAAAATAAAATTGCAAGAAAAATAAATGGCTAAAGTAATAAAAATTTAGTGTTCCTAATATTTCAGTTCCCTGGCAACGGCGCCAAAAACTTGATCGCAGTGATTCGTAACAAGTAATAAATATTTATAATGAAGATCAAACCTAGACTAACTATTATCACGACGAAAAGGCAAGCACACCTATTGAACAATAGTATAGTAACGGCAAGACCGGGATATCATACCCAAGGGAACCAAAAGTACTAGTAATAACTATCTTTTTATTATCTAGCCTAAGAATAAAAGGGGTTCGTTTTAATTAACTAATTATTTAAACTAAGAACGCACAAAGAAAAGAATTGGGGAATTGCTTTTGGGAAAATCGATTGACTTGAGACAATACCTAAAGAAAAATCCACCTAGACTTTACTTGTTATTCTGGCTCCGAATTGGACGGTTTATTCATTCAACCTATTCCGTAGAGATCCCTAAGTTTTGTTATTATCCCTATTCAAGACTAATAACGTCTAATCCCTAGATTGAATAACCGAGACTTTTCTCTAATTAACACTCTAGGGTTGCATTAACTCGATCTATGGATCCCCTTATTAGGTTTCATCCTAATCCGGCAAAATCTTGTCACCCTACTTCTAGGCGCGCAATCAACTCCACTTAATTATGGAAAATGTACTCTTAGACAGGGTCTATTCCTCCTCTGAATAAGAGCGTGTCTTGAATTAGTATCCTGGGATATCAAAACAAGAATTAAGAACATATAATTAAGAACAAGTTAAATATTTATCATACGATTCAGAAAATAATAACAAGATTCGTCTTAGGTTTCATTCCCCTTAGGTATTTAGGGGATTTAGTTCATAACTAAATAAGAAAACATCTCAGAAGAATAAAGAATACAAAACATAAAGAAAACCCAAAACTCCTGAAGGGAAATTCAGGAGAGACCTTCAGTCTTGATGATGAATCCGTCTTTTGAGATGGATCAATCAGCTTCCTTAGGGTAATTCCTTACCCCTGTTCTCTGTCTCCCTTTTCCTCCTCCTCTAGTGTGTATTTATAGGCTTTGGAATGCCTAGAAATCCTCAAAAGTGGCCTTTTTCGAATTGGACTTAACTTGGGCTCGGTAGAGACCTGCCTGTGCGACACGCTCGTGCTCGATTTGCAACACCCCTTACCCGTATCCAAGGCCGGAACAGAGTACGAGGCATTACCAGACTTAACAATACACATAGACGAAAATGGGGCCATAAAATTTCATTTAATTCAAAACTTTTCAAACACATGCATAACAAACAAAGCTAACTATATCATCACATCAAAACATAGGACATAGCACGATTAATTAAACTTATAAGCCGTAATGGATAAGGACTACATCTCATGATCATATACGATAACTCAATGCAGACTGATACGTATGGTCAAAATCATAATAAAAATACATATCACAAACCAACTTCCTATACATGCCACTCACTTGATATATCTAATATTTGAATTAATTTTCCCAAAAATGATAGTTTGATAGTGTGATTTTGCCTCCGACAATCTCCAACCCCGAGCCGACCTACCAATACTAAAGAAATGGATAGGATGGGTAAGCTTTACGCTTAGTAAGTTCATATGAAAATAATAAGCAATTACTACCATGCTTTTCAAGATAAAACACTATAATTGTACAATTACACATATTCAGGTTAAGATGTGTTATCGAGTTATAGTTACTAAATCATTCGTACCTGGAGCTACAAAACTCAAAATTTAGTTTTGTTAATTTTTCGTGAAACTAGATTCATATATATTTCTCCCATAAAATTTCCAGAATTTTTGGTTTAGCCAATTAGTACAGTTTATTAGTTAAATTCTCCCCTATTTCAGAGTACGACTACTCTGACCTCTGTGCACTACGAACCAAATTTCTCCTTGTACAGAATTCCAAAGACCATGTAGTTTGTTTCCTTAAAAATAGACTCAATAAGGAATCCATCCATATAAGGTATGACTCTTAGTAATTGTTTTACAATTTATGGTGAATTTATAAAGTCAGAACAGGGAATCTCGAATTCATTCAGACCCTGTTTCACAAAAATTCAAATATCACACAATATAGAATTCTTTTGCTTCCTCTGTTTCTTTCATGTGAAAATAGTCTTATTAAGCTTTATTTTCATATATCATTTGCATTTTTATTCAACTTACACATTTTTTAGTGAATTTTCAAAGTCATGCAACTGCTGCTGTCCAACACTATTTTACCACTAAAATTCATTCTTACATAATTCCACTTAATCCATTTTGTCTTATCGAAATTCACCCAATTATCGAGCACATTGCTCATAATTTTTCATAAACATATACCTACACTTATTCATCATATAATCATGTTCAATTGTATTTTTACTTAATCGATTTTCCCGTTAAACTCTTCGGAATAATAAATGATACTCAATTGCCTGCACATATTTTCACACTTGTAGCCAAAGCTATCTGGTACGCATAGTAGCCTGCACATAGTACTACACATGCGACCAATTATCCGGTACACGTAGTAGCCTGCACTTAGTACTACACACGTGACCAATTATCCGGTACACGTAGTAGCCTGCACTTAGTACTACACACGTGACCTAACCATCTGATACACGTAGTAGCCTGCACTTAGTACTACACACGTGATCACAGTTTTCGGGTACACATAGTAGCCTGCACTTAGTACTACACATGCAACCTCACAATAGATCATTCATATCGTTTTTATTCCGAAGGTTCAATCGGGAAATTCCTCACTTTTCAACATTTTACTAAATTGTCCGTAATCAATTTAAATTCATAATTTACATCAAATAACCATTTGATAGGCAGCCACATTTCATATAATATCAAAATATAATAACATAAAAAGAATCGATAGATTATTTATGTACGAATTTACTCAAAGTGTCGATCTCACTATCCATAGTACCAATTGTCCATTCATAGTATAATAAGACACAACTCAAATATCAAATCAGCTTTTAAGAATTTACATAACATATATCACATATTTCATATATCACTTGTCGTGTATCTTCATTTTCTTGCATTTCATGTAACATTCTTTCATGTCATATTTTCACATCATAAACACCATTCCATCAACTTTTCCAATATACTAAATCATAAAATATATGCAATAATAGTAAGAAATATAATTCGAACTTAACATTGCATTATTATTATCATACGAACTTACCTCGATCCAGAAACAGCAATTTACCATTTTAGTCCATAACCTTGTATCTTCCCGATTTAAGCCCAAATCTCGATTTCCTTCATCTATAATATCACATTTAGCCTAATAATTAGTCACACTATTCATACGGGTCCAAAAATCATATTTTTAAAAATTTTTATTTTGACCCCTAAACTTTTGCATATTTGCACTTTTTCCCCAAGGTTCGGAAATTAAACTTCATCCTGTTTTCTTATGTTTTATGACATGCTGATCATTTTTCCCTTCTATGGAAACATCAAATTCTCACTCTAACATGTACTTATGACTATTAGGTATTTTTATCGATTAAGCCCTTTTGCTCGTTTTCACTTAAAACCGAGTAGCACAAGTTGTCTAACATAATTTAAAACCTCATATTCTATCATAAAACACCAAAATACACAAATTTCACCTATGGGTATTTTTCCAAATATGAACCCTAGGTTGAATTATTGCTAGCATAAGCTAAATCAAGTTACCGGTACTCCAAAAACGTAAAAATCATTAAAAACGAGGCTAGAACGGACTTACACTTGAGCTTGGAAGCTTGGAAACCCTAGACATGGAGTCTCCCTTGGTATACACGTCCATGGTAAAGAAGATGAGCAAAATTGGCTTTTAATTTTGTGTTTTAATTCATTTTACCCCTAAATGACCAAAATACCCTTACTACTAAACTTTCCAAAAATTCCATTCATGTCCAATATTTGTCCATAAACTTTGAAATTGGTCAAATTTCTATTTAAGACCTCCTAATTAATATTTCAAAGCAATTTCATAGTATAAACTTCTAGAATGCAAGTTTTGTAACTTATTCAATTTAGTCCCTAACTTCAAATTAAGCACTTTATGCATAGAATTTCTTCACAAAATTTTCACACAATCATGCAATCATATCATAGACCTCAAAATAATCATAAAATAATTATTTCTATCTCGGATCTGTGGTCACCAAACCACTATTTCGATTAGGCCCTAATTCGGGATATTACACGATTACTTCAGACCCTGTTCGAGTCTGCCAAATTGACACGGCTGTGTGGTCTGCCCATGTGAAGAGGTCCAGGCCGTGTTGATTTCATACTTTGGCTCATTTTCTCCATTTTTGGCACGTTTCTCATTCCTTTCGCTCTCCTATGCTCTCCTAAATATAAAATATGAAAGTAAAGCATTAGGAGCATCGAATTCACTAATTTTAATGAGAAATCATCCATAAAATGCATTAAACATGGGGTAAAAATATGTATAATTTACAGTTTATCAAGTACGCAGAAATTGGTACGTAGAAAGTATACACCTCGTGTGCCATATCCCAACGCAACTAAGAAAGACCATACCAACAAATAATTTGGTAAATTTCTTGAATTCTTAAAAAAGTTGCATATTAACTTACCATTTATTAAAGCTCTTTCGCAGATGCCCAACTCAGTGAAATTTTTATAGGAGCTCTTGGCTAATAAATGAAGGTTAGATGATGCGTCGTATGTGGAATTAAACATAGTTTGCTCAGCCATTCTACAGAATAAGCTACCCAACAAGTTGAAAGATCCAGGGAGTTTTATGATTCCTTGCTTAATTGGGAGTTTAAATATTAACAATGCTCTGGCTGATTTAGGGGCAAGTATTAATGTCATGCCCTACAAGATGTTTAAGCAGCTAGGACTAGGGAAACCCAAACAAACTAGGATGAGCATTTAATTAGCTGATAAAACCATTAGATTTCCTAGGGGTATAATTGAAGATGTGCTTGTTAAAATTGACAAATTTATATTTCCGGTCGATTTTGTTGTCTTAGACATGGATGAGGATAGTGACGTACCTTTAATTCTGGGTAAACCCTTTTTAGAAATTGCTAAAACTATTATTGATGTTGGTACAGGAGAACTAACGCTTTGTGTAGGTGATGACACGATTAAACTTCAATCTCGTGATTCTGTCAGACTATCCAGTGATCGAGATGATATTACGAGTTCTTTCCATGAGAACAACATTTTGGCTCAGACTTCTGTGCAGGAAATCCCTAGGGATAAAGTGATGGAGCCATGAACAACTCTTGAGGGATGAAGATTACAAATCGAGGAACTAGATGAATGGCAAACAACAGTTAAGGAGAAACCGAGGATACCCAATAAACCAAGGTAGTGCCATGACAAACCTAAAGATGAATCGAATCAACTTAAGGCTGGAGACAAAGTACTGTTAGATAAAATAGACCCTCTTGTTGCCACTTCTGAACCTAAAGGAGCAATCCCTTTTACGGTACTCAACGTTTTCCCATATGGTATAGTCAAGGTAACTCATTCCAAAGTTGGCACTTTTAAGGTAAATAGTACTCGTCTAAAACCTTATTTTGATAAGATTGATAGCAGGGATGAAGAGTTTCAACTCCTTGAACCACCAAAACCATGCAAATATGAGGTGAGTCGAGCTTAGACTATAAATAAGCACTTCTCGGGAGGCAACCCGAGCACTAACACCAGTAACCCATTTATTCTATCTATTTTTCATGTTTTTATAGAGGTACAGTGACCCACACAGCCTGGACACACGGGCGTGTCCTTGGCCGTGTGGAAACAGGTCTAAAAATCCCCAAGTATCGAGCCACACAACCGTGCGACACAGCCGTGTGTACCACACGGTCTGGACACACGGGCGTGTCTTAGGCCATGTGACACCTGGAACTGAAATTTCAAATTTTAAATAAGCAAAGGAGCTACATGGGTAAGGCACACGGCAGTGTGTTCGTACATACGGGCGTGGGAGAAGCGAACAACATAGCATACAGCCGTGTGATATAGCCGTGTGACGAAGGGGCATTCAATGTTCGCGATTAACATGGGCTAAACTCAAGCCACATGGGCGTGTGACATGGCCGTGTGGCCCAACACGGGGCCTTAACATGACTGTGCCCCTATTTTAAACCCCCCAACCCTAAAATCTTCTTCCTTTTCCTAACCCCCAAAATCCCACCCTTAGCTGCCGACTGTCACCAGCCCTCACACCAACCAGCCACCACTGCTCGCCCCACAAACCGACTCCCCTCTCCTTCAACCCCTCTCTCAAATGCTTTTTCCCCAAACCCTCACCCCTCAGTCCCATTCGACCCCTTCCCACGACCCCACCCGCGCACCCCATCTCCTACTACCGGCCTCTCCCCATTGTTCTTTCGAACTCACAACATCCATCGTCCCCACTTTCAGTCCCTCACCCGAGCCAACACCCTTACAAACCCAACGAGTCAACCCCGCACTCCCACCTCCGTCGCAACCCCCTAACCGTCGGCCAACTACCATCGTCCCCTCCACCAAAACAGTCGGTTATTGCATTTTCTTTATTTATTATTATTTATTTATTTATTTATTTTATTTTAGATTATTTTTAATTCTGTTAATTCTTAATAGTTATAATATTAGTTTCAAACAGTTGGGATTTAGGATTGCATTATGCTTCTTGATTTTCATTCACCCACTGTTTTACGCATGGGCCCTTTGATATTTGGGTGGAGTTAGTGTGTCATTATTAATGTTAGGGTCTTTAGCACTTATTTGTTTTCATTGTATTGGTTTTTATTTTTATAATTATTATTGCTAATTAGTTTAATACACTATTCGATTTATATTCTGTTAGTTTTTACATGTTCATCTATTAGTGCATATAGGACTAGATTATACATTTCCACCATTTTTATTTTATCTCACTAGAGTCCTTCAAGTTACACTTTTGTCTTATTCACATGTCTCCTCCTAAGTTTCTCGATATGTTTGATTGGTGATATTTATTCCTATTTTACTAATATTGAACTGTTCTACTTTCAGGAATACCATGACAAACACACGAGGCAAGAAAACTGTCGTTCCCGCTTCGAAAAAGGGGAAGGGTCCTGCGCAACCTCCTTGACAACCACGACCGAAGCTCGTCATCCTCTACTTCGATTTTTTTCAGGCCCACAAGACGACTTGTTTCATGTTCTTCGAGTACGACCGCTAGGTTTGGGCCGAGGTATTGACTGGGCCGCATTGGAGCAGGTCAGACTAGTTGATGAGCTCTGTGCTTTCATTACCATTGCCCCGTGGGATCGGTTCTTTGCGATTATTGAGCCCACTTACTCAGAGCTTACCTTGGAGTTTTGTACTACTTTCCATCTCCAGCATGTGATGAATACCCATGACGAGGCTGGTACTATCACTTTTAGACTTGGTGGCTTAGTGCGACTTATGAGCGTCCCTCAGTTTGGTGCAGCTTTGGGCATCTACACCGATGAGTTTATAGGTGATGATAACTTTCTTCACCTCCACCGTCACATCCATCACTCACCTTCGTGCTGTTGGACCGATCTCACAGCTAGTCAGATCTGTTAGGATGCGAGTTGCTCGAAGGCGACATCTCTTTCTCCGACTCTACGATACATCCACGCCTTATTAGCTCACACGTTGACTGGAAGGAGAGAGAGCACAGGAGTGGTAAGTACTACTAATGCATACTATCTTTGGAGCATGGCGACTGGTCACGTCTTTGATTTGGCATACTTCATAGCGCTCGCTTTTCGCCACCAGATAGACCGCCATAGGAGGGATCCCATTTGCTTTAACCCCTACATGACTCACCTCACTCGACACTTCGACTTTTTCGACACTCTAGAGATGTCATCGACACTTATACTAGTAGGCTAGATGGCTCCTCAGGGAATTTCTAGTATGATCCATATGAGGATGATAGAGCGACATCGTGGATTCGACCCACCTCAGTACAAACTCGTTCAATCTAATGACTAGGTTGAGCCAGAGGACATTACTGATGATGTTCCCCCCTCACAAGGACCCACACCCACCTCTACCACCATCACAGAGTCACCGCCCCACTGCTACCACTTTGATAGATATATCCGAGCGACTCACTCGCTTTGAATAGCAGTGTTTTGAGAGATTCGACAGCATTGATGCCACTCTTCGACAGATTTTCCACCACCTCTATATCTCTCCTTCGGCACCGTCGACCCACGCGGCATCCGATGATAGGAACCTTTCAGTCCTTTTATTTTATTATCATTATTATTTTTTTATTTTTATTTTTATTTTTATTTTTCTTTTATTTATTTTTGAAGACTTATGTTTTATATTTTGAACTGTATTTATCTTTATGGTTATTATCGAGTGATCCCTTAATTCTCTTCCACAAGTTGTGTTTATTTTCTTATTAGTAACTCAAAATCATGCCTTTCATTAGCTTTATCTACAACTCTAGCTTTCACTATTCCAAGAATTTCATCCAAAATACAGGGCAGTTTCGCTTCTCTCCCTCTCTTCTAATATTTTGCTTATATTATTATTATCTATCTTTGTACATTGAGGACAATGTACATCTTAAGTGTGGGGAGGTTATTTATATGTTTATTGTAAAATCCCTGAATTTTTATCTTGATCTCAAATAATTTCCTCATACTATTATTAAAGTGAATTCTAATTGATTTATAATTTTATTAATATGTTTATAATTTAATCATAGGGAATTGTGCATTAATTGTTCAAACTTTAAAGGCATTAGAGAATCAAGCATGATAAGTTGACTTTTGAGAATTAAAATTGATAGGTTGTTTCCTTGAATTGAGGTATTATCTTGAAATTTTGAATTTACAGGATTGACATTAAATACCCATAATTTTCGTGAGACTTTGAGCCTTTTAGAGCATATATCTATTTGGTCACTGATTTTTTTTATGAGTGTGTCAACATCGATTTGCTTTTCTAGAACTTGCATCGATTATGCATGTCAAGACCACACCTTTTGATTTGATAAACTGAGATGATAAAGGCACTTAAGTTTTAACCCACTTACCCTATGAAAAGCCGACCCATATAATTGACCCTTAGTGAACCCCTTTGAGCCTTAACCATTGTTTCTTGATTTCTCCCTTAATGCTAAACCACAACTTAACCCTTTTTGATTCATTGAGAATTTTTCCATTTTTATTGACTCTCTTTTTATCAAGACTTGACTTGATTAGTTACCTAACTATTTTCATTCATTTCAATTGTTGAATTATTCCTTAATATATACTTTCCATACTTGTTCTTATTCTTAAAAAAAAGTATATTTATATTATAAAGATCTTGGATAAGTTAAAGTTATTATAGTGAGAAAAAGCTCACTCCCTTAGCCGCGAATGGTTTTCGCACTTGTTTGTAATTCAGTAATTAGCTTTATTTTTCTAAGTTGGTAATTTATTAAATTAATATTGATTCTAACCCTCTTTTTTAGCCTTCATCCACACCTTTAACCCAAGCCCCATTACAACCTTGTTAAAGACCTTTTGATTCGTATATCATCTCATTTATAGTGGTGGAGATTTGATTTTCATGCAAGCCTATGGTAATAACTTTTCATGTTTGACTATTGAGTGCTTAATTATTGAACCTTAAAACACTTCAAGTGATTTGAGTGAATCTTTAGTGAGGATGCCAACTCTTGTCAATTTGGAATTAAAGGTGATAGATAAAGGGAAATACCTATGATTTTATGATTAAAATGCTCAACTTGGATTGTTTGAAACTCTGATTTTCTTTTAGTTGAATTCTTAATATATGATTACTTGTGGTTTACTTCGATACAGTATTGATGAGAATTATAAGTTGAAAAGAATTTATTTTAATTGAGAGTTGAGGATTTTGCTTGAGGACAAGCAAATGCTTAAGTGTGGGGATATTTGATAAACCATAATATATACATATTTTAATCCCATGCTTGGCATATTTTTGGATGATTTATCATAAGATTTAATGAATTTGATGCTCCTAATCCTTTAAATTCATATTTTATACTTAGGTGAGCATAGGAAGGTGAAAAGAGCAAGAAATGTGCTAAAAATGGACAAAATGGGCTTATCTCAGTATTCCACACGGCCTAGGCACTTACACACGGGTAGTCCACACACTTGTGTATAACACACAGGTAGGCCACACGCCCGTGTGGCATGGCCGTGTCGACATTAAACCAAGTCAGAATTGCACACGACCTGAGGACCTTCACACGGGCGTGGCACACGGTCGTGTCCCTGTCGAGCCAAAGTCTAATTCTATTTGGAAAAGGCTATTTGGGCATTCCAGATTCTATATAAACACCCTAAAAGAGGGTCAAAGGGGACACACAGGGTAGAAAGGAGAAAAATACTCAATGACAGCCATCGGAATCAGCTCGAAAGCAGGATCTACTTCAAGACTAAAGAGCTCTATTCAATTTCCTTAGAAGTTCTTTGGGTTTCTTTATGTTTTGTTGTTTTCCAAATTTTGAGGTGTTTTCCATTATTATGAACTAAACTCCCTAAATACCTAAAGGAGATGAAATCTAAGACAGATCTTATTACTATTTGAATTATATGATAAATACTTATTCTTATTCTTAATTGTGAGTTTTAATCCTTGTTTTAATATTTCAGGATATTAATTCAGGTTTTGATGTGCTTATTCAGTGGAGCAAAAGTCCCTGTTTAAAAGTAGATCGTTCATAATTAGGCGGAATTGCATGCAATCCTAGAGATAGGACGACATAAATCTGCCAAATTAGAGTCAAATCTAATAAGGGAATCCATAGACTGAGTTAATGCGATAATAGAGGTTTTAATTAGGAAGAGATTTTGATTAATCAACCTAGAGTCAGTTGTTTTTAATCTCGAGAGAGATAATAACATAAACTAAGGATTTCTATGGATCAAGTGAATAAATCATCTAATTCAGAAGTAAAAAGGAAAGCCTAGGTGGATTCTTCCTTGGGTATTGTCTTCTCCATCAGTTTTCCAAAAAAGTATTTTCCAACTTTTACTTCTGTCGCGCTCTTAGTTAATTACATAATTAGTTTTAGTTAAAAACACTCCTTTAATCTTTAGGCTAGATAATAAAAAGATAGTAATTACTAGTACTTTTAGTCCTTGTGGATACAATATTTCTGGTCTCACCATAACTATACTACTGTTCAATAAGTGCGCTTGCCTTAATTCGAATTTTTAGTTAGTTTAGCGACCATCACAAATATTATGTATTGAAATGGTTATTTTGGTTGCCAATTGGGTTGCATAAATGTGGTCAATTATGCTTGTAAATGCTTGTGGTTTTAGGGTGGCAAAATGGCTTTGCAAATGGCCTATTTTTTTTCCACACGGGCAGAGAAATGGGCGTGTGGTCAGCTGTGTGGCCAAGTCAGTAACTTCCCTAATTTTCACACGGCTTGGCACACAGACGTGTCTTGTGGCCTTGTGGCAAAGTCAGTATGTATGCCTTGTTTTGCCATGGCCTAGACACACGGGCATGTCTAATGCCGTGTGAGGCACACGGCCTATTCACACGGGCGTGTGACACTTGAAATATTAAAATTTTTCTAAGTTTCTAAAATTTTTATTATGTTATGATTTAGTCCCGAAATCATAATTAAAGCTTTGTATGCTTAGTTTAAGTATATATATATTGAATGTGAATGATTGATAACTACTGAAATGAGTTATTATTTGATAAATGATTGTTCTGAACTAAGTTTCAAGTTCGGTAATGCCTCTTAACCTATTCTGGAAACGGTTACGGGTTAGGGATGTTACATTTATTGGTATTAGAGCTACGGTTTAGTCAATTCTAGGACTAATGTAGCGTAGGTGAGTCTAGCTATACATGCCATATATAAAATTGTGATAGTGTGATGACTCCTAACATTTTCAAATGTGTTTTTATATAGTAATGGATCCCAAACAAGCTATAATAGATGATGTAGAAAGTAATGCGTCAGCTCCCGCTCAAGGGACAGTGCCTACTGAATCTAGACCTGTGACAAGTAGTCACGGTGGTGAGGCTAAAGAAGTCTTCTTTCAAATATTGCACGAGTGGTTCACACAGTACATTCGTATGAACCCAGCTATTCAGCAACCTACACCCCCACCTGTTCCCCAACCAATCCCTATAGTTCCTCAAGGTATTGATCCTTTGTGATTAAATAAACCACCTGTTGATAAGATATGGAAACAAGCAGCTGAGGAATTCTGAGCTACTGTTAATGATGATCCTGAGAGAGCTGAGTTTTGGCTTGAGAACACGATTTGGGTATTCGACAAATTATCCTGCACACCTGAAGAATGTTTAAAGTGTGCTGTACCGTTGTTAAGAGACATCACGTATCAGTGGTGGAATACCTTGATATCTATAGTTTCGCAAGAAAGAGTCACTTGGGATTTCTTTCAAGTTAAATTTAGGAAGAAATACATTAGCCAAAGGTTCATCGATCAGAAAAGGAAAGAATTTCTTAAATTGAAACAAAGCCGTATGTTAGTCACAAAATATGAGAGAAAGTTTGTACGAATCAGCAAATATGCTTGTGAATGTGTTTCTTCTGAAGCAATAATGTGTAAAAGATTCAAGGATGGATTGAATGAAGAAATTAGAGTGTTAGTTGGAATTCTTAAGCTGAAAGAGTTTGTAATTCTGTTTGACCGAGCTTGTAAAGCTAAAGAGCTTTGCAAAGAGAAAAGAAAAGCTTATTTTGAGGCTAGAGAGTCTAGAAAAAGATTTACAGGCAAATCACATCAGTCAGCATCAAGGAAATTTAGAGAATATCATCCTCATTTTACGGCCTCTGCGGGAATTTCTATTAGAGATAGAAATGTGAGACAATCAAGTTCAAAACCTCAGGCGACATCTGTGGCCAGTGTGGAAAGTGTTAGAAATGCTAGACCTGAATGTAAACATTGCAATAAGTGACATTACGGTGAATGCAGATTAGTGAGCAGAGCTTGCTTTAATTGTGGATCCTTTGATCATTTTCTCCGTGACTGTTTAGAAAAGTTAACAATTGAAAGAGAACAACCAATGAAGGCAAGTAACACGGCTATTAGAGGGAGACTGCCCCGAAACATTGGAAATACTAGAGGTAACTGAGGTGCTACGAGAGATTTGACTGTTAGATTTGAGGCACGAGCACCTGCCAGAGATTATGCTATTCGTGCACTAGATGAGGCATCATATCCAGATGTTATTACCCGTACTTTTTCTCTTTTTGATACTGATATAGTTGCGTTGATAGATCCTCGATCAACCCATTCATATATCTGTATGAATTTAGTATTTAAAAAGAGATTACATGTTAAGCCTACAGAATTTGGAATTAAAGTATCGAACCCCTTAGGCAAGTCTGTTTTAATTGATAAAATTTGTAAGAATTGTCCTTTGATGATCCGGGGTTACTGTTTTCGGGCTAACTTGATGCTTCTACTGTTTAATGAGTTTGATGTGATTCTGGGTATGGACTGGCTGACTATGCACAATGCAATTGTGAATCGTAGACAGAAGACTATCAAATTGAAATGTCAAAATGGTGAGATTTTTCGTGTTGAGTCTAATGATTCAAGTGAATTACCAGTTGTGATATCATCTATTTTAGCTCAGAAATATTTGAAAAAGGGAAATGAAGCATACCTTGCATATGTATGATCGTGTGGTGAATCATGATAAGTTTTATAATTTATGAATGTCCGTTCTTGGAAACTAACTATTATCACGATGAAGGCAAGCGCACCTTATCGAACAGTAGTATAGCTTATGGCAAGACCAGGATGTCGAACCCAAAGGAACTAAAAGTACTAGTATTAACTTTCTTTTTATTATCTATCCTAAAAATAAAGGGGTTTGTTTTATCTAAACTAATTACTAAACTAAGAATGCACAGAAAGTAAATTAGGGAAATAACTTTTGGGAAAACTGAATGATTTGGACAATACCTAAGGGAAAAATCCATCTAGACTTCACTTTATTATTGACTCTGAATCAGATGATTTATTCACTTGACTTGATCCGTATAAATCCCTAAGTTATATTATTATCTCTCTCGAGCCTAACAACATCTAACCCTAGGTTGATTAATTGAAATCTCTTTCTAATTTACTCCCTAGTGTTGCATTAACTCAATCTATGGATTCACTTATTAGGTTTCAACCTAATTCGGCAAAATCTTGTCACCCTATCTCTAAGCGTGCAATCAACTTCGCTCAATTATGCTATATTTACTCTTAGACAGGGGCTTTTGCTCCTCTAAATAATCACATCAATACTTGAATCAATATCCTGGAATATTAAAGCAAGAATTGAGAACTCATAATTAAGAAAAAGTTAAATATTCATCATATAATTTAGATAATAATAACACGATTCGTCTTAGGTTTCATTCCCCTTAGGTATTTAGGGGGTTTAGTTCATATTTATGAAAGAAAACATCTCAAAAAAATAATGATAACAAAACATAAATAAAACCTAAGAACTCTTGAAAGGAATTGAAGGGAGATCTTCAGTCTTGAAGGTGAATCTGGCTTCTCAGATGGATCAATCGACTTTTCTCGAGTAATTCTTTGCCTCCTACTCCGTGTGTCCCTTTTTGGTACCTCATGGGTGTTTATATAGGCTTTAGAATGCTTCTAAATCCTCAGGAGTGGCCTTTTCCGAATAGGACTAGACTTGGGCTGACAGGGACACGCTCGTGTGCAATTGCTTCAAACCGTGTTCGAGTCTGTTGAATCAACACGAGCATGTGAACTACCCGTGTGAGGAAGTCCAGGCCGTGTTGATTTCCCATATTGACCTATTTTCTCCGTTTTTGGCCCATTTCTCGCTCTTTTTACTCTCCTATGCTCTTCTAAGTATAAAACATGAAATTAAAGGATTAGGAGCATTGAATTCACCAAATCTAAGGATAATTCATCCAAAAATATGCTAAGCATGAGATAAAAATATGTATAAATTATGATTTATTAATGTACTGGATACGAAAATGTCAGAATCAAAGATGGAATCTATACCTATTGTTTGTGATTTTCCGAATGTATTTTTAGAAGAATTACCGGGTTTGCCTTCGATCAGAGAAATTGAATTTGGTATTGAGTTAATGCCCGGAACAACACCGATGATAGCTCCATACAGAATGGCTCCAATAGAATTAAAAGAATTGAAAGCTCAGTTGCAAGAATTGACAGACAGAGGTTTTGTACAACCGAGTTATTCTCCCTAGGGTACACCAGTATTGTTCGTGAAAAATAAAGATGGCACGATGCGCATATGTATCGACTATAGATAGTTGAATAAAGTGACTATAAAGAACAAATACCCTTTTACCGTGGATTGATGATTTATTTGATCAGTTGAAAGGGACTATAGTATTTTCAAAGATTGATTTGAGATTAGGCTATTATCAGTTGCAAATCAAAGAGTCGGATATGCTGAAAACTGCATTCAGAACAAGGTATGGACATTATGAATTCCTTGTCATGCCTTTCGGTTTAACTAATGCTCCTGCCATTTTTATGGACTTGATGAATGAAATATTCATACCGTATTTAGATAGATCTGTTGTTGTATTCATTGACGATATTCTGATCTATTCAAGAGATGAACCTGAGCATGCCGAGCACTTAAGAATTGTGTTATAAACTCTACATGATAAGTAGTTGTTTGAAAAGTTCAGTAAATGTGAGTTCTGGCTCAAAGAGGTTGGATTTTTGGGGCGCATTATTTCAGCCGATGGTATTAGAGTTGATCCGAGCAAGATTTCTACTATTGTTGATTGGAAACCTCTGAGAAATGTGTCTGAAGTTCGTAGTTTTCTGGGTTTCATGGGCTATTACGGAAGATTCATGAAAGGATTCCCAATCATTACGACACCAATAACACGACTGATACAAAAAGATGTAAAGTTTGAATGGTCAGAAAAATGTCAGCAAAGTTTCAAATAGCTGAAAGCACTATTAACAGAGGCACCAGTTTTGGTTCAACCTGAATCGGGTAAAGAGTTTGTGATCTATAGTGATGCATCGTTAAACAGATTGGGTTGTGTTTTAATGCAAGAAGGAAAGGTTATAGCTTATGCTTCTCGACAGTTGAAATCGCACGAAAAGAACTATCCGACGCATGATTTAAAGTTGGCTGCAATTGTGTTCGCATTGAAAATTTGGTGACACTACTTATGTGGAGAAAATGTCACATTTATATGGATCATAAGAGCTTGAAATATCTGATGTCGAAAAAGAATTTGAATTTGCGACAATGAATATGGCTTGAGTTATTGAAAGATTATGACTTTCTGATTGATTATCACCTGGGAAAAGCTAATGTAGTTGCTAATGCCTTGAGCCGAAAATCATTCTTCGCGTTACGAGCCATGAACACCCAGTTGATGATATGTGATGACGGTTCTATTTTAGCTAAATTAAAAGCTAAACCAATATTTCTTCAACAAATTTGTGAAGCTCAGAAAGATGATCATGAACTAAAGTTAAACGAATCCAATGTAAGTCTAATTCTGATTCAGAAATTCATGTTGGAATTGATGATTGTTTAATGTTCCGAAATAGGATTTGTGTACCAAAAAATACAGAGCTTATTCAAAAAATTCTACATGAAACACATAATAGTTGCTTTTCTGTTCATCCAGGTAGTACCAAGATGTATAATGATTTGAAACAACTGTACTGGTGGTCAGGAATGAAGTGGGATATATCAGAGTTTGTATCGAAATGTCTGATTTGTTAGCAAGTAAAAGTTGAACATCAAGTACCATCTGGTTTACTACAGTCTATATTGATTCCTGAGTGGAAATGGGATAGAGTCACTATGGGTTTCGTGTCGGGACTACCTTTAACTCCAAAAAAGAAAGATGCTATCTGGGTTGTCGTTGATCGACTAACAAAATCTGCTTATTTCATACTGATACGTACAGATTACTCACTTGATAGATTAATAGAATTGTATATTTTTGAGACTGTTTGATTACACGGTGTGTCATTATCTATTATTTCTGATAGAGATTCAAGATTTACATCGCAATTTTGGAAGAAATTGCGAGAGGCTCTGTGAAGGAAATTGAATTTCAGTACAGCTTTTTATCCCCAGACTGACAGTCAGTCTGAAAGAATTATATATATACTTAAGGATATGTTGCGTTGTTGCACTCTCGAGTTTGAAGGTAGCTGGGAGAAATACTTGCCTCTGATTAAATTTGCTTATAACAACAGTTTCCAAACAAGTATAAAGATGGCACCGTACGAAGCTTTATATGGCCACAAGTATCGAACACCGTTATACTGGACTGAATTAAATGAGAAAAAGATTCACGGGGTTGAATTGATCAGAGAGACTGAATAAAAAGTGAAAATGATTCGAGATAGTTTAAAAGAAGCTTCATATCGACAGAAATCCTATGCTGATTTGAAACGTAGAGAAATTGAATTTCAAGTCGGGGACCGAGTGTTTTTAAAAGTGTCACCATGCAAAAAGATTCTTCGATTCAGCCATAAAGGAAAGTTGAGTCCGCGTTTCATCAGGCCGTATGAGATTGTGGAAAGAATAGGGCCTGTAGCATATCGACAATCATTACTGTTTGAGCTTTAAAAGATACATAATGTTTTTCATGTTTTCATGTTACGTCGATACAGATCGGATCTGTCACATGTGATCTCACCGATGGATGTTGAATACAAGCTGATTTGACGTATAACTAATAACCGATCAGGATTCTGGCCAGTGAGATCAAAGAATTGAGAAAGAAACGTATAGCTCTTGTGAAGGTTCTTTGGCATAAACATGGGATAGAGAAAACTATGTGGGAACCTGAAGAAACTATGCAAAAATAGTACCCTAACCTGTTTACCGGTAAAATTTTCGGGGATGAAAATCCCTAAAGGGTGGAGAGTTGTAACAACCGATTTTTAAGTTAAATCAGAACAGTGGCTTCGGGACCACAAATTTGAAGTCAAAATACTTATTTAATTATTTTATTAAGGTTTACAGCATGATAGAATTATTATGTGAAAGTTTTGTAAAGAAGTTTTACTGTTTAAATGTTTAATTTGGTAAAAAGGACTAAATCGCGTAACGCGTAAAAGTTGAGTACTATTATTTAAATGTAACACCCCTAACCCGTATTCGTTGCCAGATTAGGGTTATAAGGCATTATCGATCAAAAGCACAATTCCAAACATTGATATATACACATGAACGAGTCTCAAAAATCAGTCAAAATTTATTTCATGAATTAACACAACACTTAAATTTAAAACATTTCATATCATACATATATAGACAGTCATGTCATTCACTTGAAATGAAATGAATTATAACATTCAAATATTAAAGCATTTACGGACCTTAACAAAGATATGTTATAAACCTAAATGATTATTCAGCTATTATAAATACGCGAGTATACATTGACTTTCCAAATTAACTGCTAATGATATCATTATTCAACCCAAACTCAAGCATCATTTAAATATCTAATATCAATTGTATTTGTACTTAAAATCACATGTCAACACATTATACAAACAAATATCTTAATAAATATTTGCTAGATAACTAACCCAATTAGTACCGAATATCTAATTCAAAAGATAACAACCACACAAGTCACAAGATTTTGCGAACATTTATGCATGCTAATACCATGTAATAGTTCATTTATGAAACTATCCTTTATGACTTTAATGAATTTTTTGTCATGGTAACCAAATACTTATAATTAAATATATAAATTTCATACTTATCATAGACCATAGACCACAACCGAATTCCCAATCCCCATATGCTAAATCATTTTGTTTTATAAACATATAATTCAAATGATACATCAAACCACTTCAATACATGTATATTCACAAATGCCGAACCATAGGTAGCTCAAAAAGAAATATTTATATCTCCCATCTCATAACCGAATGTCATTACTACATTCATAGTCATTTAACTAATATATATATATCAATGACATGAATATTGCCATACCATATAATAAACATATCAAGACAAAGTTATTTCATGTTCGGACATAATTAACCAACCTGTAATGACGAAACACATATAATTCATTGCCCTAATACAACCACCCCATTCACATATACCTTGCTCTATGTATACCTTAGCCGAGTCATCCATATACTCATCCAAAATCATTAACCATTTCCAAAACATAAAACACCTATCATGAACATCATTCCCTCATAGCACTTAACAATATAACCAAAACGAATTCAAGGCACAACCAAACATAACTGAAATCAAACATAGAAATTAAGCCATTTTCGCATGGCCTTTATACAAAACGGAAGTTCATTATTTAAAACACATTCCAACCTATACATGCCATAATTTGAGTTTAACTTATAAAGGTACCAAAATAGTAGATAATGTGATGAACTTTGCTGACAGTCCCCGAGCTTGTAGCTTGACTCCAAAATCTATTAAATAGAGTAAACAAGAACACACACAGAGTAAGCTATCATAGCTTTGTAAGTTATAAGCAAATAAACAACCTAATGGTATAATCAACTCATTTAACTAACCGAATTACATTATCAATATCAAGCTTAATCTCAAACTTACAAGTTTCATAAATAATATATCTTTATACAAAATTTTTACCTTGGCCGAATGCTTACATGGTTAAGTTATCAATTATTGTTCAACTTTCAAAAGCCAAAATATCATTATAGAACCTAACACACATGCGTTAATATACATAGGCTCATGAGTCAAGATATAATTTTATATACATACATTAATTATATAACCGAACATACAAGATCATATATACATATATTTAAAAATCATTTCAACAAAAGTCATACTTCTTGTTCATAAGGCCGAACATCCATGCCATATTCGCATATATTCTTCATTCATATTACACATGTTTGCAACAAATATCAAAATACTCACTTACCTTAATTCAAGTAGGTAACAAGCTAATACATACCTGGTTACTTAGCTAATTTTATATATTTGATCACCACTTATCGATGCCCAATGAACCATTCAGAATTGGCTAGGCCACTAGGATAATCACACATATCGTACAATGCCAACGTCCCAGACGTGGTCTTACATGTAACCACAAATCGATGCCACTGTCCTAGACAGGGTCTTACTCGCACACATATATCGGAATCACATATCGATGCCATGGTCTTACTCACACACATGTATTGGAATCCTATGTCATGAAATATGTATCCTAGCTATTCCTAAGGTTCATACGGGGCTTTCGGATGTCGTAACTCGGTCAAAACGAATTCACGAATATAGATACCAAGCTTTTATACATTCGGCATTTGCATTTATAAATTCACACATTTTATTTCAGCACATAAGATTTGCATTTATTTAAAATTAAGTACGTCTATTTGCTTATAAACTTACCTAGGACGATGTAAAACGGAACGGGATAGCTAGTCGACAACTTTCGTTTTCCTCCGATACAAATTCGATTTCTTTGGTTCTTGATCTAAACATATTCAAATTGAGCTCATTCAAACATATTTTCATTCAATTTAGTCCAAAAACACATAAATTAACAAATTACCATTTTACCCCTGACATCTTACACTTTTTACAATTTAGTCCCTATTACACAAAACACAAAATATGCAAAATTTCAATATACTCATGTTTGGCTGAATATTCCTAGTATTCATAAAATTCCACATATTTCATTTATTTCACATTTTTTCCCTCAAATTATTATTTTTGCAATTTAGTCCTAATTACTCAAAATCATCAAAAACTCCAATACAAAAAACATGTTAATCTAAAACATATCTTTCATATTTCATCATCTGTGACATCCCAAAATTTGACCATAGTCGGGAAGTGGTTTCGGGACCGCTAAACCGAGTCACCGACATGTTCGAACGTAATATTTATTGTCTAGAATATGTGAAAAATGCATGTGTGAATTTTGAATTCTTTGATTTAGTTAATTTGATTGTGAATTGAAAGAAAAAGGACTCATGTGAAAGGATTTAAATATATGTGGCTAATTTTAAGAGATTAATAAAAGGATAAAGTAAAATAAATGGACTTGCATGTCAAATAGCCCATTCCTAAGGCTAGTGGCCGGCCATGTCAAGAGTGATGGGCAAGGGAAAACATGTTTCAAACATGTTTAGTTAATGGATTATGCTTGAAAGAATAAAGAAATGAAATTGAAAAAAAAAAAGGGATATGATGAAAACAAAAGAGAAAAAAAAAGTGTCCATCCTCTCATCTTTTTCTTGCTTGGCCGAATATACTAGGAAGAAAGGGGGAAAAAGCTTGAGAAAAATCATCCATGGGAGCCTACTAGACTAAGGTGTTTTGATACAAGAAGGTATGTTTTATGCCACTCTTGAAAATGCATGCATGATTTGGAGGATTGGTTCAAAATTTTCCTTGAATCTCGAATCGAAACTAGGTTGTTAGGTGAGTTAAATTTCGGCCATGAATGTTGTCTTCCTTGGTGAGTGTTTTGATGTTGTTGTGATGAAAGCATGGAGATGAGTGAGTTCGAATGTTTAACAAAAAGGAAATTTTGTGCCATTGAGTTCTTGTTGTTATGTGTGTGTGTGTGAATGAGTATTCGCCATGCTATAGAATTTATGTTGCAAAATGATTAATGCTTAATGAGATGTATAATAGTACTTGTGAATGAGCTTGAGGGTATTTAAACAATTAGACATAAAAAGTGTGGTAATGAGGTTGAAAATTGTTGGATGGTTAATTGGGTAAGGAATGAAGCATTGACCATATGGGGTATGAATGGGCATAGGTGTTAAATACTTTGTATTGGAAATTTTGATAATAAGTAGCAATAAATTAAGATGAGATTGAGTAAATTTTCAGCTTAGTTGTGCTAAGTATTCGCAATAACCAAAATAATGCATGTGAATGCCGTATGTTTGTGTTTGATGGAGAGGTAAATTGTTTGATTCAGCTCAAGAGCAAAGGGGACTAAATTGGACAAAGGAAAGGAGAAAGCAAACGAGTAGCCGATTTGGAACCGTTCTACCCCAAACAAGGTAAGTCGTTAAGCACATATGTTTGATATTGCTCAAATGATTCAAAATCTATGCAATTGTGTTTAATGGAATGCTATATATGTATGAATGAAATTGTATGTGTATGGAGTGATGACAATTGTTGAATGTAAAAGAAATAGTGAAATGTGTAGAAAGTTTGCTTTGGCACTAAGTGTGCGGGCAATACGTGTGTATGGTGACGAGATTGGCACTAAGTGTGCGTGCTGGAAATATATGGCACTAAGTGTGCGTGCTGGAAATATATGGCACTATGTGTGCGATTTACTATGGCACTATGTGTGCGATTTACTATGGCACTATGTGTGCAATTTACTATGGCACTATGTGTGCGATTCGCTATGGCACTATGTGTGCGAACATAATAAGCACTATGTGTGCCACATTCGGTTGTGGAAATAAATTGTGCATGAACGAGGTAAGTGATTGAGCTACTAACTAGGTATCGAAATTGGGATTGTACGGTGTATGCATAAAATTATCTAGTACATTGTTGTTCCAACTTGTGGAAACGGATCCAAATCGATTGGGCTGACTTGGCGTTTGATTTGGTTGAAGGACTTGGCATGAGATCGAACCAAAATTTAAGAAATTGTAGTATAGATTGTTATGGTTGGAAACATCGATTTTGTATTATTTGTTTACTCACTTATGATTGTTATTGTTGGATGGTAGAGTAGTGCTTACGACTTCATCGAGTTATGTACTCATTTGGTGTGCTTATTTGTTGTTTATTTAGGTTCTTGATCCATTTTGCGTGCTCGGGACTGTCATCAAAGTCATCACACCGTCTAGCGACTTTTTGGTATCTTCTTCTTAGATGGTTTAAGAAAACATTTCGGCATGTATAGGCTATTATGTTTTGTTTGAACTTGGTATGTAAAAATATTGAATAGCCATGCGAAAATGGCTTATAAATGTTTTGAGCATAACGTTATAATCATTTGGTATGTATATGCTCATTGAGAGGCATGGAAGTGTTTGGCAATGACCAGCCATTAGAATGGGTCATCATGCTTATATTTTGGACCATATATGAAAAAGGGGTGGTTGAATCATAGAAACTATGTGTTAGAGAAAGTCTACCCTAGAAAATGATGCTGGCAGCAACAGTGACGTGGATGTGAAAAATCACTAAAAATAGTAGGAATAGAATTAAATAGTGAATAAATTATGTAAATGAACCTTGATGAATCTATTTTCATATGGAGGAAACGAAACGGTTATATGAGTTGTATGTTAAGAGATATTTGGGTTTTAGTGAAACAGGGCCAGAACGGTTTCTGGATTCCCTGTTCCGACTTTGAAAATTCATTATAAATTAACCAGAAATAATTAGGAGTCATACCATATATGTATAAATTCCTCCTTGAGTCTAGTTTCTATAGAAATAAACGGCACCAGTATTGAAGTCCTGCACAGGGAGTTATTCGAGTTGTAACGCATGAAGGTCAGTGTAGTCGGCCCCTGTAACATGGGAGAGTTTAACTAATAAACTGTACTAATTGGCTTGACCAAAAATTCTAGAAAAAATATGTAGATGGAAATATGAGTCTAGTTTCAGAAAAAAATTACAAAGCTGATTTTCGAGTTGTAAAACTCAAGTTATGATTTTAGAAGCGACTAGTACACAGATTGGCAGCTTGTCTGGAACTTCTCAATAAGTGGTTTGAAGTCTGTTGACACCTCGTGTTCGACTCCGGCGACGGTCTCAGGTTCGGGGTGTTACATCATCAAACAACAAAAATTACAAGCCCTCATCAATGGCATAACTCAAAATATTCATCAAAATAAAAAATTCAAGCTTGGGTCTTGAAGATAACTTAGCAAAGATCTCAAAAATGTAAAAATTATCAAAAACCGAACTAGTTACATACCTTAATTAAGCTTGACTATGGCCGAACCCTAGTTTCTTTTTCTTTTCTTTCTTATTAAAGTTTCAGAAATGTAAAAAAAATATGAACATGGCTTTATTTTTTCTTATGTTTTATGATATAATATAACTTAACATTTAATTTACATATATAAGCTTAATTAAAACATTATATTATCACTTATATTATGTCCATTACCGTCCAAATATAAAACCAATGGCATAATTGCATCATAAACACTTCCTTTTATAAAGACATACATTTTGGCCCTTTTATAATTAACCATCAAAATTTCAATTTACGCGATTAAGTCCTATTATTAAATCGGACACTCAAACAATAAAATTAAATCACAAAAATTTCAAAGATATAATTCACACAAAATAAACACAAAAAATAATTTTAAAATATTTTTCTGACTTGGATTCGTGGTCCCGAAACCACCGTTCCGATTAGAGTCTAAATCGGGTTGTTATATTAAACTATGGTTTATTAATATGGAAGTCCTTATTATGTAATTAGTGTGACAGCCCTAAATTGACCCTAGTCGGGAAGTGGTTTCGGGACCGCTAAACTGAGTCACCGAAGTATTTGAATGTGATAATTATTGTCTAGAATATGTGAATATGAATGTGTGAAAGTTTTAAGCTTCGATTTAGTCGATTGCATGTGAATTTAGTTAATAGGACTTATATGTGACACTTTTGAAATGTGATAGGTTAATCTATAAGGACCTATTAAAGCATGTAGTGAAAATAATGGTTTTGCATGTCAAATACTCCTTTTTTTATACATAGTGGCCGGCCATGATGGAGCATATATTAGAATATGTGGTAAATTTCCATGAAGTGGTCATTATTTTATGTAAAAGAAAGGAAATAATAAAAGAAAAAAAAAAGAATGAAAATGTGATGAAAACAAAAGAAGAAATCGGTTCTTCTTGGCCAAATGAAGAGATGAAGAAATAAGGGGAACTTGCCAAAAGAAATTCGGCATTCTTCTTTAGCTAGTAAGAGGTAAGTTTTGAATTGTTGATTTAGTTTTATGATAGGTTAAGTTAGTAATTGGATGCACTCTTAGTAATGTTAAGAAAGTTGGAGCTTTTATGGTGGTTTGGGCATCATGCCGTGAATCTAAGTGTTAACATTGGAGGTCATTTTCATGTTGTATGGGATAAAAGGGGGATGATAGTATGGAATGAAGATTTTTGAATAAGTAGGTTAGTAGCACTTGGTACATTCGGTTACATTGAGTCTAATTAGAATGTTAATTTCTTTCTCTATGATTATTTTCCTTGTATGTTAAAGGGGTCCTTTGATGGGGCCAAATGAATTATGAAAGTCATAATAAAAAAAAAATGTATGAAGTTAAGGTGCGAATTTTAGTTCGGGTGATAGGGATAATTCGGTTGAAATGTTGAGTATGGGAGTTGTCATTTTAGGTTAAGATCAAAAGAATGGTTAATAGGCATTAAAAGGTTAAATGTATGAAATTTGATGTATAATAACTTATAGGTAATTACATAAGTAAGGTTAAATTTAATTTGGTATATTCGGCCATATAGGTGTATATGTTTGTGATAATATTTTTTGTTAACTCTCAGAATCGATTGAAGGAGTAATATTGGCTTATAAGGTTGAGTTGATTCATGATGTTGTATATTAGAATTAAAATACTTGAGACTAGGTTACCTTAATAGTGATAATACATTCGCCTTGAAGCATTAATAGAATATTGGTTAAGGTTTTGATATTTTGAACAAGGATAGTTGTGAAATGGAGTGAAAACCATTAAATTATACACATAAGTATCCAGCAAGAAAATTAAACTACTAAATGTGTTTATTCTAGATCAAGACATCAAAGGGGGAGAATCAAACAAAGGCAAAGCAAAGATAATCGAGTAGTCGATTGGGAATCATTTCATCCAATATAAGGTAAGTCCTTAAGCACTCTGTGAGGTTGATTAGCTTGTATATAAATAATATTAGTGAATCATAAAAGGATTCCTTTCGTTAGGAGTTCTCTTGGAATAATTTTCCTATTTATTAATATGACCATATGTGCTATTTAAATTAAGTAAATTTCCTTATCAAAATGAGTTAACATGTGGCACTATGTGTGCGGAATTAAGTAGCACTATGTGTGCCGATTTGGGTGTTGAAGTATAAGAGAAAATCCAATGCACTGAGTGTACGGTGTGCTACGGCACTATGTGTGCGAGTGTGACGAGCACTATGTGTGCAAATTCGATTAATAATATAAAATGAGCGTGAAAGAACAAAGTGGTAGAACTAGTAACTAAAGTATCGAACTTGAGGCATGTACTGAGTAGATACAAATTTATCTAGTGCATCAAAATTCCATGCTTTGAGGGATCGGGTCTAAATCAATTAGGTTGTTTTGGTGTTTGATTTGATTGTAGGAATTGGCATGAGATTGAATCGAAATTCTAAGAAATGATAGCGTAGCTCGGTATAGTTGGAGTAACTGATTTTTTTTGCATTATTTGTGTGACAGCCCAAAATAGACCCTAGCCGGAATGTGGTTTCGGGACCACAAAACCGAGGCATAACAATAATTTAAAATTTATTTCGATGCCTATAATATGTGAGTATTCATGTATGACATTTTTTTGATGATTGATTTAGTGTTATAAAGGTGAATTTCACTAGAAAGGACTTGTGTGAGAAAATTTAGAATTTAGATAGGCAAATGTGGAAGTGGCCTATTGATGCACACTAGAAATGTTGTCCTTGCATGTCAAATTCCCCAAATTTTGACTATAGTGGCCGCCATGGTGATGAATATGGGCAAAAGAAAACATGTTTCAAACATGTTTTGCTAGTGGTGCATGTTAGAAATAATAAAATAAGAGTATGAAAAAAAAAAAGAAAAAAAGTGTTCATCTTTCACCATTGCTCTTGGCGAATGTCCTAAGGAAAGAAAAGAAAATTTTGCTCATCCATTTTCACTTCTTGGCCGAAAATACTAAGGAAAAAGGGGGAGGATTTTTGCTTCATGCTTGGTTTGGAAGAGATCTAGAAGGAGATTTGGCTAAGTTTGCATCAAGATTAAGGTATGTATGAGGTTGTGTTAGGGGTTTCATGCATGTCTTGGTTGCTAACTTGATGTGCATGTTAGCCATGGCTCAAATCTTTGTTATGCCATGGAAATGGTATTTGGCCAAAGTTGTTATGGTGTTAATGCCATTGCATGCTAAATATCAAGCTTGATAATGATTCATGTGATGGTAGATTGAGGGTTCTTAGATTTTCTTTTAGCATTTTTGAATGAGATACTAAGTCCTTTGTTTAACCATGACCAAATTGAAACGGTATGGTGTTGTGGTATTCGGCCATGTTGTATCCATAAATATGATTCATGCATGTTGCATGGTGAGTAAGATTTAAGCTTTGGATATGTGTGTATATTTGGATATAAGCCACTTGAGAATTCGGCCATTTCACCTACATGAATATATGTTTGCACATGATGAATTGGTACGACATGTATACTATTTTGAGGTGTCTATTTGCTTGTGATGTTGTTTCGGTTATGGAATAAATGAGAGATGTGTATAGAATTACAATATGTAATGCGTTAATTAGGAAATTGTATGCTGTTTTTTTGTGTAGTATAAGGGTAAAATTTGCCTCCACATAGACATGCATATTCGGCCAAAGGAAGTAGATTGGTGTGCATGTATTCGGTTAGAGGCAACCATATTGAAGCCTTATCTTGGCTTAGATTGTTGACCAAATGGGTAATAAGTGAGGATGGTTGCGAATATACAAATATACATATGCATGTGTAATTGAACTATAAATGTATAGCAAGATGATTAAACTAGTTTATTTATCTATTAAGCCCGAGAAGTTAAAGAAGGAGAAACAAGCAAGGGCAAAGCCAAGGACATCGAGTAGCCGGTCGAAACCGTTATACTCAACACAAGGTAAGTCCTAAGCACTTTTGTGAGAACTCCTTGATAGATATTTTTGGAGTGATTCTCCTATTTATTATTATGATTATATGTACAAATTGAATTTAGTAAGTTGCTTTACCATGATGAATTGACATAAGGCACAATGTGTGCAAAGACCATATGGCACTATGTGTGCGATTCACTATGGCACTATGTGTGCGATTTACTATGGCACTATGTGTGCGATTTACTATGGCACTATGTGTGCGATTTACTATGGCACTATGTGTGCGATTTACTATGGCACTATGTGTGCGATACACTATGGCACTATGTGTGCGATTTACTATGGCACTATGTGTGCGATTTACTATGGCACTATGTGTGCGATACACTATGGCACTATGTGTGCGATTTACTATGGCACTATGTGTGCGATTTACTATGGCACTATGTGTGCGATTTACTATGGCACTATGTGTGCGATTTGCTATAGCACTATGTGTGCGATTTGCTATAGTCACATTCGGTTGTGGAAGTAAATTGTGCATGAACGAGGTAAGTGATTGAGTTACTAACTAAATATCGAATTGGGATTGTACGGTGTACGCATAAAATTATCTAGTGCATTGTTGTTCCAACTTGAGGAAACGGATTCAAATCGATTGGGCTGACTTGTAGTTTGATTTGGTTGAAGGATTGGGCATGAGATCGAACCAAAAATCTTAGAAATTGCAGTATAGTTTGATATGGCTGGAAACATCTACTTTGTATTATTTGATTATTCACTTATGATTGTTATTGTTGATGGTAGAGTAGTGCTTACGACTTCATCGAGTTATGTACTCATTTGGTGTGCTTATTTGTTGTTTATTTAGGTTCTTGATCCATTTTGCGTGCTCGGGACTGTCATCGAAGTCATCACACCGTCTAGCGACTTTTTGGTATCTTCTTCTTAGATGGTCTAAGAAAACATTTCGCATGTATAGACTATTATGTTTTGTTTGAACTCGGTATGTAAAATATTGCCTAGCCATGCGAAAATGGCTTATGAATGTTTTGAGCATAATGTTATAATTATTTGGTATGTATATGCTCATTAAGAGGCATGGAAGTGTTTGGCAATGACCAGCCATTAGAATGGGTCATCATGCTTATATTTTGGACCATATATGAAAAAGGGTGGTTGAATCATAGAGACTATGTGTTAGAGAAAGTCTATCCTAGAGTATGATGCTGGCAGCAACAGTGACGTGGATGTGAAAAATCACTAAAAATAGTAGGAATAGAATTAAATAGTGAATAAATTATGTAAATGAACCTTGATGAGTCTATTTTCATATGGAGGAAACGACACGGTTATATGAGTTGTATGTTGAGAGATATTTGGGTTTTAGTGGAACGGGGCCAGAACGGTTTCTGGATTCCCTGCTCGGACTTTGAAAATTCATTATAAATTAACCAGAAATAATTAGGAGTCATACCATATATGTATGAATCCTCTTTGAGTCTAGTTTCTATAGAAACAAACGGTACCAGTATTGAAGTCCTGCACAGGGAGTTATTTGAGTTGTAACGCGTGAAGGTCAGTGTAGTCGGCCCCTGTAACACGGGTGACTTTAACTAATAAACTGTACCAATTGGCCCAACCAAAACTCTAGAAAAAATCTGGAGACGGAAATGTGAGTCTAGTTCCAGAAAAAATTACGAAACTGATTTTCGAGTTCTAAAACTCAAGTTATGATTTTTGAAGCGACTAGTACACAGATTGGCAGCTTGTCTGGAACTTTTCAATAAGTGGTTTGAAGTCCGTTAACACCTCGTGTTCGACTCGTGACGGTCTCGGTTCGGGTGTTACAATTTTATTGGTATCGAGCCATGGTTTAGTCGGTTCTAGGACTACCATGGCACGTATGAGTCTAGCTATACATGCCTTAATGTTAATGTTTAAACGTGTGATGACTTCGACGGTAAAATGTTTTTTTGTTTTGATTAGTAAATGGATCCCAAGTAGAGAGAACCTTGGCGGATGATGTCGAAAGTGTAGCGGCTGCTCTGCACAAGGGACGCCTGTTGAACCTCGGTCATCTGCGAATAATCAAGGTGAGGGGCTAAACAAGCCTTCTTTACCATGATGAATGAGTGGGTCGCATAATATGCCCGAACCAATCCGGTACTGTCCAACAAATCCGAATTTGAATAATCCACCCCAAGAGCCCGTAATGCCATCGCCATCGACCGTGAGGCCGAGTAAGCCACCGTAGATTTGATTAGGAAGCGCGGGCTGAAGAGTTCAGGGCGTAATTATCGATGATGCCGAAAGGGCCGAGTTCTGGCTTGACAACACCATTCGAGTGTTTGATGAACTATCATGCACACCCGATGAATGTCTAAAGTGTGCTATATCCTTGTTACGGGACTCAGCCTACTATTGGTGGAGGACCTTGATTTCCATAGTTCCAAACGAACGAGTTACTTGGGATTTCTTTCAGACGGAGTTTGAAAGAAATATATTAGTCAACGGTTCATTGATCAAAAGCGTAAGGAATTCTCGAACTCAAGCAAGGCCGCATGACAAGATCTCAATCTGAACATGAGTTCGTAAGACTCGATCGGTATGCCCGGGAGTGTGTGGCTGATGAAGTTGCTATGTGCAAGAGGTTTGAAGAAGGGTTGAATGAAGATCTAAGATTACTAGTGGGTATTTTGGAGATAAAAGAATTTGTAACACTAGTTGAACGAGCCTGCAAGGCGGAGGAACTTGGAAAGGAGAAGAAGAAGGCTGAATTTGAAGCTAGAGACTATCGCAAAAGATCGACGGGTAAAGCTCCGTTTTACAGTAAAGAAGTTCAGGAGGACACCAATAGATCGAGGACGCATCATGGGATTTCCATTAGACCACGACCATTGACGGACTCCGAGCTACTTGGTAGCTAGTGTGGGTAATAACCGTCAAGAGAAATCTGAATGCCCCAATGTGGGAGAAGACACATAGGAGAATGTTGGGGTAAGACTACCAATAAGGCTTGTTACGGATGCGGTTCGAAGGACCACCTCATTAGAGATTGCACGGGGCTCGATGAGAAGAATAGGATGCAAGGTGCGAGACCTAGTGGAATGACAGCTAGAGGTAGACCACCAAGAATTTCAGGAGGTAGGGGTGGTAGTCGAGAGGGCTCGACACGACTGCTCGATCCGAGACTCGCGCTCCTGCTAGAGCATATGCCATCCGCAAGACGAGGAGGCATCCTCCCGACGTTATCACCGGTACTTTCACTCTTTTCGATACTAATGTGATTGCCTTGATTGACCTCGGTTCTACTCATTCTTATATATGCGAAACCTTAGCATCCAAGAAGACTTTGCCTATTGAGTCTCTCGAGTTTGTAATTCGGTGTCAAACCCTTGGGTCATTACGTGCTTGTCAACAAAGTGTGTAAGAAAAGTCCCTAGTGTTTCGAGGTTTTTGTTTTTCGGCGGACTTGATGCTTTTGCCGTTCAATTAATTTGACGTTATTCTTGGGTTGGATTGGTTGACCATGCACGATGCGGTTATAAATTGCAAAGGCAAGACTATCGATCCGAGGTGCGCTAATAACGAGATTGTTCGGGTTGAGTCTACGGACTTAAAGGGTTGCCACCGTAATATCGCCGATGTTGGCCCGTAAATATGTAAGAAAAGGTGCGGCGTACCTTGCGTATGTGCTCGATGACAAGGAGTCGGAAGGGAAACCCGAATTTGTGCCAGTGGTTTGTGAATTCCCGGATGTTTTCCCTGAAGAATTGCCGGGTTTACCACCTGTTCGGGAAATAGAATTTGGCATCGAATTGGTACCTGGTACCACTCCAATTTCGATAGCTCCGTATCGTATGGCACCAACGGAATTAAAGGAGTTGAAAGCTCAGTTGCAAGAATTGGTGGATAGAGGTTTTGCTCGCCCGAGTTTTTCGCCTTGGGGTGCGCGGTGTTGTTCGTGAAGAAGAAGGATGGAACCATGCGATCGTAGATCGACTATCGTCGCCTTAACAAAGCGACGATAAAGAACAAATATCCGTTGCCACGTATTGATGACTTGTTCGATCAATTGAAGGGAGCCTCGGTGTTCTCGAAAATAGATTTGAGATCGGGCTACTATCAATTGCGAATCCGAGATTCAGACGTGCCCAAGACTGCCTTCAGGACGAGATATGGTCACTATGAGTTCCTAGTGATGCCGTTTGGGCTCACTAATGCCCCTGCGGTATTTATGGATTTAATGAATCGAATCTTTAGACCATATTTGGATCGATTCGTAGTTGTATTCATTGATGACATCTTGGTCTATTCAAGAAATGAGACCGAACATGCTGAACACCTGCGGTTAGTGCTGCAAATTTTACGGACAAGCAATTATATGCTAAGTTCACAAGTGTGAGTTACGTTAAGAGAGGTTAGCTTCTTGGGTCATGTGGTATCTCAGATCGGGTATTCGAGTCGACGAATAAAATTTCAGTCATACTAAATTGGAAGCCTCAGAAATATTAATGAGGTTCAAGCTTTTTGGGGCTTCTTGGTTATTACCGACGATTTGTAAAGGCTTCTCAACGATAGCCACGCCGATGACGGCTACTCCAAAAGGATGTTAAGTTCGAATGGATTTGAGAAATGCCAAAAAGTTTCGATCAATGAAAACTTATTTGATGAAGCCCCAATTCTAGTGCAACCCGAGTCCGGCAAGGAGTTTGTTATCTATAGCGACGCCTCTCTACTTGGGTTAGGTTGCGTATTAATGCAAGAAGGTCGAGTTGTGGCCTGCGCGTCGAGGCAATTAAAGCCACATGAGAAAAATTATCCGACTCATGATCTCGAATTGGCCGCCATCGTATTCGCCTTAAAGATTTGGCGACATTACTTATTTGGTGAAAGGTGCCATGTATACTCGGATCACAAAAGTCTCAAGTATTTGATGACCCAAAGAGACTTAAATCTGCGACAAAGACGTTGGCTCGAGTGTTAAAGGATTATGAGCTGATCATTGACTATCACCCGGAAAGGCGAATGTGGTTGCGGATGCCTTGAGTCGTAAATCGTTATTCACTTTACGAGCAATGAATGTGCACTTGTCTATCCGATCCGACGGTGTGTTAGTGGCTGAATTGAAAGCCAAACCATTATTGACACACCAAATTCGAGAAGCTCGAAAGTCGATGACGAGTTGGTTGCAAAACGGCTGCGTGTGTTCGAACAAGGACTCGGAGTTCCAAATCGACGATGACGATTGTTTGAGGTTCAAAAGTCGTCTGTGTGTCCCAAAGAATTTGAACTCATTTCGATAATTCAATGAAGCCCATTGTAGTCGAATGGCAATCCACCCGGGAGTACGAAGATGTATAATGATTTGAAACGTCGATTTTGGTGGCATGGTATGAAGCGAGACATCTCCGACTTTGTTTCGAGATGTTTAATATGTCAACAAGTGAAAGCGGAACATCAGGTGCCTTCGGGATTACTTCAGCCAATCACGATACCCGAGTGGAAATGGGATCGAGTCACAATGGACTTTGTATCCGGACCGCCATTGTCGACAAGTAAGAAGGATGCGGTTTGGGTCGTGGTAGATCGATTGACTAAGTCGGCCCACTTTGTCCCCGCACGCACGGATTTTTCAATGGACAAATTAGCGGAATTGTACGTTGCTCGATTGTGAGATTACACGGGTGCCTATTTCTATCGTGTCGATAGAGATCCGAGATTTACCTCGCGATTTTGGAAAAAGTTGCAAGAAGCTTTGGGTACCAAGTTGCATTTCAAGACCGCCTTTCACCCCCAAACCGATGGTCAATCCGAGCGGATAATTCGAGATACTTGAGGATATGTTAAGATGTTGCGTCCTCGAGTTTAGTAGTTCATGGGAACGGTATTTGCCGTTGATTGAATTCGCTTACAACAACAAACTTTCAATCAAGTATTAAGATGGCACCTACGAGGCCTTGTACGATTCGTAAATGCCGTGACGCCATTGTTTTGGACCGAGCTCGGTGAAAGCAAGATTTTCGGGTGGATTTGATTAGGGATGCTGAATGAAAGTGAAGGTAATCCGTGAAAGTCAAGATAGCCTCCGATCGTCGAAGTCGACGCGGATCTCGAGGCGTAAGGATATCGAGTATCGTGGGTGATAAAGTGTTTCTCAAGGTATCGCCTTGGAAAAAGATGCTCGAGTTCTACCGTAAGGGCAAGTTGAGCCCGAGGTTCATTGGACCATATGAGATATCGAGCGAGTCGGTCCGGTGGCATATCGCTTGATTTTGCCCCGAACTCAAAAGGTTCACGATGTCTTTCACGTTTCGATGCTTGACGCTATAGATCCGATCCATCGCACGTGATTAGTCCATCGAAATTGAAATTCAAGCTAATATGAGTTATGAGGAAGAACCGATTCGTATCCTATCGCGAAGTGAAAGAGTTGCGAAACAAGCGGGTTTCGCTAGTGAAAGTGTTATGGCTCAAGCACGGGATAGAAGAAGCTACTTGGGAGACCGAGAACTCTATGAAAGAACGATATCCAAACCTATTTACCGGTAAGATTTTCGGGGACGAAAATTCCTTAAGAGGGGGGTTGTGACACCAAAATAGACCCTAGCCGGAATGTGGTTTCGGGACCACAAAACCGAGGCATAACAATAATTTAAAATTTATTTCGATGCCTATAATATGTGAGTATTCATGTATGACATTTTTTGATGATTGATTTAGTGTTATAAAGGTGAATTTCACTAGAAAGGACTTGTGTGAGAAAATTTAGAATTTAGATAGGCAAATGTGGAAGTGGCCTATTGATGCACACTAGGAAATGTTGTCCTTGCATGTCAAATTCCCCAAATTTTGACTATAGTGGCGGCCATGGTGATGAATATGGGCAAAGAAAACATGTTTCAAACATGTTTTGCTAGTGGTGCATGTTAGAAATAATAAAATAAGAGTATGAAAAAAAAAAAAAAAAAAGTGTTCATCTTTCACCATTGCTCTTGGCCGAATGTCCTAAGGAAAGAAAAGAAAAATTTTGCTCATCCATTTTCACTTCTTGGCCGAAAATACTAAGGAAAAGGGGAGGATTTTTGCTTCATGCTTGGTTTGGAAGAGATCTAGAAGGAGATTTGGCTAAGTTTGCATCAAGATTAAGGTATGTATGAGGTTGTGTTAGGGTTTCATGCATGTCTTGGTTGCTAACTTGATGTGCATGTTAGCCATGGCTCAAATCTTTGTTATGCCATGGAAATGGTATTTGGCCAAAGTTGTTATGGTGTTAATGCCATTGCATGCTAAATATCAAGCTTGATAATGATTCATGTGATGGTAGATTGAGGGTTCTTAGATTTTCTTTTAGCATTTTGAATGAGATACTAAGTCCTTTGTTTAACCATGACCAAATTGAAACGGTATGGTGTTGTGGTATTCGGCCATGTTGTATCCATAAATATGATTCATGCATGTTGCATGGTGAGTAAGATTTAAGCTTTGGATATGTGTGTATATTTGGATATAAGCCACTTGAGAATTCGGCCATTTCACCTACATGAATATATGTTTGCACATGATGAATTGGTACGACATGTATACTATTTTGAGGTGTCTATTTGCTTGTGATGTTGTTTCGGTTATGGAATAAATGAGAGATGTGTATAGAATTACAATATGTAATGCGTTAATTAGGAAATTGTATGCTGTTTTTTTTTGTGTAGTATAAGGGGTAAAATTTGCCTCCACATAGACATGCATATTCGGCCAAAGGAAGTAGATTGGTGTGCATGTATTCGGTTAGAGGCAACCATATTGAAGCCTTATCTTGGCTTAGATTGTTGACCAAATGGGTAATAAGTGAGGATGGTTGCGAATATACAAATATACATATGCATGTGTAATTGAACTATAAATGTATAGCAAGATGATTAAACTAGTTTATTTATCTATTAAGCCCGAGAAGTTAAAGAAGGAGAAACAAGCAAGGGCAAAGCCAAGGACATCGAGTAGCCGGGTTGAAACCGTTATACTCAACACAAGGTAAGTCCTTAAGCACTTTTGTGAGAACTCCTTGATAGATATTTTCGGAGTGATTCTCCTATTTATTATTATGATTATATGTACAAATTGAATTTAGTAAGTTGCTTTACCATGATGAATTGACATAAGGCACAATGTGTGCAAAGACCATATGGCACTATGTGTGCGATTCACTATGGCACTATGTGTGCGATTTACTATGGCACTATGTGTGCGATTTACTATGGCACTATGTGTGCGATTTACTATGGCACTATGTGTGCGATTTACTATGGCACTATGTGTGCGATACACTATGGCACTATGTGTGCGATTTACTATGGCACTATGTGTGCGATTTACTATGGCACTATGTGTGCGATACACTATGGCACTATGTGTGCGATTTACTATGGCACTATGTGTGCGATTTACTATGGCACTATGTGTGCGATTTACTATGGCACTATGTGTGCGATTTGCTATAGCACTATGTGTGCGATTTGCTATAGTCACATTCGGTTGTGGAAGTAAATTGTGCATGAACGAGGTAAGTGATTGAGTTACTAACTAAATATCGAATTGGGATTGTACGTGTACGCATAAAATTATCTAGTGCATTGTTGTTCCAACTTGAGGAAACGGATTCAAATCGATTGGGCTGACTTGTAGTTTGATTTGGTTGAAGGATTGGGCATGAGATCGACCAAAAATCTTAGAAATTGCAGTATAGTTTGATATGGCTGGAAACATCTACTTTGTATTATTTGATTATTCACTTATGATTGTTATTGTTGATGGTAGAGTAGTGCTTACGACTTACTGAGTTATGTACTCATTTGGTGTGCTTATTTGTTGTTTATTTAGGTTCTTGATCCATTTTGCGTGCTCGGACTGTCATCGAAGTCATCACACCGTCTAGCGACTTTTTGGTATCTTCTTCTTAGATGGTCTAAGAAAACATTTCGGCATGTATAGACTATTATGTTTTGTTTGAACTCGGTATGTAAAATATTGCCTAGCCATGCGAAAATGGCTTATGAATGTTTTGAGCATAATGTTATAATTATTTGGTATGTATATGCTCATTAAGAGGCATGGAAGTGTTTGGCAATGACCAGCCATTAGAATGGGTCATCATGCTTATATTTTGGACCATATATGAAAAAGGGTGGTTGAATCATAGAGACTATGTGTTAGAGAAAGTCTATCCTAGAGTATGATGCTGGCAGCAACAGTGACGTGGATGTGAAAAATCACTAAAAATAGTAGGAATAGAATTAAATAGTGAATAAATTATGTAAATGAACCTTGATGAGTCTATTTTCATATGGAGGAAACGACACGGTTATATGAGTTGTATGTTGAGAGATATTTGGGTTTTAGTGGAACGGGGCCAGAACGGTTTCTGGATTCCCTGCTCGGACTTTGAAAATTCATTATAAATTAACCAGAAATAATTAGGAGTCATACCATATATGTATGAATCCTCTTTGAGTCTAGTTTCTATAGAAACAAACGGTACCAGTATTGAAGTCCTGCACAGGGAGTTATTTGAGTTGTAACGCGTGAAGGTCAGTGTAGTCGGCCCTGTAACACGGGTGACTTTAACTAATAAACTGTACCAATTGGCCCAACCAAAACTCTAGAAAAAATCTGGAGACGGAAATGTGAGTCTAGTTCCAGAAAAAAATTACGAAACTGATTTTCGAGTTCTAAAACTCAAGTTATGATTTTTGAAGCGACTAGTACACAGATTGGCAGCTTGTCTGGAACTTTTCAATAAGTGGTTTGAAGTCCGTTAACACCTCGTGTTCGACTCCGGCGACGGTCTCGGTTCGGGGTGTTACAATTTGCTTCTCTTATGATCTCTTATAATTATACGGTATGTAATGCTTATGACTTACTGAGTTATATACTCATTGGTGTGTTTATTTGTCACTTATTTAGGTTCCTTTGATCCATTTTTGTGTGCTCGGGATCACCGTCGAAGTCATCGCACCAGTTTGCAACTTTTTGGTATCTTCTTCTTAGTTGGTCTAAGAGAACATTTTGGCATGTATAGGCTATTATGTTTTGTTTGAACTTTGGTATGTATACTTTTAGCCATGCGAAAATGGCGTAAATGTTAAGTTGAATTGGGTCTTATGATACTTAGTTATAAGTAACGGTTAAAATCTATTTAATTATTATGCCGTTTGTCATGGCTAATCATTTCCGGTGTTACACTCATGATATGGTTATTGAGTAGTAAGGAAATGCTTGGTAATGATTAGCCTTGGGTATGGCTAGTCATGATCATACTTGGTGATATGCATGCTAAATTACTCTAATAGAAAAAAAAAAATTTACTCTAATAATAGAGGCAGACAGCAGTAGTGTTGTGAAATTGAAAAATCACTAAAAATAGTAGAAATGGAATTAAATAATGGATAAATTATGGAATCTAAGCTCGATGAGTCTATTTTTACATGGAAGAAGTAAAACAAGTATATGAGCTATACTGTATGAGATATTTAAAATCTTGTGAAACAGGACCAGAACGATTTCTGGATCCCCTGTCCCGAATTTAGAAATTCACCATAAATTCTACAAAGATAATTAGAAGTCATACTTTATATGTACAGATTCCATATTGAGTCTACTTTTATTAGGGACAAACGGCATAGTCATTGAATCTCTGTACAGAGAGATATCTGGTTCGTAATACACAGAGGTTAGAGTAGTCGAACCCTGAAACAGGGGAGACTTTAACTAATAAACTGTACTAATTGGCTCGACCAAAAATTCTAGAAAAAATTTGTAGATGGAAACATGAGTCTAGTTTCAGGAAAAATTTACGGAACTGGTTTTTGAGTTTTGTAACTCGAGATATGATTTTTAAGGTGGCAGTGACGCAGTTGGCCAGCTTGTCTGGAAATGGTAAAATAAACTGTATAAATAAATGAGTTAAGTTCGTTCACACTTCGTGTCCAACTCCGGAAACGGTCTCGGGTACGGGGTGTTACAATTAGTCCATTTATAATGTAAATGGACATTCATGGACATTGTTTTAATGATGTTTAAATTATATTAAAAAGGTTATATTGGTAATTTAGTTAATTAAGTTATTAATAATAAAACAAAATAAAAATCTTGTTAAATTATTCATCATCTTGCCAAATTGGAGAAACAAAATGAGGGTTTTCAAGCTTCCATGGTTTCGACAACTTCAATCTTTGATTAAGGTATAGTTTTTGATTCGTTTTTAATGATTTCTACGTTTTTGAGCTCGTTGCAGCTTAATCTAGCTACCTTGTACCTGCACTTTTTGAAACTGTTATAGATTTTGAGTTATGCCATTGTTGAATACTTGGGTATTTTTAATTTTCTTGTTAGATTATTAATGGTTTTTAATAGATATACAATTTTTATAAAGTGATTTTTGACAAAAATGAGAATTAGGGATTAAATTGTGAAAGATAGGAATGTTGTGGTTAAAAATGGGTATAAAATGAAAATATGGGCTGCTATGAGATTATGTGAAATTCGGCTATACATGGGTTAAGGGTAAATTGTATAAATTTGTCATGTTGTGTAAAAAGGACTAAATTGCAAAGTAGTCAAAAGTATAGGGAAAATGTGTAAGTTTCCAAATATATGTGAATTGTATTAAATGTTTACTGAAAATATTGAATTTGATAATATATATATCAAGATAAACAATTACCAGAATTAGATCAGAGGAAACGAAATATAGATGAGTAGACGACGGTTATACGAGCAAATACGAGGTAAGTTCATATAATTAGACTCTACCTTTTCTATACTTGAATTTGTTAAAATGAATGTATATAATTGAAATACTTGAAATATGAATGCTTTAATGATATATTGTATTCATTCGAGCTCCGTTTGAACTATATGAATTCATTGGATACGAATGACATGTTCCTGGGATTACCGTATTGGTCGAGCTCCTACATTTGTTGCGGACTCACCACATCTTATTGGAGCTTACTGATTTAGCTCGTAAGAGCTTACTAATTCAGCTCATTGGAGCTTACCGATTCAGCTCGATAGAACTTACTGTTCAGCTCATTGGAGCATACCGTTTCAGCTCGTTAGAGCTTACTGTCCATCAACTCAGGAGGAGCTTACCCATCATGGCTCAAAAGAGCATGTATGATAATGAATTGATGAATTATTAACATTGTTCACTCAAGTATCCTTTGAAGCTTTAATAGGTTCAATGAGCCTAAATACTGATTATACAAATAAGTTACGGGGTATAAGTGTTATTAATGTTATATGTATGACATATGAGTTTAGAATGATACAAAGTATTGTATTATGTATGGATTTATGTATTTGTTAGATGACTAACATGTGATGACTATGTATGAATAGGTGATGGTTAAATTGAATTGTTGGCATTTTTATTGTTGCTTGATTTTGCATTAATGGTAAGTTTAATTCTGAATTATACAGGCTTACTAAGCTATAAGCTTACTCTGTTTCTTTTTCTAAGTTTAATTCTAAATTATACGGGCTTACTGGGGTTATGAGGCATTACAGGACATATCGGAACATTTCGTAATCATTTCATAATCAAAAGTCATACATCGTCATATCATAGTCAAATATCAATATAAAATCCCTTTCTTAGGTCAACGAGACCTTAAACGTGCATTAGGAAGAGTTCGGGACTAAACTGAACACATAAAAAAAATTTCGAAGCTAAACAATTTTTCTAAGTTACGAAGGTCACACGCCCATGTGAACAAGCCGTGTGCCTCACACAGTATTAGACACGTCTGTGTGTCTAGGTTGTGGCAAAACAGGGCATACATACTGACTTATCCATACGACCACAAGACATGCCCATGTGCCAGGCCATGTGAAAATTACGAAGGCTACTGACTTGGATTACAAGGCCAGTCACACGCCCGTGTGTCTAGCCCGTGCTCGAAACTGACTTAGCCACATGGCTTGACACACGCCTGTGTGTGTGACTGTGTGGTCTACCCAAGCTCATTTCGAAATGATCTCGAGTAACATGGCAGAGACACACGCCCATGTCTCTGCCCGTATGAGCAAAAATAGGCCATTTGCAAGGCCAATATGCCACCCATTTTAGGTCCTCCCTATAAGCATCAAATAAGCATCAATTGCACCATAATTTCAACCAATTTCAATCACAAAACATTCATTATTCATGTCATATAATCACCACCCAATTTCACCATTATTATCCAAAACAAAACCTACCAAAATTACATACCAAACTCATATAATATCATACCATTTCCATAACTAATTCACATAACTAACTTACCAAATTGACCATCTTTCACTAGGCCATTTATGCACATCAACTCATACCATTTCTTAACATAACTTATATACCAAAAATCAAAACAAATAACAACTTTAATCTAGCCATATCTCATGGCATGATATACACTTCACAAAGCATATTCAAATACTTCTAGCCTATACATGCCATACTTTAATATTCACATTTTCAAAAGGTACCAAAATAGAGTTTGATAGTGTGGTGATGATCCTCGATAATCCCCGAGCTTCTGGTAGCTTCGATATCTATAACACAATGCAAACACACACGAAGTAAGCTTTCAAAAGCTTAGTAAGACATATACAAATAAACTTATCATTTTAAGCATATAAGCATTACAAAATACATATACATCATAGCCAAATACTATCACAAACCACATAATTCATATACATTTCACATATTCCCAATTCATTTGCACATATAGCATATTTTTTCATACTTATATCACATATTATCATTTGCACATATACTTACTTCTCATTAACAAATGTTGAACACATCTCAACATACCTCAATCAGTTATTCATCCATTCAATCACGTATTTCTCAGAATGCCCATTGAACCGTATTAAATTAAATAGGATACGCGGATAGCTCAAAAAGCTCGTACAATGCCAGCGTCTCAGACGTGGTCTTACATGTAATCAAATATTGATACCACTATCCCAAACAGGGTCTTACATAAAATCAAATTCGATACCGATGTCCCAGACATGGACTTACACGTAAACCTCAAATCGATGCCAACGTCCTAGACGTGGTCTTACACGAAATCACATATCAGAATCCTATGTCATGACATATGTATCCTAACTATTCCTAAGGTTCGTACGGGGCTTTCGAATGTTGTCACATTATCGAAACTTCCTCAATATCACATATTCAGCTTCTATAACCATTCATTACAATTCGATGTCATATAAACATGAATAAATCAACTCAAGCCATTTATTTGTATATAGACTTACCTCGTACGGAAATGAACGGAAATGACTAGCTATTCAACGACTTTCGACTTTCCCCGATCTAATTCCATTTTATTTGGTTCTTGATCTATATAAATTCAAATTTGACTTATTCAATCTCACATTCTGTAACACCCCAAACCCGGCCCAGACGTTATGGCCGAATCTGACGTGCCACATTGGAGTTGAAAACCCATGTTCCGTTTTAGTGTTTTAAAACCATACATTTTATTGAGTTAACAAAGTGTATGGAAGTCGGGCACCGTGTAGGTATCCAGAGAGAGGAGGTGAGCCATGAAGGTCGCTAAGTACCAAGCTCTTTAATTGGATCCAATCCTAGACATGCCCACAACCATAGCCACACTTTGTTATATCGAGTTTAAATTTGTTTAAGTGGACGTCTTTGATAAATCGATTAATCGTGGTGTTGAGATATTTTGAAAACAAGTATCATTTTGAAAACACGTCCTAAGTCTAGCCCATTTGAATAATTATTAACCAATTTTTAAAGTTATTAAAATTAAAATAATTCCGAAAAGAAATAAAAGGAAAGTTAAAATTGGCCTTATTACAACCTAAAATAAATAATAGTTAAAGGAAATTAAACGAAACCAACACTTTATTTAAAGCCCAAGACGATCACCGTGGCCACTCAATCCCTCCGCCCAAGTCCCCACATCAAGGCTCACTGCAAGGTTAAAGAAAGGGGGTGAGTTTGGAAACTCAGTGTGCAACAAGCCCTTTCGAGCCCAAAACAATAACGACTGTTGGGTCTAAGCCCAAATCCAATCTCAATCATGCATTGGATCGTAGCCCTTTTCATATTTCATATTTCATAATCTTGGGTCAAGCCTTTTCATATTTCATATTCTTGGGCAAGCCTTTTCATATTTCATATTCTTGGGTCAAGCCTTTTCAGAAAGCAGTATGGCCCTTAGGCCCATTTCAATGTCACATATAATTTCAATGAAAGAATGCAACCCATTTGGGGAGACTACTCAACCCACCATCCGCTACTCTCCACCGTACCAACCAACACACCATGTGGGATTAACTCGACCCACCCCGCAAACTCTCCAATTGGCGGCATATTGCTTTATCATATCTTGGAGGCCTAGCCTCTTTTAATAATCGGGCAAAAGCCCTTTCAATAATCGGGGCATAAGCCCTTTTATAAGCTGGGGCATAAGCCCTTTTGATAATCAGGGCATAAGCCCTTTTGATAATCAGGGCATAAGCCCTTTTCACTTCCTCCATCCATATAAAACCCAACCCAATGCATTTATGATTACCTCATCGCATATCATACATATCATGTGCATATCATACATTTCATGTGCATATCATACATACCATATTTATCAAAATCCCATGTATTAAAATCATACATAAACCCTAGGGGTATAATGGTCATTTTTACCTAGGGGCAAAACGGTCATTTTCATATTATAAGGGTAATCTCGTAATTTTACAAAAATTAGGGTTTCCATGTTCATTAACGATTACTAACAATCCATGGGTGCAAACCGTGATTCTGGCCCATTTTTAGCGAAATCGAGTTATTGGGCCTAAAACCCCTAATGGGCCCTACTTAGCCAATTCTGTCGTCTAGGCCCACTTAGCCTATATTCCATAATGGTTTTAACAGTCTTATCATGCAATTTAACAGATTTCGTTTTCTACCAATTTTACCCAAATGGGCCCGAAAGCCCAATGGGCCCCACTTGACCTCGAGGCCCAACTTACCAAGAACGCCAAAATCACATTCTTACCGTTTCCATCATTCTCATTCACGTCTCATCGATTCTAACTAACTAGTGAGCGTTCATTGCTCATAAGTCCTCAAATGCCGAATTTGGCATTTCGCTTTTCGGCATTTATCGCTTTAAGCTATGAAAAGGGTTCGTTACACACGATTTACGATATTCCTTGACGAGATCTCCTACGATTTCTCCTATAATCAATTGTTAAATAGATCAGCTCGCAATAATTGAACCAAATCAAGAACTTTCCAATATTAACACTTACACATTCGCCACCATCCATAATGGCCTTAGGCACCTTACCTTTGTCGTGATTGATGACTAGGCCTAGCTACTCCGTGATCCAAGCTACTCCAAATCGACACTACACCTTGCTGCTCCTTCAATAAATAAACCAAAAATATTAAAAGAAGACCCCATAGAGTCTATGCCCATATTCGCCATCTCCTAAACTTGGAGTTTGACTTTTGGCCAAAGCTACACTAGGAATTGTTTAGAGTTTGAACACTTACCACGTCTTTCTCCTCTTGAATCCGGATGTCTAAAAGGTAAAGGAACCGAACGCTAACTATTGAAAAGGAAGAAAAGGTTGCTGGTCACAAAGAATCGGCACCCCTATCTTCATCGATTTGGCTTTTTAAGGCACTTGGCAAAAATAGAGATAAGGAAAGAAACAACGGTGAATGGAGGAAATAGTGGGCTGATTTGAAAGAAAGAAAAGGAAGAAAATTAAGTAGAAGGAGGTAGATTCGCTGGAAAAGAAAGAGAGAAAAGCTACACACCAAAAACAAAATCAGCACAACTAAGACCCTAATGCCAAATTACTAACCTAATACCCTCTGCAGAAAATCCCTCTCCAAACTTCCTTATTCTACCAACTCTATCTCCATATCACATCCCTAAAATCTCTCCCTTATCCCTCCTTAATTTATGCATTTGACTTGATCCAACTCTCTCCTCTTCAGAATCCACTCGGGTTCCAACACTTAGCCTTCCTGCACAAAAATAAATACTCCTACTTGCCAACACAGGAATCGATCCTGTGTCTTCCCCAACACTTACACGCCACCTTTAAAGCTCCCTAGTGGCGTCACTTAGCCACTTTGCGGAGGATCTTTTGTGATACACTTTACCCACAACTTAATATAAGGGCACCTAGCCGAACCCCTAACTCCTAAGTCCAAAATTTAAAAATTCCACGGTTTTGGCCAACTCATGGGCCTTCCATAAGCCCATTTACACACCCAAATTATGAATTCCATCATCACCTACCAAATTTTAGAAATTTACTTAAAATATCAAGAATCGCGAAAAACCCGAAAATCAGGATGTTACACATTCATTCAAATCAATCCATATACACATATTTAGGGAATTTTACAAATTAGCCCTCATATTTTAACATTTTAACACTTTAGTCCCTAATTCATGAAATCACAAAATACACATAATTTATTTTCACTTATGCCTAACATAATTTTCCTTTAGCTCATATAAGCCCACATATTTCATTTATTTCACATTTTAGCCCCTCAATTTCTCATTTTCACAATTTAGTCCAAAATAATCAAATTCATCAAAAATCCCAATACGAAACATAGTAATCTAACACATATCTTTCACTTTCTATCATCAAACTTCATAAAACTCACATTATCAACAATGGCACATCTTAAAATCATAATCAAATTCAGAAATTGAGGCATGGGCTTGAAAGATTACTAAGCAACGATCACAAAAACGTAGAAATTATCAAAAACTAAGTCAAAATAGTACCTTAATCAAGTAATCAAAGTGCCAAACCCTAGCAAGCTTATTTGCTTTTCTTTTTCTTTGTATTTTCGCAAATATGACTAAAAATAAAGCTTGAATTTGATTATGTTTTATTATAAACATTATAATAGCAATTTTACCAATTTAGCCTTAATATAATAAACATTTAAACTTATAATGGATGTCCAACAATGTCCATTTAATATATCAATGGTATAATAACATAATAAGGATGTCACATGTAATAAACCAAAGTAATTTGGCACTTTAGCAAATTGAACACATCTTTTGCGTTTTCTGCGATTAGATCCTTTTATCAAATTAAACACACAATCGATAAAATTTCCACACCAAACTTTCACACATATCAAATATCATACTGTAAACATGGAAATATTAAAAATATTTTTTAACTCGTATTTGTGGTCTCAAAACCACTGTTTCGACTAGGGTCTAAACCGGGATGTTACAAAATCCATCGTAACACGCTCTTATTTCCACTCTGGAATCATCATTGGCTGTAAAAAACCAGAAGGTACTTGATGTTCAGCTTTAACTAAACATCCTGATAAGAACTCTGAGATCTCTTGTAACAGCCCGTTTTTAAGTTAAATTGAAACAGTGGTTTCGGGACCACAAATCCAAAGTCAAAATACCTATTCAATTATTTTATTAAGGTTTACAGCATGATATAATTATTGTGTGAAAGTTTCGTAAAGAAATTTTACTGTTTAAATGCTTAATTTGGTAAAAAGGATTAAATCGCGTAACGCGTAAAAGTGTAGTACTATTGTTTAAAGGTATTAAATAGCTATGGTTTATTAATATGAAAGTCCTTATTATGTAATTATTCTATTTATAATGTAAGTGGACATTCATGGACATTGTTTTAATGATGTTTAAATTACATTAACAAGGTTATATTGGTAATTTAGTTAATTAAGTTATTAATAATAAAACAAAATCAAAAATCTTGTTAAATTATTCATCATCTTACCGAATTGGAGAAACAAAATAAGGGTTTTTAAGCTTCCATGGTTTCGGCAACTTCAATCTTTGATTAAGGTACAGCTTTGATTCGTTTTTAATGATTTCTACGTTTTTGAACTCGTTGCAGCTTAATCTAGCTAGCCCGTACCTTCGTTTTTGAAGCTGTTATAGATTTTGAGTTATTCCATTGTTGAATACTTGGGTATTTTCATGTTTCTTGTTAGATTATTGATGGTTGTTAATAGATATACAAGTTTTATAAAGTGAGTTTTGACAAAAATGAGAATTAGGGATTAAATTGTGAATGATAGAAATGTTGTGGTTAAAATGTGAATAAAATGAAAATATGGGCTGCTATGAGATTATGTGAAACTCGGCTATACATGGGTTAAGGGTAAATTGCATAAATTTGTCATTTTTATGTAAAAAGGTCTAAATTGCAAAGTAGTCAAAAGTGTAGGGAAAATGTGTAATTTGCCAAATATATGTGAATTGTATTAAATCGTTACTGAAAATATTGAATTTGATAATATATAGATCAAGATAAACAATTACCGAAATTAGATCGGGGGAAACGAAAGGTAGACGAGTAGACGACGGTTATTCGAGCAAATACGAGGTAAGTTCGTATAATTAGAATCGAACTTTTCTATACTTGAATTTGCTAAAATGAATGTATATAATTGAAATACTTGAAATATGAATGCTTTAATGATACATTGTATTCGTTACCGAGCTCCGTTTGAACTATATAAATTCATTGGATACGAGTGACATGTTACTAGGATTACCGTATTGGTCGAGCTCCTGCATTTGTTGCATACTCACCACAGCTCATTGGAGCTTACCAATTCAGCTCATAAGAACTTACTGTTTTAGCTCATTGGAGCTAACCGATTCAGATCGATAGAGCTTACTGTTCAGCTCATTGGAGCTTACCGTTTTAGCTAGTTGAGCTTAGTGTCCATCAACCTCAGGAGGAGCTTACCGATCATGGCTCGAATGAGCATATATGATAACGAATTGACGAATTATTGACATTGTCCACTCAAGTATCCTTTGGAGCTCTAATAGGTTTAACGGGCCTAAATACTAATTATACAGATAACTTACGGGGTATAAGTGTTATTAATGTTATATGTATGACATATGAATTTAGAATGATACAAAGTATTGTATTATGTATGGATTTATGTATTTGTTAGATGACTAACATGTAATGACTATGTATGAATAGGTGATGGTTAAATTGAATTGTTGGCATTTCTATTATTGCTTGATTTTGTATTAATGGTAATTTTAATTCGGAATTATACGGGCTTACTAAGCTATAAGCTTACTCTGTTTCTTTTTTTTATGTTTTATAGAGGCTCGTTGCTCTCTCGTTTCGGACAAGTCGGAGTTGCTCGTCACACTATCCAAATTTCGATTGGTATTTTGAACTTGTGAATTTATGTAAATATGGCATGTATAGGCTAGTTTAAATGATGTTAGTTATGCTATTTGATTATAGGATTTTGGCATATTTTTGTGTATAAGTTAAGCCATGTGATTTGGCTTATTTTGATGTTATGTTTTGGTTGAATTGAAGTGTTCAAATATGGTAGGTTTTAGTAAGTAATGATGGAATGAAATGATGCAAGTGAAGTCTTAATATATAGTTGATAAATGAATGGTTTATGCATGATGATGGATAGGTATTTGGGTATGAATTTTTTTTGTTTTGATATGGCAAATATTATGTATTGAAATGGTTATTTTGGTTCCCTATTGGGTTGCATAAATGTGGTCTATTATGCTTGTAAGTGCTTGTGTTTTTAGGGTGGCAAAATGGCTTTGCAAATGGCCTATTTTAGTCCACACGGGCAAAGACATGGGTGTGTGGTCGGTCGTGTGGCCAAGTTAGTAACCTCCCTAATTTTCACGCGACTTGGCACACGGGCATGTCTTGTAGCCGTGTGGTAAAGTCAATATGTATGCCCTGTTTTACCACGGCCTAGACACACGCGCGTGTCTAATATCGTGTGAGGCATACGGCCTGTTCACACGGGCGTGTGACACTTGAAATTTTGAAATTTTTCTAAGTTTCTAAAATTTTTATTATGTTACGATTTAGTCCCAAAAGCATAATTAAAGCTTTGTATGATTGGTTTAAATATATATATATTGAATGTGAATGATTGATAACTACTAAAATGAGTTATTATTTGATAAATGATCGTTCTGAACTGAGTTTCAACTCCGGTAATGCCTCTTAACCTATTCCGACAACGGTTACGGGTTAGACGTATTACATCTCTTATTTTATCCTGGCCATCAATACATTTGTTTCAAATCACCGTACATTTTATTGCTACCAGGATGAATAGACAAGCTACTACAGTCAACTTCCTATAAAATTTTCTAAACAAGATTAGAATCTCTTGGGATGCAAATTCTGCCTTTAAAATACAAACTATCATCGGTCCCAATCTAAAAGTCTAAATTAGGAATCTTCTCAATCCGTTTCCATTTAGCTTTCAATACATCATCACTTTTCTGAGCCTCTCAAATTTGCTGTAATAACATCGATCTAGCTTTCAACTCAGCTAAAATTGAACCATCATCAATCAATGTTAACCATGTGTTCAAAGCTCACAAAGCAAACAAAGAGTTTCTGCTCAAGGCATCAGCAACAACATTGGCCTTTCCTGAATGATAACCAATAATCAAATCATAATCTTTCAATAACTCAAGTCACCTGCACTGTCTCAAATTCAAATATTTCTATAACATTAAGTATTTCAGACTTGTATGATCTGTGAAGATATGACATTTTTCTCCATACAATTGGTGTCACCAAATCTTCAAAGCAAATACAATTGTTGCTAGTTCTAAATCATGCGTCGGATAATTCTTTTCGTCCAGTTCCAACTGTTTAGAAGCATACGCTATCACTTTGCCCTTTTGCATTAAAACATAGCCTAATCTGTTTAACAAAGCATCACTATAGATCACAAATTCTTTACCCAACTCTAGCTGAACTAACACTGGTGCCTTGGCTAATAATGCTTTCAATTGATTAAAGCTTTGCTGACATTTCTCTGACCATTCAAATTTAACATCTTTCTACAACAGTCTCGTCAATGGTGTAGCAATTATCGAGAATCCCTCAACGAATCTTCTATAATATCCTGCTAAACCCAAAAACTTCTAACTTCAAACACATTTTTCGAAGGCTTCCAATCTACGACAACTGAAATTTTACTCGGATCAACTCTAATGCCCTAGACTAATATAACATGTCCCAAAAATCTAACTTCTCGAAGCCAAAATTCATATCTTCTATACTTAGTGAACAATTGTTTTTAGCACAAATTTTGCAAAACAATTCTCAAATGCTTGGCATACTCTGTCTCATCTCATGAATAAATCAGAATATCGTCAATGAATACCATAACGAATCTGTCTAAATACGGTTTGAAGATTTTGTTCGTTAAATCCATAGATACTGGAAGTGCATTAGTCAAACAAACAGCATCACCAGAAATTCATAATGTTCATACCTGGTTCTAAACGCGGTTTTTGGCACATCTGAGTCTTTAACTCGCAACTAATAATAACCAGAACAAAGATCAATCTTCTAAAATACCGTCGTACCTTTCAACTAATCAAACAAATCATCAACACATGGAAATGGAGACTTGTTATTGATTGTAACATTGTTGAGCTGTCGATAGTCAATACATAATCGCATGGACCCATCCTTTTTCTTAATAAATAATACCAGAGCATCCCAAGAAGAAAAACTACATCGAGCAAAACCCCTATCTGTCAACTCTTGCAATAGTGCTTTCAATTCTTTCAACTCTGTAGGTGCCATTCTATAAGGAGATATCGAAATCAGAGATGTTCCCAGCACTAACTCAATAGCAAACTTGATAAACCATAATTTATACATATTTTTTCCCCATGTTTAATGCATTTTATGGATGATTTCCTCTTAGAATTGGTGAATTAGATACTCTTAATGCTTTAATTTCATGTTTTATACTTAGGAGAGCAAAAGGAACGAGAAACGGGCCAAAAATGGAGAAAATGGGCCAAAGTATGAAATCAACATGGCCTGGACTTCCTCACACGGACAGCCCACACGGCCATGTCAATCTGAAAGAATTAAAGCATGACTCACACGGGTGGAACACATGCCCGTGCCATTCTAACAGGATCGAACACAGCCTAAAGTTATCGCACACGGGCGTGTCCCTGCCGAGCCCAAGTTGAGTCCAATTCAGAAAAGGCCACTTTTGAGAGCTCATAGGCATTCCAAAGCCTATAAATACACCCTAGAAGAGAAGAAAAGAGGACACACAGAATAGGGAGTAAGGAATTACTCCAAGGAAGCCGATTGATTCATCTTAGAACCCGAATTCATCATTAAGACTAAAGATCTCTCCTCAATTCCCCTTCAGGAGTTTTAGGTTTTCTTTATGTTTTGTATTCTTTATTATTCTTAGATGTTTTCTTATGTAGTTATGAACTAAATTCCCTAAATACCTAAGGGGAATGAAACCTAAGATGAATCTTGTTATTATTTTCTGAATTGTATGATAAATATTTAACTTGTTTTTAATTATGTGTTCTTAATTCTTGTTTTGATATCCCGGATATTGATTCAAGATAAGCTCTTATTCAGAGGAGGAATAGACCCTGTCTAAGAGTACATTTGTCGTAATTAAGCTGAGTTGATTGCGCGCCTAGACATAGGGTGACAAGATTTTGCTGGATTAGCGTGAAACCTAATAAGGGGATCCATAGTTCGAGTTAATGCAACCCTAGGGTGTTAATTAGAGAAAGGTATCAATTATTCAATCTAGGGATTTGACATTATTAGTCTTGAATAGGGATAATAGCATAACTTAGGGATCTCTACGGAACAAGTTAAATGAATAAATCGTCCGATTCGGAGCCAGAATAACAAGTACAGTCTAGGTGGAGTTTTCCTTAGGTACTGTCTTAATTCAATCGATTTTCCCAAAAGCAATTCCCCAATTCTATTCTTTGTGAGTTCTTAGTTTAGATAATTAGTTAGTTAAAATAAAACCCTATTATTCTTATGCTAGATAATAAAAAGACAGTCATTACTTGTACTTTTAGTTCTTTTGGATTCGATAATCCAGTCTTGCTAAAACTATAATACTATTCGATAGGTACACTTACCTACATCACGATAATAGTTAGTTTCAAGAATGATTAGTTATAAATATTTAAAACCTATCACGAAATAACGCGATCAAGTTTTTGGCGTCGTTGCCGGGGAACTAAAATATTAGGAACACTCAATTTTTATTACTTTAGCCATTTATTTTTCTTGCAAAGTAATTTTATGTTTAATTTTATTCTAATTTACTAATTTTCTTTTTCTTTCTTCTGGTAGGTTTTTATAGTTTATGACTAGAAGAAAACCGTCAGGGCCACTACTTTTTGACAAAGAAATCGATTGCACAGTTTGTAGAAACCAAAGAGAAATAATGCGAAGCTTAAGATACATAGAGAACGAGCAAGAGGACAACACTCAACCCCCAACTAAAGAGATGGCTGAAAACCAAGGCAATCAGCTACCTCCTGCTATTGCGGCTAATCAAAATCCTGCTCCACGGACTATGTATGATTATGCTAAACCTTCTTTAGCAGGAACGGAATCGAGCATAGTTAGACCTGTTGTAGCTGCAAATACTTTTGAACTGAAACCTAACACTATTCAAATGATACAACAGTTTGTTCAGTTTGATGGTTTGTAGGATGAAGATCCCAACGCTCACTTAGCAAACTTTTTAGAACTATGCGATACATTTAAAATCAATGGCATTTCTGATGATGCCATACGTCTTCGATTGTTTCCCTTTTCATTAAGAAACAAGGCTAAACAGTGGTTGAACTCGTTACCACGAGGGTCAATTACTACTTGGGAACAAATGACCGAAAAATTTTTACTAAAATATTTTTCGCCGGCTAAAACAGCTAAATGACGTAACGATATCTCTTCTTTTGTGTAGATAGATTTAGAAACACTCTATGATGCATGGGAGAGATACAAGGACCTTTTGAGAAGATGCCTTCACCATGGGTTACCACTTTGGCTTTAGGTTCAAACATTCCATAATGGCCTGAATCCTTTGACTCGACAAATGGTTGACACAGCTACTGGCGGAACCATCAATAATTAAACACCTAAAGATGCTTATGAGTTCATAAAGGAGATGTCACTGAATAACTATCAGTGGCAAGTCATGAGGACTAAGCCAACTAAAATAGCAGGCGTTTATAACGTCGACTCGGTTACTATGCTGTCAAACCAGGTAGAACTTCTAAATAAAAAGATTGATGGTTTACTTGGTTCTACTCAGGTACATCCAGTGATGTAGTGCGAAGTAACTGGAAGTGGATCAAGCCATTCGGAATACCAACCTTATAGCCACAACATGGATACCAAGCAATTAAATTACTTGGGTAATAACCCTCGACCTCAAAAAAATCCATATAGTAACACTTATAATACAGGTTGGAGGAACCACCCCAATTTCTCATGAGGAGGCCAAGGAAATCAGCGACCACCTCCGGGCTACCAACAACCACCCTATCAATAGGAAAAGAAGCCGAACCTTGAAGAGATGCTCACAAAGTTTATCTCGGTGTCAGAAACTCGCTTTCAGAACACCGAAACAACACTTAAAAATCAACAAACGTCAATCCAAGGGCTCAAAACTCAAATTGGCCAGCTTTCTAAACTAATCTCCGATCGAACACAAGGTAGCTTCCTAAGTAATACTGAACCTAACCCAATGGAACAGCTCAACGTGGTTAATGTTCAAAATGAAGAAGGATTTGTTGAGCCCGAGCCAGAATCGAGGCAAGAACCAGTTGTAAGCAAAGGTAAAGGTGAGGTAAATTATAATAAAAACAAACCAGTGACTGTCGAATATAAACCTCGTGTGCCATAGCCCAACGCGACAAAGAAAGACCACTTAGATGAAAAACTTGGTAAATTCCTTAAACTCTTAAAAAAATTACATATTAACTTACCGTTTATTGAAGCTCTATCGCAGATACCAAACACAATAAAGTTTTTAAAGGAGCTTTTAGCAAATAAGCGGAAGTTGGACGACGCGTCGCATGTGGAGCTAAACGCAGTTTGCTCAATTATCCTCCAAAATAAACTACCCAATAAATTAAAAGATCCAGGGAGTTTTACGATTCCTTGCTTAATTGGTAGTTTAGACGTTAATAATGCATTAGCTGATTTAGGGGCTAGTATCAATGTCATGCCTTATAAAATATTTAAGCAACTAGGTCTCGGGAAACCCAAATAGACTAGGATGAGCATTCAATTAGCAGATAAAACTATAAGATTCCCTAGGGGTATTATTGAAGATGTGCTAGTTAAAATCGATAAATTTATATTTCCCGTTGACTTCATTGTTCTAGACATAGAAGAGGATAGCAACACTCCCTTAATTCTAGGAAAGCCCTTTTTAGCAACTGCTAAAATGATCATTGATGTTGGCATAGGTGAACTCACACTCCGGGTGGGAGACGAAACAATCACCCTTCAAGCTCGCAATTCTGGCAACACATCGAAAATTGAAGGTGATCGTTTAACCCATTCCACTAAAACTAACAATATGGTGCAACCTACGTTGCAGGAAATGAGTCTGAAGGAAGCACATGAGTCATTCTCAAGTAATACTAGAAGACGTACTCACAAAGAACGAAGACTGCAAATAGAGGAGCTAGATGAATGGTGAACACATAAACCAAGAATACACGATAAACCAAAACTGCGCCAAAACGAGCTCGATACCTTTCCGAATCAACTTAAGGTTGGCGATAAAGTCTTATTAGTTGTCGCAGATCCTCACATTGTCACTTCCAGACCGGATGAAGAAATCTCTCTTACGGTACTTAGTATTTTTCCATTCGTTACGGTCGAGGTGAGTCATCCCAAATTCGGTACTTTTAAGGTAAACAACACCCTTTTAAAACCTTATTTTGATGAGATTGATAGTAGGAATGAGGAGTATAAACTCCTTGAACCACCATGACCATTCGATGGAGAGGTAAGTCGAGCTTAGACTATAAATAAGTGCTTCTCTGAAGGCAACCCGAGCACTAATAATATTAATTTCTTTAAATTTTAGTATTTAACACCTAACTTACTAATAGAAATCTTGAATACAGGTTTTTCCACAAAGACACGGCCAAGCAACGGGAGTGCTTAGGGCCAGTGAAAATAGGGCAAAAAGATTTCCCCAACACGGGCTACGGTAACACGACACGCCTGTGTGGAAGAACCGTAGGTGAACCTGTTAAAACAGTATGAGCATGAGACACGCCCGTATCTAGTGCCCATGGTCGAACCTGTTAAATTAACATGGGCGTGGACGTTACATACACGGGCGTGGGAGAAGCGAACGAAGCTAGACATGGCTATGTGCACCCACACGCCCAAGGAACACGGGCGTGTACTAAATGTCAGACGCGCCCAAATTCAAAATTCGCGAATCACATGGGCTAAAATTGGGGAACACGAGCGTGAGACCTGGCTGTGTGCCCTAAAATCTATAAATACTCTGCACTATTCATTGTCTTCCCCACACAAAAACCCTAACCCTAGCCACTGTAAGTCCACACGGCCTCTCTGCCACGCCCGTGCGCCACCTCCAACTCCATTCTCGACGCCCAATCTCTTTCCTTTAGCATTTGTTTACTCCTTTCTCTTTTATTTCACTAATTTATAATGCTATTTATCATAGTAATTTATATTTTACATGTTATTTCCATCTTTCTATCACACAAATTTCATTTATAAAATAATCTATCATCTTTCTCATGTTCAAAATCTTACTCATTACATGATTCCTTTACTCCATTTAATTCGTTAGAAGTGAATATTCATGGTTAGGATAGTTGAAATAATCATGCCTTTTGTGTTGACATTTCTTTTCATTCATATAGTATGTTGCATTCCATTCTTGGCCATTTTTACGTATATCACCATGCTAGTGCCACAAAAATAGGTCATTGAACTTATTGTTTTGGTTAAACTTAGTAATTGTGGCCGAACATATTTATGCATTTTCCTTTTCGAATTTAGTCGTATTTTTTTTATTATTCCTTGTCTACTCATCAAGACGAATTGATGTTTCCACTTGCAGGTATACAATGTCATCTTCACGTGGTAAAAAAGCCACTGTCCCTACTTTAAAGAAGAGGAAGGGAGCGTCCTCTTCCGCTGGTCTAACCGCAGAAATTCGACACCCTCTCCTACAGTTCCCTCGTGGGCCCCAGGAAGAACTTTTCCAAATGCTTTGGGCCTGACCTTTAATTGTGGGCCGTTGCATCGACTGGGCTTCCGTAGAACAAGTTCAGTTGGCTGATGCGATTGGGGCCCTCCTGACCACCGACCCTTGGAAGCTATTCTTTGGGATCATCGAGCCAACATACCTCGAGCTCATGATGGAACTATGCTCAACGTTCCATCTTCAGACCATAATGACAAACTACGATGATCCCGGCACGGTCCAATTTCGCCTAGGCGGATTAGTCTGCCAGCTCAGCGTCCCAGAGTTCGGTACGGCACTGGGCTTATATACGGAGGAGTTCAAAGAGGAGAATGATTTAAACACTCTCAATCGCCATATCCATCATTCTCCTTCATGGTACTGGGATGTACTAGTACCAAGTGGGGCCACCTACAATCCTAGCTACTCCAAGGCTTTGGCTCTCCCTCCATCTCTGAGGTACCTACACGCCATTTTGGCTCACACAATAACAGGAAGGAGTGACAGCACTGGCGTCATCAACACTCACGACGTTTACTTTTTATGGTGTATGCCGCACGGGTACGTCATCGACGTTGCCTATTTTGTCTCCCTCGCGATTCAGCACCAGACAGATGGCATAGGAAGGGGGTTATCTCTATTGGCCCATACGTGACTCATTTGGCTCGACACTTCGGGCTCCTCACACCACGGCCCAAGAATCATCCTTGACCCTCATTGGCCAGATGTTTCCACAAGGCATCTCGAGCAAGCTTAGCATAAGGATAATCGAGAGGCGCCAAGGAACCTACCCTCCTCAATATCGTCTTGCCCAATCTATTGAGGAGGAGGCCTACTAGGAAATTCCTGATGATGTCCCTCCGCAGCACGAGGACCCACCGACTCAGCCACCACCACCCTCTCGTCCAGTTCATGCGGCGGCTTCATATGCTGACATCTCTGAGCACCTCACTCGATTCGAGCATCAGTGTTTTCAACGATTTGACAACATTGATGCTACTCTACAGTAGATTTGTCAGCACCTCCACATCTCATCGCCAATCCCACCTCACGAACCATCCAGCGATGAAGATGTTTAAAAACATTTATTAATTTTTTATGTTTCTAATTTTTATTAAAACTACTTTTTTTATTAGATTTTAGAATTTTTTTTAATTATTAATTTCGATTATTTCTTTGTGAGTAATTATTCTTCCTGATATCCCCTAAAAAGCTCCTGATCTTATCATAGTTAAATAGAGCTCTTAAGCTCATCATCGCATAGGAACTAAAAAACTCCACCGGGAAAGGTTCTCCATGACTACCATGTCCTGATCGACCACAACCATAGCTACCGCTAGATATAATATTCTTTTGGCGCAGGACTTATGGACTAATGAACCTCTACCACCGCCGGAGTATCCTCCTCCACTCTTGCACCGATTACTCTCCAAAATTCTAGTTCGAGGAATTCATGATACAGGAAGTTTCACTTCTCTCCCTATCTTATTTTTATATTCTAAATATCTATCTTTGTACATTGAGGGCAATGTACATCTTAAGTGTGGGGGGGGCATTCATTTCATTATCAGAAAAATCTCTGAATGATTACCTTGTTCTCTTGAAAAGCTCTCATATCATATTTAGGATAAATTTTAATTGATTTATGATTTTTATTGATATAACTTGAATTAAAACATAGGGATTTATGCATTGATTGTTAAACTTTAAGACATTAGAGAATCAAGCATGATAAGTTCATTTTTAAGAATTTAAAATTATAGGTTGTTTCGCCAAGTCTAGGTATTACTTTGAATTGGAATTCACGAGTCTAAACATCAAAAAGCCATAATTTTTGTGAGATTTTTGAGCCTTTTGAGCATCTATTAATTCTTTCATGCTCACTTTTATTATTGTTTTGAGTGCGTCAATATCGAATTGTTATTCTAGAACTTGCCTGATTATGCATGTCAAGACCACACTATTTGATTTGATATGTCAAGATGATAGGGGCACTTAAGATTAACCCACTCATGCCATGAAAAGCCTACCTCCACGATTAACCCTTAGTAAACCCCTTTGAGCCTAACAAGCTATTCCTTGTATTAACCTCAATAGTAACCCTTAACCCATTATTATTCAAATCCCCTAAATTAATTTATCCCTATTTTTGTCGAGATTTAAGTTGAGTAAATTGCTTAGCTATGTCTTGTTTGTAATAAGTTAGTTTATGTTATTTAATTTGTTCTTAAAAAAAAAACTATGTATACACATTAGTAATTCCATATTCTGAGAAGAAGCTCTGTTGTACACAAGTAATGATTAACACTTTTTCTAGTTAGGCAATTTTTCAATTCAATCTCAATTCTAACCCTTTCTTTCAGCCTGTGGCCACCACCCCTAACCAAGTCTCACTGCAACCCTCTAAAGACCTTTTGATTGATGTATCATCTTAAATTATAGTGGTGGAGATTTGATTTTTATGCAAGCCTATGGTAATGAGTTTTCATTATTGACTATTGAGTGCTTCATTCATTGTCCTTAAAACACCTTAAGTGATTTGAGTGAATCTTTAGTGAGGATGTGAAACTCTGTGATATTCTGAATCAAAAGTAATTACTTAGATGAGGGGAGACACCTATGTTTTTAGGCTAAAATGCTCAACTTGGAATGTTTGAAACTTTGATGTTCTTTTAGTTGAATTCTCAAATGTATGATTACCTGTGGATTATTTTTAGATATTATCAATAGAAATTGTAAGTTGAGAAGAATTTATTTTGATTATAAGTTGAGGATTTTGCTTGAGGACAAGCAAATGCATAAGTGTAGGGGTATTTGATAAACCATAATTTATACATATTTTTACCCCATGTTTAATGCATTTTATGGATGCTTTCCTATTAGAATTGGTGAATTCGATGCTTCTAATGCTTTAATTTCATCTTTTATACTTAGGAGAGCATAGGAGAGCGAAAAGAACGAGAAACGGGCCACAAACAGAGAAAATGGGCCAAAGTACGAAATCAACACGGCCTGGACTTCCTCACACGGGCAGCCCACACGGTTGTGTCAATCTGGCAGAATCGAAGCACGACTCACACGGGTAGAACACACGCCCGTGCCATTCTAACAGGCTCAAACACAGCCTGAAGTAATTGCACACGGGTGTGTCACACGGGCGTATCCCTACCGAGCCCAAGTTGAGTCCAATTCGGAAAAGGCCACTTTTGAGGGCTCATAGGCATTCCAAAGCCTATAAATACACCCTAGAAGAGAAGAAAAGAGGACACACAGAATAGGTAGTAAGGAATTACTCCAAGGAAGCCGATTGATTCATCTCAGAAGCCGGATTCATCATCAGGACTGAAGATCTCTCCTCAATTCCCCTTCAGGAGTTTTGGGTTTTCTTTATGTTTTGTATTCTTTATTATTCTTAGATGTTTTCTTATTTAGTTATAAACTAAGTTCCCTAAATGCCTAAGGGGAATGAAACCTAAGATGAATCTTGTTATTATTTTCTGAATTGTATGATAAATATTTAACTTGTTCTTAATTATGTGTTCTTAATTCTTGTTTTGATATCCCAAGATACTGATTCAAGATAAGCTCTTATTCAAAGGAGGAATAGACCTTGTCTAAGAGTACATTTGTCGTAATTAAGTGGAGTTGATTGCGCGCCTAGACATAAGGTGACAAGATTTTTCCAGATTAGGGTGAAACCTAATAAGGGGATCCATAAATTGAGTTAATGCAACCCTAGGGTGTTAATTAGAGAAAGGTCCCAATTATTCAATTTAGGGATTAGACGTTATTACTCTTGAATAGGGATAATAACATGACTTAGGGATCTCTATGAAACAAGTTAAATGAATAAATCATCCGATTCGGAGCCAGAATAACAAGTACAGTCTAGGTGGATTTTTCCTTAGGTATTGTCTTAATTCAATCGATTTTCCCAAAAGCAATTCCCCAATTCTATTCTCTGTGAGTTCTTAGTTTAGATAATTAGTTAGTTAAAATAAAACCCCATTATTCTTAGGCTAGTTAATAAAAAGACAGTCATTACTAATACTTTTAGTTCATTTGGGTTCGACAATCCGGTCTTGCTAAAACTATAATACTATTCGATAGGTACACTTGCCTACATCGCGATAATAGTTATTTTCAAGAACGATTAGTTATAAATATTTAAAACCTATCACAAAATAACGCGATCAAAACTCAACCTCTCAAATTTGAGGTAATCCAGGTAACTCTTCTGGAAACACATCTGGATATTCACATACCACTGGAACTGATTCTAACTTCAACTTAGAAACTCTAGAATTAAATAAGTAAGCGAGATACACTTCACAACCTTTTCTAACATATTTCTATGCTGACATCGCCAAAATAACATTAGACATACTATTCAATCCATCTGATTCAATCTGAATCTTTTCACCTTATAAAAATTTTAACACAATAAGCTTTCTTCTACAATTCACAACGGCATCATGCAGAGTTAACCAATCCATACCCAAAATCACATCAAACTCATCAAAGGGTAATAACATCAAATCAACCGAAAAGTTGCAACCCCGAATCATCAAAGGGCAATTTTTACCAACTCTATCGACTGACACATATTGACCTATAGGGTTTGTTACTATAACTTCAAATTCAGTAGACTCAAAAGGAAATTTCTTACTTGACACCGAAGTCATGCATATATATGAATGTGTTGATCCTGAGCCAGTCAAAGCAGTAACATCAGTAAAAAAGATATAGAATGTACCAATGATAACATTTGGCGCTGAAGCTTCTTCTTCAGCACAAATCATATAAGGTTTGGCTGGGGCTCATGCCTCAGACCTCACAGCAGAGTCTTTTGTTCCACTACAGCTATTACCTGCATTTCCAGTGTTCCGAGGTGTTCTACCTCTGGTAGCAGTGTTGCTCGATTGAACAGTTTGAGCCTTTTCTCTTTCGGACCTCTCTGGACAATCTCAAAATAATGTTCATACAAGCCACATTTGAAACATGACTCATCTTTCAATCTGCAATCACTAAAGTTCCGTCTATTACATTGCCGCCATTCGGGCTTATTGCTCCTGACACTACCCATATTCGCTACAGATGTAGCCTGAGGTTTCGAACTCGAATGTTGTTTCGATCCTTCCCAAAATAACCTATCGAATGTAACACCCCGAACCCGAGACCATCGCCGGTGTCGGACACGAGGGGTTAACAAGCCAAGTTCACTTGTTTTGCCCATCCATTTGACATTTTCAGTCAGGCTGGAATAGCTGCATCACTGTCGCCTTAAAAATCATATCTCGAGTTTCAAAACTCGGAAACTGGTTTCATAAATTTTCCCTGAATTTAGACTCATATATCCATCCATGGATTTATTTCTAGAATTTTTGGTTGGGCCAATTGGTACAGTTTATTAGTTAAAGTCACCCATGTTACAGGGATCGACTGCTCTGACCTTCGCGCGGTATAACTTGAATATCTCTCTGTACAGGGCTTTAATGCTGGTGTCGTTTGTTCCTAATGAAACTAGACTCAAAATGGAATCTGTACATATAAGGTATGTCTCCTAATTCTTTTGGATAATTTATAGTAAATTTTAAAGTTGCGACAGGAACCCAGAAACCGTTCTGGCCCTGTCTCACAATAGCTTTAATATCTCTTAACATGTAACTCCTATGACCATTTCGTTTCTTCCATATGAAAATAGACTCATCAAGGTTCATTTACATAGCTTATTCACTATTTAATTCCATTCCTACGAATTTTGGTGATTTTTCACATTCACGTCACTGCAGCTGGCAGCATCTGTTTTAAGGTAGGTCTTACCTATTTGGTAGTCTCCATGAACCAACTAGTCTTGCCATACATAGGTTCATATATGATCATTTTAACCATGCCAATGGCTGATCATGTGACCAACATTCCCATTTCAAGCCATAGCCACATCATGACACCAAATATATACATACAAACCACAATTAGTCTAAGTTCATGCTTCCTTTTTGAGCCATTTTAGCATGGCCGTACATATATACATCACAACATATTTAACAAACAAGGGTAGTCCTATACATGCCATTTCAGGTTCAACCAAAATTTATACCAAAATGGAGGCTTGATAGTGTGGATGACTTGACTTCAACGATCCCAAATCCGATTGCTTGAGCGAAATCTAGAAACCGAGAGCCAAAGCAGCGGGGTAAGCATTTTTATGCTTAGTAAGTCTCAAGGAATATAATCAACTCTAATTACAGCAATACATTCACATAGCCAAATGCATCATTTCATTAATACACATTCTTACTTCACACTTCATCATTATATAATTTCACAAAGTATCAATCAATTCAATAACTGAAATTCATTAGTCGATTGAGCGAATGTTGCTCAAACATGTCGACTTTCCAATGCACATATAAACATACCTCATTCTTTGGGCTTTTTGAGTGTACTCATTGAATTTATTACAGCAACCAACACTCACCTCCAGCCCAAGATTCTTGAATATAACCGGATATAACCATGTGCACAAATGCCTTGGTCTTAGCCGGATAGAATGTCTCGCGCACGAATGCCTTGGTCTTAGCCGGATGTAGCCACTAGCACAATTGCCTTGGTCTTAACCGGATATAATTTCCAGCATAATTGTCTTGATTTAGCCAGATATCATTCAATTTCCCATGAACACATACATCAATTATCATTGGACATACATAATTCATTTTAGTTACTAAGGCTCAAACGCAATTATAGTCACAAGCATATTCGCCCGGGACTTAGCGGGTAGAATTCAAATACTCATGCATACATAATCAATAATCAATACACATCCATACTTTATTTCACACAATTCAAGTAGGGTCACTTCTTGAGGACTTACCTCGGATGTTGTCGAACGGCTTTTTCGGCTATTCGATCACTTTCTCCTTCCCCTTGTCCAATTGTGGCCCTCTAAGCTCTTGAGCTAATTCAAACAAATTCAATTTATTAAAACCTCATTGTGCTAGCTTATGGCCGAATATGACAAGGAGTTTAAATGGTCATATGGCCACCCTTTAGCTTGAATACACAATGGTCATGCACATTTTATACTACATCAAGCAATTCAATACAATTTATTCGAGCATCAAGGAAATGCTAAGGCCTTCAATAGGCTACCCAAGGCCGAATATTCATGTACATGTTGAGGTAAATTTTGCACTTAATACCTCACAAAACAGCATGCAATTTACTAATTAATGCTTTGCACATTGTGGCCCAAAACTTATAATATAGCATCAAGCACTTATATGTGTGCTAGGCCGAATTGTGCTTGCAATTTCACAAGCATTCTTCCACATCTTCTTCTTTAAACCAATATATTCATCACTTAGTTCATAACCAAAACATCATGTGCAAACATATATATACATATATGAGCATGGCGAATTTCAAGGCGTCCATAGCCATCCAAAACACAAATTTTAACTAACATGCAAGAAGAATGAACCATGCTCATGAATGCATCATGGCGAATATGACAATCATGCCCTTTTCAACTTCAATCATGGTTAAACAAAAGAAAACTCAAAATCTTACTCAAGAGTAGACAATCCATCATTGCATGCATCATCATCAAGCTTCACACTTAGCATGCAATGGCTTTATCACCATAACAACTTTGGCCAAATGCCATTTCCATGGCATAACAAAGATTTGAGCCATGGCTAACATGCACATCAAATTAGCAACCAAAACATGCATGAAACTCCCAACACAACCTCATACATACCTTAATCTTGATGCAAATTTAGCCAAATCACCTTCTAGATCTCTTCTAAACAAAGGAAATGAAGCAAAATCCTTCTTCCTCTTAGTATTTTCGCCAAAAGGGAGAGAGCAAGCATGAACAAATTTTTTTTCTCTTCTTGGTTGCACGGCAATGGGGTATGCTACTCTCACACACATTTTTTTTTCATTCTTTTCTTACCCATGCTTATTTGTTTACTATTTCTCCCTAATGCCCAACAAAACATGTTTCATGACATGTTTAACCCATATCTCTTTGTCATGGCGGCCATCACTTGTAAAAGGGGAATTTGACATGCAAGTCCATTATTTTGCATGCATGCTTTAATTAGTCATCACCCTTTCCTATCGTATTTTCAAAGTTCACTACTAAGTCCTTTCTAGTGGAATTCACCTTTATAACACTAAATCAATCATCAAAAATGTCATACATGAATACACACATATTATAGGCATCGAAATAAATTTTAAATTATTGTTATGCCTCGGTTTTGTGGTCCCGAAACCACATTCCGGCTAGGGTCTATTTTGGGCTGTCACATCGAAGCTGATGAACGGCTATGATATTCTTTTGACTTCTTCGATGGTGATGAGTATAACTTTCCCAAATGTCATTTTCCCAAATTACGAGCCTCAGAATTGGCTTTTCTCTTTTCTTTACTAAGCTCTTCAGCCTTATGTGTTCTATCAACTAAAACCATGAATTCTTTTAGCTCAAGAATCCCAACAAGCAACTTTATATCTTCATTTAATTTGTCTTCATATCGAGAACACATTGCAGGTTCTGTTGGTACACACTCTCGGGCATATTTTCTAAGTTGTACAAATTTCCTCTCACACTCCAATACTGACATTCGGCTCTGTTTCAGCTCAACAAATTATTTACGTTTCTTGTCAAGGAATCTTTGGCTCACATATTTCTTTCAAAATTCAGTTTGAAAGAATCCCCAGTCTACTCGCACTCTAGGAATAACTGAAATCAAGGTGTTCCACCATTATCTATATGAAAGCATAGTTCAAATCGAGTTAAGAGTTATCACACTATCACAGGTTATATAATGGCATGTATTTCTAGACTCGTACACGCTACACCCAGTCTAAGAATCGACTAAACTATAGCTCTGATACCATTAAATGTAACCTCCTTCACTCGTATCCATCACTGAAATTGGGTTACGGAGCATTACCGTAAAAATGTAACATAAAAACATACATTTCCAAACATTAATGTAAACATGGCATAATTAATTCATATACATGGAAATTGTCCCTTAATCGAGGCCTTGAGACCTTAGAAACACTTTAGAAATGATTCAAGACTAAATCGGAAACATTTGAAACTTTGAGAAAAAAGTTAGAAAATTTAACACTATAGGAGTCACACAGCCGTGTGGCCAAGCTGCGTGACTCATACAGCTGAGAATATATCCGTGTCTTAGGCCATGAAACAATCAAAATAGGGACATACGGCCATGTCCCAATCGTGTCCGTGCCCGTGTAACTCTCTGACTTGGGTCACACGGCCAAGCTACACGTCTGTGTGCCAGGCCGTGCAACTTTCAAAATGGCCTCAGACACTCGTGTGTCAAGCCGTGTGCTAGGCCATGTAACTATCTGACTTGCTACCTTTAAAGCCTACAGGGGACACACGACCATTTTGCAGGACACATGGCTAAGACACACGTTCGTGTCTTAAGCCGTGTGGACAAGAAATTGGCCAAAATCAAGCCATTTCCTTCACCCAAATCAAGCTTGCACCTAAACACAATTTGCATATATGACCAATACATTAAAAAATGCCCATAACATGCATAAAATGAACAACTCACTATACCTTTAATACATACAACCAATATGCCAATAAGGCACTTTAATCAATAACAATCAAACATATCTAAACATATGCATACTTGGCCATACACCAACCATACACATCTAGCTTATTTCCATACCAAAACATATCTTAATTGACCTTATACCATGTTCATAAAAACTTACCATTTAGTCCATTACCCACATGTATCATAATCACATAAGTGACACAAACCAACCCTTTTCATTGATATCAAGCAATCAACTCATATATATATACACACCAATTTCAATATTTAACACTCAATTCAAACTTTAAACATAAGTTCCCTATAAATGCCATTATAACCTTGGCTAGAATGTCAAAAACTACCTATATATTCGCTGGATAGTGTGATAGGTCTCCGATGAACTTCCAAACTGAACGAGCTTCCAATAATCTAAAAATCATAGGAAAGAAAACTATGTAAGCACATAATGCTTAGTAAGTTTGTAAAACATAAAACATAACTTCCCATTTCATTAATAAACATTAAGAATAAGCATTATAAAATCCAAACACAAGCTTGGCACAAGCCTAAGCACTATCAACAACACATGTTAATATATTCAAACATAATCCACATGAATTTAACATAGGTAAGCCATTAGACATGAACATAATTCATTTGAATTCATCATTTTCCTTAACATATCATACTTTCAATAGAACTTATCGTTTCAACCCTTTTCATAAATACATACATAATTCCTTTTGAACATTTACTTTTCATTTCCTTTTTATTCCCATTGAACCGTTTAGAATATCATCGGATAAGTGGGATAGCTCACACGAAGTGTGCTAAACATATAATAGTAACCTTTCCTTTCCTTTACATCATTGCTCACACGAGCTGTGAAATGGGCATGCTCACACAAGTTGTGGGTTAGAATGTAAGCTATACGATGCTGCTCACACAAGCTGTGGAGTATTCGTAACAAATGCAAGACCTCAACCATCGGTAGGACATTTAAGACTAGCACTCGAAACATGAAAACCCTAATGACATTCATTTGTATCCTACAAATTCCTAAGGTTCAAACGGGGCTCGATAACCATCGTGAAATCGTTGAATATACATCATCTAGCTATATGGAAAATAACACATTAATATTTGAATCAAAATAACATTAAAATAGCATTAAACCATAAGAACTTACCTTAACAAATAAGGCGTAAAAACGTAATCGATCAATCTGAACTTTCACTTTTCCCCGATCTAACTCCATACGAGGTTTATCTTGATCTAAATAGATAAATCCAATTCATTTATTCTTATATTATTCAATTCAGTCCCAAATTCATACTTTTGCAAAATTATACTTTTGCCCTTAGTATTTTAACTTCTTTACAATTTAGTCCTTAAGCTCATAAATTGGCATTTATGCAAATTCGTCCATATTTCATGCTAGCTGATTTACCTAGGGACTCATATCAACCTAAACAAACTATCATTTCATAAATTTATCATGGTATTTTACTACTTTTACAAATAAGTCCCTAATTGATAAATTCATCAAAAATTATTTTACAAAAGTTGTTTATTTAACAACAATGAGTTATAATCTTTCATTAAACTTCAAATATCATGTTAGAATGTTTACAAAAAAACCCTAATCCTTTAAATTTTTTGCAAACTAGTCCCTGAGCTAGCTAGATTAAGCTACAATGATCCAGAAAACATAAAAATAGTAAAAACGGGACAAAAACCACTTACATGCAAGCTAAGGGAGTTGCCAAACTTAGCAAGATTCCATGGAGTTCTTTCCTTTGGTTTTATAGTGGAAGAAGATAAACTAAAGATGATATGTTTTGCTTTTTCTCAATTTACCTTAACTTATTTACTAAATTACTTATTTAACCTTTATTATTAACCTTAAAATCACCTGTTTAGTGTCTATAAAAGTCCACTAACAATAAAAGTGGTCTAATTACCATTTAAATTCATTCACATTTAAGTTTCATAGCAATTAGACTCTTTGACTACTAGAACTCCATTTTTTACACCTTTTACAATTTAGTCCTTTACACTTAATTAAGCATGCAAACGTTAAAATTTCTTAACTAAATTTTCATACGACACTACTAACATACCATAGATAATGATAAAATAAATATTTACTAGTCAGATTTGTAGTACCAAAACCAATATTTTGATTTCACTGAAAACAAGTTGTTACAGACCAGTATTGATTTAGTACACCTTCTAAAGGTCTCCTGCACATTCACAAAAGTGGGTTAGCTCTCCCTTATGCCTCATTCGATCCCTAGGTCAATAAAAGACTCAATTTACACATTTTATTGAGTATAAATAAAACTCAAAAAATTTAACTAGAACATAATGAAAATTCTTGTATTAAAGCTCATTAAATGCGAAAACTAGTTTAATCTACTACGCCGGATTACGAAAGATTAAAATCCCCCACACTTAAGCCATTGCTTGTCCTCAAGCAACATAAACAAAAATGACAAACCTTGAGAAAATATGATACAAGTATTGACTTTGGAGCACATGACTTAGGCATTTTGCATTCACTCACAACTTTAACATGATGAATAATTTTTTTACCACTTTTGAACACAAACATCTAAGTTTAGTATATTACAAGGTATACAAGCATTAAGGGTCTCACTTGTAGGGATCCATCAATAAATCATACGAGTAATTTAATTACCTGAGCATAATATAAATAGTCATTTATACGTATGTTTAGTATGATGTTCATTCATGTATAAGGATATCTAGGTCACATAGGACTTTTCAGCTTGGAAACGTATGGAATTCAAATATAGTAAGCATCAAGAGGGTTACAAAAATGAAAATAGTTTGACACATTGACCGCCTCCGGACATAAAAACGTCCAAGGTGTGAATATTGCATTAAAATATAGAAAAACAAGGCGGTATCCACAAGTATATGAGTCGAGTTGTAATATAGGTTTACAATGAAGTAGGTGAGTACTACAAGGATTGTACCCAAAGGAGGTAAGCGCTAAATCAATTATAACTTAAACACTAAAAGATCTAATTAGTACTTTAAATTTACTTATAGTACGAAGAATATAAAATAAAGGATTTTTAGGGTTTTTATAAGAATTTTAATAAAAAATAGTATTCAAGAGATTAAAAAGTAAGAATAAATCAAATTTGATTATGGGTAAGAATAAATCAAATTTGATTATGGGTGATTAGTTCGCTTTGGTAGTCTCCATCAACTATTGTTTCGGGTTCCTCATCAATCAACTAGTCGTTGCACTAGCAGGATCTTTCGATCTTCCACTAACATAACGAGTCAATAAGAACTACTTATCTTTCGACCTCACCGTCCAGACTAGTTTGGGGTTAAGGTGTTCATGGATGGGCAATACCAATTTTGAGTTAATTCCTACCTTGATGACTTCCCAAGGTTGTCAGGCCTAAGGTTTGTTTCACATTCTTCCTTTCCCAAACAGCTGATCTATAACAGCCTGTTTTTCACTGGTGATAGAATAGTGGTTTCAACACCACAAATTCTGACATGTCGGCATGCAAATATTATTTGTATAATATTTATAAGGCCATTAGGTTGTATTAAAATTTGGTTAAGAAATTTTAATGTTTAGATAACTAATTAAAGAAAAGAACTAAATTATAAAAAGTGCAAAAGTTAAAAGCTATGGATGTTATAGTGTCTCTTTGATATTTTATTAAAAAAGGTGGGTTTAATATGGTAATTAAACCATCCCACTGGTTAGTGGGTGGTAATTGAGATAAAAAATTGATTAAAACATATTATAATGGCAATTTTATAAATAAAGTGAAATTAAGTAAAAGAAAAGTTAAAAAAAATTCATCATTTTCTTCATTTCAAATTGTTTTGGCTGAAACACCATGGGAGGGGAGAGCTTGGAGGTTCATCTGGTGTATGTCCTTGCATGAGTGAGTTTTTAAGTCCCATTTTTAATGAATTTTATGTTTTTGAAATCGTTACAATTAGATCCAACTAACTCGTACCTTTGTCTTTCAAACTATTAACAATTTTGAATATTTCCATTTATGAATATTGATTGCTCTGAATTCTTCAGCCCCGTGTTTTCTGATTTTATCAACAGGAGGCTTATGCAATCTCAACGGATCAATTACTTGAGGTATAGCAGGTATCGGAGAAGGATTAGTCGGGGTGGAGGTTGTTGTGCAGTCAGATTCGTCAGGATATATTGAGTAAACCAGTCATTCATCATTTGGCAAAAGGCTTGTTTAGCCTCTCCCTCTTAGTTACTCGAAGTCGGTCGAGAATCAAGAGGTGCTGTCCCTTACGAGGGAACAGGCGTTATCTTGATTGCTGTCCCTTGCGAGGGAGCAGGCGTTATACTCTTGACATCATCAGCTACGGCTCGATCGGGATCCATTTACTATACAAAAACACATCTTCAAATGTTAAAATTCAAAACACTATCACAGTATATAATATGGCATGTATAGCTAGACTTACACGCGCTATATTAGTCCTAGAATCGACTAAACTGTAGCTCTAATCAAATGTAACAACCCCAACCCAAATCCGTCGCCGGAGAAGGGTTACGAGGCATTACCTATCATAGAACAACTTAACAGACATTCACTACATTCTATACTTTGTAATTCATCCACACTAAAAACATTTACTTCAATTAGTAATTTCGAACCTTTAATACAATTTCAAATTCTATCATTTAAAACTAATCATACCTCCTTTCTAGTCATAAAACCATGCGCATATTGAACCAAATAAAACATAAGTACTATAGCAACATTACAACATGACCAAACATACCATAGTTGATTATACTACATGAGCCTATTTACTAATATTAATAAGCTATATTTAAACATAGTTACCAAATGACCAAAAATATCTATTCTATTATTACAATTTATGCACAAGTGACCAAAACAAATAGAACCATGTTGAACACAAATATCAACCAAAAGTACAACCATTTCGCATGTTTATTACAATGCCTATAATTACATATTCACTATCAAACAATTAGCCAACATCTGGTCATTTGAAATAACACCAATATGACTTTTAAAAATTTTGTTCACTCATTGCCATTCATGACCGAACCTAAATAGCAAATTCATAGGTAAATATCTTCTAAGCATACACCTTTATTTTGACTAAGTTTAGCCGTATATAATCATGCATTAAACAATATACCATGAATACATATTTTCAATATAATCTAAAACATAACGGAATTATCACTATAATGGACATCATTAACAAACCACAACCCAAATACATCCATTGTCCATATATCAAGCTTACTTAAAGCTATTTATAATTTATTCATATCATTAACCAAATATAGATATATAACCAAAACACAAATCTTACATACCATATAATATGCATATCAAAATAAACTCCAACCATGATAGGATATAACCGAATATACTTTAATACCAAATCACATAATAACACCTTAACAAAACATAACAACCAAGTTCACATATATTTATCTATGTATAAACCTTAACCAAATCACTAAAATCACAACCAAACACAACCATAATTTGATCAAGTCTTGAAACTGAACTTAATAAAATAAACAAGCCAAAATCAAACATATCCAAGTTTAATCTATCCTATACATGCCATAGGTTTAAATTCAAACTTATAAAGTATCGAAAACAGTCGATAGTGTGATAAACTTTGCTGACGATCCCCGAGCTCGTAACTTGACTCCAAAATATATAAAACAGAGGCAAAAATACACAACAGTAAGCTATCATAGCTTAGTAAGTCATAAGCAAATAAATAACTCAATGAAAATATTAACTCAATTTAACCAAACCAATTCATGCTATCATAATCACATTTAATTTCCAACTTACAATTTCATAAACAACATATACTTTCATTTAGCCAAATATATACATATATCTAATATCAAAATATCATTAAATTTCAAATCCATAATATCATTATTTAACCGAATATACATAAACTCATATACATAAATTCATGCATCATTTCATAAATATTCACATTTTATATTCATAAGGCTAAATATAATCATTCATATATGTTTGCACATATATTACAAATATGATATCACTATACATAACCTTTGGCCGAATGTACTTCTCATATACACATATATTTTCATTTACATCATATATAATTTGCATCACATATTAAGTAACCAACTTACCTTATTTTCAAATAGGTAATAAACTATCACATGCCTGATCACTTTAGCTCGTTTTACACATTCAATCACAACTTATCATTGCCCGTTGAACCATTCGGAATTGAATAACATACTCAGATAATCACACATATCGTACAATGCCAACGTCCTAGACGTGGTCTTACATGTAATCACATATCGATGCCACTATCTCATACAGGGTCTTACACGAATCAAATACGATGACGATGTCCCAGACATGGTCTTACACGTAATCACATATATTGATGCCAACGTCCCAGATATGGTCTTACATGAGAACACATGTCAAAAATCCTATGTCATGACATATGAATCCTAGTTATTCTTAAGGTTCGTATAGGGCTTTTGGACGTCGTAACTCGATCGAATCGAACTCGTACACATAGCTTTTAAGCTTATACATATTTGGCTTCCACATATATACTATCACATTATTCATTTCAACATATATAGTTTGTATTTAATCAAATAAATAACATATATTTGCTTACAAACTTACCTCAGACAACGATAATCGGAACAGGACGACTATTCGACAACTTTGGTTTTCCCCCGATTCAAATCCAATTTCTTTAGTTCTTGATCTAAACATATTAAAATTAAACTCATTCAAACATAATTCCATTCAATTTATTCCAAAACACATAAATGGGAAAATTACCATTTTACCCCTGACATTTAACACTTTTTACAATTTAGTCCAAATTGCACAAAACACAAAACATGCAAAATTTGCACACACCATGTTTAGGCCAAATGCTACCCATGCTCATAAAAGTCCATACACTTTATTATTTCACATTTTAGTCCCTCAATTTATTATTTTTACAATTTAACCCTAATTACTCAAATTCATCAAAAATTCCAATGCAAAACATATTAATCCAAAACATATCTTTCATAATTCATCAACTAACATCACAAAAATCAATTATTCATCAATGGAATAACTCAAAATATTCGTCAAAATCAGAAATTCAAGCATGGACTTTGTACATTACAATGCAATGATCTCAAAAACGTAAAAATTATCAAAAATCGAGCTAGTTACATACCTTAATCAAGCTAGTCTTTGGCCAAACCCTTAAAGGCTTTGTTTTCTTTCTTTATTTTTGTTATTCGATCAACCAAAAAGATGAACACTTATGGGTTTAATTTTATGTTTTATAATATATCAACTTATTAATCGTTTTACATATTTAATCTTAACGATTTAATAATAAAACTATATAATGCATGTCATTACCATTAATTCATATATTCAATGGCCTAATTACAACATAAATACTTCAAATTATAAAGACACATCCAATTTGGCCCTTACACATTAAACCATCAAATTTTCATTTTACGCGATTAAGCCATTTTTATTAAATCGACACTCAAACAACAAAATTAAAACACGAAAATTTCACGGATATAAATTCACACATAATAAACACAGAAAATAATTTTTAAAAATTTTTCTGACTCAAATTTGTGGTCTTAAAACCACCGTTTCGAATAGGGTCTAAATCAGGCTGTTACATTGATAGAGAGGAGGACGTTACATGATTTACTGTTATTTCCTACGTATACTGAGGTTCAGCATTTGTTGTGAACCATCATGTTATACTATCCTGATATTGGCATGTTACGGGGCAGATGTATAGCCTACGGGCTGGGCACTTGGTGCCAAGGCGTGTTTTCGATTGGACTAGCTCTTACGAGCGTTTGGCATTTTTTTTCAGTTTACCTATTCATTTATATCCATATAACGTTTATCGGGCAATAATTCTCATATTAAAGTATTGTATTGAATTTTTGGATGGTTATGTATTATTTATGAATTCTTGGTATTAACTTGTTTTGGATAGAGCTCTTACAAAATTATTAAATGAAGCTTGTACTCAAAGCATATAAACTCATTAGATATGAATTGTGTCTGATAGGAGATATTGATCATTAAGTTTTAATAGTTTAAATTATCATGCATAGTTCGGTAAGATTTACCATTTTTATGCATCAAACTTACTAAGCTTTATAATCTTACTTATGTTACTTGTTATTTTCTTATAGATATCATTTTGTGGAACGGGCGATCAGATCAACCTTCAAGTCACACTATACACTTGATTTTAGTAGTTTTTGGATGTTTATTTTGGCTTATATGGCATGAAATAGGTTGAGATGCAAATGTTTTGAGATTTGATATGTATTTATGATGTGGCCTATCATCATAAGTGTGGTTGCTAGTAAGATTAAGATGTGAATGACATGGTAATGTCATGTGTTCACTTGTATTGTGGTAAACTTGTAATCTTTTTTCATTTTTAATGTTTGGAGAAAAACTTTGGTATTTTTAAAATGGGTAAAAATGTGTACAATTGTGTTAGGTGTGAGCTAATGTTATATATTTGTGGCATGAAAGTATACCTTTTGTCTTAAATTGTTTTGTTTTGATTTGAGGTGCCTTTGAATGGAATATTGGTTAGAAGGTTTAGGTTGTTTGAATTGAAATGTTTTTGAATGTTTAAAGTGTACTTAAGTCAATTGAATGCAATATCAATTGGGGTAACTTGTATACGATTTCCTGAAAAGAATCTTGAGTAGTATGATCAATAGAGTCGATAAAATAACATAAGTCATCCTGTTCTTTCATGGCATCATAAATTTTAAAAATGATCTTTTCGTCACCTACTCTAAGTACCAATTTACCATTACCCACATCAATTATAGCCCTAGCAATGGCTAAAAATGGCCGACCTAAGATTAAAGGCACCTCAACATCTTCATCCATGTCAAGCACAACGAAATCAACAGAGAATATAAATTTATCTACTTTTACAAGTACGTCCTCTATAATTCCCCTAGGATATTTAATAGATCTATCAGCTAATTGAATACTCATCCTAGTGGGTTTAGGTTCCCCAAGACCAAGTTGTTTAAACATTTTATACGGCATCAAATTAATGTTGGCGCCTAAATCAACTAGTGCTTTATCAACATTCAAACTACCAATTAAGCAGGGAATAGTAAAACTTCCTAGATCTTTCAGTTTGGTTGGCAGTTTATTTTGAAGTATGGCTGAGCACTCCTCATTAATTTCCACTGTAGATAAGTCTTCAAACTTTCGTTTGTTTGTTAGAAGCTCCTTTAAAAATTTTGCATATGTAGGCATCTGTGATATAGCTTCAACAAAAGGTAAGTTAATATGCAGTTGTTTAAAAAGTTCAAGAAATTTACCGAATTGTGCATCCATGCGGTCTTTCTTCAACTTTGCTGGTATGAGATTGGTGGTTTATATTCTTTTGGCATTAGATTGTCATTGTCTTCAGGTTCAACCTCCTTCCTGTCAGCTTCTTGTGGTGACTTCTTTTCAGATTCAACTAACACTTTCCCACTCTTTAGTGTAACTGCTTTCACGTGCTCTTTTGGGTTGGGTTCAGTGTTACTAGGTAGACTTCTGGTGGTCTTTCAGAAATTAGTTTGGCGAGTTGTCCTATCTGAGTTTCGAGCCCTTGGATCGACGCTTGTTGATTTTTAAGTGTTGTCTCGGTATTCTGAAAACAAGATTTTGACACCGAGATGAATTTTGTTAGCATCTCCTCAAGGTTTGACTTTTTCTCTTGTTGGGAAGGTGGTTGTTGGAAGCCTGGAGGTGGTGGTGGTCGCTGATTCCCTTGGCCTCCCCATGAGAAATTTGGGTGGTTCCTCCAACCTGTATTGTAAGTATTACTATAAGGATTATTTTGAGATCGAGGATTATTACCCATGTAATTTAACTGCTCGTTCTCCATGTTGTGGCCATAGGGTGGGTATTCTGAATTGCTTGATCCACCTCCACTTGCTTCGCACTGCATTATTGGGTGAACCTGTGAAAAACTAAGAAAAACGTCAATTTTTTTGTTCAAAAGTTCTATCTGATTAGAGAGCATGGTGACCGAATCAACGTTAAAAACGCCAGCTGTTTTCGTTGGCTTTGTCCTCATGACTTGCCACAGATAATTATTCAGTGACATCTCTTCTATAAATTCATAAACATCTTTAGGTGTCTTATTATTGATGCCAGCGGCTGCACCGATCATCTGACGAGTTGAAGGATTCAGGCCATTATGAAACGTTTGAACCTGTAGCCAGAGTGGTAACCCATGGTGAGGCCACCTTCTCAAAAGGTCCTTATATCTCTCCCATGTATTGTAGAGTGTTTCTAAATCCATCTACACAAAAGAAGAGATATCATTATGTAATTTGGCTGTTTTAGCCAACGAAAAATATTTTAATAAAAATTTTTCGGTCATTTGTTCCCAAGTAGTGATTGACCCTCGTGGTAATGAGTTCAACCATTTTTTAGCCTTATTCCTCAACGAAAAGGGAAACAACCGAAGGCGAATGGCATCATTAGAAATGCCGTTGATTTTAAAAGTGTCACAAAACTCTAGGAAATTTGCTAAGTGAGCATTGGGATCCTCATCCTGCAAACCATCAAACTGAACAAACTGTTGGATCATTTGAATGGTGTTAGGTTTTAGTTCAAAATTATTTGCGACAGCAATGAGCCTAACTATGCTCGATTAGGTTCTGTTAAAGAAGGTTTAGCATAATCATACATAGTACGTGGAGCAGGATTCTGATTAGCAGCAATCGCAAGAGGTAGCGGATTTTCTTCGTTTTCAGCCATCTTCTCGGTTGTGGTTGAAATATCGTCCTCTTGCTCTTCCTCTATGTGTCTTAAGCTTCGCCTTATTTCTCTTCGGTTTCTGCGAACTATGCGATCGATCTCACTATTAAACAGTAATGGTCCTGACGGGTTTAAACTAGAAAACCCTGTCAGAAGAAAATAAATGAAGAATTAGAAAAGAAAATAAAAATTTAAATTGCAATAAAAGTAAAATGGCTAAAGTAATAAAAATCGAGTGTTCCTAATATCCTAGTTCCCCAGCAACGGCGCCAAAAACTTGATACGTGATATTCGCGACAGGGTCTATTCTTCTGACTAATAACGTCTAACCCTAGGTTGATTAATTGAAATCTCTTTCTAATTAATGCCCTAGTGTTGCATTAACTCGATCTATGGATCCCCTTATTAGGTTTCCCCCTAATCTGGCAAAATCTTATCACCCTATCTCTAGGCGTGCAATCAACTCCACTTAATTATGACAAATTTACTCTTAGACAGGGTCTATTCTTCCTCTGAATAAGAGCATTAACTCGAATCAATATCCTGGAATATTAAAACAAGAATTAAGAACACATAATTAAGAATAAGTCAAATATTTATCATACAATTCAGATAATAATAACAAGATCTGTCTTAGGTTTCATTCCCCTTAGGTATTTATGGGGTTTAGTTCATAATTCTAAAAGAAAAAATCTCAGAAGAATAATGAATACAAAAAATAAAGAAAACCCAAAACCCCTGAATAGAAATTGAAGGGAGATCTTCAGTCTTGATGATGACTCCGGCTTCTGAGATGGACCCATCGGCTTCCCTTGAGTAATTCCTTGCCTCCTACTCTGCGTCTCCCTTCCTAAGTGCCTCATTAGGTGTTTAAACAGGCTTTAGAATGCCTAAGAGCCCTCAAAATTGGCCTTTTCCAAATAGGGTTATTCTTGGGATCGGTAGGGACACGCACGTGTGACACGCCCGTGTGCGATTACTCCAGCCCATGGTCAAGGCTGTTGAATAGGCACGGGCGTGTAGTCTACAAGTGTAAGTCGTGCTTCGATCCTACCAAAGAGACACCCCCGTGTGAGGAGGTCCAGGCCATGTTGATTTCCTATGTGGGTCCATTTTCTCCGTTTTTGGCTCGTTTCTCGCTCTTTTTACTCTCCTATGCTCACCTAAGTATAAAACATGAAATTAAAGAATTAGGAGCATCGAATTCACCAAATCTAAGGAGTAACCATCCATAAATGTGCTAAGCATGGGATAAAAATATGTATAAATTACGGTTTATCAACTGACAAGTAAGAATGAAAGAAAATACTAAACTAAATTTTATACAAAGAATCTAGGTTAAGGGAATAATGTCCATAACAAGTGCTAAAGGAACCTATTTATAGCCTTTAAGTAGTCGTCATCCTTAACCCTAGGTTAGCTAATGTTCCTGAGTTTTAAGTTTGATTGTGCAGACCAAAATGCCCTTACTTCATATTTATTTTCTTCACAGAGTCGATGTTGTAACACCCCGTACCCAAGACCGTTGCCGGAGTCGAACACGAGGTGTTAACAGACTTATTCCATTTATTAACACAGTTCATTTTAAAATTCCAGACAAGCTGGTAAACTGCATCACAGTCACTTTAAAAATCATATCTCGAGTTCCAAAACTCGAAAACTGATTCCATAAATTTTCCCTGAAACTAGACTAATATATCCATCCACAAATATTTTTCTAGAATTTTTGGTCAGGCCAATTAGTACAGTTTATTAGTTAAAGTCTCCCCTATTACAGGGTTCGACCATTCTGACCTTTGCCCATTAAGACTTGGATATCTCCCTGTACAGGGCTTCAATACTTATGTCGTTTGTTTCTAAAGAAACTAGACTCGAAAAGGAATCTATACATATATGGCATGACTTCTAATTATCTCTGGTTAATTTATAATGAATTTCCAAAGTTGGAACAGGGGATCCAGAAATCGTTCTGGCCCTGTTTCACGAAAACTTAAACATCTCATAAAATACGGCTCATATAATCGTTTTGTTACTTTCATATGAAAATAGACTCATCAAGGTTCGATTAAATAATTTATTCAATATTTAATTCCATTCCTACTATTTTTAGTGATTTTTCAAATTCATATCACTGCTGCTGTTGGCATCTGTTTTTAAGGTAGACTTTACCTATTTCATACTTTCCATGATTCAACTAGCCCTTTAACATACATAGCACGAAAATATGATCGTGATTAACCATTCCAATGGCTAATCATTGCCAAGCATTTCCACACCTCTCAATAACCATATATATACAAAATGATTATAATGCTATGCTCAAAATATTTAAGCCATTTTCGCATGGCTATCCAAATATATACAATACCAAAGTACTTGACTAACAACAAAAGGGCAGCCCTATACATGCCATTATCGAGTTCAACTAAAAGAGTACCAAAAGGGCTTTGATAATGTGGGCGACTTGACTTTGACACTCCGAGTCGATGGTGACGAACCAAAATCTATAAAGCAGAGAATCAAAGAAACGGAATAAGCATTTAATGCTTAGTAAGTTTTGAGCAATGAAATTAGGCACAATCAAGTATAGCATTCATATGACTAAGCGGATAATTTCATATACACATATTCTCAAAATCATACCTACTTCACATTTCCAACCCTTATATTCATACATAAGGGATCAACTTAACCAAAGGTGGAAGCTTATTAATCGATTGGCGAATACTATTTAAAAGGAATCAACTATTCCAATGCATATCTGAAACATACCTCATCGTTGGGATTTTACGAGCGTATTAATTGAAATTATTATAGCAAGATCGCTCATTCCCAAACCAAGTACCTTCGGATTTAGCGGATATAGCTACTCGCTCAAGCGCCTTGGGACTTAGCCGGATATAGTAACTCGCACAAATGCCTTCGGGACTTAGCCGGATATAGTAACTCGCACAAATGCCTTGGGACTTAGCCGGTTATCATCCGAATATTCATGCACGTATATCAATAAATCATATCACATCTATATTTCATTTTCATCACTAGAACTCAAACACAAGACACTTATCAATCATTCCCATTTTCGGCTCAATAGCCACATACAAAGAGCATAAATTGATTTGCTTTATGACATGATCTCTATGCACATTCGACTACCCGTCGTAGGTATAACTAATTATCTCGACATATAATTCAAGTAAAATCATTATATCACTGTTTATTTGTTATGCTTATACGTCATAACTTAATCAAATCATAAACTAAGTTCTATTACTCAAAGACTTACCTCGGATGTTGTCAAACGATTTCGACGGCTATTCGATCACTTTTTCCTTCCCCTTATCCAACTTTGATCCTCTAGGCTCTTGAGCTAAATCAAACAATTTACTTCCCAAATCAAACATAGTCATACAACATCCATATACATTTTATACTAGCCGAAATGTACCACCAAGATATACTTTACTCAAATAATTTACTTTGGCCGAACATGTATAATGTTTTGTAGCTTAATAAATTTAACATACACCATGTATTTATAATATTTTTGTCAGCCAACTATCCATAGTCATGCACACACAATCAAAAATAAATACCCAAAATTTTCATATCCTTATGCCCTAAGCCGAATATACTTGTCATGTTCACCTACATTTTCTTTTTTTTCAAGTACAACATTCTCATATTCGGCATTAGTATCAAGCATAATAGCCAATTCTTCCCACTTTGAATCTATGCATCCATTTAATCATAGTTTGTTCAAGCACTCATACAACAAGACACATCCATATGACTAAAAATTCTAAGTTTAAACACAATACAACATTTTAGCACCATGGCCGAATACTTCATGAAGTTGTTAAGACCCATCCTTTTCAAATTCTCACACACACTCACATTCAATCCTTTTTATTAAGCACTCAAATTCAATCATCTTCATGCCTCATCACCATAACATCAAACACCAACCAAGAAGACAACACCCATGGCCGAGTATCATCTCCATCACATAGCAAAGATTTAAACCATGGGCTAGGTAGAACTCAAGCTAACAATTAAAAATATGCATGAATCTCATGGAACAACATCAAACATACCTTAGCCTAGTTACAAGCATGGCCGAACCTCTTCAACCTTTCTTCCTTTCTTTCCTTTGATTTTCCGGTCAAGAAGAACAAAATGAGAACCTTTTTTCTTTCTTTCTTTTTTCATCACCCCCACCCAATTTCCATTATTTTATTACTAACCCTTTTTATTTTATTATTTCTAACATAAAGCATTAGCACAACATGTTTATAATAGGTTTTAACCCATAGCATGGCTGGCCACTAGTTCAAATTTTGGGTAATTTGACATGCAAACCCATCATCTTTATAACATGCATTAATAGGCCACTTACATTTGCCTAGCACATTTCTAAATTTTCTCACATAAGTCCTATTAACTAAATTCACATGCAATCGACTAAATCGAAGCTTAAAACTTTCACACATTCATATTCACATATTCTAGACAATAAATATCACATTCAAATACTTCGGTGACTCGGTTTAGCGGTCCCGAAACCACTTCCCGACTAGGGTCAATTTAGGGCTGTCACAGATGTTGTGACACACCAGGACTTGTGTCGCGACATAGCAACTAGTATACTCCTCTACAAATATCTTCAGGGGTATGTCGCGACACCCTAAGTATGTGTCGCGACATCGAAAGCAGTCTTGAGATTTCTTCATTCTGATCTCTATGTTACGACATCGAGTATCTTGTGTTGCGACATAGCTACCAGTATGAATTTAAAATGCCTTCTAAAAGTCTCCTACACACTCACAAAGTGCATTAGCTCACCTTTAAGCCTTATTTGGCCCTTAAGGTCAATAAAAGACTCAATTTGCACATTTTATTAAATGTAAATAAAACTAAGAAAACATGACTAAAATGTAACAAAAATGTTTATATTCAAGCTCCTTAAATGCGAAAAGTAGTTTAATCTGCTACATCGAATTATGGCAAATCAAACTCTCCTACACTTAAGTCATTTCTTATCCTCAAGCAACATAAACAAAAATGAAAAATAACAATGAAAACCCTTGAGAAAATATGATACAAGTATTGACTTCAAAGCATATAACTTAGGCATTTCATGCTTACTAACAATTTCAACATGATGCGTAGATAACTTACCACTTTTAATTTTAAAAATTTAAGTTTAGTATGTTACAAAGTATACAATTATTAAGGGTTTCACCTTTAGGAATCCATCAACAAATCATACAAATACTTTGATTTTTTGAGAAGAATACAAATAGTTGTTTGTGCGTTTGGTTAGTATAATGTCCATTCATGTATAAAGATAAATTAGGTCACATAGGGCTTTTCGGCTTGTAACATTCTAAGGCTTAAGACAAGTATGGAATTCAAAAACAATAAGCATCAAAGGGGTTACAATCACAAAAATATTTTAGCACAGCGTATTGGTCCCTATTCTTCCCCCTTTAGTGACCGTTACCCACTCACCGCCTTATTTCTCCTTCTTTCACCTTTCTTATCTCTCCATAAGAAATCATAGTACAACATGGTAATTACGGCTAGCCTACGAGTTTTTGTGCACTAATGAATGTGTTTCTCTTTCTTTTGTGACTTTGTCACTTACTCTTTCATCTCATCTCACTCAAGAATGCTTTTCATTTTTCAAGAACTTTTTCTACTCGTATTACTTTTACTTCTTTAGATTTTTCTTTTATTTTGCACTTTTAGGCTACTTTATAGTTCCCATATTACACTAATTCTTCATATTTCACTCTGCTTTTACAAACAACGCCTAAATGTGTCTACTTAACCCTCAATACGTATGGTCAGATGTCTATCATAGTGTAATACAGGACCAAAGAAAAAGGGTAAATACAAATTAACATTTTTAGGCTTGGGGTTTTTAATGAGGTTCATCAAGAAGTGTCAATAAGCCCAAAATCGATACTAAAGGTGATTATTAATATGTTGGCTTTTTGCTTGGGATGTATTCCAAACAATTCCTTAGCTCATCCCTAAATATCTCAACATGCACAATTTAATCAACCAAACAAACACACATTCTCATATTTATCATTCATACCAGCATGCTCGTTTCCTTGTATTTTCTATATCATTTGGTACAAGTGATTGCTTAATACATATTTATAGTGTAACATATAGAACTTAGTAGTCTAATAATCAAAAATTTCAAATCACCTATCAGCATGTCAAATTTGTTCATAAACAAAAGAAACCTATGTACATGTTATTAACCAATAACTTGTATTTCTACAAGCTCAAACAGACAAAAGACAAGAAAAATCAAATTTCCTATGTTACCCCTCATGTAATGGCCTAAATTCAAGGTTATCAGAACAGTGGTTTCGTAACCACAAATCCAATTTAAAGAGAAATTTATTTTAATATTTTTGCATGAATATTTATATGATAGGAAAATCATATTAAAATATCAATAGAAAAATTTTACCGATTTATTGGTTAGTTACGAAAAGGAATTATTGAAGGAATTTGGTAAAAACAAGGTATCGAGACCTTTATCTCGTAAAATCGAGTAGGAAATATTTTTATAAATATTTATAAAATGTTAGTAATGTGGTATTAAAATTTAGCTAGAAAATTTTAACGGTTAGGTACGTAATTAAATGAAAATGACTAAATTGAAAAGGGTGTAAAAGTTACTAGAAGGATTAAATAGCTCAATTGTCAAATGAGGAGGGACCTAAAGAGAAAATAAGCCCAAAAGAGATATTTTGGGTGACATAAGCTGAGAAAAATCAAGAGAATTACTGAAATAAGAGCAAAATGGGAAAATAACAAAATTTACTAAATAAAAGTAGGACTAATTTGGAATTTCTAGAAATCTCTTCATTTTTCTTCATTCTCATCAGCCAAAAACGCATAGGAGGGTTTTCTAAGCTGTTATTTCATAATTTTTGCACCAAATGAGTTAATCCTTGCCTATTTCTTGTAATTTTTGTGTTTCTAAGACTTTTACAACTAGGTCCTACTATTAAATTCATTAGTTTTTGATTTCATGGATGAAATTAAAAGTCACCATCATTGAGTGATGTAAGTTTATGATGAAATAGAATGAAATTGAAGCTTTAATTTGTTTATGAGATGATTTTATTAGGTAATTTCAATAAAAATTGATTTTTAGGACCTAATTGTGAAAATGTTTGGAATTAAAGTCTATTGCTAAAATTCTGATTCCTAAAGGTTATAAAGTAGTTTAAAGTGATAGACTAAAGTGTTAATTGAGAAAAATCAGCTCAATTGAGAGGCTAATTGAGTAGGGACGAAATTATTATTTACTAAAAGCTTAGGGGAAAAATGGTAATAAACATCTTGCACTAAAACAGTTTTGGACAGTAGCAGTAGGCTAATTTTGAAAAATCACCATAAATTGTGAAAATCGAATTATTGGATAAAAAATATAGAATTAAATCTTATTGAGTCTAGTTTCTTATAGAAGAAACGGTGTAAGAAATGGAATTGTGAATTATGAGATATAATAAATTTTGTGAGACAAGGTCAGAATGATTTCGAGTTCCCCTGTTCTGACTTTAGAAAATCATAAAAAATTGTAGAAAAATAATTAAGGGCTTAAATTTATATTTTTAAAATCTTTTATGAGTCTATTTTCAAGAAAAATAAGTTGGAACATCATCTGAATCTTGTACGAGGAGATAATTAATTCTTAGCGAAGAAGGGTCAAAACTGACAGACAGTAGAACAGGGGTAATTTTTAAAGAATAAAATGTACTTATTGGCTAAACCAAAAATTCTGAAAATTTTATGTTAAGAATATATGTGAGTTTAGTTTTAGGGAAAATTAGCAGATCCTAATTTGGAGTTCTGTAGCTCAAGATAAAAATAATTTAGTGATTATGCCTCAAGTAGACAACTTTGAATGAACTATAAATAATATTGAAATTATAGAGAATGTTGTATATGAATATGAAATGTATTAAATTGATAATTAAATTTATTTATTTAGATCCAGAAGATTCAAATACGAAGCTAGATCGAGGAAAGGAAAAAGTTCAGGATTAGTAGATTTTCGTATACGAACAAGTATTGAGGTAAGTTCATGTAACTTGAATTATATTCTTAAATGCTTGAAATGTATGTTATTGATGTGAATATAATTTGAATGTTCATTGTATGAAAATTGATGAAACATTGATATATTTGATAAAAAGGGGAAGAAATCTCGGTTGAATGAAAGGAAAATTGATGGATCTCGAAAAGGAATTGACGGTAAAAGGATCTAGCAGGACGGGTGATCCTATCTTGATATAGCCCTCCCAAAGAATATGTGTAAAATGGATTTAGCCGGACGGGTAATTGAATTAGGTCTCAATTTAGCTTTGGTGGTAATTCGGATCCAAGCTCATTAGAGTAATTTTCGTTGTAGGGATTTAGCTTTGGACTAGTAATTCGACAATACTCTATGAGTTTATATTATAGGGGATTTAGCCTGGACTGGTAATCTCACTGTAAGGATGAGGTTCGCGGGAGTGTGCTATCTGAAATGGAAATGTGGGCACATGAATATGAATGGACGGACCCGGATTTGTACACTAAAAGTGTACGTCTGAAAATCCATCGAAATTTCGAGAAATTCAACGGGATAAATATGGAAAAATAACAAGGGAATGGAAATCATGGTATTGATGAGCTCATCAATCATGGTATATATTATTGATATATGAAAATTATTGTACTAACTTGAATGTTGAGGTTGTGCATGTTAGGGTAATAATGCATTGAATCGATATATGAATGTTTATTGCATTGTATTGAAAATATTGGGTAAGTATAATTCTTGTTACATGGGCTAACTAAGTACAAAGTGCTTACCCTGTTTCCTTTTCCCCTGTTTTGTAGTGTTAAGAGCTCGGAGCTCAGATTCAGTCAGAGACACATCACACTATCAACTTCAAGATTTCGGTATATAAAGAAACTTTATTTTGGAAATCAATGGCATGTATAAGCTAATAAAGTAAATATTAATATGAAATGAATGTAAGGTCAGCTATTAGTATGGCTAACAAATCTTGGTTTTGGTATGTGATGAGGTTATCTTATAAATATGCATGAATCTATCTTGAAAATATGTTGAACTGGATTGGTTAATGAGGATTGGTCTCGGTTTAAAATTTGCAGGGAAGGTTAGATATCTATAAAGGGGCTATACTGAGTAAAAGAAAAGGAATTTAATTCGTAAACTCTGGTAATGCCTCGTACCCTATTCCGGCAACGAATACGGGTAAGAGGTGTTACATTTATTGGTATCAAAGTTATGGTTTAATCGATTCTAGGACTGACATAGCAAATACGGATTAGCTATACATGTCACTTAAATTATTATTGATAGTGTGATATCTCCTGACCATTTAAAATGTGTTTTTCTTATAGTAATGTCATCCGACCGAGCTCAATTCGAGGAAGCTAGGAGTCATGCTCTGACTTCAATACAAAGAGAAGAAACTAGCAGTAGAAGACCCGAGACAGAGGGTCGAGGGGAAAAGGAAAAAATAGCCTTCTTTCAAATGATGAATGAATGGTTTAGTCAATACTTAACAACTAACCCTGTAGTGTAGCAAGTTCAAGCTCCCCCTCCTGCTCCTTCATCGATTTTCGAGATCCCAGAGTCTGTGTATTGAATCATCGAAAAGGAAAGCTCCAGTAGATAAAATTCGAAAATATGGGGCCGAAGAATTTCGAGCAGCAGTTGATGATGATTCTAAACAAGTGGAATTCTGGTTAGAGAATACTACTCAGGTTTTGGAGGAATTATCTTGCATACTAGAAGAATGTCTGAAATGTGCCGTCTTACTGCTAAAAGGCACAACTTATCATTGGTGGAATTCTAAAGCTTCAGTTGTTCCGAAAGAAGAAATTACATGGGATTTCTTTTAGATCGAATTTAAAAAGAAATATATTAGCCAGAGGTACCTTAAACATAAAAGAAAAGAATTTTTTAAGCTGAAACAGGGCAATAGATCGGTATCTGAGTATGAAAGAGAATTTGTTTAGTTGAGTAAATATGCTCGAGAATGGGTACAGCCAGAAGCTGAAATGTGCAAACGATTCGAAGAAGCGTTGAATGAAGACATTAAGCTACTGATCTAAATTCTTGAAATTCGAGAGTTTGCTATACTGGCAGAGAGAGCTTATAAAGCAGAAGAATTGAATAAATAGAAGAAACAGGTTGAGAGGGAAGCTCGAATTTTTAGTAAAAGACCAATGAGAGAATCCTAGTTTTCTGCTCCAAAGAAATTAAAGAAGTACCAGGATCGTTCTACCTCAGCCACTGGGTATTCAGCAGAGAGCGAGGTTCTCAACACACTAATCCAAGACCTTCCACTCCATCAATGACCAGTGTTGGCAGTGTTGGTACCCCTAAGCCGAGATGCCAGTACTGTAATAAAGCTCATTTTGGTGAATGCCGATTAAAGAGTGGGGCTTGTTACCAATGTGGTTCTTTTAACCATTTCCTCAGAGATTGTCCAGAAAGGGCTGAAAAAGAAGATAAAAAGTTATCGAAGCTGAGTAATCAAGTTTCGAGGGGTAGACCACCTCGACCATCCGGTAATATCAGTGGTAGCCGAGGAGCTACAAAAGATACTGCAGGCAGGCCTGAGGCACGAGCACCTGCTAGGACATATGCCATTCGTGCCAGAGAATATGCCTCAGCACCTGATGTTATTACTGGTACATTTTCTTTACTTGACACTGATATTACTGCCTTAATTGATCCCGGTTCTACGCAATCATATATATGTATAAAGCTTGCATATGTTAAAGATTTATCTATTGAACCTATTGAATTTGTGGTTAAAGTCTCAAACCCCCTGGGCCAATCTGTTTTGGTGGATAAAATTAGTACAAATTGTCCACTAATGGTAAGAGGTTATTGTTTCCTAGCTGATTTGATGTTACTGTCATTTGATGAATTCGACGTGATATTGGGCATGGATTGGCTAACCCAGCATGATGCAGTAGTAAATTGTAGATAGAAATATATTATACTAAAATGTCAGAATGGTGAGTTACTCCAGGTTAAATCTGATTAGAAAGAGGGGTTATCTGATGTGATTTTAGTAATGGCAGCACAAAGGTATGTCAAAAAAGGTATGATGCTTACTTGGCTTATATACTCGACACCAAGGTATCTGAGTTAAAGATATGAGCGATGCGATGGTATCGAATTTTTGATATGTTTCGGAGGAATTACGAGGTTGCCACCGAAAGAGAAGTGGAATTTTCTATAGATTTGATTCGGGAACTACTCGATTTCCATAGCTCTGCGTGCAGATGGCTCTTCTGTAATTAAAGGAGTTAAAGACACAGTTGCAAGAACTTGTTGATAGGGGTTTTGTCCGACCGAGTCATTCACTTCGGGGTGCTCTGGTTCTGTTTGTGAAAAAGAAAGACGGGTCTTTAAGACTGTGTATCGACTACCGGTAGCTTAATAAAGTAACCATAAAGAATAAGTACCCATTACCCTGGATTGATGATTTATTTGATCAACCGAAATGTGCTACATTGTTTTCAAAGGTTGATCTTCGATCAGGTTATTATCAGTTACGAGTAAAAGAGTCAAATGTGCCAACACAGCCTTCAAAACCAGGTACGGGCATTATGAGTTTCTGGCTATGCCGTTTGGGTTAACTAATGCACTCGCAGTATTCATGGATTTGATGAACTGGATATTCAGACCATACTTAGACAAATTTGTAGTAGTATTCATTGATGATATTTTGGTTTATTCTCGGGATGAAGAAGAACACACAGAACATTTGAGAATTGTGTTGCAAATTCTGCGAGAGAAGCAGTTATATGCTAAATTCAGTAAATGTGAATTTTGGCTTCAAGAAGTGGGTTTTCTTGGACATATTGTATCCACCGAAGGCATCAAGGTAGATCTAAGTAAAATCTCAGCTATTGTCAATTGGAGTCCACCAAAGAATGTATCTGAAGTTAGAAGTTTCTTGGGTTTAGCTGGTTACTATTGGAGATTTGTACAGAGATTCTCTATGATAGCTTCTCCGATGACTCGATTATTGCAGAAAGATGTAAAGTTTGAGTGGACTGATAAATGTCAGTAGAGTTTCAACCAATTGAAAGATCTACTAACAAAAGCACCTGTATTAGTGCAGCATGAACTGGGTAAGGAATTTGTTATTTACAGTGATGCCTTATTAAATGGTTTAGGTTGTGTCTTAATGTAAGAAGGTAAAGTAATAGCCTATGCTTCAAGACAACTTAAACCACATGAAAGAAATTACCTAGTACATGATCTTGTATTAGCTGCTATTGTATTTGAGCTAAAGATATGGCAGCATTACTTGTACAGTGAGAAATGTCATATTTATACTGATCATAAAAGCTTGAAATATTTGATGCCACAGAAAGATTTGAATTTGAGACAACGTAGGTGGCTTGAACTGATAAAGGACTATGATTTGATTATTGATTATCATCCGGGTAAAGCTAATGTTGTAGCTGATGCTTTGAGCCAGAAATTTCAATTTGCTTTACGAGCTATGAATACCCGGTTGTCACTAACTGATGATGCTTCAATCATAGCTGAATTGAGAGCTAAACCGACATTTCTATAGCAAATATGTGAAGCTCAGAAGAAGGATGAGAAGTTACAGGTTAAATGGGCACAGTGTGAGTCAGGTACTGATTTTGAATTTCAGGTTGGGATTGATGGTTGTATGTTATTCAGAGGTAGGGTATGTGTACCTCAGAATTCAGAGCTCATACAGAAGATTCTATGTGACAGCCCAAAATTGACCCTAGTCGGGATGTGGTTTCGGGACCACAAAACCGAGGCATAAAAATAATTTAAAATTTATTTTGATGCCTATGATATGTGTTAATTTGTGTGTGACATTTTTGATGTTTCGATTTAGTGTTATAAATGCGAATTTCACTAGAAAGGACCTAGTAGTGAACTTTGAAAGTATGATGGGGAAATGTGTGATGACTAGTTACGCATGCATGCAAAAATAAGGGATTTGCATGTCAAATTTCCCCCCCCCAACATGAAGTGGCCGGCCATGGCAAGAGAGGATGGGCAAAACATGTCATGAAACATGTTTTGTTGGTGCATTAGGGAGAAATAATAAACAAATGTGTATGGGTAAGAAAAGAATGAAAAAAAAATGTGTGTGAGTGTGGTATTCCCCCCCCCATTGCCGTGAGTTGTAGAGAAAGAAAGAAAAATTTTGTTCATCCTTTCTTTGAGCCAAAACTAAGGAAGAAGGAGGATTTTTGCTTCATGCTTGGTTTGGAAGAGATCTAGAAGGAGATTTGGCTAAGTTTGCATCAAGATTAAGGTATGTATGAGGTTGTGTTAGGAGTTTCATGCATGTTTTGGTTGCTAACTTGATGTGCATGTTAGCCATGGCTCAAATCTTTGTTATGCCATGGAAATGGTATTTGGCCAAAGTTGTTATGGTGATAAAGCCATTGCATGCTAAGTGTGAAGCTTGATGATGATGCATGCAATGATGGATTGTCTACTCTTGAGTAAGATTTTGAGTTTTCTTTTTGTTTAATCATGATTGAAGTTGAAAAGGGGCATGATTGTCATATTCGGCCATGATGCATTCATGAGCATGGTTCATGCTTCTTGCATGTTAGTTAAAATTTGTGTTTTGGATGGCTATGGACACCTTGAAATTCGGCCATGCTCATATATGTATATATATGTTTGCACATGATGTTTTGGTTATGAAGGAAGTGATGAATATGTTTCTTTAAAGAAGAAGATGTTGAAGAATGATTGTGAAATTGCAAGCACATTCGGCCTAGCACACATGTGAGTGCTTGATGCTATATTATAAGTTTTGAGCTACAATATGCAAAGCATTAACTAGTAAAATGCATGCTGTTTTTGTGAGGTATTAAGTGCATAATTGGCCTCAATATGTACATGAATATTCGGCCTTGGGTAGCCTATTGAAGGCCTTAGCTTTTCCTTGATGCTCGAATAAATTGTATTGAATTGCTTGATGTAGTATAAAATGTGCATGACCATTGTGTATTCAAGCTAAAGAGTGGCCATATGACCATTTAAACTCCTTATCATATTCGGCCATAAGCTAGCACAATGAGGTTTTAATAAATTGAATTTGTTTGAATTAGCTCAAGAGCTAAGAGGGCCACAATTGGACTAGGGAAGGAAAAAGTGATCGAATAGCCAGTAAAACCGTTCGACAACATCCGAGGTAAGTCCTCAAGAAGTGACCTTACTTGAATTATGTGGAATGAAATATGGATGTATTGATTATTGATTTATGTGTGTATGAGTATTGAATAATACCGGGCTAAGTCCGAAGGCGATTATGCTAGTGATTATAATTGTGTTTGAGCCTTAGTAACGAGAATGAAATATGTATGTCCAATGATTATTGATGTATGTGTGCATGAGAAATTGAATGATATCCGGGCTAAGCCGAAGACAATTATGCTGGAAATTATATCCGGGTTAAGACCAAGGCAATTGTGCTAGTGGCTACATCCGGCTAAGACCAAGGCATTCGTGCGAGACATTCTATCCGGCTAAGACCAAGGCATTTGTGCGTGGTTATATCCGGTTATATTCCGAAGAATCTTGGGCTGGAGGTGAGTGTTGGCTGCTGTAATAAATTCAATTAGTACGCTCAAAAAGCCAAAAAAAAATAAGGTACGTTTATATGTGCATTGGAAAGTCGACATGTTTGAGCAACATTCGCTCAATCGACTAATGAATTTCAGCTATTGAATTGATCGATACTTTGTGAAAGTATATAATGATGAAGTGTGAAGTAAGAATGACTATGTGAATGAGTATTAATGGAATGATGTATTTGGTTATGTGAATGTATTGCTTTAATTAAAGCTGATTATATTCCTTGAGACTTACTAAGCATAAAAATGCTTACCCGTTGCTTTGGCTCTCTGTTTTATAGATTTCGCTCGATAGCAATCGGATTCGGGATCAATAAAGTCAAGTCATCCACACTACCAACGCCTCTATTTTGGTATAAATTTTGTTTGAACTTTGAAATGGCATGTATAGGACTACCCTTGTTGGTTTAAAAATGTGGTGATGTATATGTATACGGCCATGCGAAAATGGCTCGTAAAAGGAAGCATGAACTTAGACTATTTTTGGTTTGTATGTATATATATGGTGTCATGATGTGATTATGGATTGGAAATGGGAATGTTGGTCACATGATCAGCCATTGGTATGGTTAAAATGATCATATATGAACCTATGTATGGCAAGACTAGTTGGTTCATGGAGACTACAAAATAGGTAAGACCTACCTTAAAACAGAAGCTGCCAGCTGCAGTGACGTGAATGTGAAAAATCACCAAAATTTGTAGGAATGGTATTAAATAGTGAATAAGCTATGTAAATGAACCTTGATGAGTCTATTTTCATATGGAAGAAACGAAATGGTCATAGGAGTTACAGGTTAAGAGATATGAAAGCTATTGTGAGACAGGGTCAGAACGGTTTCTGGGTCCCCTGTCGCAAATTTAAAAATTTACTATAAATTATCCAGAAAGAATTAGGAGTCATGCCTTATATGTACAGATTCCATTTTGAGTCTAGTTTCATTAGAAACAAACGAAACCAGTATAAAATCCCTGTACAGAGATATATTCAAGTTATAGCGCGCGAAGGCAGAGCAGTTGATCCCTGTAACATGGGCGACTTTAACTAATAAACTGTACCAATTGGCCTGACCAAAAATTCTAGAAATAAATCCATGGATGGATATATGAGTCTAAATTCAGGGAAAATTTTACGAAACCAGTTTCCGAGTTTTGAAACTCGAGATATGATTTTTAAGGCGACGGTGACGCAGTTTTCCATCCTGACTGGAAATGTCAAATTGGTGGGCAAAACATGTGAACTTGGCTTGTTAACCCCTCGTGTCCGACACCGGCGATGGTCTCGGGTTCGGGGTGTTACAATTTTATTAGTATCAGAGCCACGGTTTAGTCGATTCTAGGACTACCGTGATGTGTTTGGGGTCTAGCTATACATGCCATTAAATGATGAATCGATAGTGTGGTGATTGCCGACAATTTGACTTTGTGTTTGTTTATAGCAATGGATCCCGATCCCAACCGAGCGATAGCTGATGATGTGGAGAGTGTGGCGCTGCTCCCGCAAAGGGACAACCGACCTATAACCGACAATCCGAATGATGAGGCTAGGCAAGCCTTTTATAGTGTGATGAACGAATGGTTTAATCGATACATTCGAACTAACACTACATTCCACAACCTCCATTCCCGACAAATGCAACCCCGCACCTACAATACCTCCGGTGACTGACCAAATAAGGTCAAGTAAGCCCCAATCGATAGGATTGAAAACATGGGGCCCTTGAATTTAAGGCTACGGATGATGATGATGCCGAAGCGAGCTGAATTTTGGTTGGATAACACTATCCGGTGCTCGATGAGCTATCCTGTACACCGATGAGTGCTTAAAGTGTACCATCTCCTTGCTACGTGAGTCCGCCTACTATTGGTGGAGTACTCGACCACGTGGTACCTAGAGAGCAAGTGACTTGGGAATTCTTTCAAACCGAGTTCAAAAAATATATCGATCGAGATTCATCGACCAAAAGCGAAGGAATTTCTTGATCTTAAGCAAGGTTCTATGTCGATTCCGACTACGAACGAAAATTTGTGAGGCTTAGCCGACACTGTGCGAGAATGCATTTCGTCAGAAGCTATTATGTAAACGCCGAGGATGGGCTAAATGATGATATAAGGATGTTCGTTGGCATTCTCGAAATCGAGAGTTCGTAGTACTTGTTGAGCGAGCTTGTAAAGTCAAGAGCTTAGAAAGGAGAAACAAAAGTTGATGTGGGAACAGGAGAATTCGAAAGAGGTCTCGGAAAGTCTCTTCAAGGCATCGAAGAGATTTTGAGATGATGTGAGCGGTCTAGAGGCGTTTGGGCTTTTCTAGACGAGGACGCGATCGGCCCCTGTGACCACACGAGTCACTTGATCGTGATGGAGGAAATGATCGCCGAGAGAGGGCAGAGTGTCTACATTGTGGCAAATGGCATTCGGGGAGCTGTTGGTTTCGTGATCGCTCTGCTATAAGTGTGGATCGGCCGACCACTTTATGAAGGATTGCGAGGATGCATGAGCAGAATGTAAGTCGAGTAGAAACCGGGTGCTACCCTTTGCTCAAGGTAGGCCACCTAGAAATATGGGAAATGTCGGGTGGCGGTCGGAGAGGATCTAGAGATGCTACCATCGGATCCGAGGCTCGGGCTCTGCTAGGACTTATGCCATACGCATGCCGCGAGGATCTGCCTCTCCGGATATCATTACCGGTACTTTCACTCTTTTCAATACTAATGTGATTGCTTTGATTGACCACGGTTCTACTCATTCTTATATATGTGAAACCTTAGCATCCAGAAGACTTTGCCTATTGAGTCTCTGAGTTTGTAATTCGGTGTCAAACCCTTGGGTCATTACGTGCTTGTCAACAAAGTGTGCAAGAAAAGTCCCCTAGTGTTCCGAGGTTCTTGTTTCCGGCGGACTTGATGCTTTTGCCGTTCGATGAATTCGACGTTATTCTTGGTTTGGATTGGTTGACCATGCACGATGCGGTTGTAAATTGCAAAAGCAAGACTATCGATTTGAGTCTTGTGAATAACGAGATAATTCGGGTTGAGTCTACGGACTTAAAGGGGTTGCCGGTGTAATATTAGCAATGTTGGCCGAAAATATGTAAGAAAAGGGTGTAAGCGTACCTTGCGTATGTGCTCGATGACAAGGAATCGGAAAAGAAACCCGAATCTGTGCGTGGTTTGTGAATACCGGATGTTTTCCTGAAGAATTGCCGGTTTACCACTGTTCGGAAATAGAATTTGCATCAATTGGTACCGGTACCACTCCAATTTCGATAGCTCCGTATCGTATGGCACCAACGGAATTAAAGGAGTTGAAAGCTCAGTTGCAAGAATTGGTGGATAGAGGTTTTGCTCACCCGAGTTTCTCGCCTTGGGGTGCGCCAGTATTGTTCGTGAAAAAGAAGGATGGAACCATGCGGCTGTGCATCGACTATCGTCAGCTTAATAAAGCGACGATAAAGAACTAATATCCGTTACCACGTATCAATGACTTGTTTGATCAACTGAAGGGAGCCTCAGTGTTCTCGAAAATAGATTTGAGATCGGGCTATTATCAATTACAAATCCGAGATTCGGACGTACCCAAAGGCGCCTTGAGCGAGATATGGTCACTATGAGTTCCTAGTGATGCCGTTTGGGCTCACTAATGCCCTCATGGTATTTATGGATTTAATGAATCGGATCTTGAGACCATATTTGGATCGATTCAGTAGTCGTGTTCATTGATGACATCTTGGTCTATTCAAGAAATGAGACCGAACATCTTTGAACACTGCGGTTAGTCTTTGCAAATTTTACGGGATAAGCAATTATATGCTAAGTTCACAAGTGTGAGTTCTAGTTAAGAGGTTAGCTTCTTGGGTCATGTGGTATCTGCATCGGGTATTCGAGTTAACTGAATAAAATTTCAGCCATACTTAATTGGAAGCCTCAGAAATATTCTTGAGGTTCGAGCTTTTGGGGCTTGCCGATTATTACCGACGATTTGTAAAAGGTTTCTCAACGATAGCCACGCCGATGACGAAGCTACTCCAAAAGGATGTTAAGTTCGAATGGACGGAGAAATGTCAAAAAAGTTTCGATCAACTGAAAACTTATTTGACTGAAGCCCCAATTTTAGTGCAACCCGAATCTGGCAAAGAGTTTGTCATCTATAGTGACGCCTCCCTCCTTGGGTTAGGTTGCGTATTGATGCAAGAAGGTCGAGTTGTGGCCTATGCGTCGAGGCAATTAAAGCCACACGAGAAAAATTATCCGACCCATGATCTCGAATTGGCCGCCATCGTATTCGCCTTAAAGATTTGGCGACATTACTTATTTGGTGAAAGGTGCCATGTGTACTCGGATCACAAAAGTCTCAAATATTTGATGACCCAAAGAGACTTAAATTTGCGACAAAGGCGTTGGCTCGAAACATTAAAGGATTACGAGTGGTCATTGACTATCACCGGGAAAGGCGAATGTGGTTGCGGATGCCTTGAGTCGTAAATCATTATTCGCTTCTGACGATGAATGTGCACTTGTCCGTCCGATCCGATAGTGTGTTAGTAGCTGAATTGAAAGCCAAACCACTATTGATACATCAAATTCGAGAAGCTCGTAAAGTCGACGACGAGTTGGTACGCAAAAGCGGCCGTGAGTGTGTTCCGAACAAGGACTCGAATTTCAAATCGATGATGACGATTATTTGAGGTTCAAAAGTCGTCGTGTGTTCCAAATAATTGAAACTCATTTCGATAATTCGAATGAAGTCCATTGTAGCCAAATGGCAATCCACGGGAGTACGAAGATGTACAATGATTTGAAACGTCGGTTTTGGTGGCATGGTATGAAGCGAGACATCTCGACTTTGTTTGAGATGTTTAATATGTCAACAAGTGAAAGCGGAACATCGGTGCCTTCAGGATTACTTGACCAATCACGATACCCGAGTGGAAATGAGATCGAGTCACAATGGACTTTGTATCCGGACCGCCATTGTCGCAAGTAAGAAGGATGCGGTTTGGGTCGTGGTAGATAGATCGACTAAGTCGGCTCACTTTGTCCCCGACGTCGGATTTTCAATGGACAAACTAGCCGAATTGTACGTTTCTCGATTGTGAGATTACACGGTGCATATTTCCATCGTGTCGGATAGAGATCCGAGATTTACCTCGCGATTTTAGAAAAAGTTGCAAGAAGCTTTGGGTACCAAGTTGCATTTCAGACCGCCTTTCACCCCCAAACCGATGGTCAATCCGGCAGATAATTGAGATACTTGAGGATATGTTGAGATGTTGCGTCCTCGAGTTTAGTGGTTCATGGGAGCGGTATTTGTCGTTGATTGAATTCGCCACAACAACGACTTTCAATCAAGTATTAAGATGGCACCTACGAGGCTCAGACGGTCGTAAATGCCGTACCCATTGTTTTGGATTTGAGCTTGGTGAAAGCAAGATCTTGAGGTGGATTTGATTAGAGATCTTTGAGCAGAAAGTGAAAGTAATCCGTGAAAGTCGAAGATAGCCTCCGATCGTCGAGAAGTCGACGCGGATCTGAGCGTAAGGATATCGAGTATCGGTGGGTGATAAAGTGTTTCTCAAGGTATCGCCTTGGAAAAGATACTCGATTTGGCCGTAAGGGCAAAGTGAGCCCGAGGTTCATTGGGCCATATGAGATATCCGAAGCGAGTCGGTCCGGTGGCATATCGTTTGATTTTGCCCCGAACTCAAAAAGGTTCACGATGTCTTTCATGTTTCGATGCTTGATGCTATAGATCCAATCCATCGCACGTGATTAGTCCATCAGAAATTGAAATTCAAGCTAATATGAGTTATGAGGAAGAACCGATTCGTATCCTATCACGAGAAGTGAAAGAGTTGCGAAACAAGCGGGTTCCGCTAGTGAAAGTGTTATGGTTCAAGCACGGGATAGAAGAAGCTACTTGGGAGACCGAGAACTCTATGAAAGAGCGATACCCAACCCTATTTACCGGTAAGATTTTCGGGGACGAAAATTTCTTAAGTGGGGGAGAGTTGTGACAGCCCAAAATTGACCCTAGTCGGGATGTGGTTTCGGGACCACAAAACCGAGGCATAAAAATAATTTAAAATTTATTTTGATGCCTATGATATGTGTTAATTTGTGTGTGACATTTTTGATGTTTCGATTTAGTGTTATAAATGCGAATTTCACTAGAAAGGACCTAGTAGTGAACTTTGAAAGTATGATGGGTGATGACTAGTTGCTCATGCATGCAAAAATAAGGGATTTGCATGTCAAATTTCCCCCCCAACATGAAGTGGCCGGCCATGGCAAGAGAGGATGGGCAAAACATGTCATGAAACATGTTTTGTTGGTGCATTAGGGAGAAATAATAAACAAAGGTGTATGGGTAAGAAAAGAATGAAAAAAAATGTGTGTGAGTGTGGTATTCCCCCATTGCCGTGAGTTGTAGAGAAAGAAAGAAAATTTTGTTCATCCTTTCTTTGAGCCAAAACTAAGGAAGAAGGAGGATTTTTGCTTCATGCTTGGTTTGGAAGAGATCTAGAAGGAGATTTGGCTAAGTTTGCATCAAGATTAAGGTATGTATGAGGTTGTGTTAGGAGTTTCATGCATGTTTTGGTTGCTAACTTGATGTGCATGTTAGCCATGGCTCAAATCTTTGTTATGCCATGGAAATGGTATTTGGCCAAAGTTGTTATGGTGATAAAGCCATTGCATGCTAAGTGTGAAGCTTGATGATGATGCATGCAATGATGGATTGTCTACTCTTGAGTAAGATTTTGAGTTTTCTTTTTGTTTAATCATGATTGAAGTTGAAAAGGGGCATGATTGTCATATTCGGCCATGATGCATTCATGAGCATGGTTCATGCTTCTTGCATGTTAGTTAAAATTTGTGTTTTGGATGGCTATGGACACCTTGAAATTCGGCCATGCTCATATATGTATATATATGTTTGCACATGATGTTTTGGTTATGAAGGAAGTGATGAATATGTTTGTTTAAAGAAGAAGATGTTGAAGAATGATTGTGAAATTGCAAGCACATTCGGCCTAGCACACATATGAGTGCTTGATGCTATATTATAAGTTTTGAGCAACAATATGCAAAGCATTAACTAGTAAAATGCATGCTGTTTTTGTGAGGTATTAAGTGCATAATTGGCCTCAACATGTACATGAATATTCGGCCTTGGGTAGCCTATTGAAGGCCTTAGCTTTTCCTTGATGCTCGAATAAATTGTATTGAATTGCTTGATGTAGTATAAAATGTGCATGACCATTGTGTATTCAAGCTAAAGAGTGGCCATATGACCATTTAAACTCCTTGTCATATTCGGCCATAAGCTAGCACAATGAGGTTTTAATAAATTGAATTTGTTTGAATTAGCTCAAGAGCTAAGAGGGCCACAATTGGACTAGGGGAAGGAAAAAGTGATCGAATAGCCGTAAAAACCGTTCGACAACATCCGAGGTAAGTCCTCAAGAAGTGACCTTACTTGAATTATGTGGAATGAAATATGGATGTATTGATTATTGATTTATGTGTGTATGAGTATTCGAATAATACCCGGGCTAAGTCCCGGCGATTATGCTAGTGATTATAATTGTGTTTGAGCCTTAGTAACGAGAATGAAATATGTATGTCCAATGATTATTGATGTATGTGTGCATGAGAAATTGAATGATATCCGGGCTAAGCCCCGAAGACAATTATGCTGGAAATTATATCCGGGTTAAGACCCGAAGGCAATTGTGCTAGTGGCTACATCCGGGCTAAGACCCGAAGGCATTCGTGAGAGACATTCTATCCGGGCTAAGACCCGAAGGCATTTGTGCACGTGGTTATATCCGGTTATATTTCGAAGAATCTTGGGCTGGAGGTGAGTGTTGGCTGCTGTAATAAATTCAATTAGTACGCTCAAAAAGCCAAAAAAAAATAAGGTACGTTTATATGTGCATTGGAAAGTCGACATGTTTGAGCAACATTCGCTCAATCGACTAATGAATTTCAGCTATTGAATTGATCGATACTTTGTGAAAGTATATAATGATGAAGTGTGAAGTAAGAATGACTATGTGAATGAGTATTAATGGAATGATGTATTTGGTTATGTGAATGTATTGCTTTAATTAAAGCTGATTATATTCCTTGAGACTTACTAAGCATAAAATGCTTACCCGTTGCTTTGGCTCTCTGTTTTATAGATTTCGCTCGATAGCAATCGGATTCGGGATCAATAAAGTCGAAGTCATCCACACTATCAACGCCTCTATTTTGGTATAAATTTTGTTTGAACTTTGAAATGGCATGTATAGGACTACCCTTGTTGGTTTAAAAATGTGGTGATGTATATGTATACGGCCATGCGAAAATGGCTCGTAAAAGGAAGCATGAACTTAGACTATTTTTGGTTTGTATGTATATATATGGTGTCATGATGTGATTATGGATTGGAAATGGGAATGTTGGTCACATGATCAGCCATTGGTATGGTTAAAATGATCATATATGAACCTATGTATGGCAAGACTAGTTGGTTCATGGAGACTACAAAATAGGTAAGACCTACCTTAAAACAGAAGCTGCCAGCTGCAGTGACGTGAATGTGAAAAATCACCAAAATTTGTAGGAATGGTATTAAATAGTGAATAAGCTATGTAAATGAACCTTGATGAGTCTATTTTCATATGGAAGAAACGAAATGGTCATAGGAGTTACAGGTTAAGAGATATGAAAGCTATTGTGAGACAGGGTCAGAACGGTTTCTGGGTCCCCTGTCGCAAATTTAAAAATTTACTATAAATTATCCAGAAAGAATTAGGAGTCATGCCTTATATGTACAGATTCCATTTTGAGTCTAGTTTCATTAGAAACAAACGAAACCAGTATAAAAGCCCTGTACAGAGATATATTCAAGTTATAGCGCGCGAAGGCAGAGCAGTTGATCCCTGTAACATGGGCGACTTTAACTAATAAACTGTACCAATTGGCCTGACCAAAAATTCTAGAAATAAATCCATGGATGGATATATGAGTCTAAATTCAGGGAAAATTTTACGAAACCAGTTTCCGAGTTTTGAAACTCGAGATATGATTTTAAAGGCGACGGTGACGCAGTTTTCCATCGATTGGAAATGTCAAATTGGTGGGCAAAACATGTGAACTTGGCTTGTTAACCCCTCGTGTCCGAACACGGCGATGGTCTCGGGTTCGGGTGTTACAATTTTATTGGTATCGAGCCACGGTTTAGTCGATTCTAGGACTACCGTGATGTGTTTGGGGTCTAGCTATACATGCCATTAAATGATGAATCGATAGTGTGGTGATTGCCGACAATTTGACTTTGTGTTTGTTTATAGCAATGGATCCGATCCCAACCGAGCGATAGCTGATGATGTGGAGAGTGTGGCGCTGCTCCGCATGAGGGACAGCGCCGACCTATAACCGACAATCCGAATGATGAGGCTAGGCAAGCCTTTTATAGTGTGATGAGCGAATGGTTTAATCGATACATTCGAACTAACACATTGTTCCACAACCTCCATTCCCGACAAATGCAACCCCGCACCTACAATACCTCCGGTGGTTGACCAAATAAGGTCAAGTAAGCCCCAATCGATAGGATTGAAAACATGGGGCCACTTGAATTTAAGGCTACGGATGATGATGATGCCAAGCGAGCTGAATTTTGGTTGGATAACACTATCCGGTGCTCGATGAGCTATCTGTACACCGATGAGTGCTTAAAGTGTACCATCTCCTTGCTACGTGAGTCCGCCTACTATTGGTGGAGTACTCGACTTACGTGGTACCTAGAGAGCAAGTGACTTGGGAATTCTTTCAAACCGAGTTAGAAAAAATATATCGATCGAGATTCATCGACCAAAAGCGAAGAATTTCTTGATCTTAAGCAAGGTTCTATGTCGATTCTGACTACGAACGAAAATTTGTGAGGCTTAGCCGATCTGCGAGAATGCATTTCGTCCGAAGCTATTATGTAAACGCTTGAGGATGGGCTAAATGATGATATAAGGATGTTCGTTGGCGTTCTCGAAATACGAGAGTTCGTAGTACTTGTTGAGCGAGCTTGTAAAGTCGAAGAGCTTAGAAAGGAGAAACAAAAAGTTGATGTGGGAACAGGAGAATTCGAAAGAGGTCCTCGGAAAGTCTCTTCAACAGCATCGAAGAGATTTTGAGATGATGTGAGCGGTCTAGAGGCGTTTGGGCTTTTCTAGACGAGGACGCGATCGGCCCCTGTGACCACGAGTCACTTCGATCGCATGATGGAGGAAATGATCGCCGAGAGAGGCGAGTGTCTACATTGTGGCAAATGGCATTCGGGGAGCTGTTGGTTTCGTGATCGCTCCTGCTATAAGTGTGGATCGGCCGACCACTTTATGAAGGATTGCCCGAGGATGCATGAACAGAATGTAAGTCAGAGTAGAAACCCGGGTGCTACCACTGCTCAAGGTAGGCCACCTAGAAATATGGGAAATGTCAGTGGCGGTCAGAGAGGATCTAGAGATGCTACCATCAGATCCGAGGCTCGGGCTCCTGCTAGGACTTATGCCATACGCGCACGCGAGGATGCTGCCTCTCCAGATGTCATTACCGGTACTTTCACTCTTTTCAATACTAATGTGATTGCTTTGATTGACCCTGGTTCTACTCATTCTTATATATGTGAAACCTTAGCATCCAGTAAGACTTTGCCTATTGAGTCTACTGAGTTTGTAATTCGGGTGTCAAACCCCTTGGGTCATTACGTGCTTGTCAACAAAGTGTGCAAGAAAAGTCCCCTAGTGTTCCGAGGTTCTTGTTTTCCGGCGGACTTGATGCTTTTGCCGTTCGATGAATTGACGTTATTCTTGGTTTGGATTGGTTGACCATGCGATGCGGTTGTAAATTGCAAAAGCAAGACTATCGATTTGAGTCTGCGAATAACGAGATAATTCGGGTTGAGTCTACGGACTTAAAGGGGTTGCCAGCTGTAATATTAGCAATGTTGGCCCGAAAATATGTAAGAAAAGGGTGTGAAGCGTACCTTGCGTATGTGCTCGATGACAAGGAATCAGAAAAGAAACCCGAATCTGTGCGTGGTTTGTGAATACCCGGATGTTTTCCCTGAAGAATTGCCGGGTTTACCACATTCGGAAATAGAATTTGGCATCAATTGGTACCGGTACCACTCCAATTTCGATAGCTCCGTATCGTATGGCACCAACGAATTAAAGGAGTTGAAAGCTCGGTTGCAAGAATTGGTGGATAGAGGTTTTGCTCACCCGAGTTCTCGCCTTGGGGTGCGCGCCGTATTGTTCGTGAAAAGAAGGATGGAACCATGCGGTGTGCATCGACTATCGTCGACAATAAAGCGACGATAAAGAACAAATATCCGTTACCACGTATCAATGACTTGTTTGATCAACTGAAGGAGCCTCGGTGTTCTCGAAAATAGATTTGAGATCGGGCTATTATCAATTACGAATCCGAGATTGGACGTACCCAAGGCGCCTTGAGCGAGATATGGTCACTATGAGTTCCTAGTGATGCCGTTTGGGCTCACTAATGCCCTACGGTATTTATGGATTTAATGAATCGGATCTTGAGACCATATTTGGATCGATTAGTAGTCGTGTTCATTGATGACATCTTGGTCTATTCAAGAAATGAGACCGAACATCTTTGAACACTGCGGTTAGTCTTTGCAAATTTTACGGGATAAGCAATTATATGCTAAGTTCAGCAAGTGTGAGTTACGGTTAGAGAGGTTAGCTTCTTGGGTCATGTGGTATCTGCATCGGGTATTCGAGTCGACTGAATAAAATTTCAGCCATACTTAATTGGAAGCCTCAGAAATATTCTTGAGGTTCGAGCTTTTTGGGGCTTGCCGAGTTATTACCAAACGATTTGTAAAGGTTTCTCAACGATAGCCACGCCGATGATGGCTACTCCAAAAGGATGTTAAGTTGAATGGACGGAGAAATGTCAAAAAGTTTCGATCAACTGAAAACTTATTTGTTGAAGCCCCAATTTTAGTGCAACCGAATCGGCAAAGAGTTTGTCATCTATAGTGGCGCCTCCCTCCTTGGGTTAGGTTGCGTATTGATGCAAGAAGGTCGAGTTGTGGCCTATCGTCGAGGCAATTAAAGCCACACGAGAAAAATTATCCGACCCATGATCTCGAATTGGCGCCATCGTATTCGCCTTAAAGATTTGGCGACATTACTTATTTGGTGAAAGGTGCCATGTGTACTCGGATCACAAAAGTCTCAAATATTTGATGACCCAAAGAGACTTAAATTTGCGACAAAGGCGTTGGCTCGAGTGTTAAAGGATTACGAGCTGGTCATTGACTATCACCGGGAAAGGCGAATGTGGTTGCGGATGCCTTGAGTCGTAAATCATTATTCGCTTCTGACGATGAATGTGCACTTATCCGTCCGATCCGATAGTGTGTTAGTAGCTGAATTGAAAGCCAAACCACTATTGATACATCAAATTCGAGAAGCTCGAGAAAGTCGACGACGAGTTGGGCGCAAAGCGAAATTTGAGTGTGTTAGAACAAGGACTCGGAATTTCAAATCGATGATGACGATTGTTTGAGGTTCAAAAGTCGTCTGTGTGTTCCAAATAATTGAAACTCATTTCGATAATTACGAATGAAGCCCATTGTAGCCAAATGGCAATCCACCGGGGAATACGAAGATGTACAATGATTTGAAAGCGTCGGTTTTGGTGGCATGGTATGAAGCGAGACATCTCCGACTTTGTTTGAGATGTTTAATATGTCAACAAGTGAAAGCGGAACATCGGTGCCTTGAGATTACTTGACCAATCACGATACCCGAGTGGAAATGAGATCGAGTCACAATGGACTTTGTATCCGGACCGCCATTGTCGACCAAGTAAGAAGGATGCGGTTTGGGTCGTGGTAGATAGATCGACTAAGTCGGCTCACTTTGTCCCGTCGTCGGATTTTTCAATGGACAAACTAGCGAATTATGCGTTTCTCAGTTGTGAGATTACAGGGTGCATATTTCCATCGTGTCGGATAGAGATCCGAGATTTACCTCGCGATTTTAGAAAAAGTTGCAAGAAGCTTTGGGTACCAAGTTGCATTTCAGCACCGCCTTTCACCCCAAACCGATGGTCAATCCGGCGGATAATTCGGATACTTGAGGATATGTTGAGATGTTGCGTCCTCGAGTTTAGTGGTTCATGGGAGCGGTATTTGTCGTTGATTGAATTAAACACAACAACGACTTTCAATCAAGTATTAAGATGGCACCCTACGAGGCTCATGACGGTCGTAAATGCCATACCCCATTGTTTTGGGTGAGCTTGGTGAAAGCAAGATCTTGAGGTGGATTTGATTAAAGATCTTTGAAGAAAGTGAAAGTAATCCGTGAAAGTCGAAGATAGCCTCCGATCGTCGAAGTAAATGCAGCGGATCTGAAGCGTAAGGATATCGAGTATCGGTGGGTGATAAAGTGTTTCTCAAGGTATCGCCTTGGAAAAAGATACTCGATTTGGCCGTAAGGGCAAGGTGAGCCGAGGTTCATTGGGCCATATGAGATATCCGGCGAGTCGGTCCGATGGCATATCGTTTGATTTTGCCCCTGAACTCAAAAGGTTCACGATGTCTTTCATGTTTGATGCTTGACGCTATAGATCCAATCCATCGCACGTGATTAGTCCATCGAAATTGAAATTCAAGCTAATATGAGTTATGAGGAAGAACCGATTAAGTATCCTATCACGAGAAGTGAAAGAGTTGCGAAACAAGCGGGTTCCGCTAGTGAAAGTGTTATGGTTCAAGCACGGGATAGAAGAAGCTACTTGGGAGACCGAGAACTCTATGAAAGAGCGATACCCAACCCTATTTACGGTAAGATTTTCGGGACGAAAATTTCTTAAGTGGGGAGAGTTGTGACAGCCAAAATTGACCCTAGTCGGGATGTGGTTTGGGACCACAAAACCGAGGCATAAAAATAATTTAAAATTTATTTTGATGCCTATGATATGTGTTAATTTGTGTGTGACATTTTTGATGTTTCGATTTAGTGTTATAAATGCGAATTTCACTAGAAAGGACCTAGTAGTGAACTTTGAAAGTATGATGGGTGATGACTAGTTGCTCATGCATGCAAAAATAAAGGATTTGCATGTCAAATTTCCCCCAACATGAAGTGGCGGCCATGGCAAGAGAGGATGGGCAAAACATGTCATGAAACATGTTTTGTTGGTGCATTAGGAGAAATAATAAACAAAGGTGTATGGGTAAGAAAAGAATGAAAAAAAATGTGTGTGAGTGTGGTATTCCCCCCATTGCCGTGAGTTGTAGAGAAAGAAAGAAAAATTTTGTTCATCCTTTCTTTGAGCCAAAACTAAGGAAGAAGGAGGATTTTTGCTTCATGCTTGGTTTGGAAGAGATCTAGAAGGAGATTTGGCTAAGTTTACATCAAGATTAAGGTATGTATGAGGTTGTGTTAGGAGTTTCATGCATGTTTTGGTTGCTAACTTGATGTGCATGTTAGCCATGGCTCAAATCTTTGTTATGCCATGGAAATGGTATTTGGCCAAAGTTGTTATGGTGATAAAGCCATTGCATGCTAAGTGTGAAGCTTGATGATGATGCATGCAATGATGGATTGTCTACTCTTGAGTAAGATTTTGAGTTTTCTTTTTTGTTTAATCATGATTGAAGTTGAAAAGGGGCATGATTGTCATATTCGGCCATGATGCATTCATGAGCATGGTTCATGCTTCTTGCATGTTAGTTAAAATTTGTGTTTTGGATGGCTATGGACACCTTGAAATTCGGCCATGCTCATATATGTATATATATGTTTGCACATGATGTTTTGGTTATGAAGGAAGTGATGAATATGTTTGTTTAAAGAAGAAGATGTTGAAGAATGATTGTGAAATTGCAAGCACATTCGGCCTAGCACACATATGAGTGCTTGATGCTATATTATAAGTTTTGAGCAACAATATGCAAAGCATTAACTAGTAAAATGCATGCTGTTTTTGTGAGGTATTAAGTGCATAATTGGCCTCAACATGTACATGAATATTGACCTTGGGTAGCCTATTGAAGGCCTTAGCTTTTCCTTGATGCTCGAATAAATTGTATTGAATTGCTTGATGTAGTATAAAATGTGCATGACCATTGTGTATTCAAGCTAAAGAGTGGCCATATGACCATTTAAACTCCTTGTCATATTCGGCCATAAGCTAGCACAATGAGGTTTTAATAAATTGAATTTGTTTGAATTAGCTCAAGAGCTAAGAGGGCCACAATTGGACTAGGGAAGGAAAAAGTGATCGAATAGTAGTAAAAACCGTTCGACAACATCCGAGGTAAGTCCTCAAGAAGTGACCTTACTTGAATTATGTGGAATGAAATATGGATGTATTGATTATTGATTTATGTGTGTATGAGTATTGAATAATACCGGGCTAAGTCCCCGGCGATTATGCTAGTGATTATAATTGTGTTTGAGCCTTAGTAACGAGAATGAAATATGTATGTCCAATGATTATTGATGTATGTGTGCATGAGAAATTGAATGATATCCGGGCTAAGCCCCGAAGACAATTATGCTAGAAATTATATCCGGGTTAAGACCGAAGGCAATTGTGCTAGTGGCTACATCGGGCTAAGACCGAAGGCATTCGTGCGAGACATTCTATCCGGGCTAAGACCGAAGGCATTTGTGCTGCGTGGTTATATCCGGTTATATTCGAAGAATCTTGGGCTGGAGGTGAGTGTTGGCTGCTGTAATAAATTCAATTAATGCGCTCAAAAGCCAAAAAAAATAAGAATGCGTTTATATGTGCATTGGAAAGTCGACATGTTTGAGCAACATTCGCTCAATCGACTAATGAATTTCAGCTATTGAATTGATCGATACTTTGTGAAAGTATATAATGATGAAGTGTGAAGTAAGAATGACTATGTGAATGAGTATTAATGGAATGATGTATTTGGTTATGTGAATGTATTGCTTTAATTAAAGCTGATTATATTCCTTGAGACTTACTAAGCATAAAATGCTTACCCGTTGCTTTGGCTCTCTGTTTTATAGATTTAGCTCGATAGCAATCGGATTCGGGATCAATAAAGTCAAAGTCATCCACACTATCAACGCCTCTATTTTGGTATAAATTTTGTTTGAACTTTGAAATGGCATGTATAGGACTACCCTTGTTGGTTTAAAAATGTGGTGATGTATATGTATACTGCCATGCGAAAATGGCTCGTAAAAGGAAGCATGAACTTAGACTATTTTTGGTTTGTATGTATATATATGGTGTCATGATGTGATTATGGATTGGAAATGGGAATGTTGGTCACATGATCAGCCATTGGTATGGTTAAAATGATCATATATGAACCTATGTATGGCAAGACTAGTTGGTTCATGGAGACTACAAAATAGGTAAGACCTACCTTAAAAACAGAAGCTGCCAGCTGCAGTGACGTGAATGTGAAAAATCACCAAAATTTGTAGGAATGGTATTAAATAGTGAATAAGCTATGTAAATGAACCTTGATGAGTCTATTTTCATATGGAAGAAACGAAATGGTCATAGGAGTTACAGGTTAAGAGATATGAAAGCTATTGTGAGACAGGGTCAGAACGGTTTCTGGGTCCCCTGTCGCAAATTTAAAAATTTACTATAAATTATCCAGAAAGAATTAGGAGTCATGCCTTATATGTACAGATTCCATTTTGAGTCTAGTTTCATTAGAAACAAACGAAACCAGTATAAAAGCCCTGTACAGAGATATATTCAAGTTATAGCGCGCGAAGGTCAGAGCAGTCGATCCCTGTAACATGGGCGACTTTAACTAATAAACTGTACCAATTGGCCTGACCAAAAATTCTAGAAATAAATCCATGGATGGATATATGAGTCTAAATTCAGGAAAATTTTACGAAACCAGTTTCGAGTTTTGAAACTCGAGATATGATTTTAAAGGCGACGGTGACGCAGTTTTCCACGATTGGAAATGTCAAATTGGTGGGCAAAACATGTGAACTTGGCTTGTTAACCCCTCGTGTCCGACACCGGCGATGGTCTCGGGTTCGGGGTGTTACATTCTACATGAGGCTCACAGCGGTACTATGTATGTACATCCGGGGAGAAATAAAATGTATAATGATCTAAAAAAGATGTATTGGTGGTCGAGAATGAAACGTGATATATCTAAGTTTGTATCAAGGTGTTTAATATGTCAGCAAGTTAAAGCTAAATGATACATGATATTCGTAACAGGTTTTAAAGATTTATAAATGAGTTCTTGAGACTAACTTATTATCACGATTAAGGCAAGTGTACCTATTGAACAGTAGTATACTTCAGCAAGACCGGATTGTCGAACCCAAAGGAACTACGAGTACTAGTATTTACTTCTTTTTTATTATCTAGCCTAAAATTTAAGAGATTTGGTTGTCTAAACTAATTACTAACTAAGAATGCATAGAAAAAAAAACGTGGGAAAATTCGATTGATTGAGACAATACCTAAGGACAAATCCACCAGACTTCACTTGTTATTTGACTCTGAATCAGACGATTTATTCATTTGACTTGATCCGTAGAAATCCCTAAGTTATCTTATTATCTCTCTCAAGACTAATAACGTCTAACCATAGGTTGATTAATTGAAATCTCTTTCTAGTTAATGCCCTAGTGTTGCATTAACTCGATCTATGGATCCCCTTATTAGGTTCCCCCTAATCCGGCAAAATCTTATCACCCTATCTCTAGGCATGCAATCAACTCCACTTAATTATGACAAATTCACTCTTAGACAGGGTCTAGTCCTCCTCTGAATAAGAGCTTAACTTGAATCAATATCCTAAAATATCAAAACAAGAATTAAGAATACATAATTTAGAACAAGTCAAATATTTATCATACAATTCAGATAATAATAACAAGATTTGTCTTAGGTTTCATTCCCCTTAGGTATTTAGGGGTTTAGTTCATACTTATGAAAGAAAACATCTCAAAAGCATAAAGATAACAAAACATAAGAAAACCCAAAACTCCTGAAGGAACTTGAAGGGAGATCTCCAGTCTTGATGATGAATTCGGCTCTTGAGATGGATCAATTGGCTTTCCTTGAGTAATTCTTTGCTTCCTACTCTGCCTTCCCTTTCCTAAGTGTCTCCTCAAGTGTTTAAATAGGCTTTGGAATGCCTAAGAGCCCTCAAAATTGGCCTTTTTCGAATTGGACTAAACTTGGGTTCGGTAGGGACACGCCCGTGTGACATGTCCGTGTGCGATTATTGAAGGTCGTGGTCAAGGCTGTTAAATGGGCACAGGCGTGTGATCCACCCGTGTAATTCGTGCTTCGATCCTACCAAATTGACACGGCCATGTGACACGCCCGTGTGAGGAAGTCCAAGTCGTGTTATTTTTCCATGTGGGTTCATTTTCTCCGTTTTTGGCCCGTTTCTCGCTCTTTTTACTCTCCTATGCTCTCCTAAGTATAAAACATGAAATTAAAGGATTAAGAGCATCGAATTCACCAAATATCAGGAGAAACCATCCATAAATGCGTTAGACATGGGGTAAAAATATGTATAAATTACGGTTTATCACTGAACATCAGGTACCTTCGGGGTTACTTCAACCAATTACTATACCGAAATGGAAATGGGAAAAAATCACTATGGATTTTGTATCGGGGTTACCGTTGTCTCCGAGGAAAAAAAGATGCTATTTGGGTGATTGTTGACCGATTGACAAAGTTAGCGCACTTTATTCCGGTACGTATGGATTATTCTTTAGATAAACTGGCTGAACTGTACATATCTAAGATTGTTAAGCTACATGGAGTGCCTGTCTCCATTATATCAGATAGAGATCCCCGATTTACGTCTCATTTCTAGGATAAATTGCAAGAAGCCTTGGGTACTCAGTTGTATTTCATCACTGCATTTCATCCTCAGACAGATCGCCAATCTGAGCGTGTAATTTAAGTATTGGAAGATATGCTCTGATGTTGTATACTAGAGTTTGAAGGTAATTGGGAGAGGTATATACCTTTTATTGAATTTGCTTACAATAACACTTACCAGTCTAGTATTAAAATGGCTCCGTATGAAGCTTTGTATGGTAGAAAATGTAGAACACCGTTATATTAAACAGAGCTCAGTGAAAAGAAGATACATGGGGTTGATTTGATGTAGGAAACAGAAAAAAAAAAGTAAAGGTTATTCGGGATAGTTTAAAAGCAGCTTCCGATCGTCAAAAATCATATGCGGATCTTAAATGAAAAGAGATTGAATTTCAGGTCGGTGACAAGGTATTCCTGAAAGTGTCTCCTTGGAAGAAAGTTCTCCTATTCGGTCGAAAGGGTAAATTGAGTCCAAGATTTATCTGGCCATATGAGATCATAGAAAGAATTGGATCGGTCACTTATCGATTGGTATTACCACCCGAACTTGATAGAATCCATAATGTTTTTCATGTGTCTATGCTACGACGATATCAGTCAGATCCTTCACATGTTATTTCTCTGACAGAAGTGGAGATTCAACCGGATATGACTTACAGTGAAGAACCGGTCAAGATATTGGCACAGGAAACAAAGGAGCTTAGAAATAAAAAGATACATTTGGTGAAAGTATTGTGGCAAAAGCACAGGATTGAGGAAGCGACATGGGAACCATAGGATACAATGAGGAAACAACACCCAAACCTCGTTAGTGGTAAGATTTTCGAGGACGAAAATCCTTAAAGGAGGGAGAGTTGTAATGGCCTAAATTCAAGGTTATCAGAACAGTGGTTTCGCAACCACAAATCTGATTTAAAGAGAAATTTATTTTAATATTTTTGCATGAATATTAATATGATAGGAAAATCGTATTAAAATATCGATAGAAAAATTATACCGATTTAGTGGTTAGTTAGAAAAAGGAATTATTGAAGGAATTGGGTAAAAACAAGGTATCGAGACCTTGATCTCGTAAAACCGAGTAGGAAATATTTTTATAAAAATTTATAAAATGTTAGTAATGTGGTATTAAAATTTCGTTAGAAAATTTTAACGTTTGGGTAGGTAATTAAATGAAAAGGACTAAATTGAAAAGGGTGTAAAAGTTATTAGAAGAATTAAATAGCTCAATTATCAAATGAGGAGGGACCTAAAGAGAAAATAAGCCCAAAGGAGATATTTTGGGCGGCATAAGCAGGAGAATTACTGAAATAAGGGAAATATGGGAAAATAACAAAATTTACTAAATAAAAGTAGGACTAATTTGGAATATCTAGAAATCTCTTCATTTTTCTTCATTCTCATTAGCCAAAAACGCCATAGGAGGGTTTTCTAACCTGATATTTCTTAATTTTTGCACCAAGTGAGTTAATCCTTGCCTATTTCTTGTAATTTTTATGTTTCTAAGACTTTTACAACTAGGTCCTACTATTAAATTCATTAGTTTTTGATTTTATGGATGAAATTGAAAGTCACCATGGTTGAGTGTTGTAAGTTTATGATGAAATAGAATGAAATTGAAGCTTTAATTTTTTTATGAGATGATTTTATTAGGTAATTTCAACAGAAATTAATTTTTAGGACCTAATTGTGAAAATGTTTGGAATTAAAGTCTATTGTCAAAACCATCTTTCAAAAATTTTAAATTTAAAAAAACGGGGAATTGACTTTTGGAAAAATGGAAATGGAGTCGCCACTAATCCTTTTTTGTTTAGGTTTGATCGGATCACCTAGAAATTTGGTTATTTTAATAAAATATTTCTTTTTACTAAAACAACGATTTTGGTCTACGTAAATATGATAAAATGAGTTCGGGAGTCAGTTACGTATGAGGAAGGATTAGCACCCTCATTACACCCAAAATTGGTACCAAATCGATTAAATATTGTCCTTATGTTTGAAATTTAAAACTGTTTTTGAAATGTGGTTCCTTTTAATAACATTCGAATAACCCGAGTTGGTCGTCAAAGTCATCTTGTTTTAGAGGAATATAGCATCACATCCAGCACGATAGGTCACGATCCTTTATACCCTCGAAAACACGATAAATTTTGACTTTCAAAAGTTTATAAGTTGAAAGTTACAAAATAATGCCCAATTGTTTAGTCCAACGAAAAACCGAAACTCAGCACAGTAGGGCATGATTCCTCGCATTTCTAGACATCAAACATTGCCCCCTTTTTTAAAGTTTAGAAAATATAAGTGAAATTTTAAAAGGATATCCGATTATTTTTAACAAACGGGAAATTGCAACCCAGCACAATAGGGCACGATTTCCCGAATTGCCAAACATCGAACCTTGCCTTTGTTTTAAGGAATTTTCAATGTACAAATGAAATTTCAAAGGAACATTTAATTATTTAGGCAAACAGAAAATTGAAACCCAGGACAGTTGGGCACGATTCCTTGAGTTCCCAAACATCAACTATTATCTTTGTTTTAGTGAAGCTTCAAATAAACAATTGTCGAACTAGCTCAAAACGTGTTAATTTTACTTGAAATGAGATGGAATAATATAGCACGAATACAATATTATACAAGCAAATGACAATAATGAAAATACGAGTAAACGAATTATAACACACACAATGTCAATAATCACATAACATGTGTCACTTAAATTCCGATATTAACAATCAAAGAAGACAAAATAAAACAATATAAAGCGACTTCAAGTAAATAATGGTTTAAAATAAATAATGTATAAGAACAATTCAAAACGAGTAAGTAAAAAAAGGTCTCAAATAAATAATATATATAAAAAGCTTAAAGTAAATAGTAGTAAAAAGTTTGGAATGAACGATATGTATAAAAACTTTAAATAAATAACATATGAAATAGCTTAAGCTACATAATATATATAAATTTAATATGTAAAAGTTTAAAATAACTAATATGTACATAAAAACATAAAATAAGTAATACACAAAATAATTTAAGATTAGTTTATATGATTTTAAAATAAGTAACAAACATGAAAGTTCGAGATAAACCAAAAGGATGAAATAGCTAAAACAAACAGTATACAAGTTAGTAATGTAAAAATGAATTTTAAAATAAATATCAAAAGAAGAAGATTAAAGTAAGCATATACGAAATAATATACATGACAAAATAACAAAATCAATATATAATAAAACAATATATACATGAAATAATCTTAAATAACAAAGAAATAATAAAACATATTTTCCAAAGAATAAACTATATACGTGATAAATTTGCAAGGAAATACAAATAAATAGATTTAAAAGAAATTATATATGTAAAATAACATGGAACTAATAATGTGTATAAAGTAAAACTAATTTTGTCATAAATCATATATGTATTAATATAAGATTAATTTAAATTAAATATTATACAAAATTTTAAAAACAATATGATATACAAGGTAATTTTAAAATAATAGTTTTATAATTAAAAATAATAATAAATTATTAAAGTAATTTAAAATGTATATTAAAAATAAAAGATGAATGCTAAGCGAATAAAAATAATGAACTATACCAATTAAAATAAAAAAAAACTTAATTGGAATAAAAGCAAATTAAAAGAGATAATTAACAAATAGAATAAACCATTGAAAGGACCAAAGTGCAAGGCGCTCAATTGGAGTGGCGCGCAAAGTTCAGGGCAAAGATGAAAGAAATGGAATAGGATTAAGTTAAAAGTGGTGCAAATAGGAGGGACTGTCCGCATAAATTACCCTTTTAAGATGGAAATGCGCAATTCCAGCCTAACGAGCAGGTCAACACGCGGGTTTCCACCCTCTTAATTGCACCACTCTAAATTTAATATAGCTTTTATTATACATTTATTTTTTAAAAGCTTACAAAACCATTTTTCTAAGCAAAAACCCCCCCAAATTCCTAGCCCTTTCAACTAGGGTTTCAGTCAATAAACTTGCAGCAGCCGAACCACCACCAGATCCAGTGGCCGGCAGCGTAGACGATGGCCTGAACCTACCAACGATGGAGAACTTTCAGCCTTGAGAGAAGAACCTTTGGCATATCTGCAAGATAAGGCTCTCCTCTCTCTTTTTCTTTAAACAAAATTGATTTCTTTGTATTTGATTTTCCCTCCCCTTTATTCGTTTTTTATGCGGTAGATAAATCAAAGAAAACAGAAACTAAATCGAAAGAAAAACGAGATTAAAATCACCTTGTGGAGACTTTTTTCTTTTCAAGCTTTTCTGTATTGATTTTTTTTTTGTTGTGTCTTTCCGTGTCCCAATTACATTCTTTGGCTTTGGCTTTTGTAGCCGAAAGCAAAAATGAAGAAAAAAGAAAAAGAATACAAAAATCTGCTCCTTTTTTGTCTCTATTTTGCTGTTGTCCCTTTTGTTTTCTTGCAGGTAGGGTGCTGGCGTGGCTGGTGGTGTACGAAGGAGCACATGCGATGTGGTACGGTGCGAGGGCTGGCTGCTGAAGTGGAGACGTTGTCCGGTTCTTGGCTGCGGCGCAAAACAAAGGGGGGTGACCTAGGGTTTCTGAAGCTGCTAAAGAGATGGGCCTATTAGGCTTGTTTTGATTTGGGCTCAGGTTTGTTTGTAAATGGGCTATGGGCCATTGTAGTAATTTTGGACTGATGGACTGTTAATAATATTTATTGGGTTTTTGTTTTGGGATTGATTTTCGGTTGTTGGGCCCAGATGGATTTGGCCCATTACATCTATTACTGAAATTCTGGTTCCTAAAGTTATGAAGTAGTTTATAGTGATAGAATAAAGTGTTAATTGAGAAAAATTAGCTCAATTGATAGGCTAATTGAGTAGGGAAGAAATTATTATTTATTAAAAGCTTAGGGGAAAAATGTTAATAAACATTTTACACTAAAACAGTTTTGGACAGCAGCAGTAGGCAAATTTTTAAAAAACACCATAAAGTTTGAAAATCGAATTAGAGGATGTAAAAAATATGAAATTAAATCTTATTGAGTCTAGTTTCTTATAGAAGAAACGGTGTAAGAAATAGAATTGTGAATCATGAGATATAATAAATTTTGTGAGACAATGTCAGAATGATTTCGGGTTCCCCTATTCTGATTTTGGAAAATCATAAAAAAATTGGATACAAATAAGTAAGGGATTAAATTTATATGTTTAAAATTCTTTATGAGTGTATTTTCAATATAAATAAGTTGGAACATCATCGGAATCTCGTACGAGGAGATAATTAATTCTTAGCAAAGAAGGGTCAGAACTATCAGATAGCAGAACAGGGGTAAGTTTTAAAGAATAAACTGTACTTATTGACTAAACCAAAAATTCTAAAAATTTTATGGTAAGAATATATGTGAATTTAGTTTTAGGGAAAATTATCGGATCCTAATTTGGAGTTCTGTAGCAACATTCTCTATAATTTCATTATTATTTATAGTTCATTCAAAGTTGTCTACTTGAGTCATAGTTACTAAATTATTTTTATTTTATATTCATTGATCCTGGACGGAGTCAAATCTTTGATGTCGAATGCATTCTTCCCTGTTGTAGAAGTTTTCATATAGTTCCTGTAGCTAGTCGTAGATGCATATTCTAGCTGCTATCGGATGTATTAAATTGATAATTAAATTTATTTATTTAGATCCAGAAGATTCAAATACGAAGCTAGATCGAGGAAAGGAAAAAGTTCGGGATTAGTAGATTTTTGTATACGAACAAGTATTGAGGTAAGTTCGTGTAACTTGAATTATATTCTTAAATGCTTGAAATATATGTTATTGATGTGAATATAATTTGAATGTTAATTGTATGAAAACTGATGAAACATTGATATATTTGATAAAAAGGGGAAGAAATCCCAGTTGAATGAAAGGAAAATTCGATGGATCTCTGAAAAAGAATTGACGGTAAAAAGGATCTAGCCCAGACGGGTGATCCTATCTTGATATAGTCCTCCCGATGAATATGTGTAAAATGGATTTAGCCCGGACGGGTAATCCGAATTAGGTCTGAATTTAGCCAGATGGTAATTGAGATCAAGCTCATTAGAGTAATTGTCGTTGTAGGGATTTAGCACGATGGTAATCCAGACAATACTCTATGAGTTTATATTACTGAGATTTAGCTGGTGGTAATCCATTTGTAAGGATGAGGTTCGCTGGAGTGTGCTATCTGAAATGGAAATGTGGGCACATGAATATGAATTGACGGACCCGGATTTGTACACTAAAAGTGTACCTCTGAAAATCCATTGAAATTTCGAGAAATTCAACGGGATAAATATGGAAAAATAACAAGGGAATGGAAATCATGGTATTGATGAGCTCATCAATCATGGTATATATTATTGATATATGGAAATTATTATACTAACTTAAATGTTGAGTTTGTGCATGTTAGGGTAATAATGCATTGATGGATATATGAATGTTTATTGCATTGTATTGAAAATATTAGGTAAGTATAATTTAAAACTTGCTTGATTATGCATGTCAAGACCACACCATTTGATTTGATATGTCGAGATGATAAAGCCACTTAGGTTTAACTTACTCACTCTACAAAAGCCTACCTTCATAATTAACCCTTAGTGAATCCCTTTGAACCTAACAGGCCATTAATTAATTTACCCTCAATGTTCACTCATAACCCATTATTGTTGAAATCCCCTAATTTGATCCCTATTTTTGTCGAGATTTGATTTGAATCTTATTCTTTGTTGCAATAATTAAGTTCTATGTTATTTGACTTGTTCTTAAAAAAAAATTATATTTGTCGTTTTTGAGCTTAAAGTATTAATTCCATATTCTGAGAAGAAGCTCACTTGTATTCAACTGATGACTAGTTATTTTTCTAGCTAGGTAATTTTTCAATTCAATCTTGATTCTAACCTTTCCTTTCAGCTTGTGACCACACCCCCTAACCAAAGCCACATTACAGCCCTCTAAAGACCTTTTTGATTGATGTGTCATCTCAGTATATAGTGGTGGAGATTTGATTTTCAAGCAAGCCTATGGTAATAACTTTTCATATTGACTAATGAGTGCTTTATTTAATGTCCTTAAACACCTCGAGTGATTTGAGTGAATCTTCAGTGAGGATGTTAAACTGTGACAGCCCAAAATTGACCCTAGTCGGGATGTGGTTTCGGGACCACAAAACCGAGGCATAAAAATAATTTAAAATTTATTTTGATGCCTATGATATGTGTTAATTTGTGTGTGACATTTTTGATGTTTCGATTTAGTGTTATAAATGTGAATTTCTCTAGAAAGGACCTAGTAGTGAACTTTGAAAGTATGATGGGGAAATGTGTGATGACTAGTTGCTCATGCATGCAAAAATAAGGGATTTGCATGTCAAATTTCCCCCAACATGAAGTGGCCGGCCATGGCAAGAGAGGATGGGCAAAACATGTCATGAAACATGTTTTGTTGGTGCATTAGGGAGAAATAATAAACAAAGGTGTATGGGTAAGAAAAGAATGAAAAAAAATGTGTGTGAGTGTGGTATTCCCCCCATTCCGTGAGTTGTAGAGAAAGAAAGAAAAATTTTGTTCATCCTTTCTTTGAGCCAAAACTAAGGAAGAAGGAGGATTTTGCTCCATTTTTTTGTTTGGAAGAGATCTAGAAGGAGATTTGGCTAAGTTTGCATCAAGATTAAGGTATGTATGAGGTTGTGTTAGGAGTTTCATGCATGTTTTGGTTGCTAACTTGATGTGCATGTTAGCCATGGCTCAAATCTTTGTTATGCCATGGAAATGGTATTTGGCCAAAGTTGTTATGGTGATAAAGCCATTGCATGCTAAGTGTAAAGCTTGATGATGATGCATGCAATGATGGATTGTCTACTCTTGAGTAAGATTTTGAGTTTTCTTTTTGTTTAATCATGATTGAAGTTGAAAAGGAGCATGATTGTCATATTCGGCCATGATGCATTCATAAGCATGGTTCATGCTTCTTGCATGTTAGTTAAAATTTGTGTTTTGGATGGCTATGGACACCTTGAAATTCGGCCATGCTCATATATGTATATATATGTTTGCACATGATGTTTGGTTGTGAACTAAGTGATGAATATGTTGGTTTAAAGAAGAAGATGTTGAAGAATGAATGTGAAATTGCAAGCACATTCGGCCTAGCACACATATGAGTGCTTGATGCTATATTATAAGTTTTGAGCAACAATATGCAAAGCATTAACTAGTAAAATGCATGCTGTTTTGTGAGGTATTAAGTGCATAATTGGCCTCAACATGTACATGAATATTCGGCCTTGGGTAGCCTATTGAAGGCCTTAGCTTTTCCTTGATGCTCGAATAAATTGTATTGAATTGCTTGATGTAGTATAAAATGTGCATGACCATTGTGTATTCAAGCTAAAGAGTGGCCATATGACCATTTAAACTCCTTGTCATATTCGGCCATAAGCTAGCACAATGAGGTTTTAATAGATTGAATTTGTTTGAATTAGCTCAAGAGCTAAGAGGGCCACAATTGGACAAGGGGAAGGAAAAAGTGATCGAATAGCCGTAAAAGCTGTTCGACAACATCCGAGGTAAGTCCTCAAGAAGTGACCTTAATTGAATTATGTGGAATGAAATATGGATGTATTGATTATTGATTTATGTGTGTATGAGTATTCGAATTCTATCCGGGCTAAGACCCAAAGGCATTTGTGCACATGCTTATATCCGGTTATATTCCGAAGAATCTTGGGCTGGAGGTGAGTGTTGGTTGCTGTAATAAATTCAATTAGTACACTCGAGAAGCCCAAAGAATAAGGTACGTTTATATGTGCATTGGAAAGTCGACATGCTTGAGCAACATTCGCTCAATCGACTAATGAATTTCAGTTATTGAATTGATTGATACTTTGTAAAAGTATATAATGATGAAGTGTGAAGTAAGAATGTGTATTAATGAAATGACGCATTTGGCTATGTGAATGTATTGCTGTAATTAGAGTTGATTATATTCCTTGAGACTTACTAAGCATAAAAATGCTTACCCCGTTACTTTGGCTCTCTGTTTTATAGATTTCGCTCGATAGCAATCGGATTCGGGATCAATAAAGTCGAAGTCATCCACACTATCAATGCCTCTATTTTGGTATACATTTTGTTTGAACTTTGAAATGGCATGTATAGGACTACCTTGTTGGTTTAAAATGTGGTGATGTATATGTATACGCCATGCGAAAATGGCTCGTAAAAGGAGGCATGAACTTGGACTATTTTTGGTTTGTATGTATATATATGGTGTCATGATGTGATTATGGATTGGAAATGGGAGTGTTGGTCACATGACCAGCCATTGGTATGGTTAAAATGATCATATATGAACCTATGTATGGCAAGACTAGTTGGTTCATGGAGACTACAAAATAGGTAAGACCTACCTTAAAACAGATGCTGCCAGCTGCAGTGACGTGAATGTGAAAAATCACCAAAATTTGTAGGAATGGTATTAAATAGTGAATAAGCTATTTAAATGAACCTTGATGAGTCTATTTTCATATGGAAGAAACGAAATGGTCATAGGAGTTACATGTTAAGAGATATTAAAGCTATTGTGAGACAGGGCCAGAACGGTTTCTGGGTCCCCTGTCGCAACTTTAAAAATTTACTATAAATTATCCAGAAAGAATTAGGAGTCATGCCTTATATGTACAGATTCCATTTTGAGTCTAGTTTCATTAGAAACAAACGAAACCAGTATAAAAGCCCTGTACAGTGAGATATTCAAGTTGTAACGCGCGAAGGTCAGAGCAGTCAATCCCTGCAACATGGGTGACTTTAACTAATAAACTGTACCAATTGGCCTGACCAAAAATTCTAGAAATAAATCCATGGATGGATACATGAGTCTAAACTCAGGGAAAATTTACGAAACCAGTTTCCGAGTTTTAAAACTCGAGATATGATTTTTAAGGCGACGGTGACGCAGTTTTCCAGCCTGACTGGAAATGCCAAATGGGTGGGCAAAATATGTGAACTTGGCTTGTTAACCCTCGTGTCCGACACGGCGATGGTCTCGGGTTCGGGTGTTACAATTTTATTGAGTATCGAGCCACGGTTTAGTCGATTCTAGGACTACCGTGATGTGTTTGGGGTCTAGCTATACATGCCATTAAATGATGAATCGATAGTGTGGTGATTTACGACAATTTGACTTTGTGTTTGTTTATAGCAATGGATCCGATCCCAACCGAAGCGATAGCTGATGATGTGGAGAGTGTGGCGCTGCTCCGCGCAAGGGACAAGCCGGCGGACTCTCAACCTATGGCCAACAATCCGAATGATGAGGCTAGGCAAGCCTTTTATAGTGTGATGAGCGAATGGTTTAATCAATACATTCGAACTAACACGGTGTTCCACAACCTCCATTCCCGACAAATGCAACCCGCACCTACAATACCTCCGGTGATGACCAAATAAGGTCAAGTAAGCCCCGATCGAGAGGATTGAAAACATGGGGCCACTGAATTTAAGGCTACGGATGATGATGATGCGAAGCGAGCTGAATTTTGGTTGGATAACACTATCCGGGTGCTCGATGAGCTATCCTGTACACCCGATGAGTGCTTAAAGTGTACCATCTCCTTGCTACGTGAGTCCGCCTACTATTGGTGGAGTACTCGACTTCGTGGTACCTAGAGAGCAAGTGACTTGGGAATTCTTTCAAACCGAGTTAGAAAAAATATATCGATCGAGATTCATCGACCAAAAGCGAAGGAATTTCTTGATCTTAAGCAAGGTTCTATGTCGATTCTGACTACAAACAAAAATTTGTGAGGCTTAGCCAGATGCGAGAATGCATTTCGTCAAAGCCATTATGTGTAAGCAACGAGGATGGGCTGAATGATGATATAAGGATTTTCGTTGGCATTCTCGAGATACGAGAGTTCGTAGTACTTGTTGAGCGAGCTTGTAAAGCGAAGAGCTTAGAAAGGAGAAACAAAAAGCTGATGTGGGAACTGGAGAATTCGAAAGAGGTCCTCGGAAAGTCTCTTCAACAAGCATCGAAGAGATTTGAGATGATGCGAGCGGTCTAGAGGCGTTTGGGCTTTTCTAGGCGAGGACGCGATCGACCCCTGTGACCACACGAGTCACTTGATCGTGATGGTGGAAATGATCACCGAGAGAGGCGGAGTGTCCACATTGTGGCAAATGGCATTCGGGAGCTGTTGGTTTCGTGATCACTCCTGCTATAAGTGTGGGTCGGCCGACCACTTTATGAAGAATTGCCCGAGGATGCATGAGCAGAATGTAAGTCGAGTGGAAACCCGGTGCTACCTTTGCTCGAGGTAGGCCACCTAGAAATATGGGCAATGTCGATGGCGGTCGAGAGGATCTAGAGATGCTACCATCGGATCGAGGCTCGTGCTCCTGCAAGGACTTATGCCATCTGGCGCGTGAGGATCTTGCCTCTCCGGATATCATTACGGTACTTTCACTCTTTTCAATACAAATGTGATTGCTTTGATTGACCCTGGTTCTACTCATTCATATATATGTGAAACCTTAGCATCCATGAAGACCTTGCCTATTGAGTCTCTTGAGTTTGTAATTGGTGTCAAACCCTTGGGTCATTACGTGCTTGTCAACAAAGTGTGCAAGAAAAGTCCCCTAGTGTTAGAGGTTCTTGTTTTCCGGCGGACTTGATGCTTTTGCCGTTCGATGAGTTCGACGTTATTCTTGGTTTGGATTGGTTGACCATGCACGATGCGGTTGTAAATTGCAAGAGCAAGACTATCGATTTGAGGAGCGCGAATAACAAGATAATTCGGGTTGAGTCTACGGACTTAAAGGGTTGCCGGTGTAATATCGTGATGTTGGCCCGAAATATGTAAGAAAAGGATGCGGCGTACCTTGTGTACATGCTCGATGACAAGGAATCGAAAAGAAACCCGAATCTGTGCGTGGTTTGTGAATACCGGATGTTTTCCAGAAGAATTGCGGGTTTACCACTGTTCGAGAAATAGAATTTGGCATCGAATTGGTACTGGTACCACTCCAATTCGATAGCTCCGTATTGTATGGCACCAACGGAATTAAAGGAGTTGAAAGCTCGGTTGCAAGAATTAGTGGATAGAGGTTTTGCTCGCAGAGTTTCTCGCCTTGGGTGCGCCCGGTATTGTTCGTGAAAAGAAGGATGGAACCATGCGGTACGTGCATCGACTATCGTCGACTTAATAAAGCGACGATAAAGAACAAATATCCGTTACCACGTATCGATGACTTGTTCGATCAATGAAGGAGCCTCGGTGTTCTCGAAAATAGATTTGAGATCGGGCTATTATCAATTGCGAATCCGAGATTCGGATGTACCCAAGAGCGCCTTGAGCGAGATATGGTCACTATGAGTTCCTAGTGATGCCGTTTGGGCTCACTAATGCCCTGCGGTATTTATGGATTTAATGAATCGGATCTTGGACCATATTTGGATCGATTCGTAGTCGTGTTCATTGATGACATCTTGGTCTATTCAAGAAATGAGACCGAACATCTTTGAACACTGCGGTTAGTCTTTGCAAATTTTACGGGATAAGCAATTATATGCTAAGTTGACAAGTGTGAGTTACGGTTAAGAGAGGTTAGCTTCTTGGGTCATGTGGTATCGCATCGGTATTCGAGTCGGCCGAATAAAATTTCAGCCATACTTAATTGGAAACCTCAGAAATATTCTTGAGGTTCGGAGCTTTTTGAGGCTTGCAGGTTATTACCGACGATTTGTAAAGGTTTCTCAACGATAGCCACGCCGATGACGGCTACTCCAAAAGGATGTTAAGTTGAATGGACGGAGAAATGTCAAAAAGTTTCGATCAATGAAAACTTATTTGGTGAAGCCCCAATTCTAGTGCAACCCGAGTCAAGCAAAGAGTTTGTCATCTATAGCGACGCCTCCCTACTTGGGTTAGGTTGTGTATTGATGCAAGAAGGTCGAGTTGTGGCCTATGCGTCGAGGCAATTAAAGCCACATGAGAAAAATTATCCGACTCATGATCTCGAATTGGCGCCATCGTGTTCGCCTTAAAGATTTGGCGACATTACTTATTTGGTGAAAGGTGCCATGTGTACTCGGATCACAAAAGTCTCAAATATTTGATGACCCAAAGAGACTTAAATCTGCGACAAAGGCGTTGGCTCGGCGGTTAAAGGATTATGAGCTGGTCATTGACTATCACCGGGAAAGGCGAATGTGGTTGCGGATGCCTTGAGTCGTAAATCATTATTCGCTTCTGGCGATGAGCGTGCACTTATGCATTCGATCCGATAGTGTGTTAGTAGCTGAATTGAAAGCCAAACCACTATTGATACATCAAATTCGAGAAGCTCGAGAAAGTCGACGACGAGTTGGCTACAAAAGCGGGTTGAGTGTGTTTGAACAAGGACTCGAATTTCAAATCGATGATGACGATTGTTTGAGGTTCAAAAGTCGTCTGTGTGTTCCAAAGAATTGAACTCATTTCGATAATTCGAATGAAGCCCATTGTAGCCAAATGGCAATCCACCGGGAATACGAAGATGTACAATGATTTGAAAGCGTCGGTTTTGGTGGCATGGTATGAAGCGAGACATCTCCGACTTTGTTTGAGATGTTTAATATGTCAACAAGTGAAAGCGGAACATCGGGTGCCTTGAGGATTACTTGACCAATCACGATACCCGAGTGGAAATGGGATCGAGTCACAATGGACTTTGTATCCGGACCGCCATTGTCGACAAGTAAGAAGGATGCGGTTTGGGTCATGGTAGATAGATTGACTAAGTCGGCCCACTTTGTCCCGTCGTCACGGATTTTTCAATGGAAAAACTAGCGAATTGTACGTTTCTCAGTTGTGAGATTACGGGGTGCCTATTTCCATCGTGTCGGATAGAGATCCGAGATTTACCTCGCGATTTTGGAAAAAGTTGCAAGAAGCTTTGGGTACCAAGTTGCATTCAAGCACCGCCTTTCACCCCAAACCGATGGTCAATCCGGCAGATAATTCGAGATACTTGAGGATATGTTAAGATGTTGCGTCCTCGAGTTTAGTAGTTCATGAGAACGGTATTTGCCGTTGATTGAATTCGCTTACAACAACGACTTTCAATCAAGTATGAAGATGGCACCCTACGAGGCCTTGTACGATTCGTAAATGCCGTACACCATTGTTTTGGTGAGCTCGGTGAAAGCAATATTTTCGGGTGGATTTGATTAGAGATCTTTGAGCGAAAGTGAAAGTAATCCGTGAAAGTCGAAGATAGCCTCCGATCGTCAAAAGTCGTGCAGCGGATCTGAAGCGTAAGGATATCGAGTATCGGTGGGTGATAAAGTGTTTCTCAAGGTATCGCCTTGGAAAAAGATACTCAGATTCGGTAGTAAGGGCAAGCTGAGCCGAGGTTCATTGGGCCATATGAGATATCCGGCGAGTCGGTCCGGTGGCATATCGTTTGATTTTGCCCCCGAACTCAAAAAGGTTCACGATGTCTTTCATGTTTCGATGCTTGACGCTATAGATCCGATCCATCACACGTGATTAGTCCATCGAAATTGAAATTCAAGCTAATATGAGTTATGAGGAAGAAGCGATCCGTATCCTATCACGGAAGTGAAAGAATTGCGAAACAAGCGGGTTACGCTAGTGAAAGTGTTATGGCTCAAGCACGGGATAGAAGAAGCTACTTGGGAGACCGAGAACTCTATGAAAGAGCGATATCCAAACCTATTTACGGTAATATTTTGGGGACGAAAATTTCTTAAGTGGGGAGAGTTGTGACAGCCCAAAATTGACCCTAGTCGGGATGTGGTTTGGGACCACAAAACCGAGGCATAAAAATAATTTAAAATTTATTTTGATGCCTATGATATGTGTTAATTTGTGTGTGACATTTTGATGTTTCGATTTAGTGTTATAAATGTGAATTTCTCTAGAAAGGACCTAGTAGTGAACTTTGAAAGTATGATGGGGAAATGTGTGATGACTAGTTGCTCATGCATGCAAAATAAGGGATTTGCATGTCAAATTTCCCCCAACATGAAGTGGCCGGCCATGGCAAGAGAGGATGGGCAAAACATGTCATGAAACATGTTTTGTTGGTGCATTAGGGAGAAATAATAAACAAAGGTGTATGGGTAAGAAAAGAATGAAAAAAAATGTGTGTGAGTGTGGTATTCCCCCCATTGCAGTGAGTTGTAGAGAAAGAAAGAAAAATTTTGTTCATCCTTTCTTTGAGCCAAAACTAAGGAAGAAGGAGGGATTTTTGCTCCATTTTTTTGTTTGGAAGAGATCTAGAAGGAGATTTGGCTAAGTTTGCATCAAGATTAAGGTATGTATGAGGTTGTGTTAGGAGTTTCATGCATGTTTTGGTTGCTAACTTGATGTGCATGTTAGCCATGGCTCAAATCTTTGTTATGCCATGGAAATGGTATTTGGCCAAAGTTGTTATGGTGATAAAGCCATTGCATGCTAAGTGTAAAGCTTGATGATGATGCATGCAATGATGGATTGTCTACTCTTGAGTAAGATTTTGAGTTTTCTTTTTGTTTAATCATGATTGAAGTTGAAAAGGAGCATGATTGTCATATTCGGCCATGATGCATTCATAAGCATGGTTCATGCTTCTTGCATGTTAGTTAAAATTTGTGTTTTGGATGGCTATGGACACCTTGAAATTCGGCCATGCTCATATATGTATATATATGTTTGCACATGATGTTTGGTTGTGAACTAAGTGATGAATATGTTGGTTTAAAGAAGAAGATGTTGAAGAATGAATGTGAAATTGCAAGCACATTCGGCCTAGCACACATATGAGTGCTTGATGCTATATTATAAGTTTTGAGCAACAATATGCAAAGCATTAACTAGTAAAATGCATGCTGTTTTTGTGAGGTATTAAGTGCATAATTGGCCTCAACATGTACATGAATATTCGGCCTTGGGTAGCCTATTGAAGGCCTTAGCTTTTCCTTGATGCTCGAATAAATTGTATTGAATTGCTTGATGTAGTATAAAATGTGCATGACCATTGTGTATTCAAGCTAAAGAGTGGCCATATGACCATTTAAACTCCTTGTCATATTCGGCCATAAGCTAGCACAATGAGGTTTTAATAGATTGAATTTGTTTGAATTAGCTCAAGAGCTAAAAGGGCCACAATTGGACAAGGTGAAGGAAAAAGTGATCGAATAGCCGTAAAAGCCGTTCGACAACATCCGAGGTAAGTCCTCAAGAAGTGACCTTAATTGAATTATGTGGAATGAAATATGGATGTATTGATTATTGATTTATGTGTGTATGAGTATTGAATTCTACCGGGCTAAGTCCGAAGGCGATTATGCTAATGATTATAATTGTGTTTGAGCCTTAGTAACGAAAATGAAATATGTATGTCCAATGATTATTGATGTATGTGTGCATGAGAAATTGAATTCTATCCGGGCTAAGCCCCGAAGACAATTATGCTGGAAATTATATCCGGGTTAAGACCCGAAGGCAATTGTGCTAGTGGCTATATCCGGGCTAAGACCGAAGGCATTAAATGCGAGTCATTCTATCCGGGCTAAGACCGAAGGCATTTGTGCACATGCTTATATCCGGTTATATTCGAAGAATCTTGGGCTGGAGGTGAGTGTTGGTTGCTGTAATAAATTCAATTAGTACACTCGAGAAGCCCAAAGAATAAGGTGCGTTTATATGTGCATTGGAAAGTCGACATGCTTGAGCAACATTCGCTCAATCGACTAATGAATTTCAGTTATTGAATTGATTGATACTTTGTGAAAGTATATAATGATGAAGTGTGAAGTAAGAATATGTATTAATGAAATGATGCATTTGGCTATGTGAATGTATTGCTGTAATTAGAGTTGATTATATTCCTTGAGACTTACTAAGCATAAAATGCTTACCCGTTACTTTGGCTCTCTGTTTTATAGATTTATTTCGATAGCAATCGGATTCGGGATCAATAAAGTCGAAGTCATCCACACTATCAACGCCTCTATTTTGGTATAAATTTTGTTTGAACTTTGAAATGGCATGTATAGGACTACCCCTTGTTGGTTTAAAAATGTGGTGATGTATATGTATACGGCCATGCGAAAATGGCTCGTAAAAGGAGGCATGAACTTGGACTATTTTTGGTTTGTATGTATATATATGGTGTCATGATGTGATTATGGATTGGAAGTGGGAGTGTTGGTCACATGACCAGCCATTGGTATGGTTAAAATGATCATATATGAACCTATGTATGGCAAGACTAGTTGGTTCATGGAGACTACAAAATAGGTAAGACCTACCTTAAAAACAGATGCTGCCAGCTGCAGTGACGTGAATGTGAAAAATCACCAAAATTTGTAGGAATGGTATTAAATAGTGAATAAGCTATGTAAATGAACCTTGATGAGTCTATTTTCATATGGAAGAAACGAAATGGTCATAGGAGTTACATGTTAAGAGATATTAAAGCTATTGTGAGACAGGGCCAGAACGGTTTCTGGGTCCCCTGTCGCAACTTTAAAAATTTACTATAAATTATCCAGAAATAATTAGGAGTCATGCATTATATGTACAGATTCCATTTTGAGTATAGTTTCATTAGAAACAAACGGCACCAGTATTAAAGTCCTGTACAGTGAGATATTCAAGTTGTAACGCGCGAAGGTCAGAGCAGTCGATCCCTGCAACATGGGTGACTTTAACTAATAAACTGTACCAATTGGCCTGACCAAAAATTCTAGAAAAAAATACATGGATGGATACATGAGTCTAAATTCAGGGAAAATTTACGAAACCAGTTTCTGAGTTTTAAAACTCGAGATATGATTTTTAAGGCGACGGTGACGCAGTTTTCCAGCCTGACTGGAAATGCCAAATGGGTGGGCAAAATATGTGAACTTGGCTTGTTAACCCCTCGTGTCCGACACCGGCGATGGTCTCGGGTTCGGGGTGTTACATAAACTCTGTGATATTTTGATCAAAGGTAATCACTTAGATGAGGGGAGACACCTATGTTTTCGTGATAAAATGCTCAACTTGGAATGTTTGAAACTTTGATGTACTTTTAGTTGAATTTTCAATGTACGAATACTCATGGATTATTTTGAGATATTATTGATAGGGATTATAAATTGAGAAGAATTTATTTTGATTGTGAGTTGAGGATTTTGCTTGAGGACAAGCAAAAGCTTAAGTTTGGGGGTATTTGATAAACCGTAATTTATAAAAAATTTTATCCCATGCTTAGCACATTTATGGATGATTTCTCCTTAGATTTGGTGAATTCGATGCTCCTAATTCTTTAATTTCATGTTTTATACTTAAGTGAGCATAGGAGAGTAAAAAGAGCGAGAAACGGTGTAACACCCTTAAACCGTATCCATCGCCGAAACAGGGTTTCAAAGCATTACCAAAATTTACAGATCATTTAACAGAAATTTCGCTTCACACAACATTTATACCTGTAATTAATCAAATTTAATCATAGTGTCCCTTATGTGAGCCATCGAGGCTCAAAATATATATCGGGACTTAACCGAAAACTCGAAAAAATTTTCGAAAATATTTAAAATTTTTCAACACTACAGGGGTCACTCATGAAGCTATATTCATCAATTTACAAGGTGAATAAATCCACAACATCACTTATACATATCATCTCTAACTTAGTAAGATTTTAAAAAATTTTAACTCTTCATAGTTTCTTTATTTTCATATGTATCTCTTTACTTTCCACACTCATTCCTTATGTATAACACACCGATCATAAGCATACTGTAACACCCCCTAATCCCAAACCGTCACCAAAATAGGGTTACGAGGCATTACTGGACTTATACACTAGAATTTATACAAAATCGAGTCATAGATTTTCATTCCAAATCAAAACCTTTCAAATTTCATCTTAAAGTCCCTAATATGGGCCTACGGGGCCCAATATATGTTTTAGAAGTGATTCAGAACTAAATTGGCAACTTTAGAAATTTTTCCTTGAAGATAGGGGCACACACCCGTGTGGCCTGGGACATGCCAGTGTGGCCTAGGACATGGCCGTGGGGCCAGGCCGTGGGCAGATCTGACTTGCACACACGGCCGTGAGAACAGCCCATGTGAATAAACAGAGAACCACACGGCCTGAGCACACGCCCATGTGACTTGGCCGTGTGAAAACATAATTTTTTACCATTTTTAAGCTATTTTCACAAGCTAAACACATCTAATTCATGTCCAAACATTTACTAATAGTTCTTAAGTCAAATATCATTCATTATGCCATTCAAGCTTAGCAAATATTCATTCATTCACTTCAATACCTCTTAAGAATTATGTACCACAATTCATATCAAAATTATACAACATTATCATACTAGTCAAACACATGTAAGTTTAACTTCCAAAATATGCATATTTCATACCATGCTTCAACAACTTTCATATTTATACACTATCATGTACAAAATAACACCTTAACAACCTAGGTACATGCCATTTTACCAAAAGAAAAGTATTCACCACTTTGAGTCCAGGATTGGCTTGGGTGCTGAGTCATTAACTTTCTTTCGTACCTAATCCTGCACATGAAAAATAAACCGTACGCTGAGTATACACTCAGTGATATTTCTATAAACTAATGCTTAAAACATTAGTAAGCTATGTATATACATTGTAACTAAACTTTTTACTTTCATAATCTTTATAGCTTCATCACTTACCTTTAACTTATAGCTCTTAAATATATTTAAACAATTCTTTATATACTTCTCATATCATTCAATATCTTTCAATACTTGTATAACAGTCACAGTCACAGTCACATAATCAATAGTAGTCAGTCTTTGTCTTTAGTACTTTCAATTACCCATATTAACATAACTCGGACCTGGACGGATACACGGATCCAACCCACACACCGAGTATAATGTACAGTGTTTCATCGGCCGAAACCAGAATACACCGTAGGGTAATAACGATATGATATGATCACGATCGGTACAAAGTACCTATTCGGAACAAATTCGGAATAGTCACAGTAGTCGACATATATAGTGTCTCATTGACACACAGTCGGAATATCCCTGAACACTTTCAATCCTATGGCATGTCAATTATATCCGGCTAGCCCGACACTGTTAATAGGGTATTTGAATCATTTCATTTTGGAACAAAAAATAGTAACAATTTCTATCACATCATTTATCATACATACTAACCATATAAAAATAACAATTACAATTACTAAATTATTAAGCATAGTTTATAGAAATAGAAACCGAAATTCTTGAGTTTATTCGATATCCTCATTCACTTTTTCCTTCCCCTTTTTTGATGACGTTTCCAGTGCTACGTTAGCTACATAAAATTTAACATTTAAAATTATCAATGCAAGCTATTTAATAACACATTCTTTTATTTCCATGTAACTTTTACTATATTTCCAATTAAGTCCTTCCACCATAACCATTCTGTTTCTTCAAATAACCTTATAGTTTTCATTTTATACCTACTTTAAACAAGTTTCAACTCTTAATATTCAATATAAAACATCAATTCTACAATTTAAACAATCTAATCCTTACTATAACAAAACTTATAATTCATTTTCCCACTTTTAACTTGAATTTCTATCAATTAAACCAATAATTTATCAATTCATACAACTTAATTAACATCTAAAAATTCATTAACTTTCTAAATTTCAACATAACTCAAATAATATTTCTTCCTAGGATTCCATAGACACCAAAATTACAAGAAAAGGGACTAAATTGACTTACCACTTGAACTTCAAACATCAAAACCCTATTTTTTCCTTTCTTTTTCTTTCTCTTTTTCTTTCTTTCTTTCCCTGCTCTGTTTCGTCCCTTTCTCCTTTCCTTTTCTTTATGTTTTATTTCTTTTATTTTCTTTATTCTTTTATTATTATAACATATATATTATTATATTATTAAATTAGTATAATTATTATTTCTTATTTAATAAGTAAATACATATTTATACATACATTTGTACCAATTAAAATAATACAAATGTATTCATACATACAACACACTTGTCTCCTAAGGCTTATTTGCTAATTTAGTCCCTTGACTTTTCTATAGTTTATAATTAAACTTTTACTCTTTATTCAATCTAGTCCTTTCACTAACTTAGCCTTAATTCAAGCTAATTCACTTAACCAAAGTCTAATTAACTAAACTACGAGCTTTGTAAATATTTCTAATAAATATTTACAAATTCATTTCGCGGAAATTATGACCCGAAAATTTAAATTTTTTTTTTATGACCTTAAAATTTGGGTCGTTACGCATACTATATCATTATAACCACAAGCTAGTGCAATTGAACATAACTCTTTTCAATTAATCATATGATAAGCCATTTCATAAGTTATTGCGTAACTTAAAACTTGCCACTCTCTCACGATCACAAGTATGTTTTCATTTGAGCACTTGCCCTTTCAACACATCATATAAATAAACATATTACCATTTAACTAATAGCTTGGCACTTGTCTAAGCATCAACAGTAACACTTGTTAGCATACTTAAACATAGTCATATAAATTCAACATAGATAAACTTATTTTCTCATCATATTACACTTGAGTTTATTGCTCATCTCAACATACATAGTTTCCTTGTAGCAACATATCAAAGATAATCACATTTTTACATGTCATGATACCTATCATTCTTTTGTTGTTTCTTTATAAACATATATCATTCATTCAGGATTTTAAACGTATCAATTTAAGCCCCTAATTATTTGTATCCAATTTTTGATGATTTTCCAAAGTCAGAACAGGGGAACCCGAAATCAATCTGACCTTGTCTAACTAAATTTGTTATATCTCACAATTTACTATTTCATTGCTTACATCATTTCTTCTATAAAAAACTAGACTCAGTAAAATTTAATTTCATATTTTATTCAACTTCTAATTTAATTTCCACAATTTTTGGTGATTTTTCAAAGTTAGACCACTACTGTTGTCCAAAATTATTTTAGTGCAAGATATTAATTACCATGTTTATAACACCCTTATTTTCTTTCTCTACACTATTTCTCATCATTTCCTCTTGTTTTCTCTTCACTAACATATCAAGAACATAGGACCAAATGTAAGGAAACTCTACATTAACATCAATCCCATGTTTTTTCAATAATATCAAACTTAAAAATATATTGAAATCATGAGGTTCTTACCTTGTTCTATTGATTTCAATCTTCATATTGATTTTCTCTCTCCTTCAGCTTCCATTTCTTGAATCCAACTTGATATTCTAACTTTCCATAGTCTCCTTAACATTTTTCTCTCTTGGTAGCTATGGAAATTCTTTTGATTTCTAGGTAAAAATAGTAAATTTTTGGTGGAAGTACTAAATTGTAAAGAAAAGAAAACTTTCTTTCTTTTCTTCTCTTCTAACATTTGCATGTGTGGAAAGATGATTAGAATTCTTCATCTTTCCTTCCTTATATACTAAATAAACAATAATAAAATAATAATAAATATCTCATTAAAATATTAATAAAATAATATTTATCTAATTAATTAATTTAAAATATCATCAACATAATCATTACATTCTAGAATTCTCTCTCTTACTAATTGACCATTTTTCCCTTCATGATCTTTTAGAATTCCATCCTTGAGTCATCACTTAATTTGGTAAAATTTCCATTTAGTTCCTCGTAATTTTTCACCTATTCAATTTGGTCCTAATTCATCCATTTTCCTTAGTTTCTAGATCATTCCACCCTTAAAATATTTTCACTATTGGTCCTTCAAATTTTTCATATTTACACTTTAACCCCTCAAATTTTGAGTATTTACTCTTATGCAACAAGACTTTTCTCATCTTTACAATTTAGTCCTTTCTTGAATTAATATATCATAATATACTTCCCAAGGTTGACACAACTCAAAATTTTCCTTTTTGTCACTTTATTTTCTTATTTTACTATATCAAGGATAATATCTTACTGTAAAAATTTTCAGGGTATTACAAACGGGCCGAAAACGGAGAAAATGGACCCACGTAGGAAATCAACACGGCCTGGACTTCTTCATACGGGCGTGTCACATGGTCGTGTCCATTTGGCAGGATCGAAGCACGACTTACATGGGTAGACTACACGTCCGTGCCTATTCAACAGCCTTGACCACCGGTTGGAGTAATCGTACACGGGTGTGTCCCTGTCGAGCCCAAGTATAGTCCTAATCGGAAAAGGCCATTTTTGATGGCTCTTAGGCATTCTAAAGCCTATTTAAACACCTGAGGAGGCACTTAGAAGAGACACACGGAGTAGGAGGCAAGGAATTACTCAAGAGAAGCCGATTGGTCCATCTCAGAAGCCTGATTCATCGTCAAGACTAAAGATCTCCCTTCAATTTCCATTTAGGGTTTTGGGTTTTCTTTATGTTTTGTATTCATTATTCTTCTAAGATATTTTCTTTTATAATTATGAACTAAACCCCCTAAATAGCTAAGGGGAATGAAACCTAAGACGGATCTTGTTATTATTATTTGAATTGTATGATAAATATTTGACTTGTTCTTAATTATGTGTTCTTGATTCTTGTTTAATATTCCTGGATATTGATTCAAGTTAATGCGCTTATTCAGAGGAGAAAAAGTCCCTGTCTAAGAGTAAATTTTTCGTAATTAAGCGGAGTTGATTGCACGCCTAGAGATAGGGTGACAAGATTTTGCCGGATTAGGGTGAAACCTAAAAAGGGAGTCCATATATCGAGTTAATGCAATAGTAGGTGTTAATTAGAAAGAGATTTCAATTAATCAACCTAGGGTTAGACATTATTAGTCTCGAAAGAGATAATAATATAACTTAGGGATTTCTACGGATCAAGTCAAATGAATAAATCGTCTGATTCAGAGTCAAATAACAAGTGAAGTCTAGGTGGATTTTTCCTTGGGTATTGTCTTAATTAATCGAGTTTTCCCAAAAGTTTTTTCCCAATTTTATCTCTGTGCACCCTTAGTTTAGTTAAATAGTTTAGATAAACAAATCCCTTAATTTTTAGGCTAGATAATAAAAAGAAAGTAATTACTAGTACTCTTGGTTCCTTTAGGTTTGACAATTCGGTCTTGCTAAAGCTATACTACTGTTCGATAGGTACACTTGCCTTCATCGTGATAATAGTTAGTTTCAAGAACGATTAATTATAAATTTTTAAAACCTGTCGCGAATATCACGTATCAGCTTAATAAGCACAAAGTGCTTACCCTGTTTCCTTTTCCCCTGTTTTGTAGTGTTAAGAGCTCGGAGGTCGGATTCGGTCGGAGACACATCACACTATCAACTTCAAGATTTCGATTTATAAAGAAACTTTATTTTGGAAAGCAATGGCATGTATAAGCTAATAAAGTAAATGTTAATATGAAATGAATGTAAGGTCAGCCATTGGTATGGCTAACAAATCTTGGTTTTGGTAGGTGATGAGGTTATCGTATAAATATGCATGAATCTATCTTGAAAATATGTTGAACTAGATTGGTTGATGAGGATTGGTCTCAGTTTAAAATTTGCAGGGAAGGTTAGATGTCTATAAAGGGGCTATATTGAGTAAAAAAAAATTTAATTCCTAAACTCTAGTAATGCCTCATACCTTATTTTGGAAACGAATACGGGTAGGAGGTGTTACACCTCACACTTTAGTTGACACATTGTCCTTAATGTGTAGTCCATACAAAGGTAAGGAAAGAAGTTACACGATTGATTGTGGTTGCTCCATTTGCTAATGGTAGGAGCTTCCTTACTTTTTATCTTGTGAAGTTTTAATTGTTTATGTCTCCTTCGTGTTGGGTTCCTATATAATAAACTTAAACAAAATTAAATAAAATCAAAGATATACTTTTGAATTCTACTCTTATAAAGTTTAAGTCAAAATTATCCAAAAATTAGTGCAAGTTTAAACAAAATAAAAATGGTCAATCATCCTCCTCACCATCCTAATTTGGTGTTTGCCTCATCTCCATCGAAGCTTTGCCCTTTCCTTTAGCACATGTTTGGTGAGAGTTCCCACCCATTGAATGCACATAACGTGTTGGGTTACGCATGACAGGCCCCTTTGGTGTAGAAAATTGCAGTTGGAATGTCGTTTCATATTCATCCTCCGTCCAAAGATACTCTTGAGCAGCACCTTCCTCCTCAAGATTAGCCCCTTTATCCTGATGAGTCAGAGTCAACCTAAACATATCCGAGGGATAATTCAGAGTGCGTAACTCATTCATTTTTGCAAATTCTTGGATTATCGGGCCTATTTCTTGCATCCTTCTTATCATCCCATCGAGTTTCACTTTTATGTTCCCATGTGCTCCATTCCTATCCTTCGATTGATCTCTCTATTTGAGTGATGCTGGCATGTCTATTTTATTCTTCCTCCTTTGATTCTATTCTGTAATTTTTTTTCATTGAAGTCCAATGTATTGGGTGTATAAGGTGTCGTCAATGATGTTTCTGGTTGGCTTCAGAAACTATTCGGTTTCACTCATTGGCACTTCTTCCTGGTGACATAATATTGTCACAAGATGGGGAAAGAAGAATCCAACTTTTTGGCTCTGTATGCACCGTTTCATTTCTAGAAAGATCCAGCACCCTACACAAATTTATTTTCGTTGTAGGATACCATATAACAAGACAGCTTGAAACATATTAACATTAGAGACATTCAATAAGGGTGCAATTCTAGTGCCAATAAATTGCATCCACATTTTAGCAACAGGAAACATAGTAGCCTGATTAAAATTTAAGTGAAGCTCAGTGTCTGGTCTATAGTTCCAACTACCCCTACCTTTGGTTAAATACTTTATAACATCTTTCATGTAAATATTTTGGAATTTATCTATATCCGTATTATCAATAAACCTTTAAACCCACAGGTGTCATTAGGGGAGATTGGAACATCTTCCACCTGTACTTCAACACCAGGTATCACTATATTATAGCCTCACTTAATCATTTGGTCCTCAAGGGATGCATAAAATTCTTGCACTACAAGTATATTTGCATTATTCATGGGAGTAATGCATAACTGCTCCCATTAATGGTAACAGACCAAAGTCCAGATTTCTTTGCAATGTATCATCTAAGGTTCGAACCCTCTTTCCTGGATTAGTGGTCTCCCTTGGGACTCAAGAGAATATTTTTCTATGTTGGCATTATGAAATCGTACAGGGTCAGACACAAAGGGTGTTTCTTAAACATGAGTTCTCTTGTTCTTTCTAGGAGGCACATTATAAACAACATTTCCAACAAAGATATAAACAGTAATCAATAAAATAGTAGAAAAGGTTGAGAATACTTTAACTTCAACTTTTGTTGGACTTGTGTGCACTTGCCTCTTTGTTTTGTTGTTGACAACTCCTTCTAATGTAGTCTTCCTAGAATTTGGAATAAAGGATTTAGGATTTTTGGGAGAAAAGGGGCTTTAAGGATGAAGGGTTTTGAAGAGGTTTTGGAAGTGTTTAAATGTTAGAATGGGGTTAGATTGAATTAAAGGGATATTTTTATGTTTAAAAAGATTGTTCTTAAGGTTAAAAACTGGGTAAAATCATGATTATTTCGCCAGGTCGGGTTGACCCTAAAAAAAATTGTAGCGATGTCACGATACAAGGGTTCAGTGTCGCGACATCCCTAACAAACTAATGATGTCCCAACATCGCGGTTCAATATTGCGACACACCTTGCAGTTTTGAAATTCTAAGAAAACTGTCTTCTATGTCTCGACACATAAGAGTGATGTCGCGACTCTGAAATGATTTTTGCAAATCTTCGTTGCTTACTATGTTATCGTGACACAAGGTACTCATGTCGCAACATGGACCCTGTTTTCCCAAAATTTGGTCTTTAGAATGCTTCGAGTGCTTGTTAAACCTATTTTTTCACATACTTGTAATATGTTAACAATTTGGTTAGTAAAATATATAGTTGTACAGTTAGTAATAATCAATCAATGGAAAGATGTTAGGTCCTTCTGCTGGACTCCGAGAAAGAAAGATTCGATATGGGTGATTGTTGATAGATTGACAAAGTCAGCACACTTTATTCGGTCGAATAGATTTTTCACTTAATAAGTTAGCGAATTGTATGTGTCGAGATTGTGAGACTACATGGAGTTCAATATCTATCATTTCGGACCGGGATCCGAGGTTTACTTCAAGATTTTGGAATAAATTGCAAGAAGCCTTAGGCACCAGATTGAATTTTAGTCTGACATTTCATCCTCAAACAGATGGACGATCGAGCAAGTGATTCAAATTTTAGAAGATATGTTAAGATGTTGTATACTCGAGTTTGGTGACAGTTGGGAAAGGTATTTACTGGTTGGTGAGTTTGCTTACAACAATAGCTATCAGTCTAGTATAAAAATGACACCATTTGAGGCTCTTTATGGTAGAAAATGCAAGACTCCATTGTGTTGGTGCGAATTGAGTGAATCAAAAATAGTTGGGGTTGATTTGATTCGAGAAACCAAGAGAAAGTCCGGATTATTCGATATAGTCTAAAAGTCGCTTGGATCGTCGAAGTCATATGCGGATTTAAACGAAGAGACATAGAATATGCGTTGGGTGATCGAGTATTTTAAAAGTTTCACCATGGAAAAGGGTGTTACGATTTGGTAAAAAGGAAAATTAAGTCCGAGATTCATAGGGCCATATGAAATTGTGGAAAGGGTTGGTCCGTGGCTTATCGTTTGGCTTTACCTCCGGAACTTGAGAAGATTCATAATGTGTTTCATGTGTCTATGCTAAAGCGGTATAGGTCGATCCTTCACACGTAATTCCCCATCTGAAATTGAGCTTCAACCGGATATGACTTATTCGGAAGAACTAGTGAAGATTTTGGCTCGTGAAGTTAAGGAATTGCGGAACAAAAGAGTACCATTGGTTAAAGTATTATGGCATCGACATGGTATGGAGGAGGCAACACTGGGAAGCAGAGGAGTCAATAAGATCACGATGTCCGAATCTATTTTCAGTAACAAATTTGAGGACGAAATTTTTAAAGGGAGGAGAGTTATAACGGCCTAATTTTCAGTGGTGTCGGAAATGGTGATTTGAGATCACTAAATTCGACAAACAAGATTGAACAAGATAGTAATTTAATATTTATGAGTCAAGTAAGAATTTAGAAGAATTTGTGAAATGGTGAAATTAGTGAATTAAAAGAATTTATTAGGTCAAGCGGGTCAAAAATGAGGTATCGAGACCTCAAAGTTGAAAATCGAGCTATAAATATTTTATAAATATTTATGGAGTGTCATTGAGTTAGTATTAAAGTTTAGTTAGAAAATTTTAACGTTTGGATGGCTAATTAATTGAAAATGATTAAATTGAAAATAGCACAAAATTTGTTAAATTGTGAGTAAATAGCTTAAGTATTTAAAAGATGGATTTAAAGAGCAATTAGACCCAAAGGTTAATGGCTGGACGGTTTGGGTATGAAATAAGCAAGAAAACAATGTGAACAAGGGCAAAATTGGAAATAGATAAAAGTTAATAGTTAAATAATGATGTAATTGAAAAATCTAGACATTTTCTTCATAATTTCTCAGCCAAAACGCCATAGAAGGTCTGGAGAAAGCTGGTTTTCATATTTTTACATCATGTGAGTCTAATTCTTGCTTTTTCTTGATAATTTTATGTTTTTATGACTTTTACAATTAGGTCCACTTGTAGAATTCATTAGTTTTTATTTTATGGGTGAAATTGGAAGTTACCCTGGATGGATAAGGGAATTTTATGATGAATTATTATGAAATTTAAGTTCTAATTTAATATTAAGGTGGTTTTATTAAGTGATTTTGATAGGAAATGATATTTAGGACCTAATTGTGAAAAAGTTGTGAATTGAAGGTTGCTGTTGAAATTCAGAATATAAAAGGTTTTGAAATAGTTTATAATGATAAAATAAAGTGTTAATTGAGAAAAATTAGTTCAATTGATGGGTGAATTGAGTAGGGACTAAATTGTGAAGCTGTAAATTTTGGGGTAAAAGTGCAATTTCGAAATTTGAACAGCATAAATTGTGAAGTGAAATAGAAATCAAATAAATGCTAATGAGTAGAAATATTTTATATTATAGATCAAGAATCCAAAGAAGAACGAGGAAAAGAAAAGTTGCGGAATAGTCCCAAAATTTCAATATCTTCTACAAATTAGCGGGTAAGTTCATATGGTTGAAATTAGATGTTTATTTGTGAATGATTGAAGTATATAATGTGTTATTATATACGAATTTGTTGTGGGATTGTGTAGATTTTGTTAATGAAAGAATAAATGTGGAAATGCAAATTAGGAAAACGCAGGATTGAGTACGTTAAGTATCGTGGCGTGTGATGAATTGATGGATAAGACCATGGTTGTTCCATGGCAAAGTGTGAAATGTAGGTATGGTATCATCCATACTGAGTTGTGAAATGTAGGTATGGTATTATCCATCTTGAAGTGTGAAATGTAGGTATGGTATTATCAAATCCATCTTGAGTTAAGAAATGTAGGTATGGCATTTCCCATACCGAGTTAAAAAATGTAGGTATGGTATTTCAATGAGGAAAACCATACTGAGTTGTGAATCGTGGCATTGAGCAACGGCGTACTCAATTTCGTAAGCCGTTTCCTAATTTGATTATAAGAAATAAAGAGAAGTGATCCAAATGAAAGAGATTGAGTAGTTATTCTTGTTGAGCTCAACTATGTGAATTATTATAACAATGGTTGTGAATCGCAGGAAACTTTAGTAAATGTTTTGGTATTGTTTGGAAATATTATGTTTGGTAAGCATTACTTTTAACCTATGAACTTACTAAGCTTCAATAAGCTTACTTGTGTGTGTTTAATATTTTATGTAGATTGACTTGAAGTGAAGTGGGTAGATCGGATCAACACAACAAAGCACACTATCCAGATCAATTCCGGTAGCTTTTGTTTTATGTTTGAAGATTTATATGGCATGTATAGAGTTTGAATGAATTGAAGTAAAGATGTTATAAACTAGTTAACAATATTTGTACTAAAATAGTTTTCGGTAAGTAGCAGTAGTTTGACTTTGAAAATCACTAAAAATAGTAGAAATGGAATTAAATAATGAATAAATTATGGAATCGAATCTCGATGAGTCTATTTTCATATGGAAGAAGAAAAACAGGTATATGAGCTATATTTTATGAGATGTTTAAATTTTTGTGAAACAGGGCCAGAGCAATTTCTGGATCCCCTGTTCTGACTTTGGAAATTCACCATAAATTTTACAAAGATAATTAGAAGTCATACTTTATATGTAAAGATTCCTTATTGAGTCTAGTTTTATTAGAGACAAACGGCATAGTCATTGAAGCTCTGTACAGAGAGATATCTGATTCGTAATACACAAAGGTCAGAGTAGTCAAACCCTGAAACAGGGAGATTTTAAATAATAAACTGTACTAATTGGCTTGACCAAAAATTCTAGAAAAAAATTGGTAAGTAGATATATGAGTATAAATTCAGAGAAAATTTACGGATTTGGATTTCAAGTTTTATAACTCGAGATATGAATTATTTAGCAACTATGACACAGTTGGACAGCTTGTCTGGAAAGTGTGATATAAATTGTTTGAATTGTTTAAGTGCTCAAATAAGTTTAGTAATGCCTCGTGCTCGACTCCAGCGACGGTCTCGGGTAAAGGGGGCGTTACATTTATTCAGTCAATATGCACCAAGTTGTTCCTTGTAATTTGTTTCTATCTATATTAGTCCAACACCCATCATGCCATTCTATTCGCCTTTTGTTGTCTTTTTCTTTAAATTTACCTTTCCGGCCTACTTTAAAGATCGACAACTCTTTTCGTAGGTCATAACTATTGATGATTTGCAAAGCCATATACCCATACGACTGGTTTACTTGGTATTTAGCATTCATGCTTTGGAAAAAATTTGAGGAATATGGTTCACAACTGTTGCCTGTGGTGTTTATATCCTTTTCATTGATCAGGTATGGCTTTTCAGGAGAATTTCTTAATGAGATCGATAGAGTAATTGAGAAAAAATATTGTATTGTGCTACTGAAATTTTGTCTCACGGGCTTTTAAATTTATTCATTAGCCTGCAAATAATTCCCATGTTACACTACTTAAGAGCCGAAGTTACCATCCCATTACCCAAAAGAGCTTTGTAGATAGTGAGTTGCCCCTTGAGCTCCACAATTTGTTCCTTCAAAGTTGTTATCGTGGCTTTGAAAGCATTATTCCTCTCAATCAACTTCTCAGTCTAGTCATCTATAGAGGCATTGAGGGTCTCTTTCATCTCTACCATATAGTCTCTGAGTTGTTCTCTCATCGAGTCCAACTCATCAGTGCATCCCTCAACTACTTCAAGTATGTCATTCACACTACTCATGGCTTCCTCAAGATTGGTCGCCCGACCTTCCAAAGTCAACACAATATCCCTCGATCAGCTATTTTTCCTGAACCTCCCATGGGTCTCCATCGGGACATTTTGTTCATTTCCTCCTTTTGTCATCTCAATTGGCACCTTCGAACACTGCCTCGAATACAAACTATCACAAGGCTAGAACTTAAGTCTGGCAAACCGTGTGGCCTTAAGCAATTTCTTGGGTTCAAATTCGCCTAAGTGGAAGTAAAGTAAAGTGGAAGCAAACTTGAAAAAGAATAAGTCATGAACAAACAAAAAAGCCAAAAAAAAATAGCACACACCAAGTGTTTGAATAAATTCTCTCAAAATATTCTTTAACTTAAGAATAAAATGATTACACATGAAGAGGAAAAGTTTTATTTATTGTTGACATCCCCTAGATCTAACGGTATCGATCGAATTACATCAATGGCTGAGATTAGTTCCCGTTTACAATGAGTGAGTCCTATAAGATTTAAATTCTATACATGTTTATCCTTTAGGATTTATAATAATTATCCTGGTAAAATATAATTTACTGGAGTGTTTACATTTCAACCAGGATCCAAGTAGATGGAGTTAGACTTGTCGGGCAGAACGAACCAAGGGAACATGAAAGCTCTGAAATATGTACATCAGTTGCTAGATCCTTTGCGCTGCCCATGACAATTAGATGTCCTTAATTACTCACTTTCAATTTTGACATAGATTAAATTTCCCTTTTTTTGAAGGGATTAATTTTCTCAATTTCAGTCGATTGAGTCTTACTTTGATTGGCATCGGTATTGTTGCCAATGTAGAAAGACGTGGGCTCGAGTACGTTGAAGCACATTATACTCCTATTTATGGGTTGGGGGGAAGCTATGGGTAATGCTAGGCATCGTGTTAAAAAGAGCAAATATAAACAGAATCTATAATGAAATTATTTTAAATATATATATATCAATTTCAAAATTGAGAGGAAATGAAAAGGTGTTTTTACATGTAGAGATAAAAAAATTTGTTTGTTTATTATTGCTGGGCTAAATCTATGCCCAAACAAATAAAGCCCCGGTGAGACCCAATCGACCTACTCAAGCCTTTAAATTTTTGAATAAAAAAGGGGGGAAAATACGAACCCTAAAATTAAACAAAGGCTATTGCCTCCTTTGAAGCTCTTCTTCCAATTTTGGTGCTGCCAATCTGAAAGGCAAGGCTGAAGGTGCTGTGTTTCTCTTATTGCTGCTGCTGTCTCATACCATTCGCTATCGATTTGCTTCAGGTTCTTTTAGTTCATTTGCAATTTTAGGGTACAAAATTTGAGAGAGAATGAGGATGATAATTTACTTTTGAAATCGTTTAATTAGTAATTGTACAGAGCTTGAGAGAGAATAAAGATGATAGTTTAATTGGTTTAATTACCCAATCGACAAAAGGGTCGGTGTACAATTTTCACATGCCTCGTTACAAAGATGATCTGGCCGCGGTTCGCGCCTCCACAGTCTGTGACGAATCCAGGTCAATCCTTTCCTTGTTCACTTACCAATTGTCTCCTAGTTGAAGAATTCAACTTCTTTTTTATTTCACCAATAATCATCAAAAAGCCCTAAAATTGAAACAGTTGAAGTTGAAAACTATCTTGCCACAAACACAAATTTATCCCCGAAAAGGAAATATTGTTCAGAGATATTTGATTGTGAGAAACGTTCCCGCGTTGGGATGTGGGGATGATTTGTTGAAACTCTTTGCTAATTACGGAGATGTTGAAGAGTAAGTTCTCTCTTTTCCTTTCCATTTTTCATTATTTTAAGAAAACTTTTGATGATGCTTATGCCCCCACTTTGTTTTGCCTTTCAGATGTAAACCAATGGATGCAGAAGATTGTAAGCAATTTACTGATGTTTATTGGATCGAATTTCAACTCATTAGCAATGCCAGGTTACTTTTCTAACATTTTCTATCAATAACTATGACACTGTTTCATGTACTTAAGTCAACAATATACCTCTGTTGGAAAGCTAATTTGAATAGGCAACCATACAAATTGGTGAAAACTGAGTATATATTTTGTTAACCATTTACCCCGTTAGGTTTGCGAAGAGAAAATAGGACGATTTTGTGTTCTTGGGGAATCATTTGCAGGTCTCATTTTTCTTGTTTTCTTAAGAAATATGAGATATGAGTTTATATAGACTCATAATTCATTTGCAGTTTGTTCCTAGACAATGTGAGATTGTTTACTCTTTTAACTAACAATATAAAATTAAATGTTACACTTAATTCTTACAAAGTAAAGACAACTTTGTACAACATTAAACTCTAGCAAAATATATTTTGTTACCTTTAAATGCTATCTTTTTTGTTTGATATTGTTCAGATTATACTTTGAGGAGATTGGTCATTGGACAACTAATTGTTATCTTTAAATTATTTTTGGGATAATTCGGGTAAATAATTCATGTTATTTATTTTATAACTTTTTTATTTTCTTTCAATTTTTATCATGAAAATTTTATACATTCCTACCATATTTGTGTTATTTTTCGTTTTATAATCATGTATTAATTTATATTTAAAATATTATTTACACTTGCAAATTTTTATCTTTTTTTACAATAAAAAAATAAAAATATTCTCATAATTTTTTTTTTGTAAATATGTAAATTTATTTAAGTAATTTTCTTGATTGATTTAGTCTCAACTCGACACTAAATTTACATTATTCTTTTATTTTATTTTTATAGGAAGAGAGTAGAGTTGTTTGATGTTTGAATCTAAAATCATGTGTTAATAAAAGATTAAATAATAATACAATAATATCTATAATTATTGACAAAATAATATCTATATTTAACATATTCAAAAATAAAAACTAAAATATGCGTCACTATTATCTCTATTAATTTTACACTTTAATATCTATATATAAAATATTGTGTGTAAGTTTGTCTGTCTTTTTTATTGGACTTTTTTACAATGATAATATTTGTATAAGAGTTTATAATGTTTTATTTTGTTAGAGTTTAATGTTGTACAAAGTTTTTTCTTTAATTTTTAAAAATTAAGTGTAGCATTTAATCTTATGTTGTTAGTTAAAAGAGTAAGCAATCTCACATTGTCTAGTAACAAACTACAAATGGTGGATTATGAGTCTATATAGATCCATATCTCACATTACTTTAGAAAGGGAAATGAGACTTTGGGTCTATATAAAGACCTGTTTTGTAAGTTTTATTTTCACAAGAGGTGGCACCAAAAAAATAAAAAAAGATATTAGGGCGGAAAGCACTTCCAGCTAGAAGCGTTTTTCTGTCAATATGCTTGAAGTGTTTTTGTTATTTCAGCCTAGTCCCATAATTTTGAAAAAATACAGCCTAATCCAGTAATTATTTTTTAACAAATGGCATTTTTGGGAAATTTACTCCCAAGGATAAGTCAGAAGGAAAGAAATCCTTGCAAGATTGAATTGTGTGCTTATATATTACTCTAAAACTTAGCTTTTTGAAAAAAACAATTCCATGTTTCAAATAGGAACTGCTTTCTAGTTGTGATTATATATTCTCATGCAAGGGTAAAAGTATTATGGATGCTCCTGTATTAAAAGTGGGATTGCATTTTGGCCACTGTACTCAAAAAATAGACAAATTAGTCCATACATTAGAGCAAATTGGTCTTTTTATTAAAAATTTTACCCATTTATACTGTTAAAAATTAGTTCCTGTACTTCTGTAGGAGTTACACTGGACATGTCACATGTTAATGTTTTGTTATTTTTTCAGCCATGCTAGATTTTAGCCGTACAAAGATCTAAAGGGCAAAATGTAATCTGACTTCTAGTACAGGGGCTTTCATGGTACTTTTACCCTCATGCATGTTATGTTGTGATATCAGCTCAAAGATCTAAAGGGATCCAGTTCATCACATGCTCTCTTCCAAGGAGGCAGCTCAATTGCTTTCTGCTTCATTTCAGCATATTCCTGATCAGAAAAATTATCATCAGAGGTAGTACACTGTTCAAATTCATGTTGTTATTGTCATCATTGTTTCCTTTTTGCATTCTGTCTAAATAAACTATGGTTTTTCCTCTACATAGGGATGCTGGAGATTCAGAGTTCAAGTCTCACAGTAACAATGCTCAAATAACAAGAGTGTCATCTGACAAGGTGTGGAATACTTTCTCCAGATTTTACTCCTTTAAGTTAAACTTCTTTGCTTTCTTCTTCTTATTTATTACGTATAGAGGAATACATAGAGTTGTACATGGTAAAATAAGAAAATTTATACATAGTTGCGGAATTTGTGTGATAAATATTTTCTTTATGCTGATATTGGAATTGCTTTCAGGACTGCTTCCCTTCCCAGTCAATGAATCAGACGGTTAAAACAGTCCGGGCCAAACTCAATAAGGTAGGTGATAAATCTCTGAACTGCATGATTGCCTTCTTTTGAGAAATATTTTTAGTAGTTATGTTAAAATTTTCCTCTTTTTTTTACCTATTCTCTACAATTGTTTGTTTTAGATTCAGTCAGACACTGAACATTTGCAAGCTGGACTACACCCAAGAAAACAAGAGTAGACAATAGAAGAAAAATATGATCAAACCTTACTTTTAGGGGTGGATAGAAAAAGCATGTGTAATTATCTGTTTGGCATTGAAATGTCTACTAATGAGGCTGAAACTTGATTCTATTTCTCCTTTTTATTTTTTTCCGAAGTGTGATGTTTAGCACGTTGACCTTCAAGGAATTTCTAACTATTTTGAAAAACTTAGAAAAACAACAGTCATATATCTGTATGTGACACTTAAAAATTACGAGAAATGTAGCTTAGATTTGGTAAATTACAATCCCAAGAAGGAAATTCAGGGTCTTGTCTGTTTGCCCTTCGAATAGGGTGCTATTATTGGTCTGGAATCACGACGAATGTATTTAAACTCGACTTAACTTTTTTTTCGGTATCCAAAACCACTGATATATCACATTTTATTAACTCATAAGCATCTCCTTACTATAACACCCCTTGTACCATTGTGGTTTTAGGGTGGAAACTAAATTATCTTATTATGAAAATAACACTATTATTTCATCCAAAACTTGTTATAAATTTTTTTCACCCACGTCTGCCATAATGTAATAATATATAGAATTATTTTGTGATTTTTTTTAAATAAGGAAAGAAAGTGACTTTCTTCATCACGGCTTGCTCGACTCAGCGACAACTTGCTATGTTTTAAAATGTACTATTAAAACAACAACTCCATAAAGCAAGTGGCTAAAATTGGATTTAAGTTTGCCACTGACATGTCCCTCGCAAAAATTTCTAACGTACCAAAACAAATGTAACTATTGACTAATAAAATATGATTTAATTACATTAAATATGAAAAAAAATGAATATCACAGATGAAATGTGAAACATGTTGAGAACCATTTGTAGCTTAGAGAATCATATTGAGATACGCTTGGACAGGCATATATCGAAGCACCAACTCAGGTCCGGTCTTCAGACCAATTGATCGAACAAGTTCCAGCAAGGTCCTAGAGCGGATCACCCCAAAAACATGAAAAAGTCAGCACTCGGCGTGCAGGTAGCAAGCCCCGGAATGCATGGATGATGGATCAAACAAAAACAAGGAATGCAAGCTCACAAGTCGCAACATATTAAGAGTGAATTGAAGCACCTGGTTCTAAATTAATGGATGCAACTTCAAATGATGGATTTAATATCATATGCAAGTGATATAAGAACAAGCTCAAGCAATGAAAATGCAATGCAATGCAATGACTTACGTATATTGCAAGGACAAAAAAAGGGTATTAGATCAAAAATCAATTCCGATCATCCATTTCGGCATTTAACAAGGAAAGTTCCAATGGAGGAAGAATCAACATATTCAGATCAGAGAAGGCTTATATATGTATTTCTTTTATTGTTTCATACTAGTAAATCAACAGGTACAATCTGGCTGAAAGACAAACCGGAATAAATGGAAGAAAATGGGACAAAACACGAAGCATACCTGACAACAACTCACAACTTTGCCAGAGCCATTACAGAATAAAATCTATATCCTTAATGTATGATACACTTACAACTATATCCCGAGATCTAAGTTTACGTCTCACTCAAATACTGCCCTAGAAAGGTATCTCAAGACTCGAGCCTTAAGCCCTTACCGCAAAATCCCTTGTCATCATCGCTAATTCTAAATTTAATTCTCCAAAAGGGGTACTGCGGTTAGCTCTAGATAACCAACTTCCATGAAAGTGTATTAAGACGGGAGATGTGCAGAGCAGATCACCTGCTTCGCAAGATTGTCTTTAGTTGCCGTATTGTGGTAACCCAAAATAATTTTCTAGGTAGCAATTCCTGAACCAAGAGAAAATTTGATTTGGTAAGTAATTCAATTGAAACATAACTTATGAAATGCCAGTAAATGAATGAATCATTTGGTGGTTATGTTCCAGATTGTCTATCAACCTGAAAGATCATATAAACAGAGGAATTTGTTGCCAATTTTAAGACTTATTCCTATCGAAACTTAGCTACAAGATCCCTCGTATGAAAGGTTTTAAGGTTCTTTATTCGCTCAAGCTCAAAACTATAGAAAGATCTTAGGATGCATGTAAACAAGTCTTACCACTATTTGCTTGTCTTCTATTAACACTATAACCACCGATATAACCAGGAGAACTTTTACGCAGAACACCAGAAGTGGCACTATCAAGTCCATACCCAAAGGAACCAGAACCATCTTGCTCGGACATTGATGATCCCCTAGTGGCATCCCTGTAAACCGAAGCACTGCCGTAAAGATCCGCAAAGGCTCCATCATAACCACCACTTGATGCAGCATATGCTGATGTTGGTGTCAAATTGGTCCCACTGTTTCTTCCATACCCTGTTGTCCCCAACCCAAAGCTGTTATCGCCGCTTCCATAGCCAAATTCCACACTATTTCTAGAAACATTATTCCCCTCACCTTGACTGGAAATTGCGGAAGAACCCCAATTAATTCCACCGTTTCCAGAAGCATTTTCTCCAATAGTACCACTTCCAGATCCAACATACGGACTGGAACTAGAAGCATTTGTGTTATAATCAAGTCCCCCATTTCCCCAAAGGGTCCTGGTCACTGAGCTGAAAAAGGAAGTATTACCTCCACTACTTCCATCATTCCCGATAGGACTACAAAATCTATTTGTATTACCAACATAGTACGGGCTCAATCCTCGTCTATAGCTCATATTACTACTAAGACTTGCACTATTGCCAAAACTCGGGTTTAACTTAGGCTCAATGTTCATGCCCATTGCATAACCAGAACATAAAGGAGGAACCCTGTTTCGGCCATTAGTAACTGGACTGAATCTCGCATCTACCCTAAGTCCATAGCCTCCGACATTGCTTGGACTATATCCCTGAGTGTAACCATTAAGAAAGTTGTTGACCCTATTCAGATCATAGTTATATCCAGAAATGGGACTATGACTAGGACTAGGCGATAACTCTTTGGGAACTGCTCGCTTAACCTCGACCATTTTACCATTCAGTTCATGGAAATTTTTTAGCAACACCTTGTCCACCGCCTCTTCTGAATCATAAGTGATGAACCCGAAACCCCTAGGCCTTTGTGTGTTTTGATCATACATCACTACAACATCTGTGATATTCCCGAATTGATCAAAATACTTCTTGAAATCACTCTCCGTAACTGTAGATGCTAAACCTCCTACGAAAATCTTTCTTGTGTTGCCTGGACCAGGTGAACCATGGATGCTACTAGTGCTTCTACTCATAACGTTCTGGTCATCCCTAGGAACCGCCTTTTTTGCTTCAACCTGAACATAAGTAACTCGATGGTGAAAACAAAACTTAAACATTGCAAACTCTTTCAACTCAATGTAACTAACAAACTAACAAAACTACTCTAGCTGACATCATTGCAAAGTAGGTTCATAACCACAATAAGGTATTTTCATTTTCTCATATTGCTTCAATAATCCAATAGCATTAATTCATAGTAGATTGCACAACAATGATACACAAATGGTGTGTTTATAGATCAACAACTCACTATCCTGCCATCAATGCTGTGTTTCTCCTTGACTACTCTCTCAGCAACTATGGGGTCAGCAAAAACAACGAAACCAAAACCACGAGCACGCCCAGTGGTCCGATCCTTCATGATCACTGCCTCTATCACTTCACCAAAAGTATTGAAATACTCTTTGAGATGCCCTTCATTGGTGTCCCAAGATATCCCACCAATAAATAGCTTCCCATTCTCAAACATCTTTTTTTTTTTCTACATTGCATAAAAAAAAATAGTTCCATTAACACAACGTCCGAACTAAGCAAATTCATTATAGGATCCAATGCAAGACATTAAAATAAAAATAAAAAACCAATACCAAAAATATTCTTTTTTCTGTGAATCAAATTAATAATAACACATCAAATGTATGCATTTAATTGGCTATATATACTAATCCAATTCAGTACCTTTATTTTATACAAAAATGATTTTTTTCTCTCTGATTCAAAATTTGGAAACAAACAGATCTTTCCACGATCAATCAACCGAACAAAACCCAGAATTTAACTTCACCTGGAATTCAGAAATGTAAACGAAAAAATCCCAAAAAACCAAATAATAATAATAATAAGCTACCCAGATAGATGATCAATCGATACAGCTTTAAATTTTTTCTGGGAAAAATCCAGATTCAGCAATGACCCAATAATCAAAACACAACCCAAGTGCCAAATCTGGCCAAAAATAAAAAATAAAAAGCTAAGATCTGAGAGGAGGCACAATAAGAAAAAGATAAGAGGAGGTTAATTTCATCCTCCTCTTCTAATTTGCCTTCCCTCTTTCAAATGATATCGTTCCCTTTATTCTTTCAACTGTACCCTTTTTCTTATAAAAAGTTTCAATCTTTCTCTTTTTTTTCCCCTTTTTTATACCCAAAATTGCAAATTCAGTTATAGATACTTATACAAATTTGTAGTGAACAAGCTTTTATTTAGAGAGAAAGATGGAACATATGGGGATATTGTAGAGAGAGAAATTAAGACAAGCCTGATTTTGTTTCTTTGAATTTGTCTTTAAAATGAAAAGGTTGTTTTTTTTAAAAAAAAATAGGTAAAAGTAAGAGCTATAATTAGTTTATAAAGTCTTTCAATTAGAATGTAAATTGTATTTTAATTTATCAATTTAAAATAAATAAATTAATTTTTATATTAGATTAAAAAGTAAATTAATTTTTCTCTTTAAAATTTTATTTATTTGTACTATTAAAATTTGACATGATTGATAGAATAAATAGACAATGATATGTGATGTGCTGCGTGTACCTCATGTTAAAGCACAAGTATCACTTTTTAACAATATAAATAGATAAAATTTTTAACAGAAAGATAAATATGCTCTTTGATCTAATGTACAAGAACTAATTTATCTAACTTTTTATAGGATAAAATGTAATCTAACTCCTAGTACAATGACCTCCATAGTATTTTTTTACTAATTTGATTCTTGTGAATAAAAAAAATTACTGAGAGAATTAGCCCTTTCCTTATCTTTAATGTCAGTTTTGTTGTACATGTTTAATATTTGTAACTCTAATGTTATTTTTAAGATTCAAACATGTCCTCTCTCTTTAAAGAATGTAATTTATCTTGTCATTACATTTTAACACTTATTAGTGAGAAAATTGACTCTTAAAATATAGTTTGACTGGACTCTATTTTGAATTTGGTTGGACAAAAAATTTTGTTAGAGGGATGAAATAAAATTAAAATTTTTAAGGGCAAATATAAAATTTTAATTTAAAATATACTATAAGTCTTTGTACTTTTAGTAAATTTATAATTTAATTCTTCTACTTTTAGATTTTAAAATTCAGATTTAACTATTAGCACTATTAAAATTATTTTGCTAAATTTAAGTTCATTATTACATCGTCATTCAATTACATTGCTATCAAATAATTTTATTTTATTTTAAATTATCACATCAATACATTTAACAAAAAATTTAACAACATTAATAATTAGAGTTGAATTTTAAAATTTGGAAAGTAGATATCTGAAATTCTGAAAAAAAAATATAAAGACTAAATTCTAAATTAATGAAAACTACAAAGACTTCTAACATATTTTAACCTAAATTTTATATTAAAAGAATCTAGATTGAAATGTAATTTTAACATATCATTTTAGAGTTTATAAAATGTATTATCAAAGTATAATAACAAATACATGTTAGAAATTACAAAATATAATTAAGTCAATATAAATAATCCAAACTAAAACAGACCTAGACATGACAATACCACATGATGTGACTTGAATATGAATCACAAAGAACCAAAACCTCAAAAATAGAATGCCTCAGTTCGCAATGTTTATTTATTTATTTATTGTTATTTTGTTACGATGATTGTATTGTATTGCATTGGGTAAAAAGATCTTTCTAGATCCTCTTTAATTTTGATATTGAATAAATTGATCCCTCTCAAAAAAAATTGCTCTATCAATTTCAAAAGTAAGCAAATAAGAATAATTAATCTCAACGTTAATGTTTTTCGTCAAATTTACATAAATTTGATTGATATAATAATAAATTTAGCTCTCATAATTTACAGTCTATTAAAGTGGTCATGATTTAACAAATTTAGTCCACAAATATTTTTGTAAATGTGTAAATGTTGAAGCAAAATTTATTAAAAAAATTTAGAATTAAGAAAAATTAACAAAATATATAAATATTTAGAACTAAATATGTTAGATTAATAGTGTGATTAATTGTCGGAGCGTTATTACCTATTGCATTGCATGCATGAATATCATGCCGTTTTCAATTGGTTTAATCATCATCACTGTAAACAATAATTTTAATTGCAAATTTATGACCAACCAATTCCATAAGAAAATTCAATTGGTTCGTATAATGATTCGTACAAGAATTTATGATCTCCCTTATTCGAAAATAAAATCGCAACATTTTTTTTTTTTAATTAAAGCTAAGAAAGATGAACATCTCTGAATCTCTTGAATTCAATTGCTTGTGGAACAAGGTATAAACACATATCTGCAATTTTTATAACCTGCAAGGTAAATTATAAGAAAAGGGGTTATTAGTTATTACCAAAACTTAAACATATCAATTAAGCTCACTGGGATCAAGTTCAGTAACCATGGCAGCTCCTCTGAAATTGCAAGAACCACCTTTGTGCTTGAATTTTTTGTAGTAATCATTGAATGCATAAGAAGCATGGTTTTAGGGAAATAACAAGGCTGGTTCATTTGGATCTTACTGCAATCAGCACCACCACCACCACAAGCCCAATCCATGTCTGCCTTCAACTCATAATCAACATGTACACACAAATTCAACACCATACATATATACATACATACAAATGGTGCCTGGTTTTTGAGGAACTAGTAGCAGAAGAAGCAATATCCTTATGGCCAAGAGTGAGATTATTTTTGGGCTTTTAGAAATAGTTCACCCAATGAAATATCTCAAGACCCACAAGCAGTAAATTACCCTTATACACTGAAAAATAATTCTGAAGTCACAACCATAAATTTCGGAAGGCAACCGTGAATTGTAAAAAGAAAATAAAAGACAAACGTAAAGTCCTTTTTTAGGGTTTCGTCCCTTTGCAAGAATAGAAGATAAGGTAGTAGGAGCCATGTGATGATGTGAAGTACATGGATGTATGGCCTTTTCATGATGGTGGCTATAGTTCTTCAACTTTTTTATTTGATAACAGAAATGTTAACCACTGCTCATTGTTTCTGATTAAAGTAACATTTAATAAATATTCTTTGGCTAAATTACATCATTAGTCACTAAATTATGGGTATTTTTTTTATTTTAGTTATTTAACTAAAAAATTACAATTTGATTACTGAATTCTTTGAAACTTTTTATTTAAGTCACTGAACTATTTAAAAGTTTTTATTTAAATAATTTGGTTGTTAAGTTTGGCCTAACCATCGATGAGTAGAAAAACATACATTAGTTCCAGTGGCTGACTGTCAGTTTTAGAGATTGGAGAAAAAGATTATTTGTATTTTGGTTCACAAATTATTGACGTCCAAAGTTGTTTCATAAAATAAAAAAACTAAATTGTAAAAGAGATGAAAAATCGAGCTTTCAAGTGGTACAAACAATACAAACAGAGAAAACCATATCAAATTGATTTTAACAATCCAATTACTTAAATAAAAACTTTTAAATAATTCAGAGATCAAATTATAACTTCTTTTAGTTATGTTACCAAAACAAAAATTTGCCCCATTGAACATCAATAACTTAATTTACTCATATTTTTTATTAATTTATTAGCATTATTTAAATAATAAATAAATAATACAAACCCGTACTTACGAGTATTAAACAAATTTGACATTGAATATTAAATTAAAAGCCTTAAATAATATAGATTTTTCATTTTCTTTAAAATACATGGGCACAAGAATATGATACTTCAAATACAGGCACAGCTCAAGTGAAACAGTTGAAAAAATGTCGGCTGTGCTTTATACCAAATACAACAGTTCCTTACATCCTTAATATGGAAATTCTCTTTACAATTAAAAAAAAAACTATTAATAATTGTTCATCAACCCTTGAAAACTTACCTTTCCAAAAAGCCCTAAACCTCAAAATAAAAGGGAAAAAAGGGAATGGAACAGATTCTCACCACTCAATAAAATTCTTGTTCAAAAACTTGAAAACATAAAAAATGGGGGTACGGGGGGTGCATAAGCTTTAGGGTATGGAAAAAGAAAAATGATAAAGGACCATATTGCAAGAGAGACCTGCACATCCTTATCTTCACTAACATTTAATGGTCAATAACAGGTACAAGAAAACTGGATCATTTATGCTTCTCATCAACACCTAGCAAAACAGAAGATACTACTACTATTGACAAGTTTTTGGTTTTTTTTTCTGTTTTTTTTTGTTTTTCTGATGACCTCGAACGATTTGCACTCTTTTAACTCTGGCCACTGATATATCTTCTTGATGTTCTCCTCCATTCAAACCTATTGGAGTTTCCCAAAAATACCCCAAGATTGGACATTGAATGTCTTGGTTGGTTGGTTTTAAAAAAAAAAAAGATGTTTTGTTCCTCTTTTTTTTTTTTTTTTTCAATAGTTACTGGGCCAGTTCATCTGTGCATGTTGAGGCTGCCGATAAACACCAGCAGCAGATCCCCCCATGTTAACAGCTCCGGCCATAGTTTGAGCTTGTTGTAGAAGAGGATGAACGGCTGCTGCTGTTGCTGCTTGTGGATGATATATACCAGCAAAGGAGCCAGGCACAACCTGTGTTGGAGCAAAAGTTACATTCTGACCTTGAGGGGCAAGGTTATAGAATGAACTTGCTGGTAGGCTGGATATGTCTCGCCCGGGGGGAGCAATCCATACAGCTGAACCTTCACTCTGCAAGGAAGTAATAGGTTAAACAATCATCTTAGAAAGGAAAGATTGTTTGCGAAAAAGAAAAATAAAAGACACATGAAAGTATTCAAGAATGTTTAATGGCCAATAACATTTTCTATCTGAAACTTATGTTTTATTCAAAGTACCATGGAAGCATTTGTTTAAAAAAAGGGCAAATTTGTCCTTGTACAGTAGATCAAAGGGTGAACTGGTCCTTTCCAATAAAAATTTCATTCATTTCTATTAAAAAAAGAGACATATGGAAGTATTCAAGAATGTTAAATGTCCAATAACATTTTCAATCTGAAACCTATGTTTTATTTAGTAAAAGTACCATGGAGGCCTTTGTATGAAAAAAGGGAAAATTTGTCCTTGCACAGTAATCAAAGAGTGAACTGGTCTTTTCTATTAAAAATTTCATTCATTTCTACAGTTAAAAACTGACTTAACTGAAAAAATAACCAAACAGCCTCATGCAGAAGTAAAGAGACCAGTTTTTAAGAGCAAAAATGAACGGGATTTTTAACAGGATGACCAATTTACTCTTTCATCTAATGTATAGGAACTAATTTGTGCATTTTTTGAGTAGAAGTAAAATATAATCCAACATTTACTGGTAGCAAAAGAACTAGCGGCCTCTAAAAGATTCTCACACTAAAATAAAGGCCATCATCTTGTCTGCTGTGATAAACACTTTTCAACGGGATGCACTAGTTTGCAATAAATACCACAAGGCAAGATCAACGCTACAATTTTACATTCTCATCTTATTCTCCAAATTTATCCCACTCTTACATTGCTGACTTATGTTTGCAAATTTAGTCCATATTAGGAAAAGAAAACTAGAAGAAATGGGGACATGAACCTACAAAATCATCGATCCATACATTGTCATCTTATGTCACAAATACCTCTTTTAAGAAATGTAATAAATAAGTAAATAAATAAATCACAGCAAGAGGTAGAAATGGGAATAAGTTGTCAACCTGCTGCCCAGTGACGTAGACATTGCTTTCCTTGAACTGAGTACCACTAAGATCCTCATTTGTGGTTGAGTTCCCAGTTGCCACAGCAGAACTAGGATTATAACCAGCTGGGGAGGAGCCATATGGTCCATAACCACTTGGCATTCCAATATGAATAGAACTTGGTGTATTACTTCCAGGTTTAAATTGAGGAAGTGAAAATTTAACTCCTGTAGTAGGTGCCGCTGGTACAGAAGGATAAACAGTACCAGCTTGAGGTTGTTGAGGAAACACCCCATTGTTTATAAATTGGTGGATCGCGGGAGAAGGAACATAAAAAGGAGAGTAAAAGGGGGCATATTGAATGTAGTTTGGAGGATAATGTGGTAAATGCACCCCAGCTGCTGAGCGGTAGACAGGGACTGGCTGCTGAGTCACAGCCAAAGAACTTTGCATCATCCCAGCAGCTTGAGTCACTACAGGAGATGAACTTGTTGTGGTCAGTACCAATGAGTTTCCACCCTGCCAAGAGATGCAAATCAGCTCCAATTTCCAACAGTTATAAACTTAAGTTAGGGAAAAAAAGAAAAAACCTTTAAAAAGAATCATTGTTAAGAAATGGTTAGTTAGCAATCTTCTAGTTTGTGCAGTTAATGGAAAGTAGCACAGATTTCTATGCGCCAGGAACCAGTATTTATTATGATTTATGAAAAATAAACAGTACAACTCTGTGTATTAGATATATTTAATTACCATATATAACTTCACATCTAGTGCTTGGAAATATACTGCACTACTCTTGTATAAAAATCAACAATAAGGAAAAGATCAACTTTTAATAAGGATCTAGTTTTAAGTAGACTTTTGCCAAACAAGCCTACTTTTCCCCACAGAATCGATGTTTGTTCAATTGTTCATCCTTTTTACCTAGTGTTTTTCCCCAAATTATTTGCCTAAAGAGTAATCCTATCAATTAACCATTTGAAGTTCAAGAAGTATTCCAGGACCCAATTGGAAGCAGGCAAATGTCCAAAGCAAAGAAAATGTGTCATTGACAATGTTACCAGAACACTACAAAGAACAGAACTTCAGTACATAGTATAATATGATATAATTTGCATACCTCAAACTGGTTTGTAATTAGAGAAGGAAAAGCAATATGATCATTCAACAGATAATAGATATCATAACATAATTCAAGTAGATATGCAAGGTGCTTAATCTTAGTCTCTGCAAACCTCTTGAGACTGAGAAGTCTGTGGAGGAAGAACTGAAACGTTCCCATTGTACTTTGCAGCAACTCCAGAAGAAGCAAAGGGAGAAACGCGACCATCATTATCAACACTTGAACGGTAGAATTGGGCATAATAAGTTGCTGGGTCAAATGGATGAGGAACCTAAAGATTGAAGCAATTAATAACAGAAATAATCGGAGCCAACAATCAGCACAGCAGCAATTGACTTTATTGAAACAATACTTCAGATTATAGCAATCGGCTTAATGACCAAAATCAAATGAAAACAGAGAATATAACATAAATTAGTTACCAATATAAAATTTTCTACTTCCTACACAAAACCCATGCTAAAGAATTTTAAGTTAGAATAAGATATAGAAACCAACAGAGCAACATGTAAAAAAGAAAAGAATGGTGGAATTGGATGCTCACAACAAAACTTGAAAGGCGAGAAACTTCACGTGCTTGAGATTCAGCATTTCCAAATGAAGCTACCATAGGCGGTATAACTCCAAAACTGTAATTAGGAGATGTTACAGCAGAGTGCTGGTTGCCTCCAGAAAGCAATGTATTCTCCTGTTTGTTTTCATCAGACTCTGGAATAGAACTAGCAATATCACCAGACAAATTTTCAGGTGCATGAGCAGGTGATTGTGGACGATCGGCATAATCTCCTTCCTCAGCAGTTGCCAATGCATTTTGATTACTGGAATCATTAACATAATAAGAAAATAATGTGACCCAAACACACAAAAAAGACGAAATGGTAGCAAGGTTATGATCCCTACAAAGGCTAGACTTGCTTTTCTCTGTGTGTGTGGTGGGGGTGTGGTGGGGGGGAGGAGTCAACATTGCTAAGAAGAGACGTCAAAAGTTAAATCCATTGGAAACACTTAACAAAAACAAACCTTGAACCGTGTTCCTCTGCAGTTTCATCAGCATCTTGAGAAGCCTCAGACAAAGGTGTAGAACTCTTATCACTCTCCTGACCGCCAATATAGTTCAATGCTACTCCAAAACTAGCATCAAAACTTCCAAAACTCAGCTTGGTTCTTTCAGATTCCGGGACATGGATATGGTTGGGAATTATTACATGTTGACGTTGTGGAAGATGTAATTCCTCCAACTTCTTCTCCAATTTTGAAGTTGCTACTTCTGAGTCAAGAACACTTGAAACAGGCAGCGACCGAGCATTAATTTCAAGTGAAACAGTAGGAACTTCAGATGCAGTAGCTGCTCCAGAACCTAGCCCAACATTACAGATGACTGGCTTTGGTTTCCACTCCTTGTTAGAACCCACTGTTGGTGACATACTGAAAATTAATACTTGATCGCATATCTTTAGCAACCCTTCAACTATTTTTAGATAAGAACATAAAGTAGTCCAAAGATTTGTAAGTATCAGCCAAAATATGTTCCACCAAACATTTTCATTGTAAATCATCCAACCATTGGTGAATAATATGAGAATAAAAAACCCAGCAAACTTGAGTTACAAGGTACAGTATCTTAACCATTTTATCCTTCTCACAACTAAATTGTTATTTAAGGTACTACTTTTGATTACATAGAACCCATCACCTATCCTACCAAGTTCTAGTGATGCTTTTCATTCAAAATTTATAATTAACATACTACTGAATTTAGTCTTGCTCAAAGGAAAATATATATATTAGAGATACCCATTTACCAAAGATAGTTAAGCATTCGAATTATGATAAGGAGCAAAATAATGAGTCTGAACATTTTTTCAAGCAAATGTGTCTTCAAGTAAATTTTCCTACAATAAATGAAGTTACATAAATGCCATATCCAAAAACCAATAGAGCTCGATACTGAGGCTAGATCTAGAAAACATAAGCATCTATGTAGAATCTAGATAAAACACATTATTACATCAGTAGCTTCTCCCTCTTTCTCTGCATATAGGGAGGAAGGATTATAGCACCAAATCCACAATATTTCTCCAGTTTTATGCAATAAGTTGCATCAAACAAACAGAAACACATCTCAAGCTAAGTCAACCATGACCAATACATAAAAAAGTGATAAAAAACAGCATTGATCAACAGGAAACTCCAATTACCTTTCTGAGGACCAATTATTTGTTGTGAGCGGCTGCTATAATTGGATGAAGGCCGACTTGCCGAGGAACCATGGGTCACTGTAGATGAAGGATGAGCAGACTCACCTGGCGGATTTTTCACTACTCCAGAGGATTTGTTTGGCATCTTTCCTTGCAGGAAAGAGCTATTAATCTCAGCGGCTTCTATAAGTAGGAGAATAAAAATCAATCAGATTGATGTCTACAAAGAATAAAAGTTATCTAAAACTAATTACGGTTTCAAAGTTCTGACCAGAAGCTAATTTGATTTCAGTAGGAATAACTGCATTTGGTTCTGTAGAAGCTCGGTTGCTTTCATGTTTGATTGTGTCCAAAGGGTTGAGGAGCCGAGAATCAGTGGATGGAACTAGTACAGGGTCTGAAGATGAGAAGCAGATTGCTGATGAAGATGCAGGGGCAGGGGCAGTAGACATGGAGCAGTCACTAGAGCTTGCTGCAGGCTCGCCACTCATGTCCCCACTTCCAAATGCAATAGTGGATTTGCCTATTGTGTTAACAGGGGAAGGTGCACTCCCGAACTCACTGCTACCAACAGCTGAATTTTCTTGAGGTTGATTGGCAGCTTTTCTTAGAGGAGCAGAAAAGGTTTCAGCCACAACACCACTAGGACCATTGGCTATGGCAGATACAGGGCTACAAAACATAATAATAATAAAAATGTAATTCAAACAAATCGTAATAAAGTGAAGCAATATTTTCAATAATAGACACTACTAAAATTGAAAATTAAAAAAAAAATAGCAGATAAAGTTGCAGCCACCTGGCAACAAGGGTAGATTCTTTTGTTTTTGACTCCTGCAAGGTAGACAAGGACTGACCACTGCCTTTCTCTGCAACTTGATTCATTCCATTGTCTCTACCAGGACCAGAACTCTTAGAACCATCAGCCTCTGATAAGATAAGCAGGTGGCAATTACAGTAAGCACAATTGCTAACAAGTACACAACTTATGTACTAAAATATAGCACAAGATTCATGAAAATCTTATTCATTAGACATCTACATTACAATAAGTACAAAAGAACTGCAATGTTAGTAACAAAAGCAGGTCAACAACCACTACATCAGCACCGCAGGGGTTAGTAAAAGAAACAGAATCCAGCACAAAAATCAAAAACATTGCAAGGGTTGGGGTAAAGAAAATATGTTCAAGAGAAAACTTGAGAGTGTTCGTTGACCTAACAGTAAATTAGTCACATGGATGAAACAAACAAAAATTTATGAAGCACAACAAACTCATTGTTTCAGAAGCCAGAGAGTATTAACCAAACAATAATCTCAAACAAATTTGTGTTTCGAAATTGCTGTTTACCATGTGATGCAGAACGAGGAAAATTCCCCCAGCCACCCCTACTTCCCCTTCCCTGTGAACCAGGTCTCCACCGAGACTCTGCAGACTCTTTGTTGTTCAAAACCTGCAATAACGAGTACCAAATATCACATTACCACACAGAATAAATATGTGCCTCCCTAGTATCATTTGTAACCTCTTCAACCTTCCATCCTCCTGTTGTCAGCCAACTCCATACACCCCCACCACTTCATACCCAAACTCTCCAGCCCGCAGTGCAACCTTAAAAGGATATACAATTGACTCTGGTAAAACAAAAAAATAGGTGCTAGTTATCTATGCCTCCTACCCTCTGTCCTGGTTAAATTTATGCTTTACCTACTCATCATATAATACCATTGCAACTCTTGAAAACCGATATCAATAAGAAATTTCAACATAGCCAACACAGAAAAATGTAGAACTTACAGAAACCCAAAATAAATAGTAAACACTTCAAATTTTGCAGTAGAATCACTTACCTCCTTTTTCCTGTCACGCTTTCTTTTGACTTCATGAAAAGGATCTGAAGAACAACATACAAATTTGTCATCTATTTGGAAGAAAAATAAAACAATAGCAATGTTTAGAAAGAATGCACCAATTAAAATTGTCATATATGAGTAACAGGCGGTAAGATATAAACAAGAAAGTACCCATGGGCTAAGAACTATATGCATCTGACAGCTGTTTGCTCAAAACCAAGCCGAAACTCGTATGAACTAGGGGAACAATAAGCTTACATCACATAAAAGGCCATAATATGATATCACTGCTCAACTTGATACCAAGCTGAAGTAGTGACCAAAATCTAAATATCAAAAAGTAGGAATAAAACAGACAATAAAAAAAGGGGAAACCCTAAACCAGTAAAACTTCTCAGAGTTAATAAGCCACAGCTTTAGCAGATGCATATCACTGTCATTAAACTTCCTCAAAACATTTGATGTGGCATTGAATGCCTGACTAAAAGCTTCACTTAATAGGTATGCCGTCTCAGAGTTCAAAAGAAAGCCAATAAGTGCTATAATAGTAAATGCCACAGGTTGTAGCAATGTGCTTAAAAATAAAAATATTTTAAGGAAAACAAGACAATGAAAATATTGATAGTGAAAACCTTCTTTTTTTCTAATCTTATAACATAAAGTGATAGCTCTGAGAAAATGCAACAGAATCAAATGGTCTGAATTCATGAAATGAAGGCGGGAAAAATCAAAAAATGAGCTTCAAGGGAATAAATTTTGCGGCAAACACTATCATTTAATAAGCAATTTAATCAAGACCACATTTGTAGAGCTAAATTTAAAAATAAATAAAAAACTGAATAACAACAATTACGTAATTTGCAAAGAAAAATTAAATAAAAAAAATCAAAGCTTGACATTTGCATATAAAGGAATAAGAAAATTTTGAAAATAGGGAAACAAATATCAAATCAAGATCTAATATAATCTCATGAACAGTGCAAACCCATCAGACCCAAAAAAATAAATAAATACTAAAAAATAACATACTACAGTCACCAAAATGAAATTAAGATCAAAGACAAACTGAAAAAACATAGATCAAAATAAAACATCAAATACCCATTAAAAATATCAACCTCATTTAACCAAAAAAAAAAAACTACCCCATTGAGAATATCCAAAAAAGAAATTGAAAACTTAGCTAAAAAAAGTTCAAAGAAAAAAAAAAAGGTACCCTGAAGGAGGAGCCTCTGAGCGGTTTCATTGGGATCCATAGAACATTCTTTAAGCATTGCATAAATCTCATCTTCACTATGATTACCCGTGATCTCTTTTATGTTTTGGATCGTTTTCCTCACACTGTTTGGAATTGATGAAACCCTAAACCCCCCACCGCTCATCTTCTCAAACAAATCGATTTTCCTCTCTCTCTCTCTTCTTTTTCTTCTTCTTCCCCACTTTTCCCCTTCAAAAACAAAGCGCTCTCTCCTTCCCAAATTCCTTTTTGTATAATACCACTATATATTTTCTATATGATTATTATAATAGTATTTATTTTGGTGCTATTTTTAGTGTACACAAAGAGGAGAGAAAATGGAGAGAGTTGGAGAGTGAAGGGGACTACTTGAAAACAAAATGCAAAAAAATAATAATAATAATAAGTTCAAACCTTTAAAACCCAAAAAAGAAAATGTTTTTTTTTTAAATGGATGAAAGGAAGAGGAAGAGGAAAATATAAGTGAGGAACAGCAATGCTAAAATGCAGTGTATATAGCTTTTCTATTTATCAATTTACCTTTTTGGGGATTACTTTTTAATGTAGGTGAGTTGGATGGCGATGCAAATCAGTAAATTGCCCTTTTTTCTAATATTTTTTATAGTTTTTCTTAACTATCCAATCATAATTTATAGTCTAATATTTATATAGATAAATTACGCTCGAAATCATTAAAATTATTATATTTTGATCACTCAATTTCAAAAAGTTATAAAATGATCATTGAGCTCTTAAAATCGTTGTTGTATGATTTTCTTTATTTACATCGTCTGCACTAATCGAATGTTCTCCTTCCATTTCTCTTATACAATTCAATTTTTTTTATAAAATAGTTTTTAACTTCACGAATATGCAAACTAAAATACAAACAATTTTCTCCTCCAACACTAATCGTCGGATCGACTTAGATTTAAAATATATTCTTCTACTTGTAGATGGTTACTAATCCACTGTATCAATCGTCGATTGTTGCTTGGAGCTCTCTAATTAGACTTTTTCTATAAAAAAAAAACTTAAAAGCCTAATGACTTAAATAAAAAGTTTCAAATAGTTCAGTGACTTAAATGAAAAGTCTTGAATAGTTTAATGATCATTTAATAACTTTTTGAAATTAAATGACCAAATCGTGAACTAGTATAGTTTACCCTCCCTATATTTATACATATCACTGCTAACTTCAAACCCTGAATTAGTATAACAAGTTAACGGGATATAAACTCGATTAAGGCAATAACTTAAGTACACTTTTATATGCAAAATAAGTTAGAATATTATAAGAGTACTTTTATTTTTTATATTTTAATAAAATCAATAAAAATTTACTTATAGTGAGATTTAAATTTATAACATTAATATTTATAAAACTCAAGTTTATTGCTTCAATTAAAATTTTATTTTAATTTTTATATAAATATCACAATTTGGTATATATAAACTTTCTAATTTATGAAGTTTTAGTTAAATGGGAATGATAAGGTTGAAATTTTATATTTTGGGCTCAACCTATCATATGTCGTTTTATATTTTAATTGTTAGTTTAATGGTGCACTGTAATGTTTAATTTTTGTTGTAATTGTAGTTATTGTAATTACGATTAATTTTAAGTTATTACATGATAGTTTTTTACCTCTCAAGAGTTTCGTATTACACGAAATTAAAAATATCTACTAAAGAAATTGTTGAAAAAGGGTATCAAATGGAAAGAATATATCAAAGTTAAGGAGAATTATGTATTTAAGTTGTCATTAATCAGGGAAAAAAAACTATTTCATTATTATTCGTCTACTTTCCATTACTCAAAAAATGCTAGCCATTACCTTTTTAAATATTATTATTTTCAAAATAGTTAAATATAAATTTGATATTCGAATTTGTTCACTTTTTCCATATTGGTACTTATGAATTTTTTTATCCCAAATTTTTTTTCCGTCCACTAGTTTGGCACCTGAAACTAACGGCGTTAACTTTTTACTGGCGTTGCAGCGTTGACCAATCGCACGCCGTCACGTGACATCCTATTTGGCCTTTTTTTTTCATTTTCCCTCATATTTTCCGTTTTTTTTCTTTTCTTTCCTTATTTTTCTTTTTATTTTTTCTAGGCATGCCTCTCCATCTCCCATTTCATGTCTTATTCAACTTTTTACTAACTTCTTCATCTCCATTTTTCTTTCAAGCATATTTTTTTTCAAAAAAAAAAGCAATAAAAAAGCATATATTCATAAGACCTTAAAAAAAGAGAGGAGTCGTTCTTGTTCATTGAATTCTTCAAAGTGCTTTTTTCCATCAATTCCAATTTCAATCTCCCTCTTCATCTCGTTGCCGCCATTGATTCTCATAAATTTTGTGTTTTTTCGTAGGGTGTCTATGGAAAGGGTTCAAGTATGAATTGAATCGTTTGACGGCACTCTTGATAATGTCTACAACGGCGGAGTCCCACCTCTAGCTAACGGAATTATTGTTAGAAGAGTTATCGGAGCAGCGACATAGAGTGGAATCGGGGAATCTCGCCGGCGGGTAATAAAACGAATCGGGGAATCTCGCCGGCGGGTAATAAAACGATCTTTTAAAAAACGAAAATTGATGGCTCAGAATGTGAGATTATCAAGCAAAGGAGTTGGGATTGAAGCCATATCTTTATATTTGCTTTCGTACTAAAATTTCTTCTTTATTTCTTTTAAGGAATAAGGGGAAGAAAATTCAATTATAATTTTCCCAGAAAATGATGAATTTGAATAGAGTGAGAAATGAAGAAATTTGGGGTTTGGGTATTTGATTTGTGAGAAGAAAAGAAAAAGGGGTGGCGGCAACGGTAGTGGCGGCAGTGGTAAGCGTAAAGAGAGTATGAAATGAGAGATGGGTCCAGCACATGCATGCCATAACTATGGATTTAAACTCTTCTCTAATTCTTTCATCGATTTTTTGATTCAGCCTTTGAATACAAATAAGAAAAAGGAAAACTCAAAAATTAGCTACGAATTTAAGCTTGAAAAAAGAAAACCTAAAAATTAGCTATGAATTTAAGCTTGAAAAAAACTGAAATCAGTTCATTAAAATTTTCTCACATTTTCTCTCTTTGTATCTTTATTTTCTTTCACTTTCTCACGTGAAGATTAAACAAATTGAAGAAACGGGCTAAAAAATGAACACAGAAAATAGCTGGTGATGGATTTTCAAGGGAGGCAAAAAATGATAGTGTTGTCATTGGTCAGAGAGCTCACCAGAGAAGGTCAAATGGTGACCTAGCAATGGAGTAGATGCAGGACGGCTAGGATATGAAAAAGAAAAAGAAGGAAAATGAAAAATAAAAATAAAAAGAAAATTATCTACAAAAGCAATCCATGTGGCACCACGTGAGTGGCCAATGCTGCCACGTCAGCAAAATATTAACGTCGTTAGGCTTAAGTACCAAACTAATGGACAGAAAAAAAGTTTGGGTATCAATCTAAGACAAAAAAAAAACTATAGGTACCTATTTAGAAGATGTGGATAAATTTAGGTACTAATTTTATATTTAACCATTTTCAAAATTTGTGATATATTATTTTATAAAATATAAAGTTGATATATGAAAAATTGGATAAAAATCAATAATATGTTGTTTTGTTATAGCTTGATTTTAAAACTAAAAAGATACTAACCTATTGTGGACTATATATGCTATAATAGTAAATAACTTGCATTCATTAGGTTTTAAGTTCAAACCAAAACAATATTTTCTCATACTTTTCATCAAAATAATCTCTAATGGAAAAAAATATTTTTAATCTTTTTATAAATGATAAAATTAGAAGTTAGAATGATAAAATCACTTTAGCAAAAAAAAAGAAAATATTCTATTCAAATAGATGAAATTATAAGTTAATAAAATATAAAATTATATTTTGACCTCATAAAATAATTTATAGTTCAATTTCGACTAGAGGTGTGCATGGGCCGGTCGGGCCGAGTTCGGCTGGGCCCATAAAAAATTTAGGCCCGTTTCAAGGTCTGCCCGCCCAAAATATGGCCTAGAATTTTGTCCAAGCCCGCCCGGAAAAAATTGATATTCGAGCCCGGCCCGGCCCGGCCCGGATTTTTTACTTTTTTTATAAAATAAAAAACTTTAAAAAATAATAATTCAAATACATTTAAAACATAAAATAAATATTAAAACAAATAAAAAACAAGACAAACAATTCTTAAAATAATACATAAATTAAAAATACAATAAAAAGTAGTTAAATTAAAATTGAAACAAATTAGTACTAAAATAATAACCAAATTAATAACAAAACAAAAGTTTTATAATATCAAAATAATATTATAAACGACAACATATAACATAATAAATAGTTATGAAAGAACAATAAAACACGACAAAAAGTAGCAGTAAAATAGCACCAAAACAGCATCAAAACAACACCAAAATACCATCAAAAGCACAAAAATACCATCAAAACAGCACCCAAACAGCAACAAAACAGCACAAAAAACAGCATCACCAACAACACCAAAAACCTACAAAATATAATCAACCAACCAAAATATTTATAAATTAACCAAATAACATATTTAATTTTATAACAAAATATAATTGTAAGCTAAATTAAATTGTCAACAATTAGAAATGAAGGTAACCTAAAAAGCAATCGAAGAAACATCGTCCTCATCGTCCTCGTCGTCCTCATCATCCTCATCGTTCTTGCAACCAATTTCTAACATGAAATAAGAATAAATAATTAGATAATCAAATTGATAAAAAATAATATAAAATTACAACAATAAAACGAGAATGATAATTACCTATTGAAAATCCCTTAGCTCGCATCCAATCATCCAAGCAAACAACGGCTTGAACCGTTTTTGGCTTAAGTGAACTCCTCAAAGGTGTGATAACTTTCTTACCCATACTAAAAGCCGATTCGAAGCTACAGTTGATATTGAATTGCCAAAAGATCACGAGCCAATAATGAAAGCTCATTATACCGAATCGAACTTTTACTCCAATAATCCAAAACATCTATTTGACTATTCAACTCAAGCTCGGTTCTTCCAAATAAATGTCCAACTGTGACTTTTCACTCCTAGTGCTAGATTCATTTAAATATCGTTTATAATCATCACTCTCATCAAAATCTCCTCCAAAATCAACATTATTAACATTGTGTTCACCCAAACTAGAATCAACAGGATTTTTATCCGAAACATTAGAACTCCCAGCCAAAGAGGAAGATGTGGATTTGGATTTCTTAACATACTCGTCAAACAAGAGTCTAAGATTGCTACGAATGGTTTCAACAAAATCTGAAGCATGAATACCATATATTGTAGTAAAGCAATACTGCACATAATTCAACTTGTAACGAGGATCTAAAATTGCCGCACATGACAATATCAATGAATACTCAGCCCAATATTTATTAAATTTCTCTTGCATTTGCTTAACCATTGGAGTTAAAAATGAATAAGGACCTTTAACTGTATCAAGCAAGACCTTGTGAACCTTCCAAACACCTCTAAAATAAAGATTAGCCGTTGGATAATTAGAACCAGAAAAAACACAAGTCACATCATAAAAGACTTTCAAAAATTTGCAAAGAATAGCAACATTTCTCCACTCCTCGTTTGAAAGTGCAAATAATTGATAATCTTTATCCCGTTGGCCCCAATAATCTAGCACATCTTTATAGTAAAGAGAAGATTCAAGCATCAAATAAGTAGAATTCCATCTCACACAGACATCTTGACGCAACTTTTTGGTCACATTCAAATGAAAACTTTTGTCGGCCACATCATAAAATCTTTTCCTACGAGTTCCCAACTTTTTTATGTACTTAATTCCATTTCGAATCTTAGCAACAACATCATCAACAAGTTCCAAACTAGCTTTAACTATAAGATTCAATATATGTGCACAACATCTAACTTGAAAAAAAGCACCATCACACAAAATAGCTCGGTTCGCACGAAAACGATTTTTAAGACAAGAAACCATAACATCATTATAAGAAGCATTATCCAAAGTGATGCTAAAAATTTTCTTATCTATACCCCATTGAGATAAACATAAAACAAGTTCATCCGCTATGTTCAAACCATCATACGGAGGAAATAAAGCTCTAAACCTTATGATTCTCTTTTGTAGCTTCCAGTTTTTTGTCAACCCAATGAGCAGTAATGCAAATATATTCATCATTAGTATGCTCCGAGTTCCAATTATCAGAGGTTAGACAAATTAAACCAGGCGTTCTAGCCAACTCTTCTTTAACACGATCTCTCTCTTTTGCATAATACATTAGGACATCCCTAGCAGCTGTATATCTACTTATATTCTTAAAATTAGGACTAGCAATACTCATCATGTATCTAAATCCTGGTTCTTCAACTGTCCTAAATGAATGTTTGCCACACACAAGAAAAGTAGAAACAGCTTTACGACACTCATCAGCATCAAACTTGTAGTTTTTTATAAATGGAACACCTCCTAATGATGGTTGAGTGGCTATGGTTTATTGACTGATGTCCTTATTAACTTTTTTCAAACATCTATTTAGATGACGTCTTAAATGAGAGGTTCCACTAGAAGATTTAGCAGAGAAGATAGTCTTACAGTGATTACATTGTGCCTTCAATTCATTTTTGTTCTCGCATTCAAGCTTTGTCATTTCATCCCACACCTTTGAAGTGGTAGACTTTTGACGTTTGGCAGCACTTTCATACTCATTAAACCCATCGTCCACATGTATAGGACTGTTCGAACTAGCTATAGTCATAAAAATTCAAGTCCTGAAATCCAAATAAGCCAAAAGATTATTAATTTTCATACTAAAAATATCTAATAATTATGATACAATTTATAATTGAGACCAAATGGCTTCATCTTATTTAAATATCTACCACAAGCCTAACAAAATCAACTATAGTTTGGCAATAATTAAAAAGTCATTGAAACCCCAACCAATTAGTTCAATCCAACCAAAAAACAGATCAAGAAATTATAAAACACAAAAAAAGAGAGCCTAAAATCAACTAAATCAAAATAATTACAATAAGAAACACAGATCATCCAATAAAAAATACGAAACACATCTATCTAATCTCAATCCAAAGTTTAAAAAAAAATCGAATTAAGGACACTAACCCAATCAATATATTTACTGAAACCATCACTAACTTTAAAAAAAAATTCCATATATTCGGGGTAAAATTGGTAAAAACAGATCTGATTTTACCATTGTCTACAGGAAATATAGCTTAAGCCCTTTGAAGATGTAATAACAAGTGCGGTAGATCGAGGTAAAATAAAAAATTAAAATGAAAATTATACCAAAAAATTGCTTATGCTAAAGATCAGAATATTTTATATTCTCTTAAAAATATAAATATTCTTAATTAGATATAATATTTAGAAAAGAGAAAGGGGCCCGTGGCAAATTGGCAATTGGCAAACATAAGAATACATTTGTGTGTGTACTGTCCAGTGACTTGAAAGTTGAATAGCATATGTATATATATTTTTTATTTTACTTTCCATTATTCTGTTCTTAGTCTTACTTACTCCAACATTATTACATGGAAAACAACTTTTCCAGATTTAGATAATACCCATTTTTTGTTCATTATTTATTTCATTTGATCTATTTTCCTTCAGTATTTTCACCAAAATAATTATAGTAAGAGATATGGCAGCAGTGAATAAGAAGTAGAAGAAGCTTACCTTGAAGAAAACAACAAATGAAGAAGCTGAAAGACTACCGGATCAGCTACCGAGACTGCAATCAAATGAAGAAGCTGAGCTGAGCTAAGCTTCAGGCTAGTTGGAGGTGGCCGACGGACAACTAGATCGGGGGAGGTGGTGGTGACAGGTGAGCTAGGGATTTGTTTAGAAATGGGAATAAAAAGAGGAAGGCAGCAACAGAACTACAGGAGGAACTAAACGAAAATGAAAAAAAAACAAGAAAGATACTTAAACTTAAAAAAAAAAAAAAAAAGTCTGGCCCGGCCAAAAATTCTTACTCGAGGCTGGCCCGCTTTTTAAACGGGCCTCATTTTTGTCCAAGCCCATTTTCGGCCTATATTTTACCCAAACCCTCCCATTTTTCTAGGCGGGCCTTGGGTAGGCAGCCGCCCGGCCCATGCACACCTCTAATTTCGACCCCTAAAACAATTATAGCTCCGCCACTAGATCAAAACATATAAGATATTAAACTTTATTAAATTATTCATTTTGATAATGCCTAAACTTTTCTTTTAAATTCGAACTCCAAAAAGCATATTCGTGGAGAATAATTTACCTTAGGGTGTGTTTAGGTTCTAGAGAATAATTGGATGATAGTGTAGTTATTAGGATAGTAATTACACCATTTTATAATTACAAGGAATTCTAGTTCACTATACACATTTGACAGATAAAGTGTACTTACAACATAATTCCCTAAGTCATATTTAGTAGTATAAATTGTAATTACACATTGTATAATTTTAAAATCTAAAAAGACTTAACTATTGTAAAAATTATCAATAATAATTCTCTAGACATTTAACAATACCTAGAATCAAATCATCGTATATAAGTTAGTCCAAGAAAGTATTTGAAAATATGGTTACTAATAAAATTAACAACAAAAAAAATCCTAACAACAAAAAAATTATAATATCTAGTCATGTTTTTATGTATATATATATATGAGATTTGCCAATGTAAATGTGTGGCTAGATCTATTAGAAACTGTTATCGGAGGGCCTTGTCATGAAAGAGCATAATGATGTGTTTTAAAGTTGGAATTTGAAATAACAAAGAAAAGGACAGACCATCTGAGACTTGGTCGATTGTACTAATGTGTCGAGTCTATTGGGGCTATTGGTTGTGATTTTTTGGTTGGTTGGAATTCATTGTTAAGTTAGTTTGATAATAGGGGGGATAGGATTCATTTTTTAGTAGTTTAATCAATACGATGCATCTATGGTTTGTCCATTAGTTTGTAGTGTTTTATTTATCGTGTAACAGTCCATTTTCAGTGAAATCGGAACTGTGGTTTCAGGACCACAAATTCGAGTCCAGAAGAAAAGAGTATTTTAAAATTATTTCATGGCCTGCATTATGATTGAAATATCGTATGAAAATTTCACAAAGAAATTTTATCGGTTACATGTCTAATTAGATGAAATTGACCAAATTGCATAAAATGCAAAAGTTGAGTTCTAGTAGCTATAGGTATCAAATAGCTATGGAATTCAAAATTGGAGGTCCTTATATGGCAAATAGACCATTAAGTGGAGTTAGTAGATAAATATGATGATTCATCCATAGAAAATTGATTAAAAAATGACTAAATTGGAAAGTAAAAAAGAAGAAGATGATAAGTAATTAAATAATGAAAATATCATTATATTATCATCTTTCCCAAATTATTTTACACAGAAACCTTAGTTAGAAGAGCTTGAAGGTAGCAAGCTTATATTGCTCAATTAGGTGAATATTCAAGTCCTATTTTTAATGATTTTTATGTTTCCGAGATGGTAATAGCTTAATTTAGCTATCTCGGGGATTAATTTGTAAAGTTATCAAAGTACTAGGGTTTTTCCATGGATGAGTATGCATGAATTATGAAGTTTTGTGATAGAAAATGAAAGGTTGTTAATAGATAAACAACTTTTGTAAAGAGAATTTTGATGAAATTATGATTTAGGGACTAAATTGAAAAGATATAAAATTCATGGAAAAATTCTAAATTTTATGAAATACTTGGGCTGCTAATGTTATATGTAAAAATCAGCTAGGCTTGGAATAATGATTAAATTGCATGAATTTTATTTTCCGAGCCTAGGGACGAAATCATAATTAAATAAAAGTATAGGGGCAAAATGATGTGAATTGAATTGAATTGAATATGAATTGTATTAAATTGAGCTAAATTTGCTCGTATAGATCCAGATAGACCAAATATGAAATTGGATCGAGGAAAAGATAAAGTATTGGATTAGTAGATTACAATTCACGAACACTTGTTAAGGTAAGTTCGTGTAACTAAATTGAGAATTCATATGTGCTAATTGAATTGTATGGTGCTCATGGGTCGGGCCGGGATCAACTATAAATTTAGGCCCATTTACTAGGCCCATGCCTGAACCGGCCCACTCGGATTAACTTTTTATATTATTTTTATGTAATTTTTAAATATATATAATACATTAAAATACTAAAAATATCAAAATAAATATTTCTCAACAAATTAAAAAAAATTTAAAAAATATGTAGACTTAAATAACATTAAGATAAACACAATTTAACATGTAAAAACCTTTAAAATAATAAAAAATTAACAAATGCCTTTAAAATAAAAACAAAATTAACAATAAAATAAGTTTTATACAATATCCAAACAATAACAACAAAATAGTAGTAACAAAATAGTAAAATGGTAGCAAAATAGGGAGAAAACAACAAGAAAATAACATTTAAAAACAAAAAAGGAGCATATCTTTCTTGTCCTTTAGTGAATTCGGCTCGGAGCCGGGCCCGGGCCAAAAATGCATTATCCGAGGCCCAGTTCATTTTTAAAACGGGCCTTATTTTTTTGTCTAAGCCCATTTTTCAGGCCTATATTTTTACCCAAACCGTCCCACATTTCGGGCGGGCATTTGGGCCAGACCGAGTGGCCCGACTCATGATCAGGTCTATTTATTGTTATGTATATGAAATTAATAGCATATCCGATAATACCCGAAAAACAAAAAATCCCAATTGAATAAATAAAATTCGATGGATATAGGGTTCCCTATTAGTTGTGGTCCTGCATATGTTGCGGACACACCACAGCTCGAAAGAGTGTTCCGTTACTAGCCCTTTCGAGCTTTCTGTTATATGGTTCTTGTGAGTTTCCCATTATATGGTTCTTATGAGCTTCCTATTAATAGCTCTTCAAAGCATCCCAATTTGGTTGTGATCCTGCATGTTTTGTAGACATATCACAGCTCTTATGAGTGCCTCGTTATATAATTCTTCGTGAGCTTCCCGATTAAAGACTCTTTGTGAGCTTCCTAATTAATGGCTCTCTGGAGCTTCCTGATATGGCTCGCTTGAACTTCTCGATATATGGCTATCCAAAGCTTTCTGATTAATGGCTCTTCAAAGCTACTCGTTATTGGCTCGCATGAGCTTCCTGAATATGGCTCTTATGAGCTTCCCATTATACAACCCGAATAGGCTTCCCATTACATGGCTCACATGAGCTTCCTATTATATGGCTCGAGAGAGGACTTCCTGTTTATGTGCTCGTATGAGCATTCCTGAATATGAATTGACGGATTACAATTTTGTACACTTCGAGTGTACTACTTGTGTATCCATCGATATTTCAAATAAATTCAATGAGCAAAGTTCTGACATGGGATAATCTGAACTTGAGATGAATTATTATGGAACTGTACATGTTATAGGCAAATTGACAAATTTCTTTGGATGAATTTTGTGTGCTTACCTGAAATGTAAATGAATGGTAAGTTAATTACCCGTTATACAAACTTACTAAGCATAAAATGCTTACTCTATTTTACTTTCTTCTGTGCTTTAGTAATTCGGAGGCTCGTTGGGTTGGAAGCTTGGCGGAGATATAGTCACACTATTCATCGGCCCAATTCGGTATATATATAGTGAATCAATTATGGATAAAATGGCATGTATAGGTTAATTAGCCAATGTTGGCATATAAATGCTTTGGTTATACTAGCCTTTGAAATGGCTTGTGATGGACATGTTTTGATGTGTATATAAGAGGTTATAATATATTTGATGCATGTGTTTGAAATGGTTGATTGTTAGAATCATATTGGTATAATGATGATTAAATTAAGTTAGCATATTGTATAAAATATGCATATATGTGAAATTTAATAAGTTAGATAAGTTTATATACTTGGTTATATGAGGTATTATATCATGTATATCAGTTGATTTTGGTTGGATTTGAATGTCTTATAATGGCTTGAGAATATATTTAAGTGTTTATGTAGGTGGAAGGCAAATTTGGGTGAGAAATATGGCTTGGAAATGGCCTATTTCGTCCACACGGGCGTGTGTCTCAGCTATGTGTGACACATGGCCTAGCACATGAGCGTATGTTTTGGCCGTGTGTCCCCTGCATCTTTAAAATTTCAAAACAGAATGCTCGAAATTTTTCACATGGTCTGGCATACAGGCATGTAGCTTGGCCGTGTGACCCCTGCACCTATTTAATGCAAGTCATTATGTTCACAAGGCTTAGCACACGGGTGTGTGACTTGGCCGTATGACCCAAGTGAGAGAGTTACACAGGTATGGACACGAGCTTGGACACAGCCGTGAGTCCTATTTCGAAAGCCCACACGAGCTTGTGTCCCTTGCACCTTGAAAAAATTTTAAAGTTTTGCGAAAAAATTCTCTGAGTATCCAGTTTAGTCTCAACCAGATTCTAATGCGTATTTTGGGCATCGAAGGCTCTTAATAGGGACGATATGAATTATAATTATTGGTTTATGATGTGAATGTGTAATGATATGAAATTGTCTGTATTTAATCTGTAAGTCTTAGTAATACTCCATGACCCTGTTCTGGCGAAGGATAAAGGTTAGGGGTGTTACATATCGTCTATGCTATGTGTCATGTATTTGTATTTTTATTGGTTCCTATTAATGATAACATTTTCTTTAAAAAAAATCAGAAATACTATATACATTAAAGGTGCTCATGGGTCAAGTCAAATTGGGCCTAAGTATAATATTAATATACTCATCTAATATACAAAATTAATTTACCCTTTTTTTTAAAAAGGGCTAAAGTTCAATCCAAAATATAGTTTAAGAAGTTTTATGATACTTCTATCTCAAACATGTCATTAATATAAATAAAACGTTTAAAAATATTTTTAAAACACATAAATAATTTTATTTAAAATCAAAATTGATATTTACTTCATTAATGAGGTATAGAGTTATAATTGATGGTGTATAAATATAAACACTTTTTTATACTCGTATTATTGGTATTTTTTTTTACCAATATCATTATACAGATTATATCTGTTCTTTTTGTGACAATGCCTAAAATTACTTAATTCCCTCCCCAACCCATAAATAGGAGGATAATGTGCTTCAGTGTACTCAAACCCACGTCTTCTTGCATTGGCATCGATATTCATGCCAGTCGAGTTAAGACTCAATTGACGTATTTACTTTTTATTAAATAAGAAAAAAGAAAGAAAGCAATGTGATGTTTGTGTTGGGAAATTTGTCCATATTGTAATAAACATGTAATCATTTCCTATGTATTTAAACGATAGATAAATAAATGAAATTTATTTCACATTTCACTATTATGTTTTTGCGTTTCTGTCTTTCATGTTTTGCATGTATAGCGAAATTATGATAAGTAAATATTAACTCATTGATTATCAAAGTTCAAATTGATAATAAGTGGCACTCTAAGAACGTTTACATTACGAGAAAGACAACTTACTTTAGTAGATAATTTAAACGAGTCCGTAATCTCGTAAAATAATCAAAGTGAGCATTTGATTAAAATACTCAAAAGGATTATTATGTTGTTTACAATTCCAAATATGGGAGATAGCTAGTCTTGGCTATCAGAACAATTAACCCCATGGGTAGAGACATAGATATACTCATTGGAAGAATGATACATTGGACTGGACTCAATATGAATTAATTTTGAATACGTTTGTGAATTAATTTACTTGTGACATTTCTGGTGTGATTTACCTAAATTCTAAGTTAGTAACTGATCATGCGTATTTAACTCATGTGTTTTGATATATGTGGAGGCTTATGCGCTAAAGATGATCAAACGCATAACCGATATGTTGAGTATATGACTTATATATGGCATGCCTTTACTAACAACAATAGAATTCATAACTCGATTAAAGAGTTAACAATATCCTCTTATTAACGTTGTGTGAATTGATAACTATGGAACATGATCACGAGTTGTTTGTTCTCGAACAAACATTTTATCACAATCATCTATTGACAGTGATCATATTAATCATGAAGAAGACACAATGGTGACAATGAAATAAAATATGATTGTATTGAGTGAACGTATTTAACTCAAAGAAATCAATGATATAATATGATGGTAACACACATATAACAACGTCATTAGACAAAACAGTTGGATGAATTGCTTTTGTAAATAATATACAATAACGGATTTTCAATCATGGTACTTCTTATGGACTAACTCCATGATTAAGTAAATTGCGAATTATCGGAACGATACTTTTGGACATAATTGCAATTACTATAGTCTAATTGGAACGATACTTTTGGACTTAATTGCAATTACTATAGTCTAATTGTATATGTTCAATTGGTTCATCTGCTAGCTCAACAAAAACTCAATCTAACTGCATTTGAATTAGAAAAAAATTCTACAACTTTGAAAATAATTTAATTGAGTCGATTTATTTGATAAATCGATGTGAAATTAAACTAGGTGGTCGTGTGAATTATTAAACTGAAGAATTTGATTAAAAAATTTTCTTGAAAATTTAATTTAGGAAAATCTCAGTGATTTTTGAGAAAATTAATTTAGATCAAATAAAATTAAATTATTCAAATTAATTAAAATAAATATGATATTTTTGAAAATTAATTTCAAGACAAACAATTGGTCTAATAGGTAATTGAACTTGAAAATTGGACCTGAGATTGAAATTTGAGACAAATAACCCAAAACCAAGATTGAAACCTAAAAATTGGTCGAATTAGACCTGATATGTGAAACTAAGCCGACAATCCAATTGGTGGCTGGATCGAACCAACTCGGGGTATCGTAAGGGTGTTGCACCTACGATGGCACCAATAGGGATGGCAGTGCTGACAATTGTGATGGCAGCATTTCGGTGGCTGGCGGATAGTTGGCGGCGGTTGTTTTTCTGCAGTTGAGCAGTGGATGAATCGCACTCCTACTGTGACTTTACCGGATAATTTAATTTTAAATTAACTATTCAAAAAATAATATTATTTTAATAGATTTAATATTAAAATTAATTTAATAATGATTTTGATAGTATTTTATTAATTTAATATTAAAGTGATTAAGTTTAACCATAATTAAACTCTTTAAACTCTAAGTTTAGAAAAAATTGTGAATTTTTTGATTTGAAGTTAGTCCACACTCGACAGACATTAGATTGATGATAGCGAATAAGACTACTCGGTCGAAGCGTTAATCTTAGACTATTCGGTCGAAATCGAAAAAGTACAATTTTGATTAAGTGTTTATTACTTTAGATATCACAACCAAGTTATAGATTTGGAAAAAAAAAATTCAAGCTTTAATTTTTTCCAAACATATTTTTTACTGCATTTTTCAAACTCATTTTTCCAACAAATTGATCGTAGATTTTAAGACTACCTCTATTAATAAAATTATCGAAATGTAAGATTACTGAACAAATTATCAGGCATGTTACATTATTACCTCATTTGATTCACTTGATTGAAATGTAAAATTTCGTTGTTTGATTAACAGAATGTAAAATTAGCCACAAACACATTCTACTAATTTCTCTCGTGAAATTTGCGGATATATATCTAGGTTAAAGTACTTAGAAAGTCCTTATGTTATAGGGTTTAGATCAAATTAGTCATTCTATTATTAAATGAATAATTTTAGTTATTATACTATTAAAAAGAATGAAACAAGTTTAAATTGTAACAAAGTTAACATTTAACATATAAAAAATATCTTGAAATTTTTTCAAATGTAATTCAATTCTAAACAAATAATTTTATTTACAAAACTATAAAAATTTTAAAAATATTTACTCGTTAACTAGTATATGATATTTTATAAACAATAAATATTAACTTTATTCCAATTTCACTTTATTTGATTTATTTTAATGGCATATAGACTAATTAAGTCATTTATTTGTAGAGGAACTAATTTGATTAATTCTTCATAATTTCTCAAATAAAATCACATATATTTTTATTGCATAATAAGCTTCTTGTGTTTTGTTTTACTAACAATTTAATGTATTCTCCTGATAAATTAATTCATATATTGTTTTCCAAATAAATAAGCTGGAAAAATAATAAATGCTCAAGGCTTTTCTTTGATTAAAGTGATAAGAAAAAGAAAGAAAATAAATATTTTAGTGACTAAATGCAAACTTTTAAATATTTTTATTGATATTTTGTAATATTTTAAAATTAAATAATTAAAACATAAATTTATTAATAATTTAATAATTTTGGCTGAAATTTACCCTTTAGTTATCCTTTATTAAAAGGAAATAGGAGTCACAGGTTTTTATTTTTTAATGATTTTTACATGTCTTCTTCAACCATCTATTTCTAACCCTAAAAACCTACAATAGAGCTTATCTTAAAAGCACCAGCATCGCTTCCCTAATTCTCTCTTTTACCGCCTCAGATCTCAAAAAAAGAAAAACAAAAAACAACCTTTCATGGGTTCCAGGAAGGGCAACGACAACGATGGTGCTAGCCCTGGGTACATCAATTTATACCCTTTCCCCCCTTTCTTTCTATTTCTCAATATTTAATGGTTTTTATTGAATCTCTTTTTTTTTTTGTGCAGGAAAATATTTATTGGAGGCTTAGCTAAAGACACAACTCTGGGTTAGTTGAGCTTTTTTTTTTACGTGTTTTTTTTGTTGATGAATGTTCCTCAAATTACTGACTTTTTTTTCTGGGTTCTTGTTGGTGGGGGTTTATTTTTCAGAGACGTTTACTAAGTATTTTGAAAAGTATGGGGAAATAACAGATTACGTTATAATGAAAGATCGACATACGGGTCGGCCCCGTGGTTTTGGGTTCATTACCTTTGCGGATCCTTCTGTTGTTGACACTGTTATGCAAGAGGATCATGTTATTAATGGCAAACAAGTAAGCAAAAGTTTCACTTTCCATGTATTTGAAGAGAGATAAGGAAAACCCTTTTAACTGTATTGGGGTCTGATAAATTTTACAACTTGGATTTTGATTTTTGGTTTCGGATTTTCTTGGTGGCTGTCACTTCGTTTGCATTTAAGTTGTGTAGCAGAGCTAAGCTTCTTACTGTTAATATTCTACTAATTGAATTGAAGGAGCCAAAATAAAACTGTTCTTTGCAATTTGATGCTTGGGAAGTGATAGCTAAAGGTTGTTTTTTGGGGGTAGATTTAGTTGTAATATAGGTTTTGTGATTCATGGAGAAGTTGTATTGATATTGTTTTGTGAGCTTTATCAAGTGTTTAAAATCTTGCTTGATGGATTGATTATTGGCACAGGTTGAGATTAAAAGAACTGTTCCGAAAGGTTCCTCACAGTCGAATGATTTCAAGACAAAGAAAATATTTGTTGGTGGGATTCCAACATCAGTTACTGAAGGTCTGATATTTGTTATATATACGTAGGCATTCTTCCGTGACATTGAGTGTTGATGCTTTTAACTGGCAAATATTGTTTACTTATTGATTTTCCTTTTTGATCTTCGAATCTTTAGACGAGTTCAAGAATTTCTTCTTGAAGTATGGAAAGGTGGTGGAACATGAGATAATATGTGACCATGCAACCAAGCGTTCTAGGGGTTTCGGGTTTATCGTGTTTGACAATGAAAAAGTTGTTGACAATATGCTGGCCAATGGAAACATGATAGATATGGAGGGTACTCGGGTGAGTACTTCTGTTCAATGGCTCCCTATGCAATCTAATGTAATCAAATGTGTATATCATTTTGCACAGAAACAATGTGGAGTGGCATATCAAACTCTTCTGTTGATGGAAATAACCGTTCTCATTGTTTTTTGGGTTTTATTTAGTTTTTCAAATTTCAAATTTGCTAAGTTCATCGCAGGTTTATTGTTGTTATTACATGACTCTTTTCTTGTCAAGGCAGGCTGTCAATATAGTGTATTGGTGCAGGGAACCTAGGTTAACTTACTTCTTTGTTGTAGGTTGAAATCAAGAAGGCTGAACCAAAGAAATCCTCAAACCCAGCACCTGGCCCTGCATATGGTAGTGAATCTAGGGGACGCTCATACAATGATGGTTATGGTGGATTTGGTGATTATGGTGGTTTTGGCCCTGGTCCTTATAGGTCTTTTGGAGGTTTTGGCAGTAGATATGGAGATTATGGTGGTTACGGTGGTGGTGCTGCCGATTTTGGTGGTAGTTATGGGGGGTTTGGTGGTGGTGGTGGTTTCTCTGGTTACCGCGGAGATCCATCATTTGGTTATGCTAGCCGATATGGTTCCTATGCTGGTGGGCTTAGTGGGACTGGTATAGGTCCATATGGACGTGGAGGTGGAGGCTATGGAAGTTACAGTGGTTCAGGCCCTAGTGGTAATTATGATTCAGGCCCGGGTGCTGGTTTTGGTGGACCGGGTGGATTATATGGTAGTAGATCAGGATACGGAGGCAGTAGTCGCTATCATCCTTATGCAAGATAGAACGTGTTTAAGATCTCCCATAAAAGTTGCCCCAGGTTTTCAATCTCATCACATGGTTCGATAGGCACTGTGCACTTTTGCAAGTTGTCACTATCTAGAAGATCAAATCTATTTAGATTTGCATGCTTAGTGAAAACCCAAGTTAGATCAAGCATCAAACTAGAACTGCAGCTACTCATGGTAGAGCAAACAAACTCGATAATATTAGTAGAGCTTCTATCTTTCACTTTAAGTTTATTTATTGTCGGTTTTATTGTAGTTTGTGAAGACTTGTTTTAAGCTTTGGTTAGAATGACTATTGAGGTGTGAATGTAACATTTAGTGAATTACACACTAAGATTGCTGTTTGACGTATAGAGCTTTCCATTTTAAAAGTTTCTAGTTCTTCCTCGTATGCAAACCTCAAGGCCTAGGTAACTTTCACAAGTAGCAAAGGCATCCATGTTACGTTACTTGGGCTCAATCATGTTAGATACAAGAACATGTCCTTTATTGCCATGTTTTCAATCTTTTAAAAGTTTTTCAATGTCTTTGGAGTGTACTTGGAAGGTTAAAAAACAAAGAATTGAAGCAACATATTGTTTATCTGTTGCTTCTATAGCTACACTAGTAAGAGAACTATCGAATATTCAGTTTTTAGTTTAGGGTTAATGTAATTTTTGGTTCTTGAACTTGGTAACTAGGTTCACTTTGGTACTTAAAAACTCGGTAATTAGATCTATTTTGGTCTTGAACTTGGAAAATATAGAAGTTTGATGACATTGTACTTTGAGATTGTGCCATGTCATCAAAGGATCCAAAAATTATATTCACCTTTTAGTTTATGTTGGACTAAGAGTAGTGGTTCATCTTAGATAGCTAGTCATGCTTGTAGATATATGTTGGTTAACTAGTGAGATGGCTTTCTTAGTGTGGGCCTTTGTATGTTAATGGCGGCACATAGAATAACTAAGTGCATCAAATTTGTTTACAACTTACATGGTGACCGCATCTTTGCTTTTGGGAATGTATGCCGGGCTGGCTAGAGAATCGTAAAGCAGGGGCTTAGTTGAAATGGGTTTTTCAACTATATACCAAGTTTTTCTTGTGCGAATACATGGCCGTGCATGTGTCATGGTCTGCCCGTGAGCAAAGCTACCTGAAGCATTAGATCAAGTCTTGGCTTGTGACACATGCATGTGCTCTGCCCTACTGTGGCTTCAATAGCAGCTATTGTTTGTTCTTTCAGGTTTTATGGTTTTTTTTTATCACTCCCAACTGTCATGAAAATTTTTTATGTTGAAATTAAGTGGCTATTATGTTTCAACTCTTCATTTTATTTTGAATTAATTGCAACTTACATTACTAAGTGAATTTTTTTATTTTTATTTTTTGAAATTTTGGGTTAGTATAATATTTGACTAATGAATTGGGCAATTAGGTTTATGTTAGTATTTGTAATTTTGTTTTGGCCCTTTTACAATGTGTCACGGTGTATTTATTGCATGGGTAATTTAGATTAGTTAAGAGAAGTCCTTCAATTTTAATAACATTATTATTTAATATGCTATTCATGCAATAAAAATTTTATCGACGTTTTTGAAAATATGAGCTTAATACTCGGGACTTGATTAGAATCCTTAAAATTTAAATGTTGATTGATTTAGAATATGGATTATTACTTGGAACAATTACTTTTTAATATTCATAGATTTAACATAAGTTCTTAAATGCATAGATAACAGTATAAAATTTCAAATTTATATACACAGCATGTAATAATATTATTGAATGGGAAGTGTTTGAGAAAGGTATAATAATAAAACCTCTGGTTTCTAGGTTACTTTATACCTAAATCCATTTTGAAAAATATAAAGTGGCTGAATAAATTAGATCACAAATTTTGTTTTAAATTTTTAAAATGGAAAGTTTTTATTAATACTGTTCAATTGGTTTTAATTTTATTAATTAAAATAGATTTTAGTTAATTAGTTCAACTGTTTTTGTAGATTGTTTATAGTTATCAAGTCTTGATCTATTAAATTTGATCTTCTTCTAATAATATTGGTTATATTATCAATTTTAGTTTAAGTTTAGAAATTAAAAAAAAAAATCTAGTTGTAAAGTTTAAGGATTAAAGTAGATAAAAAAATATAAATATTAAAATAGATCTAGGGCTAAAAATATATTATCTGTTTAATAAATTGTAGGTTTTAATTGGTAACTAGTATTAAGGATAACAACTAAAAATAATTAGGCTTTATACGTTTCAATATTGATTATGTTTTATTGATAACGATTTTTTCTTGTGACGGTATATGACGATCATTTTGAAGTTTCATAATTTGAGAAATGGTAAGATCTTGTTTTTTTTTTTTAATTTAGATATTAAGTAAATTGATTTTTAAAAATTTAATTTTATCAATTTTGAGAATAATTAATTAATGATAATTAATAATGTCGACAATATTTTTTATAAATTGTATATAATTTTAATTGGTATAATAATAAATTTAACTATTGGTGTTTATTTATTTTATGATTCGATCATGATTTAACATATTCAACTCAATTTTGTCAATTAATCTTAATTTAACAAATTTAATTTGTAATATTTGCACATCATGTTAAATTAAGATTAACTGATAAAATATATAAATTTTAAGAGTTAAATTTGATAGTATATTATTAAATTATGTATAATTGACGGAAAATATGAATATCGTGATTGATTATTTTAGTTATTAACTTTTAAATTCAATGGAAATTAAATTAATTTTATTTTAAGAAAAAGTAATTGATTTAATATCAAAATTTGAGAAGTTATTTTATATTTTGGATATCCTATTTTATAAACAATAATTGTATAAATAAAAGTAAGAATAAACACTATCATTTATTACAAACTATAGGGTGGTGTGCCAACATCAGTAATTTCTGAAATAGTTTGTATAAAATTTAGAAATAAAATCGTTAAAAAAGTTACTAAAAATATAATATCAAAATATAAACTTGCAACCTTTAATCTTAAAAAAACCATCCTATACATAGTTTAAATTCCACGATTGAATTGAAACTGTGATATATGTCTCAATAAAAGTAAAATAAATAAATATATAAATAAAGGAGACATGTATCACATTTTTAATTGTACGTTTGTGAAATCTAAATATTATTGTATATTAATTAATTATCTTAAAAATATTATTTATTATAATTTTAAAATTACATTTCATTTTTGTAATTATTTTGTTCATGTCTTCATTAATAATTGATTAAATATAATTTTTAGTATCTGAATTTAGTTTTATAGTTTAAATTGATTCAAATAAGTATTAATTTGGATTAAAAATTAAGTTTAAGTAGTAATTTGAATTAATAAACAAAATTTAAATAATTAATTTAATTAAAATAGAATTAAATTTAAATATTTAATTGAAACAAAAACACTTAAATATCAAATTAATGTATCAAAATGAAGCATATAGACAACAACCTTATGGAAACATGTATGCACTATTGTTGGTTAAAAAACACGTGGCTGGTTCAAAGGACGTCATCGTTTACGCCACGTGTTACCGACCAGCTCATGACTCCTTTGCAAATGTACGTGGCGTAATGACTGTTCCCTTGTACTTCCCTCCAAGTTGTATTTTTCTCTTAATACCCAAATTGCCCTCAACCGAAATCCGGGTGACCGTTTCAAAGTGCATTAAAACTGAGAAAATCAATAAATTTTAATATTTGATTATGTAATTCAAATTGTTTAAAATAAAAATACTATATGATAATGATATTTTCTCCCAAAATGTTTAAAATTTAAAATTAGTTTTAGATTTTGCCTAATTTTTGAATTTAACTTCTGTATTTTAATGGGTTTTAATTTTCTATATTTTTAAAATTTAAAATTTTAATCACCGAAACAATAAATATTAATTTCATTAAGTTAAATTTTGTTATTGTTTAAATTTTATATGGTAAATATGTTATTTTATGTGTAATACTATGTCACATTATTATTTTCATATAACACTAGAAAAAATTTTGAAATTTTAATTAATTATTTAGTTAAAATTTAAAAATTAAAAAATATATGAACTAAAAATAATCAAGTTAAAAAATATGAACAAAATTTATATTAGATTAATAATCGAATTTAACTTAAATAATTGAGTTAGACATGAAATTTTAAAATTTAAAAAATACAAAAATTATATTACTCAAATTAAACTATGTTAAAAACATTAGTTTATGCTGCATAATTTGCTAAAAGTATTGTCTATGGATTAGAAGTTAGATTGTTTTTTTGTCCCTTCCACTCAAGAAATGAGTAAATTAATTTCTGCATATTAAATCAAACAACAACTTGATCTTTTCTGTTAAAATTTTATTCATTTGTATAGTTAAAAAGGGGTAAAATTGACGAAATAATCATACAATAATATGTGATGTATCATGTGTGCACCATGTTGATGTACATAAATCATTTTTATCATAAAAATCGATAAATTTTTAACAAAACGATTAATTTATTTTTTTAATCTAATAGAATTAATTTATTTATTTTAAAATAAAATATAATATAATTTAACACCAAGTATAATAGCTTCAATGGCAATTTCACCGGCATAGCTTACAAAATCGAACCGAATCAAATCATTTTATATACCTTTTATGGAAACAATATCTGTTACATCAACTTTTCCTTTTCCTTATCCTTTCCATTATTTTAATGGATTCAATTTTGATATTTCATAGTATTTGTACACTGCAATCTTCATTCATACGCAAGCTAAAACAGCATTGCCTCCCTTCTTTATGCTTCTCACAGCTTCTCCAAGTTTAAAAGCAGTGTTGAAGGTAAAAAAGAAAAAAGAAATCTTAAGCACATATTTTGTTCATCAATATTCTCATTTTAGAGTTCATTTCTAGAATATATTTTGCCAGTTATCCTTTGGGTTGATTTAGTTTGCTGTTAAACACATGTAAAGGTGACGACTTTTCATGATCTTTGCATAGTCATTTCTAGAATTTTTCTTTTTTTGGTTGATTTAGTTTGCTGTTAGAGACATGTAAAGGTGACGACTTTTCATGATCTTTGGATAGTCATTTCTAGAAAATTTTTGGGGTCGATTTAGTTTGATTTTAGACATATAAAAGTGATGACTTTTGAATTGGGTTTGTACCTTGTTTGATTGCTACAATAATCTGGGATTTGATCAAGGTTTTGTATCTTTTTTCTCAATATAGTGAACGCTGGTTTTTGCTGCTTTGTTTTTTCTGGGTTTTTGTTTTTACGAGGATTGAAGGACCACTAGTCTTATTTATTTATTTTGGATTTATGGAATTTGACTTTACTGATGTGGTAATTATTAGAAAAGCTTATTTATATTATGATCATGATGTGCTGTTTTACATCTGGGTTTTATGAACCAATTTTTTTGTTCTTATTGTTTCATCATGTATGATATTTAATACATTCAGGGATGAAGTTATAGTGGAAATGGGAAATTAGCCATTTTTTTACTGCAAAACGTGAAATAAAGTTCAATTCTTCTTTATATCATGCCTTATTGTTTTTCTATAATATATTTATCTTAGTTTGCCATATACAATTGCATGTTCTTAGCTTCATTCATATTATTTTGGATTTACATACGTATTGGTTGTTTTTTAGCCATGGTCAAACTGTAAGCCATTATACAAAGGACTGTCAATACCATTATGCTTTGTTTTTAATCATTACAAAGTTTTGGGGAGGGGATGGTTGACACAGGACTCGAATCTAGTCTATGATGTTGATGAAAAACAAGTTTGCTACTTCAACTGTGCCTTCATCGGCAAGACCGTTATACCTTTGATTTAGTCATGAATAGTTTAATATCGTAGGCCTCTTATTTTGGGAAGAATTTCTGATTAGAAAGCTTAATTCTCTGGTACTTGGATGTTTGATCGAGTTGTTAACCTTTTCTGTGTATTTTATAGTTCATTTTTGGGCCGGTCTTGTAAAGGAATGATATAGGCTTTCAATATAAACATTCAGAATGAAGAATACCAAAGCGACAACCCTCAGCCAACCCTTGACAAAAAAATTTCATGTCGATGATTATTTGTCATCATTTGGGGAAAAATATGGAACATACGGGATTGTGAGTGCTGCTATTGCTGCTGTGATCGTACCCATATTGCTTTCCTCTATCATGGGAAAGAAAAAAGGGAAAAAAAGAGGAGTTCCAGTCGAAGTGGGTGGTGAAACAGGTTATGCTGTGCGCAATGCTCGAACCACTGAGTTGCTTCAGTTTCCTTGGGAAGGAGCCACTACAATAGCTGAACTTTTCGACCAATGTTGTAAGAAGTATTCACGGAATCATTATCTTGGAACAAGAAGAGTAATTAAGAAGGACTTTGTTACTGCTAGTGATGGAAGGAAATTCGAGAAGCTACACCTTGGGGATTATGAATGGCAAACTTATGGAGAAGTTTATCAACGTGCTTGTCACTTTGCGTCCGGTCTTGTTAATTTTGGTCATGATGTTGATACTCGTATTGCGATATTTTCTGAAACTCGAGCAGAATGGCAAATTGCTTTACAGGTATTGCCATGATCCCTCAATTTTAACACTTCTTATTCCAAGTTTTTTATGCAGATCTCTTTGACTTCCAGGGTTGCCTTAGGCAGAATATAACAGTTGTCACTATTTATGCTTCACTAGGTGAAGATGCCTTGATCCATTCCCTAAATGAGGTGAGAAATTTATCAAGTTTGTTTACTTTACGACCCTGAATTTGTCGGCTCTTAAATGTTCTATTGTATGTACAATGTGATTATATGATTACAATATTGTTTGTCTTACTTGCTTCTCATCTCTCATTTCACAATGCTCCTTGTCCTCATTCAGTGTTTTTATTATGACAGACACAGGTAACAACCTTGATCTGTGAATCCAAGCAGTTAAAAAAGTTGGCTGCAATACGCCCAAGCCTGGAGACGATCTCAAGTATCATTTACTTTGAAGACAATGAAGCTGCCAATATTTCTGGTGTATTTGGAAGTATGAGTAGCTTGAGTGTTTCGTCCTTTCATGAAGTTGAGTTGCTTGGGGAAAGAGCACCTGTTCCGCCTAGTCTACCCTCCAAGGACAATATAGCAGTTATTATGTATACAAGTGGCAGTACAGGTCTGCCAAAGGTTCGCTTCTAAATTTAGTTTTTTTATCTTAAGTATTTTGTTTGTATGTGCAAGCTTAGGGACCTACCTACAGCAATGTTAGCAAATTTGCCAATTGGCCTTTGCAACTGAGCAACTAGTTGTGTCGTAGTTATTTGTTTAAATAGGCTAACATTATGTAACTCTTTTATGATTTAGGGAGTTATGATAACTCATGGAAACATTGTAGCCCTTGCTGCAGCGGTTATGACTGTGATCCCAGGAATCGGAAAGAATGATGTATACTTGGCATATTTGCCCTTAGCTCATGTTCTGGAATTGGCAGCTGAGGTAGGTTCATATCCAATTTTTTTTTGGTTGCCTGTCAACGGCATCAAGATTATTCTTACGGTTCTGTGTTGTTCTCCAGTCAGTGATGCTGACTGCAGGTTGTGCAATTGGCTATGGTTCACCTTTGACACTAACTGATACTTCTAGTAAAATCATGAGAGGGACTAAGGGAGATGCTTCTGTATTGAGGCCTACTCTGATGGCAGCCGTTCCAGCTATATTAGATCGTGTTCGGGATGGAGTTCTGAAAAAGGTGCGAACTGGTCTAAGTCCCTTAGATATGTGTTGCTCTTAGCTCCCTTATATATGGGATAACAACGAACTGCCTAATTGGTTCTATTTCATGTAGGTTGAGGAGAAGGGAGGATTAGCAAAGAAACTTTTTGATATTGCTTATAAACGTCGACTGCAATCTATAGAAGGAAGCTGGTTTGGTGCTTGGGGACTTGAGAGATGGTTGTGGGATGTTATTGTTTTTGAAAGGGTACGTGCTGCACTAGGAGGCCGCTTACGACTTATGCTCTCTGGTGGGGCTCCTTTATCTGCTAATTCCCAACGCTTCATCAACATTTGCATGGGGTAATGATTCTCTTCACTTAAGAGACCTGTATAGTTCGATGATAAATTAGTTTCTCTCATTTGTTCCGGTACTGATACATATCTTCTTTTCTTCATTAGGGCTCCCGTATGTCAAGGATATGGCTTGACAGAAACATGTGCTGGAAGTGCTTTCACTGAGTGGGATGACACAACTATAGGCCGAGTTGGGCCACCCGTTCCTTGTTGCTACCTTAAGGTATGCCGCATAAGGGATGGCTGATGCTCGTGTTGGTATTTTTAATGAAAAAAAAAACGCTGGAAGTACTCCTTTAGCTTTCAAATTAACATTTACTAGTTGCTCGTGTTGGTATTTATTCGAGGTTCATGATGTATGATATGTTGGAATTGGTTTATTTCTTCAGCTTGTCAATTGGGAGGAAGGTCGATATTCAATATCCGACAAACCAATGCCTCGAGGAGAGATTGTTGTTGGGGGACATACTGTAACTCATGGCTATTTCAACAATCCCGAGAAAACTGATGAGGTTTACAAGGTGAGCTCCATGCTTTGTAGGCAAGTTCATGTTGGTCTCATAGCCTGTAAGTATTGACTATATGAACCGTTGTTCACTTGCACCTGCAGGTCGATGAGAGGGGCATGCGCTGGTTTTACACCGGGGATATCGGACAATTTCATCCTGATGGATGTCTTGAGATTATCGATAGGAAAAAGGACATTGTCAAACTTCAACATGGAGAGTATATATCTCTCGGAAAGGTGATTATTAAAAAACCGAGTACTCATTTGCTGATACTGGATGGGATGCTCATTTTGTTTAAATGCTGATTGCAGGTTGAGGCGGCATTGATGTCGAGCAAGTTTGTCGACAATTTGATGGTGCATGCTGATCCCTTCCACAGCTATTGTGTGGCTTTGATTGTTCCGTCACGCGACGTTCTTGAGAAGTGGGCAGTAGAAGCTGGCATAAAGTACCAAGATTTCCCAGAACTGTGTGGCAAAGCTGAAACTGTTAGTGAAGTCCAAAAATCACTTTCAAAGGTCAGTTCATTATCTTTTTGGATTAAGTTCCCTGACATCCTTAAACTATGATTCAGATTTTTAAATTGGTTTAAAAATTATGATTGAGATTCTAAATTGGTTCAGAGAGTATTGATATTATATAAATCTAGTCCTATCGTTGGTTTCTCATTAGTTTAGGCATCAACCTACAACATGAGTAGTTTGGATCTGACTTGTTTTAAAAAATGCTTTTCTACATTTTAGAATTGGTTAAAATGTCATAAGATCCTCTACTTAGTTTTATTTTAAGAATTTAGTCCTCTACATTTAATTTTTTTTTGTTGTTAAATTTGTTGATGACATTTTGAAAAAAAAAAAAAATACTCATTGGTAACGAAGTAACTAAGAAATGACTTAATGAACGCGTATTCAACAAACAAATTTTAACAAACAGTTGATCTGAATTTTGAAATCGAAATCTGAAAAGTAGGACTAAAATTTTAGAAATTAAACGTACAAGGATTAAATTTTAAATTTGTAAAGAGTAGAGACCAATGTCATATTTTAATCTTTGGAAATTTTTTATATATTTTGAATTTTTATACTAAGAGTTAAGGTTGTATTTTGCCTCTTTTATTAAAAAAATTGGTTATAATATTTTGAACTAAAGATATTTTAGATTAAAGAGTTAATTGACCTCAAAATGATTTTTCCTTAAAATTTTTAGAAAATTTTAATTATGCCTCAAAATTTTGTAAAAGTTCATTTCTACGTTGAATTTTTAAAATATTTAATTGAACCCTTCAAATATTTGAAAACCTCATTATAATTTTTATTTTTATTTTTATTTTTTGAAAATTTTAATTAAAATTTTCACTAACCTCACAAAATTTTAAAAATTTAATTTGAGCTCCTAAAATTCTCGAACCGCAATTGCTTTTATTAAAATTATTTATTTATTTATATAGTTAAAAATTAAGGTGATTGGCATAATAATTAAATAGTTTATTCTTTGATTTAACGTGAAAGAGTTAATTTGTCTTATTTTTTAATAGAGTGAGCTAGATGTAAACTATACAGAGGATACTTCAATAAAGGTGGAGGGTTAGGGTATCATAAGCTTGTCATTGACTACACAAATTATTACAAATTTTATAATGTTTCGTGTAACACAAATTATATAAAACATTATTTAATTAAACAAATTATAACAACTTTTCTAATGTTTTATATGACACTTGAGCTGGTTTTTTTGAAAATGCAGGTGGGGAAAGATGCAAAACTAGACAAATTTGAAATACCTGCAAAGATTAAACTGATGGCAGAACCATGGACACCTGAATCAGGATTGGTCACAGCAGCACTCAAAATAAAGAGGGAACAGATAAAGTCAACGTTCAAAGATGATCTCCAAAAGTTGTACCAGTAATATACCCATAATAAATGCATTGATTTAACCTTGGTATTTTCACTGTCATATGCTCTCTTTCATCTTCTTTGTAAGTTTTCCGGTATGTGGAGACAAAAAATCAAACAGTGTTGCTCCATAGATGAGTTGTATTAGATAATTCGTAGTTTTGTTCTAAAAGAATAAGCTCCAATTTCAGTTATTAGTTTCTCTTACTTTAAGCCACCTGTCAATTTTTCATCATTTATTTATTTTGGTAAACTACATTCAATATTATTAAACTATTAATAAGTTTACATGGTTATCGGGCTATTTGAAAGTTTTTGTGGTTGCTGAGGGGCTACAAATACCTGCCTGCTGGAGAGGTGAAGTGCTAGAGTAGAGGAGGGACTTAAAGTTAGGAATCTAATACTTCCAAATGGGCAAGGGTGGGATATGCAGAAGCTTTTTGATCGAGGTAGAAGCTATAGCTTCAATCCCTGTTCCGATTTATGCGGCTAGAGATAGACTAATTTGGCACTTTGATAGGAAGGGAGGGTATACAGTGAACTCGGGTTATCACGCTGCGTGTCATTTATATCTTAATAGTCAGGATTGTTTGATAGAGGTGAATTGGAAGTCAGTGTGGAAGCTTTGTATTCCTCCCAAAGTGAAGGGGTTTATTTGGAAGGCCTTGCGGAAAATTTTGCCGACTAATACTAGTCTCTTGGATTGGAGGGTTCAATGCAGCTTGGCCTGCAAATCTTGTTCAGAAGTGGAAGATGAAACACATGCTGTTTTAAGGTGTAATAAGGCTGCTGCTGTTTGGTGTTTATGGGGGAAGCAAAGGAATATTGCATTAGGTTCTTATCTGGAATGTTTCATTGATTTATTAAGGAACTATGAGGTCGTTATATGGAAGAATTTTGTGATATTAGTAGGAAATTATGGTGGGCACGTAATCAATTGCTATGCACAACAAGGTAGTCACGCCTTATACTATTGTCGCCCAAGCGGTTGCGTTTTCACGAGATTGAAAGGTGGCACAGGCTTATAACCGGAGAATGAATGACGTTGGAAGCAGGTGGTGGAGGTAGGGATGATGGTATATGAAGGTGATTGGGTATGTTGGGTCTACGCTTTAAAAAATCTCAGATTTCATGGAATTTTCAATAGATTATTTGCTTTGATTCTGATTTTCCTATTCTACACCCGGATTGATTTATTAAGAAACCCTCAATTCGCCAGTTGTCTCGGCTTATTAACCATGTGACTCAAGGACCTGGATTCACTAATGGGTGTAATCATTTTAGTGATATTCATACAAAAACTAGTGAACTTGATACAAATTCATCAAATTTAGTTGATAAGAATGCTCAAGAGAATGATTTGAGTGTAAGCTTGAGCAACCCTGCTTTGTGTTATGGATTGTTTGATCATAAGGGTTTTGCTAATCCATATGTGAGTTCTTGAAATTTCATTCCCAATGTTCTTCGGATGGATTCTTTGATTACATTAAGTTTTTCTATTGTGGTTGCGAAGAATTTAGGATAGCAGGGTATGTAGTATTGGGTGTTTGGCTTGCTACTTTGTTTTATCTGTTAGGCAACACAACAACGAATTACTTTTGCTGTTCATTGGAAAAGCTTTCATATCTGTTTAGGTTGCCTCCAACTAGTGTTAGGGTTTCACTCTGTAACACCCCCTAACTCTAAACCGTCACGATACAAGATTACTGAGTATTACCGGTCAGTACAGTTCAATACAGACATTAATTAAAATAAATGTTTACACCCATCGTAATTTTAAGATATCGTCCCTTAATGGGCCCTTGATGCCTAATATGAACAATAGAATCAATTCGGGACTAATTTAAAATTACTACGAATTTTTCTTATGAACAATACCTATACGCCCGTGTGTCTCACACGACCGTGTCACATGGCGATGTTACTAGATCACACGGCTGTGTCGTGAGCCCGTGTAACTCTTTGACTTGTAATATTAAAGCGCAATTTTCACACGGCCGTATCGCACGCCCATGTTCAAGACCGTGTCCTCTACACGGCTAAGACACATGGCCGTGTCTCTGCCCGTGTGTTCAATTCGAAGCTAAAATTCAAGATGCAGGGGACACACAGCCTAACTACACGCCCGTGTGTAAGCCATATATCTCACACGGTCTGGCCACACGCCAGTGTGCCAAGCCGCGTGGACTGAAAATGAGCCTTAGTATCAAATTTACCAACCCTGCAATTCAACAACACCAAACAATCCAAAACCAAATCATTCAATCACCTTAAGTCACAATCATACTTACTTAAAACATGTCAATCTAGGCAATTTATAAACCTATATGATGGATCTCTTTTAAATATTTCACTTACATTATCAATGGTTTAAATTCAAACCAAATAGGCCATTTCCTACCATATATCATTACCGAATCTTATTCTACTTATTTCATCATTACATTGACAATCTAAATGACTCCCATAAGACATCTTGGGTACATGTCATTCCCAATAATTAATATGCTTTACCTCATTGAATTCAGGATCGACCTGGGATGCTGATTCAACGGTCTGGCTTTATTTATTCTGCATACGGAAACAAACCGTACGCTGAGTATGAACTCAGTGGTATTTCTATAATCCAAACATTAAATAGTAAAACAGACACTTAATATCATTTAATGATCATAAATTTTCATTTATTCATTTCAGGAGATATATTCTTTACAACTCATTCAATTTTTATCATCTATTAACCCAATTAGCTTTTCAAATAAATTCACAATCATTTAAATAATAATATTTTCCATTCATATGTCTCACTTATACTTCTGTTCACTATTCAATATCAGTAAATAATTTTCAGTATCGATCAATTTTTCAGTTTCATTCAATAACATTCAATCATTCAATAACAATTTGTTGTTCAATAATATCCAGTCACTCTTTAACAGTCAGTTATTCAGTAATGATAAATTATTTAGTAACAATCAATTATTCAGTAACAATCTTTTTACGCAGTAGCATTCAGTTATCCAATAATAGTCAGTTATTCAGTAGCAGCCAATTATTCAATACCTTTATTTACCCCTATTAACATGACTCGGACTCGGACAGATATACGGATCCAACCTGCACACCGGGATAGCATACAGTGTTTCATCGGCCGGAGTTGGAATCTGTTATAGTGATAACGATAAAGATAAGAATAAAGAATAATAGTGGTACAGAGTACCTCATCGGAACAAATCCTAATAGTAATAAAGATAAAGAAGGTACAAAGTACCTCTTCGAATGAATCCGAACAAGATGTGAAGGCGACACTTATAGTGTCTCATCGACACAAAGTCGGAATATCCCTGAACACTTCCAATCCTATGGCATGCCAACTATATCCGACTTAGCCCGATACTGTTAATAGGGTTTCTAATTCATTTTCCAGTTTCCAATCATTACACATCTCAACAATCATATATATTCATAATTCGATATAATTTATTTCACTTTACAATAAAAAATTTAATTTTCACAATAATCACATATATCCGTATAAATTTAATAAATTTAACACATACCTAATCAATCCATTTCAATTATATAACACAATAATTCTCACCTCAATTACTATCATAATGTTCAATCAAAATTCAACAATAAATAAATAATTTCACTTTTCAATTCTAACCGATATCTATTCTAATTTAAATATTCATGTCAAAGTACTTTCTATACATATTAAGTAATAAATTTAATAATTAAATATTAAGTTCGGATTATAGAAATACAAATTGTAATTTCCGAGCTAACTCTCGTCGACTTTGCCTTTTTCTTGCTTAGCCGAGATTTCAAGTATAATGTTAGCTACGGAAATTAAAACAATTAAAAATTTATCAATATACAATTTCATTTTATTTATTCCAATTTCAACTCAATATTTACATAACTTCTAATTTAATCCCAATTCAAACTACCTTGTTTTCTTTACAATTTATTCTCTATTTTCACTCAACTATCACTTAAAACCAAGTTTCAACTCTCTAATTTCTCCATAAATCCCTAATTTCAAATTTATTTCAATTTAGCCCCTAAAGCATAACACTTATGAATTACTTTACAATTCAATCCTTATCACTTCTAACTTGAATTTCTATCAATTTGATCCCTAATTCATCATTTTATTCAACATGAACCATATTTAGAAATCTAATAACTTTCAAAATATCAACTTAATTTCATCAAAACCTTATTCCAAAACTTCTAAAACATCAAAATTAAGTAAAAAGGACTAAATTGACTTACCTATTTAAACTTCAAGCTTCAAACCCTCAATTTCCCCTTCAAGCTTCAAACCCTCAATTTCCCTTTTCTTCTTTCTTTTCTTTCTTTCTTTCCTTCTTCTCTGTTTCGTTTCTTCTATTCTGTTTCTTTCTTTTATTTTCATTCAACTATTATATATTATTTACACTTAAATTAGTAATACTTATTTATTATTTATACATGTGTATATTATTAGCACATATGTATCCATTTATAATCATATATTTGTCATAATTAATTTACTTATTACATACAAATTTTATAATATAATTATTTAATTAATAAATATCTTTTACTTAATAATTATCTATTTAATAACTAAATACAAGTATTACAAATATATGTATTTTTATTATACATTTGTATCAAACCATCATCACACATTTGTCCTTCTTTAATTCATTTATTTATTTACTTTATTTAATTAATATACAATAATAATTTTAATATAATAATATTTGCTTAAATAATAAGTAAATACATACATGTATTACAAATATATGTATAATATTTATTACACATGTATATTTTTATTACCACACATTTGTCACTATTTTAATTTATTTAATAATGTAATAATTTAATATCAATTAAATAATAATAACCATAATAATAAATTAATTATTCTAAGAAAAATCTTAGATTTTTCCATCTTTTGCTGCCTAAATTAGAAAAAATGGCACAATTGCCATTTTGGTCCTTTATATTTTCTTTTAATCTATAATTTAACTTTCACACTTTATTCAATTTAATCCTTATACCTAATTAGCCTCAATTTAAGCTAATTCACCTTATTAAACTCTAATTAATCACTCAACTAGCTTCATAAATACTTTTTTAATAAATATTTACGAATCTATTTTTTGAAAACTGAGACCCGAAAATATACTTTTTCGATAACCGTAAAATTCGGGTCGTTACACACTTCTTCCACTGAGAAATGGGGAACCGGATGTGTTTGCCAGTATAGTTGCATTTTTGGGGAAAAATATAGGTGAAATGGGTCTTAATAGTGTGTTAGGTGGTGCGATTTTTATTAGCTGTGTTGTTGTAGGGACTATCTCCCTTTGTGTAGCAGAGAAAAGGATCCAGATTGATAAACAATGCTTTATTAGAGAATCGGAGTAGGGGGATGGTGGGGGAGAGGGAAAGAATTAGAGTGGGGGAAAAGGGTTAGCAAAGTGATGGTGGGGGAAGAGGGAGAGAGACGGGAGAGGGGGATGGAAAATGGTAGTTTCGTTAGATATGTAACGAAAAATAGTTAGTGGTGACTGTTTTGTTATTTTTTGAAAGTTGAGTGATTGAATTAAAGCCTGAATTTAACTAGTTTTAAACAAAGAATTGGATAAATTTTACCCTTATTAAGTTATTAGGAAGTTTAAGTTTAAGTTTAATATATATATATATATATATATATATATATTTATTAGTAAGTTTTGTTTTAACTACTTAATTTTAACAAGTTACATAATAATCACTAAACTATTCAAAGTTCTCATTTAAGTAATTGAGCTATTAAAATTGTTACTGTGTGGTATTCTATGTTCGTACTGACTCTACCGATTGATAGCTCTCTTTTTTCTCTTCTCCAATTTAATTTTTTATTGTGAAATACTTTTGAATATCACGAATTTATAAGTTAAAATCTAAATAATTTTATTCTCCGATCTCCAATATTCATCTTTAGATCAAAGCTAATTTAGGGTATATATTTTACAACTGTATTAATAGTCGGATCATTATTTGAAGCTCACTAATAGAACTTTCAAAAAATTATCAATTTAATGATTTAAATAATTTTTTGAATAATTTAATTATCATTTTATAATATTTTGAAATTTAATCACCGAAACATAAATTTATAATAGTTTAATCTTTTAAGTGAAAAATAAAATCGAGGGATATTCTAGAATCTAGTATTGATAGTGTAAAATGTATTCCCTGCAAAATTCTAATAGCTGAACGAAAACGGAGGCAGCTTTTATAATTCCACAAAAAAGGACCAAAAAAGCAAAAGCCGTTTTCTCTCGTCAGCAATGTCACATTCCGGCGACGATAGCTATCCGACGCGGCGGAGGAATGCTACAACGCGGAGTTCCGATCGTATCCAGATGACGCCTGGTATAATGTTCGAGTATTGTTTGCAGGCAATTCAGGTGACAAAATGAGAGTCAAGTACGACAACTTCTCTGATGATTACGACAACATTTTCATCGCCGATTGTTTCAAGTCCGCTTACGAGGTTTACGATTTCATCGGAAGGTTCCATAAGGCCTCCGCGCAGCTCCAGGATCCGGACTGTTCCATGGTCGTGAAAGGCATGCGCGTTTGTTCTTCTGATTCTTTTGGAAATGACGACGTTCGCTTTTACGATGCTATCATTGATGAGGTACGCACAACGGCACAAGTCTTTGCTATTACTGAAATAGATTCTTATTTGCAGTTTTTTTTTTGTTATAAAAATTCTACTGCATTGTTATTGTTGTTTTGTAGATGAAATTTTTAATGTGTATAAAAATAGAACCTTTTGTGCTAACAGTGTTTTTTAAAAAAAATAAAATGATGTATTCTTAAGCTAAAATTGCATCATTATTAATCTCCATCGAGCAATGGACACAGTGTGATCATCTAATAGGGTGAGTTTGGGTGGGCAGTGCGTTTACCTGCGTTTAGTGTAAAAACAATGGTGGCGGTGAGATTAGATACTATAGTAATACTGTAGCGTGCGACAAAAAGTAAGCTAAACGCACCGCACTTTACCGCCGCCCTAATCTTACCCTAAATCTCTCACAATAGTCGATGGTATCTCGTTGGTATCTTATGAATAATTAATTGTTCCATTTTGTCTCGAGCCTAATTGGTGAAACAATCTGTCACCCTGTTATTGTTTTCAGATCTGTCGAAATTTTACTCTCATTCAGCCTCTCATCACTCCATCAATGGCCGCTCTTGGTCTAAAATTTGAAACCGAGCCATCGACGTTCACCTTAACCCATCCATGAATAGGAAATTGCCACCAATCCTTAGTCATGGATCTATAAGCCCAATTTCTAGACACTTTTTTAATATATATAAACTTTGTCCAAGCTTTAGCTGAAACTAAGAGAGCATGATTGCTATTACTCGTTTTAGTGAAGATGAATTCATTTCGACTCTTCCAAAGAAACCAAGTAATAATAGAAAAGAAAGTAGGCCATTCACCATATTAGGACTCTATATTATCTTCATTCCCAATATTTCAAATGATTCATCGAGCAAGCAGCAAGCTAAAAAGGATATTCCACGCGCTTCTCGGTACAACAAATTTCCAAACTAAATTAGAAAACCCTTAGTCCCTAATAGCATATATTATAGACTTTATGTCTAGTCCACACCGATCACAGAAAGGAAACGAAGTCATACTTCACCTTGTCCGTTCCTCATTTGTCAAGAGTCTGTCTCGAGCCAATAACCAGAAGAACACTCGAACCCTTTTCGGCGCCCTTTACTCTCCAAGTGAGCTCATCACTTGCAATCCTATCCAGTTCATTTACGGTAATCAAATGTTTATAGGATTCAGATAGAGAAAATTTCCCCCCGGACAGCCATCTCCATGCTAGGTGGTCCGCACCTGCTTCCAACAAAGAGGGTATGTAGGCCAATATCCGCTCCACAATTGCTTGTGGAAGCACCGAGACTAACCATTGAACGTTCCACACCCTTTCCACCGCAACGTCACAGACGGGGAGAGAATCCTGTAAGGGTGCAAGACCGATGTAATGTTGCCATAGAATGTCCACTTCCCTTAGCCAATCATCATTCCAAAAATTAATCAATCTATCATCACCCACTGACCAATAGACTCCCTTTTTAACCTCATCCCAAATATTGGCTATAGAATGCCAGATATACGAGCAATTGCTTCGATGGGTTACAGTGTTTTTTTTTTATGTTCTGAAATAAGGCCTCTTATTTTTACTCTTTTCTTTTTCATGATGAAACCATTAGAAAAAGGCCTCATTTTATTGGTACTATAATAGGAAATTTTGTTATTCGCTATAAAAATGGAAATAGTAAATAAATTCATTCTCTACAATGTTGTTGCTTATGGATTGGCGTTTAGCATACTTGTTATTACATAAAAGTTGGGGTTTCTTGTTATGGCGATTCACACCAGTGCAGAGAGTCACTAGAAATGGTGGTGGTTCGCATTATAAATGTTGCATAAGAACCACCGGGAATGACACTTTTTTGGGGTCTCATGAGCTTCGAGAACTTCTCGGGAGGGATTTGGTTGAGCTTTTGCATATCTCCTAGAGACTTTCGTGTTATAACAATACTCATGTCAAACACACATCGTATTTGACACTTATCGATTATCCTTGTAACATAGCTTGCTTTTTGTTCATGCTCATAAAGTTTGTTTTTTATAAAGATGTATGTTGAGTTCTTATTAAGTGCTATATATATTAGATGTTGCATAAGAAGCATTCTTATGTAAATGGACAAGAAGAGTGTGAGTGCACCTTCCTAATCTCTTGGCTACACGGTCCTAATGTTGGGAACATAATAGACAAGGGGGTTGCAAATATATGCCTTCTCCAGGGTTCTGAGATATTTCCAAAACTTGTATCTTTCATTGAGATAGCATTGCAGAAAATAGATAAGGCCTTATGTAAATCTGTTTCTGCAACTAGCAATGATCTTGTTGCATTATATAAGGATAACAAGGGTAGCCCAATTGTCAAGTGGAAGCCAAGTTCATTGGAGTGTATAAGACAAGTAAGTTTGTTTGTTGTGATCTTTTCGAGTTTCTTTTGTTTAAGCATGTAGCTGTAGGGCGAAGTAGTAGTTGCGGAATTAGTAAACATTGAATTGAAGTGGATTTGCTGGCCAACACAATGTTTAGATGCTTTCTGGAGATTTATGGATGCATGTATTTTGGTGTTCTTTGTGTTTTTTAGTTCCATTTAAATGTAAGTCAAGTGTCTTTTATGGTGGCATTATATTATATTGTAATCTTAAGGTTTTTATATTTATAGAGGAAGTGTGCTCCACGATCTTTGAGTGCGGTGGGGCCATTAGGAGGAATAGAATTTGGTTGTGCAAGTAAACAAGAAGAAACTGATCTAGGAGGGGATAAAAACCTTCACAAAATACTAGTTCAGAATCTTGAAAAGGAATTGTCCTCATCAACAGTTTCTGAGTTCATCCATAAACAAACTTCCATCACAACAGGAGTATATATTTTCCCGAGTCTACCATGGGAGCCATACACCAATGGTGTCATTATGTTGAATTGCCAAAAAGACCTTGAACGGTTGCTTGGGTTTTTGCAGAATCCTAATCATTTCATTGTATCCTTGAATGGGCGGTAAGTGATTATTTTTGTACCATTTTAATTTAGTACATTAGATTTGCTCTGAGAACAACCTTTGATGTGAATGCCTGCAGACCATTGGTGGCCACTGAAAAATTGTTAACCAATGATCATTGGACCTTAATGCTTGGATCTTCGGTAAGTCCAATACAAGGCCATGCTTGACCCCATTAAACCAAAACCTTACTTACCTTTTTTAACGCTTCAAGCATATTTACATTTTTACAGAACAAATTACTCAACAGATAAGTTGCTGGATTCAACAATGAATTGAAGGTTGTTTGTTATGGGACAAAGGAATACAATAAAGCAAAGGAGTTAAGGGATTTATTTTTGCAGTTTATCGAACACCAACGCGGACTTTACAAAAAACTAAGAATGGAAGAGAGAAATATCTCATAGCCTTCTCTAGCAGTCAACAGGTAGGAGATACTGTGCACATCGATTGTGTCTCCGATCTAAGGTCGTTTAACTCTGTTATACAATGCTAATGTGTTGTAGAGAAAAGAAAAGAACATGGTCAGTTACAACTATGACATAACCAAAAAAAAAAAATTGTTGTAGCCATGCTTGTGTCATTCTAGTTGTACATCTGACTATGCTATAGACGTCTCATTGGCCAAAGTTGAAATATATGATCTTTAATGGCAATTGTTTTGGTCCATATTACTTCTAGGAATTGAGTCAGGGGCTGTGCCAGGAGGGACAAGTAGAGAACACTGCTCTTACCCCAGTGGAAAATTTTTTCTTTAGTCCCTTTAGATTTTAGAAGTTAGAAAGGGTGGAAGTATCTGATAGGTCCTCTATTATAGGGATTAGATCACACTAGGTCTATTATTAAATTGATCAATTTAGTTTTTTGTACTATTAAAAAGAATCGAATAAGGCCAAATTTCTATGAAGTTAACATTTTACTATTTGATAAAGTTAATATTTTGAATTTTTTATGTTTTGAGGAATGAATTTTTTATTTGAAGTTGAATTGCAAATGAAAAAAATATTTTCATGTCATTTATTAAACAGTAAATGTTAATTTTATTAAAATTTGATCTTATTTAATTCTTTTTAATAGTAAAGCAATTAAATTGGTTCACTTAATAGTACGACTTATTTGGTCCAATCCTTACAATAGGACTTAGTTGGTACTTTCAATGTAAAGGGGGTAATAGCAAAATTTAACCTTTTTCAATAGTACAGGGGACAATTTAATAGTAGAGATTAATAGAATTTAACATTTTCTATTAACCAACGTTAAGGACAGTTATTGGTTTAAAATAATATTTAGTCTCTAAACTTGATAATTTTTTTCAACTTAATCTTTGAATTCTTTTTGTCCATGTTAGGCATGAAACTTGACAATTTTCCTCAATTTTGGTTTGTGTGATGATGTGGCACTCTGATATTGTGTCACGTTATTACCTAAAATATATATTATATCAACAAAATTTAAGTGATGACATGGTGCAATGTGTCATGTCACCGCTAGGATCAAAATTAAAAAAAGTTGTCAAGTTCTAGGACTAATGTGAATAAAAAAATTTAGAGATCAAATTGAAACAGTTGTCAAATTCAAAGACTAAATGTTGCATTATCCCATGGTTATTTGATAAAATTTTTCAGACTCTACTGTCATTTTGGCAAAAGCAAAATCTTTACCATCAATGCATCAAAGTATAATCTCACAAGATAAGAATGGCATGATGATAAATTAGCTTTCAATGTTTATATCTTCTGTCAATTTGATCCTTTTCTTTTTTAAACTGAATTTGATTATTAACCTATTAAAAGAGTTAAATTATTTTTAATAGAAATATTGACTAAAACATTAGTTTTTTAACGATTTTGATATGACAACTCATGAAATAGTCTGCATGTATTTTATGTTGACATGTCAATATTTATCATATATGTCACACTCCACAAATAATTTAAAAATTATAAAAGGTTCATAAAATAAAAAAAACAGAATGAAATATATGTGAATTGTCATAAAAGTTGTCATGTTTAAAATTTTAATATTTTATTCAATATTTTCATGAAAATAATAATAATTTTGACTTTTAAAAATTATAATCAAATTTAATTCTTTTAAAATGATTGAGGATCAAATTTAATAAAAGAATTTAAATTGATAAAATGTAAACATTAAAGATTACATTCATAATAATTACAATTAAGAATGGTGAGAATACTTCAAGTTTCAACCCCAAAGTTTAAGAGAAGTAAAAAAAAAAATGAAAGCTTTGTTGCAAAATAACAACAAAACTCAAAAAAACAAAATCTACAAAAGCAAATTAAAGAGAAAGGAAGAGCGTCGGTTTCAGGTCTACGACTAAAGTTGGCTCCTTTTCTTTTGGCCATTTTCTCATTTTCTTCGATACCCCTAAACGAAGCCAATTCAAGCTAAACTGTGCATATATGACGATTTTATTTCTTAATTGGTTTTTTAGGTAATTTTTTAAATTTAGAAAAATAAGTCGATTTTAGAGAGAGTGTGTGAAAATGCGCCCAGTTGGAAACGTTTTCACATTCTCTCTCCTCGACCTCATTTTATTATTAATTTAGTTTAAGGTTAGGTTTTTTTTATTAGTAATTAGGGTTTGGTGTTTTAAGAGTGGAATAGTGAAAGTATATAGGTAGATTTGAAGGGCCAAGGATGCGATAACGCATCTTAGAACACATACATTTCATATATCATGCTAGGATAGGACCATCACCTCAGAAACTCATCATATGGAAGTCAGGTTTCAGGGTGGCCATGCTTGATACGGTCACGGGTGGAAGTCTAAGAGGAGGTCCTAGTTGGCGGTCGTAATGCAGTCACGGATTCGAGTGTAATCGGGGGCTACTTGACGGTCGTTTTGTGGTCACGAGTTCAAACTTTTTGGATACTCGCAAATGATGCCTTATACCATACATAAGATTGAGGTCATAATAATAAGGAAAAACGAAGGGCTTTCTAGTGTAATCAACGTAATTTTTTTCTTTATTTTCAGGCAGCCAATATCTTTAACCTTTTATTATTATCCAAGGGCTGACACCGAGGTGGGCACAAGAGGATTCTCAGACAGAGAGCAGATGTTTCGGCACAGTAGATGCCAAACTCGGTCGATGCATTAGCGGTTGTAATTATTAATGAGTTGTTTAATAACGAAAATCGTTTCCACCTTGAAAGGGGTATCACTTTTACTACATCGCAATAGCCACTACTTGTCTAAGAGTCCTCCTGCGTCTACAATGGTGTCGACCTTTGGATTAGAAGGAAGGTTAAAGATACCAACTACGTGGAAATAAAGAAAAAATTATGCCGATTATAGCGGAAAGTTTCAAAGTTTTTTCTTATAATTATTCCTTTAAACTTCTGTATGGTATTTATAAGGAAACACCTTCGGCTATCCGAAAATTTTGAGCTTGTGCCCACATAAAAATCGTTAACTGACTCTCCAATTATACTCCGATCCATTATCTGATAACGATTGTCGATCGAGACCTCTATGTAGGCTTACACCCCATGACTGTATAAAGCAAAATCACCCTAGAACACGACTTCCACAGGATAGGTTTTCGAAGAATGGTCTCATATCAACAGGATATATAATATGTATGTGTCTCAGAACGATATTACATCATCGACAACACAAGAATACCTTAAACCAGAGATTTGATTAGCTATGAAAATTTTTAATGTTGGAACGAGGAAGAAAATCGAGAGAGAAATATTGTAAAGTGGAGGGATGGAGGTTGGGAGGGATGATGGGTCTAGGGATGATGGAGTATGGAAGGGGAGCCCTCCATTTATAGGTGCTGGGGAAGGATGAGATTGTAAAGGAAAAAACCTTGTGGTTGAAAATGCGTCGTATGAGAGGCATTTTCATCGAATATCTGAAAAACATACTTCAAATCTTACCCGGGATCTGGGTAAGGTTTGAAGCATTGAATATCCTTTGAAACACTTGTCTGATGAAATTTGTTGATTTCTAAAACGTGTTTTCAAGCACAGAAGAGCGTTTTTATTATTTGATGAAAATACGTCTTCTGAACCACATTTTGAAACATGTTTTCTCTCTCTCTCATTATTCTATTTTGCTATGAAAGTATCGAAGTATTTAGAACTTAGACACTTGGCAAATTCATGTCAAATATTGAAGAAGTTTACTGTGAGTGTCATCTACATTTCTTTAGATAACCATCTAAAGTTTTTATTGTTCTAAATATCTAATTCGTTTTAAATTAAAATTAGTTGGCAAGTGAAATCCGTCATTTACTACGATAGTCAAATTTGCAATACGGAAGTTGATATTGTATTCGCAAGAGCCTAGTCTGTGAAATTGGCATTCAACTATACCATTCAATAGCGTAAGTTACAGACTAAAATCTAGAGGAAAGTTGTGGGTTCAAGCCAGGGAAGAATTTCAAGCTTGCAATGTAAATATCTAACATCGATTAACCCCTTTAAATATGAGTTAGAGACGATTATATCATTGTACTGCTTAAGCGGAAATGCTATAATTCTATGTCGAGTTTTCTGAGGCTGATAGAACTGGTCCATTTTTTACCATTGGTATAGCTAATGCGGGAATCGAAGCATAAACAGAAAGTCCTACTACACGATTGTACGGTGGGTTCACTGGTTTGTTACAAAGCTCCTATTATAATGTCCCTCAAGCATCAATGGGTAAACATTCTTCCATTTCAAGCATCGATTTCAATTTCAGTGCCAATTGTCAGTCGAGGTATGAGTGTTACCTGAATCTCGACACTCAGGCATGACATTCAGTTAGTGCATCTAATTTCAACTTTGATGGGGCGATGTCTAAGGGTAGAAACACTTATACCAGGGGGCCATCAACCTATACTGGTTGGCAATCCGATACAAATTTTTCAGGTATATAGGGAATAAAAAACTGATGACTTCTCCTTACAATCGGGTCCAGCGATGGTACATCGAACCCTTTAGTTGAAGATAAAAATGAAGATGCCACTGAGAAAGAAGATACAACCAATGAATAAAGGGCAACAGATGTTGTTGATGGATCAGAGTCAGACCTTGATCCAATTTTGAAATATTGTTCAAAAATAACATTTTTTTTTAAATTAGAGCAGGTTTTAACTGAGCCAGAATTTTATGGTTTTAACGGTGACAATTTTGACGATAAACCTCCGCCCCACATGACCAGCATCGACCTTTCCACCGAGGGTGGTTTAGAGTTTTGGTAGCTCCTGTACAGAACACCTGACCATGTAAGCTTATCGTCAAATGTCTGGGTATTGGAAGTTGGCATGGAATATCCCAACAAATATGTTTTTCTTGCTGCACTAAAGTGGTACAGCTACAAGAATGGTATGAACTATCACGTCATAAAATCTCGTTCGAAGAAATTCGAGGGAAAGTACGCAATGCGTGATGAAAGGTGCAAATGGAAAATCATGGCATCTTTTCGAAAGAAGACGGGTTTCTAAATGATAGAGAAGTATTCTGGTTCACATACTTGAGTTGTAGTAGGTGCGCGATTCAATCACTCAATTTTCTTACATAAAGTGACTTGATTGGGGTCTTCGTTTTTGCCAATAACATAACTTTATATCATACTTTGCAGGTGTAAGTCAGAATCATCCAATGCTAGATTCTGACATGATAACGGACATACTACCCATGGTGAAAGAAAGTCCTAGGATTCTCGTCCCGATGTTGATTGCCAACATCCGTAGCCAGTTCGATTACATGTCATCGTATTACAATGCATGGGTCGCAAGACAAAAGATTATGGATAAGTTGCACTACAGTCAAGAAAAGTCGTACAACGATTTATGGCAATGGTGTTAGGTATTAGATTGGTATATATCAAGTTCTGTAATCGATCTGGAAATGTACCCAGCGTACCTCAGTGATTGTCTAATCCTTGGGAAAAGAGTATTCCATTGATTCTTTTAGACCTTCGATCAATGCAAGGAAGCTGTAACACCCCTAACCCCTCTCCGTCGTCATATTAGGGTCGCGGGCATTACTAACCAATCAAAACATTTAATTTTATAACAAGCAATGGTGTAAGCTAAATATTAACATCACATGATACATGAGCAATGTATGCTAATTTGATATATTCATAATCGTGTCTTATACAATTTAATAACGAATCATGCCATATCATACCAATTCAGAGTAAAATTTACTATTATATAAAATTTACTCTTATAATCCTTAATACAAGTTTACGGGACCCTAAAGATAGTCTAAAAACAGACAGGAACTAATTTAAATTAATTCTAGAAGTTTAGGGTGAAATCTCAAAATGTCTAAAAATAAGGGACACACTGCCGTGTGGAATGCCCCAGACCGTATGACTTTCGAATTTGGGACATACGGCCGTGTCCCAGCCCGTGTCTCTGTCCGTGTTACTCATTAACTTGAGACACATGGCCGTGTGGCAGCCCGTGTGATCCTAAATGTACCTTAAAACTCAAGTTTACCAATTTGTGATTTCTTAGACATTAAGCAACCAATTCATCAACCATTTAATCTATTCGAAACACATTTAAACATGCTCAAAATATGTCAAAACAACCATATTAAATGCCTAACCAATGTGCCCTCGTTGACACCATATTTTAGACATCCAACACAAGCCAACAATTCATTCATCCATAATCTAATTAATGTCATTCATTGGTACCTCAAACAAAGTTCAATTATTCAAATAAGTAGGATAAGTAGATCCATCACTCAAATCAATTAGCACATTCAACATCAACCAAATGACAAAATATATATACTTTCTTCAAATACTAACTCAAACATATCATTCATCGGACTACATTTATCAGAATTCACTAAAAACAAAATATCATTATTTCAAAATTGACATTCTAGGTACATGCCAAGACTCAAAAAGAAAATGCATCACCAATATTGAGTATGGGATTTGTCATGGATGCTTAGTCATAGAACAACGATAAATACCTAACCTGCAGTCAAGTAAAAATTTAAACAGTAAGTAACCTATGTTCTCAAAGGATCCCCTTTACAACTATTAAACAAAAGTTTACATTTCATAACATATAAGTCATCTCTATAAAGTTACCATAATTCCTATTGAAACATGTCTATAACATCATGAATTATTATACAAATATCCTCTCATGAATTATTATACCTTACCGAAATATATAATGCACTAAATGGCATCTGGAGCCTAACGATAGATTGTACATAAGGTTTTGCATCCAGCGCTCGTTGTTTGACTTGACAAGATCATTTGTGTGCCCAGCACTAGTTGAACAAGTCAACAAATTATTGCTCTTAGTGTTAGTCGGATAATCGACGATAGTTGTGCCCACCAAGAATTAAATCCTCAAAACTATATTCTATAATTTAAGCAACCACAACAATAATAATGAAAATATTTTTGATCTAATTCATATACATTCGAATCTTATTCCATAGTATTCCATCCGAAATAATTAACCAATTATATTAATGGATATAATTTGATATCAAATACGACTAAATTAATTAAATTAAATAAAAGTTCAAGTTAAGAACCACGAACTTACTTGATTATGATAGCTACTAAGATCGAAGATGGTTACTCGACTACCTTTTCCTTTCCACGGTTATCAACTGATCCTCTTGCTTCTCAATCTAAAATCAATAGCTTAATTAATTTACTTAATTCAACCATCCAAAATCTTCATACACAAGCCATCAAACTTTTAATTACATTTTTCTTATTTTCTCTCAACATAAACTTTTAATATAAATTAATCCTCAATTAAAAATAATGAAATTCAACCATTATCAACAAAATACTAACCATTTTTCCCAAAAGTCTAACACAATTCACAAAATACTCTTTTAAGTTACCATTTTCATAAATAAGTCCTAAACTTTAAAATAATCAAGAATCATTCAATAAATATGTCTATTAAACTCCCAAATTTAAAATGCAACAAAAATAACACCAAAAATTAAATTTCTCAACAATGGCAATTTTCACCAATATAATTAATTCACAAAATTTCAACATGGGTAAGCTACTACATGATTTTAAGGTTTCAAAAATATAAAATTTAATTAAAAAGGACCAAAACATATCAAACAATTTGAGCTTCAAAACTTAAACAACAATGGCCGAATGTCTCTTTCTTCCCTCACCATTTTGGTATGGAAGACCTTAAGGAGAAAAATGTTTTGTTTTATTCTTCTTTCTTTTATTAACTTCCCCACTATCTATTTCTCATCTTTATTTTATTTTGTTTATAATAGTTTAAATATAACATATATATTACAAACATATAAATATGATACGACCGTCCACTTACTTAAACAACATAGATATAATAGCTTTTCAAGTCCTTTAATTATAAATTAGTTTATAGTTTAATAATCGTTACAGCTTTATTCTTAAGTCCTTGTACCTTAATTTAAGTTCTAATTCAATGAAATACCTAACCAAAATTTAATTCGTCTCTAATATTACTCGTAAATATTTAATAAAAATATTTACGAGTCTATTTTACTAAAATGAGGTCCCGATACCTCAATTTCTAAAACTATAGAATTTAGAATCGATACACTTGTACCTTGTCTAACTTTCCAAATAATTAAAACGATTAGACCAAACCTTAATATAATATTGTAATATGCTCGTAAATATTAATAAATAATATTCACAAAATTCTATCATCAGAAAACAACATTCTGAAACCACCATTTTTGACTCCACTGACTTTTGGGTCGTTATAGAAGCTTTTTGGAACTGTAAGCATTTAGTACAGATTGATGACACCTGACTGTATGAGAGGTATGAGCGTCAGTTGTTGATGGTTATTGCCTAAGATGGTAATTGGAGGATTCTTTCAATATCATTTGCAATAACTCCCTCTAAAAAGGTAGATGATTGGGATTTCTTCCTTAGTCATTTACACCATCGCGTTTTCCTGTAGCCCTACATATGTATCGTATCTATAAGAGACCCAGAATCTTGGTCTCTATTGAACAACCTGGTAGCCTTTAGGATCATACACACCATACGTATTGTATATAACATGTCGAATCCAACTACTATACAAAATGGCCTTTGAAAAGTGAGCGAGATCAATGCATCGACATGGATACGTAACCTCCCACCATGTCCAACATCATGCAAAACTATATTTTGTTCATTGTTTGCATTCATGGGTATACTTTCTCGACACAGTACGAGCTCATCCAACATTATTTCCATGAAATGTTGGATAACTTGTGTGCCATCAATAACGATAGTGCGGACTACCTCGCCAACATACCCTTTAAACAATGGACACAATTGTATGATGGGGGTCTATTGTATAGGTACATGACGATGAACCTAGCGGAATGCATCAATTTCGTACTGAAGGGGATGCATTATTTGTCAATAACATTGACTGTCAAAGAAAAATACTTTTGCTTGGCTACTTTATTTTCAAAGCGAGCTGTGGCATATGCTGGACAGATATCGAACGGTCCTGTTTTGGTATGAGGATGTCATGAAAGAAATTAGACGAAATACAGAAAGAATAAACATTATGTATGTAGTGTGTCACTCGCGTCCAAACTTGAGATTTTGAGTCACGGAGTATGCTAGGCCCAACCAAGTCATGTTAGGGGGATCATATTGTGTTGACCTACCAAAAGAGAATTGCGATTGTGGGAGATTTCAGGCATTTTGATTCCCATACGCATATGTAATTATCGCATGTGCGAATGTATGAATTGAATACACAACTTATATTAATGATGTGTACAGATTGGAACGCATGCACAATGTATGAATATCTGAACTTTTACCCGTCCCAAATGAGAGTATGTAGTCGCCAGTATCCAGTGCCTCATTCGAGTTGGCCCCGAATATGAACTTGCATCGCATCCCAAAAGGTCATCCGATTTCTACTCGAATACGTACTAATATGGATGTTCAGGAAAAAGACAATCAACAAAGGTCATATAAGTACTATAGAAACCCAAGGCATACGAAGGTAACATGTTCCATACAAGTTGTGGTATCGGCTTCTTCTTTTGATCGTGATCATCATCCTTATCTTATTCGTCTTTACCTCGACCCTCCTACTCATTTTCATCTTGCATTTGTATTCATTTTCATCTCTACCCTCGTCTTTGTCTTCATCGTCGTCTCTATGATCTTCCTTTGTGCTTAAGTGCAGTGTTGTCTTAGCCTTTTATTGTGTGTCCTCTATTCCATGATAAAGTGGTTGCAGCAATGACCCATCTCGATAAAACAATGATGCGGTGGGTGTTTGTGACACTATCAACGAATAATCGTATGATATCGTAAAACTGGATACGTCAACACTAATATTGACATTGATAACAACATTGACGTCGCCATTGGTATTGATACATATGGCAGCATTTGTGTCGGCATCGACATCGACATAGGGGCATAGTATGCTAGGTCGAGATGCCAAAAAATACGTACCTATAGGAGGTGTAGATGTAGGGTGCTACGGTCGTGTGGTGCTTGTGAATAAAATATAAGGTTAGTGAAATGAACAAGAATATATGAAATGAACTGACTGGGATGTGGTGTAGAAATCGGTTGCATTGTTGGGTTGGAGTCAGGGACGAACTCGTTGTTGCACCTCCTCCGGACCTACAATGTTGAACGAGCATCGTGGCCTCTTCGGACGACGTTGCCTACTCGCCTCCATCGACAGTAGATATTGTTTGTCGATGACTCTAAACTAAGGCATGTACTCCAAACAGTCTACTATGTTCAATAAGAAAAAGGGTTCGCGAATGGGTAAGAATTTCATCTTATGATCCCAAGTGTCGATGTACTCCTTGTGGTAATCTCACCAATTTTCATCGATCTTCTTTTGCATATCAAGCTTGTACAGTGCTTCCATGTCTCGTAGTGGTGGCAAAATTTTTTGCTTCCACCCTAACTGTTGTATCACTCGATCCGATTATGTATCTCTACTATCACGTAAACTATCGAGTGTTGATCTAATAACAGCTCCGGTAGTCCTACATAACTCGACCCATGGTTCACCTGTTCAAGCAATATGTTAATTCAAACATATAATTAATAAACAACATTTACTATATTAACTACGTATTATTATCAAATGAATTTTACCTTGTCACCAATGGGAACGTATAAGGGACATTCACTCAAGAACGTAGAAATGTAACCGGCACTACGCCCATGACTGCAGCAGAAGCAGACAACCAACAATTGACATCTTATCTGATTCTGTCGCCTGACACAACTCCTGGTACAATGTGGTCAACACGGCTAATCACCAACTCAGTCGCCCGCATTCTTTGATGTCGACTAGGTGTAGTAGCCACCTTATGCGTACCAAAATTCAAGATTTATCTAGCATTAGAATGCCCCCGATTAACTTCAGAATGAATGCTCGGGCATATTATTCTTTGACAACGTCTATCACATTCGGAGAAAGTTCTTTAAAATTATTTTTCAATTACTTCATATTTATCCAACCACCTTGAAACTTGTTGACACCTTCCTCAAAAATGCCTTGCAAAGGTCTTCTTTATCGGGAATGACCGCTGACCCAATAATGATAGCCTATCCACCGATAAACCAAGTTGTAAAGCTACATCTTTGAGTGTGATTGTACACTCACCATATGAAAGATGAAATGTGTGTGTCTTGGGTCACCATCTTTCTACAAAACGCACTGATAAGTGTAGGATCCAATTTGCAGCCCTCGAGCATATGAGACACATGTAAGAATCTTGCATCTTGCAGAAAACCATGAATTTCAGTGTCTGGACTCTTTGACAAATTATGTATGAACCCTTCCAAAATACAATCATCCGTCTATTTATATCGAAAAAATAAAATATTTTAAAATTAAAAATTTTAAATTTAACTTAATTAAAAAAACAAAATTTAAAATTTCTCCTTACTATTATCGCTTGAGTGGGGGAAATATGATTGTTGTCGAAATGAATTAGAGAGCTTGTCATTCGTGAAAATTTAATTGAAATGAATATACAAAATAATTAAATAAAACTATAGTATTTTTAAACAAGTTTATAGGAAAATTTCAAACAAAACTTAAGAGAATTGAGAGAGTTGGATTTGAGTGAAAAGAATGGAAAATGATACGATATTTATAGGGGAAAAATTATCATTGGCCTTTAAAATTTTTTACCATTGTTAACATTTAAAAAGCTGTTGGGAAAATAAAGTTAAAAAACAACCTATTTCCTTAAATTAAAAAAAAACAACCTAAAAGGCTAATTAAAAAATAAAATCAACATATATGCACAATTTAGCTGCCAATTCATACCTACCCTGTAATAAAATTTTCTTTTATTTTTAGTTAAATTTTGCTATTAGTATTTGTACTTTGTGAAATTAAGTTGTAGATTTAATCTCTATATTTTTATTTGATGGATAAATTACTCAGTTAGTCACCCTAAATATGGGTCATTCCTATTTTGATTAGTCAAAATTTTTTTTTATTAATTTGGTCACCTCAAAATTGAAATTGATCGAATTGGTTACTCCACCATTAAATGGTAAAGAAAGACTGATTGTGCATTATCATGTTAGTCACTCTAAAATTAGAGTAAACTACCTATACACTCTAAATAGGGATCATTCCTATTTTAATCACTTGAAAAACATTTGATACAAATGCACTGTTAGTCTTGTATTACCATTTAACAATGAAGTGACCAATTTAATCTAATTATAAATAAGTTGTGCTCTAATAAAATGTCACATTCATATTCAAATTTACAATTTTATAATATGCACTTAAAATAAAATTTGAAGATATTACTCATTTAATCATCTTTGAACCCACAACCTTCATGTTGTAAGTATACACATACTTATAATTTGATCAACTTATTTTAAATACATTCTATCTTATTTAACATTTAACATCCAAGTTAATGGCTTAGTTGACAAAAAATTTGGTTGATATCATACTAATGCTTCAAGGATTTAATTATAATGTTTTGAAGTTTAGATATCAAGATAAAACTCAATTATTATTTTAGGACTAATTTGAAATTAATCCAAAAAATCTTCGTATGTGTTTGGGTATATATATATATATATGTATTTCAAAGATAAATCCTTAAAAGTGTACGTTGCTTCGCCTCCTACACATATATGTATATATGCCACCCTTGTTTGTTTTTTTTTTTTTTTTGCTTTTTCCCTTAAAGCTCTCTCTTTTTTGCTCAGCAATGGTGGAAGAACGGTACCAAGAAGGAGCCTTAGAGATCAATGAGAAGAAGAGAACCAAATTCTTCATCAACGACCACGAAGACATCATCATCGAAATCCTCAAACGCCTCGACGCCTGTTCCCTCGGTGTTGCTGCCTGTGTTTGCCGCCTCTGGTGCAGCATCGCTCGAAACGACTCCCTCTGGGAACACATCTGTTTCTGCCACGTTTCCTCACCGCCTTCTGGCCCGCATCCTGTCATCGTTGCGCTAGGCGGCTACAGACACCTCTACATGGCTGTGCTGAGTCAACTTGGACAAGCCAGCACCATAGTGACGACGGCGGCCGTTGCTGCTCCTTGGACTAACGACGAGTTCCAGCTTTCGTTGTCTTTGTTTTGCGTTGATTGCTACGAGAGACTCAATGGCGGCGTTGACGGAACCAATGGTGGTGATAACGTGGTGAAATCCTTACCGCCGTCGGCGGCGTCGCTGATGTTCCTTTGTAAGCCTATCAACGTTTGAATATCATTCGTCACCTTTTTTCTTACTTATTTTTCAATTTAAAAAAATGAAAATAATAGTTATAATTATTTGTGAAGATAATGTTATTTGTTGTTAAAACTAGTTTAAGATAAGTTAGGCTTATTAATGTCATATATTTCATGGGCACACTCAATAATTTGCATAAAAATTTCAGTTGAAATGTCATTTTAGGGAGAAAATTAATATATTCTTTCTTATTTTTTTTTAAATTAGGATAATATAATTTTTTATCTATTTGGCAATTAAGTTCATTTCGATACATGATTTTTTTTTTTTCCAGTTTGACACTTGAATTTGACAATTAAGTCTGTTTTGGTCCTTGACCTTGAAAAATATTAAAGTTTGATGACTTGATATTATGAGATTGTGCATACCATCACTTGAAAATTTAAAAAAAAATTATTTTTAGGTGATGATGCGATACTATCTCATAATATCATATTCAATGTTTTAATAATTGGACTAGTGGTTGAACATGTCAAACTATCGATTCTCAATCTAATTAGTTTGATCGGTTCGATCGTCAAACCAATAATAATTAAATACATAATGAAATTTTATAAAAATCTAAACAAAATTACTAAATCAATTCAATTATTGATATTTTTATTTTTATTAATTTTAAGCAGTTTTCGGATCAATCAGTTCAATCCCTTTATTCGAACCGTTATATTGATTAGTTCTCGATTCATTTGATCTAGTTTTATTTCAGTAACAATAGTCACATCATCAAATCTTGATAGAATTAAAATTCATGAGCCCAAATGGATCTAATTGTCAAGTTGAATAACCAAAATAAACATAAAGAAATATAAGTATCAAAATGGACTTAGTTATAAAATTTAGAGACGAAAAATTATATTATTCTAAAAAAAAAAAAACTCACTTCACCAATACAGTTGGGTGATAAGGAGTTTAATGCCCTTTTAAGTGGGTTTTGAGTTTTAATTTTATAAATGGAGAAAAAAGGGCTATATAAAAACTTTGTTTCATTTAAAGATTCAACTAGGAATGATTTCACATTTAATGGAAGTCCATAATACATCGGATAAAGGTGTTCATTAATTGAGTAGCCCTCTCAACCCAATTTACTTTATTTTGGATATGGATATATATTTTTCTATATCAAGTGAGTTTGGCCCATCTCATTTTACTAGTTATAAATTAAAAAATTTAACTGTCAAATTTAATCTTAAATTTAAAAAAAAAATAAACAATAAAATATGTCATTTGAATGGATGGAACTCAAACCAATTTTTTTTTTTAAATTAGATTTCAAATAGGACCGATCCATAAACAGTTTTAACATGAATGAATATCCAACAAAATAAATTAAATGGGAATTACAAAATAGCAAGGCTATAGCCCTAATTATCAACTTTATTTCTATCAACTCTAAAGATTAAAAGGATATTCGAATTTTTATTGAGCGAATGTGATATAAAATTTGATATTTTTAAGTAAAATTTTAAATTTAAATTTTATATATTTTGATTCATAATTTATTCGAAATTTAATATAATTACTATGGAGTGTTTGTAAAAGAAAATTGATTATTAAGCAATGAAATAGGCATGAGAGAAAGGAATATTATTTTACTTTTCTTCTACGTACCAAATATTACAAAAAAGAAAATAAAATATTTCTTACTCTTTTTTTTTATTTTCTTTCAATGGGATTATTATTTAATACTTTAAATATACAAACAGATAATAGTACATTTTCCAGCTACCAAACATTTTCCATAATTTATTCAAAAAGACAATTTTCCATAATAAAAATATTTTTATATTTTTCCCTTTTAATAAAAATTATAATTGTTTTAAAACGAAAATATAACTCAAATAAATAGTAATTTTCTATTATTACTAACAGCATAATTATTACAATACTTAATTATGTCCTTTTTCCTTTCAAAAGAATTATGATTATTTTAATATGTTAATATAAATAAAATATATAGTAATGCAAATTTTGCATTATTACTAATATAATAATTATTACAATACTTAATTATGTCTTTTTCTTTTTTTTTAAATATACATAAAATAAATAATAAATACAGACTGTGCAAAATAGCACTCACCATTAAATAGTATTAACATCGTTTACTTTTCATGAAAATTATCATTTTTATTAATAATAATATTAATTCAACCCTATCTTCATTTTTGCTGATCGGCGATCGGCGGAAACCCTATTCCTCGCCGCCGATTTTTTTCAATTCCTAAAAATTTCCTTATTTGAATCCCTAATTTGTTTCCTTTTCACTTAGTTCAGTGTACTCTCTACAACACACACAAAAAAAAAAGGGGAAAAATGATATTTTGTTTCCCTTTTTATCGGTACTGAGATCCAGAAATTAGCTCAAAATCTTGTTCTTCTTTCAAGCTATAAAGAGCACGTGGCGATCCGGGCTTGCTTCGCTTCCATTTTTACTCAAATCTCCGTGAGTTCATTTTCCTTATTTTTAAGTAAATTTATGTGGAAATATTTGTTTATTAACGCTTTAATTTTGTAATAATTCTTGATTCCTTAGTTGATAATTTGGGTCAAATTACTTGATTGAACTATTTTTGGACCCGTCGAACTTGGATCCGTTTGATTTTTTGTCATTTAGCTTCGAAATTACTGTGATCTGGGTTTTCGAGATTTGTAAATTTAGCGGCGTTTTTTTGTAAAAAAGGGTTTATTTTAATTAAAGAAATTATGGCAAATTAAACCTCCCAAGTTTTACATTTCTTTTTGGGTTTTAGATAAGGTACAACCCAGTGTTCCATAATGCTTGGATGTGGTTAATTTTGATTGATTTAGCTTAAAAGAGTTAAATCCAAATCTAAGTAATTAGGGTTTACTAAGAGTTTTTGAATTTTGCATGATTTGATGAATTAGTGTTTTTACTTAGAAAAAACGAAGCTTGATTTTGGGAAAGATGTAACTGTTGTCTTTGTTGACCATCTGCAGAAAAATGACTAGATGGTTGAATATGACAATTCGGCTTTTTTAATGGTTAAGCATGTTGGGAAGCATATGACAACTTATGTTTTTTGAGTTCGGTTTTGAATTTCGTCTTAAATTTCTTTTCGGAAATGGAAACGAACAAAGAGGAAGCTCTTAAGGCGAAAGAGATCGCTGAGAAACGGTTTTGTGAAAGAGACTTTACAGGTGCTAAGAGCTATGCATTGAAGGCTAAATCGTTGTATCCTGAATTGGAAGGTATATCGCAAATGGTGTCCACGTTCGAAGTTTATGTTGCCTCCGAGGCTAAATGTAATGGTGAGACTGATTATTATTCGATTCTCGGGTTAAAGCCTTCGGCTGATAAAGAGGCAGTGAAGAAACAATACAAAAAGTTGGCTGTGTCACTCCATCCTGATAAGAATAAATGTGTGGGAGCCGATGGGGCATTCAAACTTGTATCTGAGGCGTGGACTTTGTTGTCTGATAGATTCAAGAGAAACAAACAGATGCATTCGGGAATGGTTCAAACTTCAACATATGCTGTTGCTGGGGTCCGTTCGAATGCAACCTCGCAAGGACGACTTGATACTTTTTGGACTGTTTGCACTTCTTGTAAAGTTCAGTACGAATATCTTCGGAAATATGTAAACAAGAGACTTTCATGTAAGAACTGCCGTGGTACGTTCATTGCTGTTGAAACTGGATCAGCCCCTGTGAATGGTTCTTTCCCTTATTGTCCTTGGTCATACGTGCCAAGTAATGGATATGGAAGTCATGGAAATGGGATCACGTATGTCCCGACAAATGCTACATTTTTCCCTGGAAATGGGGTCTCAGGTTATCATCCTGGGCAAGGGTACGAGTATGTTTCTAACATGTCGTTTCAATGGAGCTCATTCTCTGGAACTTCTACTGGGGTTGTGAGTCATAATGGAGTATCAACCATTTCCACTGATGCCTGTTATCAGGGCAATGGTGATGTTAGAGTAGCAGGGTCGAAGGTGAAACCCTCAAAAGACTTTGCCCCTCAATCAACTACAAATTTGTTCAATGGCTACAATGAAACTAAGACCGGTAACCTCGAAAAGAAAAGGAAGGTTATTGTCGATTCTGAATATAGAAATGGATTTGAAGACAAGGGATTAAAGTCTTCAGAAGCTGGATTAGCAAATGGAAATGGAAACGAGCCTGATCCAAAGCTTTCCAACCCTAGTGAACCTGCAAGTAGGCGATGCATGTTGACACCGGCATTTGATACTAGAAAAATGTTAATTGACAAGGCGAGGACAGAAATTCGGAAGAAATTGGAAGAGATTAAGTTGGCTTCAAAGGCAGCTGCTGCAGCTACGGTAGTTAAATCAGGCACTGAAAATGGTCAATCACTAGCACCAGCTGGAAAGGCTCTCAAGAGGACAAATTTGGGTGTTTTCATTAATCAATCGGCATCAGATAAAGGTGTACCAGTCTCAATCACAGTCCCTGACTCGGACTTTCATGATTTTGACAAAGATAGATCGGAGGAATGCTTCAAACCAAAGCAAATATGGGCCCTTTATGATGAAGACGATGGTATGCCTCGTTTGTACTGTTTGATTCGCCAGGTTATCTCTGTAAAACCGTTTAAGATTCACATCACTTACTTGAGCTCTAAAACTGATAACGAATTCGGGTCAGTGAATTGGATCGATTCTGGGTTTACCAAATCTTGTGGACACTTCAGGGCATTTAGTTCCGACATTATCGATCAAGTAAACATTTTCTCTCATCTTCTGAGAGGACAAAAAGCTGGAAGAGGAGGCTGCGTTCGAATTTTCCCTAAAGGTGGAGATGTTTGGGCTGTTTATCGGAATTGGTCACCTGACTGGAACCGATCAACTCCTGCCGATGTGAGACACCAATACGAGATGGTGGAGGTGCTCGAGGATTACAACGAAGAACTTGGAGTTTGGGTTACTCCCCTAATCAAATTAACCGGCTTCAAAACAGTGTATCAAAAGGACACAAACAAAGATGCCATCAGATGGATCCCAAGGAAGGAGATGTTTCGGTTTTCACATCAGGTTCCGGCTTGGTTACTCGAAGGACAATCCAATGGTGATTTGCCCGATCGTTGTTGGGATTTAGACCCGGCTGCAACTCCAGACGAACTTCTTCATGCTGCAACAGAAGCAAAAGCTTAAACATAAAGTCATTGAAGCAAAAAAAGAAAAAAAGAAGCATGGTTAGTTTGGAATTTGATTTACAATTCTTACACAACATTTTAGATTTGACTGTACAAACATTTTCACACATGTCATGGTAGTCCCCAATGCAAAAAACATTTAACTCCTTATGTTTTTTTTTTTTTTTTTGAGGATGTAATATTGGTGAGGAACAATATTTTACGCCTTTTACAACCCTAAATTTCGAAAAATAAAAATGACCCCTGTTATTTCCAGCTTTTAACATTTATTGATTCAGGTCAATTTGAATTCGAGTTTGTTACTCTGTTTTTGGGCTCAATTATGTTAAATTTAACAGTGAAAGTATTATGAAAGCCTCCTACATTTTAATCTTTTTATTCAAAAATAAATAAATTATTTCATGTACATTAAACTAAAAGACAAATCAAATTTTTTATTAAAAATTTTATTTATTTTTATTGTTAAAAAGCGAAGTTGTTGACAAAATAGTCAGGTAATAACACATAGTATGTCACATGCGCCTCATTTTGAAATACATGAATTGATTTTTAACAGTAAAAATCATTTGAATTTTTAATGAAAAGATGAGTTTGCTATTTGATTTATTATATAAGGATTTACTCATTTTTTACATAAAGGGGTAAAACATAATCTTTATTTTAATACAATGACTTACATTATACTTTTACCTAAATTTTACATTGAAGTTTGGATAAAATTACTCTTTAGGTTATTGGAGCTTAAATTGTTTTTAGCTTTTAGTCATTTTGGAGTTTGAGTTGGTGCATGGTGCCTGAGTCTGATAATTTCAAACATGCTCTCTTCATGATTTTAAAGCTTAAATTTTAATTAAAGAATATAGTAACATTTAATTCTTAAATTTGATAATTTTTTTTGATTTGGTCATTGATTGCTTTGATTTATATTAGTTTTAAAATTTGGTAATTTTTTAATTTGATCATTAAATTTGAATTTCATTAAAATATCATAATATGACACTATGGTATTATGTCAAATCATCACTTGAAATTTTTAAAATTATACAAAAATTTAAAAAACCTAAAAGTTATTAAAACTTATAAAAGAATTTTAAGTGATAATGCGGTATATTTTAAATTATCATGTTATCATACTTTAATGAAATTTAAGTTCAAACAACAAATCCAAAAACTACTAAATTCTCAAACTAACGTAAATAATAATAATAATAATAAAACATTTTCAATGACTAATGTTACTTTATTCCAAAATTGAACTCTTCTTTTGTTTATTATATCAAATAAATTAATTTACATTTAACAGTTAGTGGTGAAATTAAAAATTTAGCATAATAAAGTAGTTATTTATGAAGGTGTTTTAATTAAAAAATATGAACATTGGTTGATGGGATGGAGAAAGTGGGGTGCTGAAATCTTGAATAAAATCAACATCAGGGTCCACTTATTTTTATCAAAACCAACTTTATCATTGGTTTTCGTTTTAATAACAAATTGACTATCATGAAAATTGCTTCCTATTTTATCCCATGTGCCCATTTCATAAAATTTTGACTCCATACATTATTTTAGATAAAAAAATTTTATCTATGAAAATTATAAAATAAAATTTAATTTTGTGTTTAAAAATTTAAAATTAATTAATAATAACACATAAAATATAAACGATATTAAATTGAAAAAACAGATTAAATTGTTTATCATTGTATTGTAATCAATCTTAAATTGTTGTCGAGTTAGTTTGTGATACCAACTCAATCAAATATACTATTAACATATATACAAATGATGAAAGTAATGAAGTGTGCATAATAAAATTAAAATATATAAAACTAACAAAATATACATTAGTTGAGTGGTAAATTAAAAGTTTTACTAATACAATCGGTTTAGCTTTAAACCCCACCATATGTATGTTTTATTAGTTTTTGAATTAAAAACATCCTTAAATAATATAACTTATTTTAATTACGAAATGACATATTCATAATTTTTCTAACCGAGTTGGTGATTCAGTTGAGGCCATATCAACTCAACCAAGAAATTAAATAATAATAAAGATTAATTTTGATAAGATTAAAAATAATGACAGTAATATAATCGGTTACTTTAGTAGTAAAATTAAAATCAAAATAATTAAATATACATCGGATGCAAATGCGGTCATATTGATGAAATATAAATAAAATTGACTATTAAAGATATTAACACCAAAGGTCCCGAATGCAATAATTCTATAATGACTTTTTAACCTCCTAAATTTATAAAAGAATTATTTTATCTTTTATTTACTTTTTTACTTTTTTAACTCTTGAATTTACATTTTTCAAATCATCAAAACATAGATGGAAAAATTAGCATTTGTTAATTTTGCAATCTACGTGTGTATTGCATCAACAATTAATTAATTTTTTAAATTTTTCTAAAAATAATTTTTAAATTTTTAATTTTTAAAATTAATTAATTGCTTACATGACACCTACGTGACAATCCACATATATGTCATGTAAGTAAAGTTAGTAAATTTTAATTTTGTCATCCATTTTAGAATAATATGACAAAAATGAGCATAGTTTGGGACAAGTTGGGCCTTATCCCAAAAATTGCAGTCCCCTAATTGCAAAGTATTCAATTTAACCATTTTTAAATAAATATTTTACCTTTTCCCCCGAGGCCCAAACTTTAAAATTTTATTTTGACCCTTATTTACTCCATAAACCAAAATTACCTTTGATGGTTGATGGGCAATCTATAGACTAAATAGAGCTAATTGTTTATTAATTTTATTACTAAAATTTATGCAAATAATATCACTTAAATTATAGGAATCGCACCAATATCAATCCATGAAAAAACCACTGTTAAAACAGTAAAGGATCTGCCAAAAATACTTGAACAAATGAAACTCTTGGTGTTGGGCAAATGTGCATAAAATATTAGGGACCTACAATGCAAAAACAATTAAATGGTGTTTGGTTTGTTTGTTGTTAGTGGAGTGTTGTGCTTGGAGGCAGGCCGGTACCAATTATCAATAAACAACCTCCAATTACTCCTCTATCTCAAATAGGACAAATGTACTAGTTTTTGGGCAAAATATTATATTTGTTTAAAATATGGGTTGAGCTTTAATTTTTATATAGTGTGTGATTTATATTCAATGAAATTAAATATATAACAATAACATCAAAAAGATATATCATGTTGTCTAAATTCAAAATTTAGATAAAAATATTAAATATTAAATTAAAAATAAATTTAACAAATATAATTTGGGTTAATCAATTATAAATATGAGTAAATTTTAGTAAAATATTAATTTTATATTCGGATTAAATTAAGCTTAAATAAATATAAAATATAATAATATCATATATATATATATATATATATTTAATCTGATTAGTGAATATTTTAATATTAAATTTATAGAATGGAATTTTACTCGTGAAGGAGGAGCCAAATCAATTGGTAGTCCTAAGTATTATTTTAATTTTAATTCGATGTTAAATAATTTAAAATTGTTAATAATATATAATTTAATAAAATTCAAAATAATACGCATACTACCGTTGACTCCAATTACTTCTTTTTTTTGGGGGGGGGGGAGGCCTTTTGGAATCCATCGCATCATCACCATCCACTTTTTTATTTTAGATCATGGGTCTCTACTAGGCCCCACTTATTACATGGTAATCTCCTTCTTGTACTTCCATAATCTAGACATGGATAGGATGGTCCCATTCATTTTTGTTTCACTTTTGTTACTATTTTTAAAAATATATATACATTTATAAACTATTATATATATATATTATAAATAGATTTATACATTTATTTAGTACAAATATATTATACATTATAAATAAATATAAATTATAGATATAAGTTAAATATTTAAAAGCAAATAAAATTATCATTAAGACGTTTATATTAAGAGTCGATTAAATTTTGTTCTTTTATTTAAAAATAATAAATTAATCATTAAATATTAGATCAATGAGCAAATTGATTCTTTGTATTAAAGATTTTATCCATTTTCATTGATAAAAATTGACATGGTTGATAAAATATCTAGACAATTACACGTGGAGTACCACGTGAGGCATCTTGATATACAAGAATTGATTTTAGTAGTAAAAATAGATGAATTTTTAATAGAATGATTTGTTTGTTCTTTGATCTAGTATATATGAACTAATTTATTCATTTTAAGTAATTTAATTTCTAGATTAAAAATTGAATGCATGAGACAAGAAATAATAAATAAGGATTAGTTTTAAGATTTTTATATAATGCTAATTTTTATAGATGAGATTAAAAATTATTATTATTATTTATTTAATTTAAAATAATTAAAGATAAATGTTGATTGACATATAAAATTAAAGGACTCTATATCAAATAACAATTATTTAATATCGTATTATAAATATATATATTTTAGTTTTCATTTATTATTATTATTAGGACAGCATTTCTTCTCATCTTTCTCTCTCAAATAATTTCAATCTAAATATTTCTCAAATGTAGCAAAAAGAAATCCAAACCCTAAAAATTCTCTTTTTCTCTCTCTCTTACTCTTTCATTTTCTAGCAAAGGTACGTTTTTTTTTCTTTCTTTTTCTATGGTGTTTGCTTCCGGAGAAAATAAAATAATAAAGAAAATAAAAGGAAAGAGAAAGGAGAAGGAGAACTGAGATCTCAACAACTGTCAGTCTGACCCTAAAACCTGTTGTTCTCCAGTTTTCTTCTTTTTTTTTTCTTCTTTTTTCTTATCCGATTTCCAGGGATCAAATAGACATTTTTTTGTTTTTGTTTTTCTGGGATTTAATTTGATTTTCAATTTAATTTGGCGGTAAAATTTGATGGGAAATTGGTGATAAATATAATAGGTAAACTGGGTCGAGCAAATAGAAAAAGATGAGCAAAGAACAAGCGCCTGAGCCACTCGATTTCTTCATTTGGACTGTTGAGGTAATATTTTATCTTTTTGTATTTATATTTACTTTTTATTATATTTGGATTTTTATTTTTATTTTTAGTTGTAAAGTTCAGATCTCGAGTTTTTTTTCTTCATGTGATATTTTTGTAAAATGGGGGAATTTTTGCTAATTATGCTTAGTAAAATTTTCAGTTGGGAATTTTGACTCTTGACATTTCTTCACTGAACATAGCTCAAATTGTACTGTTCTCTTTCATGTTTTGATTGTAGGGAACTGTTAAAGTGAACTGAATTGACTCTTTCCTCATGATCAAATAAAAAATGGGCCTTGATTGAGTTTTTCTGCCTTGATTTAGTTGATTTTGATTCTTCACTCTTGTTTAGTTTGGGGCATAAGGCATGCATTAGGTGCTAGAATCCTTATATTGCTTCAGCTATAAGGCACAAGAAAAGCAGAACCAAGTGCTGGTAAACATTTGGACCAAGTTCGAGTCCTCAAGTCATTATTATTTAGAGGGTTTTATTTGAATGCCACCCTGCCCGAACATGAGTAGTCTTAGACCACCTGTAGTTATAACAAAAAAAAAAAAAAAACATGTTCCTAGGCACACTAGGTGTCAACCTAATGAAATATGCCTTGCCCGAAAGAGTCTCTGAGGTGCTTTTGTTGTTCGTTGCTAAGGAGTATTCCTTCTAACAATGCTTGTTCAAGGTTGTCATTTTCGCCTCTTTCACGGTTATTCCACCTGCTCCGCATGTATGTTACTTGATTACTAGATTGTGGTTTTGTAACATTATTGTAACTTGTAATGAATCTTCTCTACAATTGTTTTTAGTCTGTGTCACAAAGCTTGCATTTGCAACAATGAACATCATTATTAAAAAGTTGTTCATGTAGGTAATGATGAGGCCGATTGAGTGGATAAGTTGAAATTTCGTAGATCTGTGGCTGTCCAACCATAACTACAAGTCCATACTGTCTATATGGTTTAGATACCTGCAATCTGCAGAAATCGTATGACAAATTTCTTAATTTCTCCTTAACTCGGCATCTGTTGTTTCAACATTTCTGATAAAGTACCCCCTGGTTTCATACAAGTTGTCAATTAAATGAGTGTAGAGAAGAAATGAAAGAGAGAAAGAAAGAAAAAAGAAAGTTCTTTTCCCACCTGCGGATATCTGAGTAAGGTTGGGATCTTGGATTTGCCTCTTTACTAAATTCCAATTCAGGTAGACTTTTTTGGGAAGATGATAGTAAATACCAGCAGGTGCAGAAGATAGGTATTCATCATTGATGATGAGCTGTTTATTTTCAAGTTATGAGACATACTATTGACTTGCGTGAGATGCCATAATTAACTGTTTTAGAGATGGACTAGCTATGTCAATATATATTCATTCTCCTTGGAAGACTTGTATGTGCCCATCAAATGATGAGGAAAATGGGCAAATTAGTTCTTATATGTCAGATCAAAGAGCAAACTGGTCCCTACATTAAAATTTCCAACCATTTCTTCTGTTAAAAACTGGCATTTATATGTTAGCGTGACGTACACATGGCATGTCACATGCCATTGTCTAGTTATTCTGTCAGAGACACAAGTTTTTAACAGTAAATAGATGAAAATTTTAACATAAAAAACGAATTTTCTCTTTGATTAAATGTACGAAGACCAGTTTGCCCGTTTTTTTAATCGAGGGCCTTTATGGTACAAGGGCCAATTTTTAATAGGGGCCTAGTACAGAGAGGCCTTTATGGTACTTTTACCCATAATTAACTGTTTTCGAGGTGGATTAGCTATGTATATACATATATATTCATTCTCCGTAGAAGACTTGTATGTGCTTGTTAAATGATTAGGAATTCTACAACTATATGTTTTCGATGAATCAACTAAGCAACAAATGCACTTTGTCGTTGTATAATTCAGCCAATATATGTAATTATGCTGCAAGTGTGTAACCAAATTACGATGTTGTCTAAGCCAAAAGTTCTTGAAGCTGTTGGGGAACATTTTGTAACATGTTCTTTTGATGTTTGACAGAAAAACATTCGGAAAGTACATTTGATTCAATAACATGCTCTTGTGTTGTGATCTTTCTCTTCCGGCAGGATGTCGGGATGTGGTTGGAAAAGATAAATCTCGGTAGCTATCGTCAGATTTTCAAAGAAAACGGTGTCAATGGGGAATACCTAGAAGGCATGTCTATGTTTACAACTGAACAGATTCTTCGGTTTATAAGACGATGCCATATGAAATGGGGAGACTTCATCACTCTATGCAAGGAACTTAGACGAATAAAAGGTATATATATAGCTTTTCTTGCCGCACGCAGTAGTTGTCTAGCTTCAGGTCATTTCATTGTGCATCATATGTACCTATAAAGCATGAATATTTTACCCACTCTCGTAAATCACTTCCCGTACCCAACTTATGTCATAGCAGCTTTGCCTTTTGCATATGAATTGATAAAATAGGAATACACTGAGTGATTGTTTTAGATATTTTGTATATCTTGTCGCATATTTCAGTTGGTTTAATGATATTCAATTGCTTTCCGATCAAGAAAACATTTTTTCTTGAATTTATTCTTCGACACCTCGTAGCTATTGTCCTTTATTGATATACATATTTATGAGTTGTATTCTTCAGTGGCTTGTCTAAAGGGAGAGCAAAAAGTTCGCAGGCCGTGGTGGGCACCTTCATGCCTTTCGTTAGTCTTTCTCAAGGTGGCAAAACGGAACAGACAATCGCGCGTTGTTTCCTTGAAGCTCGAACCGTGATGCTATGTATGTATAATGTAGCTTCATTTTTTTTCCTATTGTTCAGGGAGCAAAATTTCAGGGGAAAAAATACTGAACTGTTTTTTTAAGTTGTTGATAGTTCTTCCTTCAAGAACTCTTTTAAGCATACAAAGCTTTCCCTAAATATATATTTGTTATATGCTTGATTTTATAATTGTATCACCACTCTTGTTTTGTGAAGCAGAGTATGTATATGTGTATATATACATGTATGCGTGTGTTTGAAAGCAATAGTTTCACTGAAGTGAAATTAATTAAAGATGGTCCCATACCTTTTAAGGTTAAAATATGATATAAGTTTTGTATTCTTTGTAAATTTAAAATTTAGTTCTTTTATTTTTATATTTTAAAATTTAAGTTTAATTTTTAACATTGTTAAAATTATTTTGTTAAATTTAGGTTCATTATGTATTTTTTTTAGTTACATTGTTACTAAGAGTATTTTTTTTAAATGTCACTACAACAAATTTCATAATATTAACCATTTGACTTAAATTTTGAAATTTGAAAAGTAAAAGGATTAAATTTTGGATAGGATTTATGGTATATTTTAACTTTTAAGCAATGATAAGGTAATTCTAAAAGATTCAGATCAACTTTGAATTTAAGGTATATTCTATTTGTTGATTTATCGTATTGATTGTTGAATTATCATTTGGAGTTCATTAGCTAGATTTAAAGAAAAAATTAACAATCTAGTAATTTACATAAAAATTTTCTAATAGTTCGATGATTTAAATAAAAATTTTAAATAATTTAATGACTATTTTAAATTTTTTAAATTTAATGACCAAAATGTAAACTTTTTAATAGTTTAATGACTTTGAGTGTAATTTATCCATTAATTAAAGACTCCGTAACAAAAACTACCAGATAAAATATCTTATAAGTTTCTCTGCTCCTTTGTACTTTTATTTCAAGAAATTTAATTCTTTTACTATTTAAATTTTAAAATTCATGTCTAATTATTAATTCTATTAAAATTATTTTGTTAAATTTAAGTTTATAACAACGTCATTTCTTTAGTTATATTACTATTAGAGTTTCTTTTCCTTTTTTTTCAGAATCTCAAATCAACAAATTTAGTAATGTTAAAAATTGAATAAAAATTTAAAAGTTAAAAAGTATGAGGACTAATTTTTGAAAATAAAATACAAATACTAAATTCTAAATTTATAAAGAGTACATGAAAATATGAGAGGGTAAATTTTGGATGGCCATGGTTGAGCCCGTTTGAATCATTTGTTGACTACATTTGTGGCTTCAACTTTATAATGTGTAGCAAATACATCCTTATCACCTGAACTATAAAAACCCAAGGTTCATTTGCTATCACATCTATAGCCCACAGCTATTAAAAATTCATTGCATGGTAGGGTATATGTAAGGGGTTTTTTTCTTCACAAACATCATTTAACTCTGAAATTATTCCTTATGATACTCTTGTCCTTTTCAATACTCCCAAAGCCAAGGCCTTAAAATAATCAAAGCTATTCACATGTAAACAGGGTCAAGAAATAGTATACATACATACATATAGGTGAATGTGCTTAGGAAGTTCCTCTGGTATACGGACTGGATCAAATTAGTCATTTATTATTAACCAGATTAATTTAATCCATGTACTATTGAAAAGAATCAAACGAGGTCAATTTAGAATATAGTTAATATTCATTGTTGAAATTTGACCTTATTTGATTTTTTTAATAGTATAGGAATTAAATTGATCTAATTAATAGTAGAGAGATTAATTTGATCCAGCCCTTAAAATAGAGGGACCCATCAAGTATACTTGCCCATATGTTTATATATATATACACACATATATGAATATGCTAGCGAACGTGGCGGTGTTGCATGTTCTAGGAAGATATATAATTATGGTTAAATTTTGTTATTAGTCCTATATCATGCTTAAGTTATGGATTTGGTCCTTAAATTTTAATTTGGTTATTTTTAGTCACCATACTTTTCAATTTTTGAAATCTCAATATTAACCAAACTGTAGTTATTAAATTCATTAAGTTCTATTATTTTCGAAGTCTTATACATGAAACATATTATCGTATGTGTAATACCATGTCAACTTGCAATTTTCACATATTCTTTAAAACAAAATCACTTAATAGAATTAAATTGGAAAACATAGACTATATCTACAAAACTAATAGCAAAATTTAACCACAAATGGATTTAACTTCTATTGTTTGAGTTGTTACTAAAATTTTAAAATTAAAAAGTAAGGTCACTAAATTTGACTAAATTAAAGTATAGGACTAAATCCAAAACTTACATATAGATAGGAACTAATAGCATAATTAACCAAAAATTATAATTAAACTTTCTTAGGTAAACTATTAGTAAGTTTACATTTTGATCACCAAACTTAAAAAAAGTTACTAAATGGTCACTAAATTATTCAAAAGTTTTCATTTAACCTACTAAACTATTCGAATATTTTTTTATTTAAGTCACTGGGCTTCTAAGTTTTTTTTTTTAAAAACCTGACTAGTGGGCTCCAAGCAACGATTCGACGATAGGTACGGTGGATTAGTATCTATTGACAAGTAAAAGAAAGTTGATCTGGCAATCAATGTCAGAGATCAAATAAGAAAACTGTTTATATTTTGGTGCGTAGATTCATTACCTTCAAAGTTGTTTCATAAACAAAAACTAAACGATAGAAGAGAAGGGAAGGATAGCTGGCATGAACGGAGAATGTCATATAGCTGCGATTTTAACAACCGAATGACTTAAATGAAAACTTTCAAATAGTTCAAGACTATTTTATAATTTTTTAAAACAGAATAATCAAAACATAAACTCCTTAGTTGTAATTTACCCAATTTTTTTAAAAAAATATCAAACAATGCATGACCTAACCATTTATTCCCCCCCAAAGCTTCCTTCCAAATACTACTTCCCAATGGAGATTTTGGACTTTACCCCTCACACTTATCTTCCATTGAAGAAGCTATTATTTAAACTATACCCTTTATTAGCTCATTCTTCTTGTATTTAGCTGCTCAACAGCTTATTCTCTTTTTAATATAATTTCCAAATCAACCCCCAAAATCATTTCAATATATATACATGATTGATGTGTTCAATAGGCAAAATGATGATCACCTATAAATACATACAACATAACAATCAAATTGCCATTAAAAAAAAAAAAAAGGGTTCTTTGAGAATGGGTAGGCAAGGTGGTGGTGATTGTATTATGGTTAGTTCCTCAATTGCTCTTTTGCAACAAAGGTTTAAGCAGCTACAAAAAGATAGAGAAAAAAGAGAGGAGAAAGAGCTTATGAAACTGTTATCCGAATCCGAATCTGCAAGCACGCGATACCAGCTTAACGGGTTGTTGTATAGGCAACAACAAACCCGTCAGGATTCCTCATTGCTTTCTCTTCGATTGAGCTTGTACGGTAGGCGAACCATGGCAATCCCAACATCATCATCAACAACAACAACTAGGGCTAATGACACCTCAAGCACATCAAAAACGTTTGAGATTTATGATCATGTTGATACTTCACTTCATCTCTAGTAGGGTAAAGAAAAGAGGTTGTAAATATTGGGTTTCGTTTTTCGAACCCAAATTCGATGTTATTTCCTACATCAACTAATTAAGTTCCATTTTCTCTTTTTTGGGGGGTTTGTAATTGAGAATGTAAAATTAATAGAATTATATCAAAATCACTAATTCACTTCAACATTATAGTTTTTGGTGATAAAAATGAAAGCCAATAATTCATTCTACAAGAACCCATAGTGGGTTCCTTTTAAGACAAGCAAGACTGCTATTGTAGTTTAGTGACATTGTTTTTGTGGGTTTTCACTTGATACAAAATATATGAATCAGATCGAATTAGTTGATTGATCAATAATCGAGAGTATCGATCAGATTAGAAATCAATATAAATTGATTGAATTAATTTTTTTTAAATTTTTAATAAATTTTTTAATAAAACCGATAATTTAATAAATTCGATATAAAAATATGAATGAAAACCCACATAAATATATACACAGCTGGGGATCTTTTATGTTGTTTACTGTTTTTGTTTTACATCAAAACTAATAATGTGACTGTTTGATGGGTACTTTTGTGGTATAGAAAATAAAACATGATTTGTTGGTAGCTGAAACCAATGTTTTTGCTGGTGGAATTAATCATTTTGATTTTAAATTCATATAAATTTGAATATAAAAAAATACATTAAAAATTTATAAAACCTGGTTTTTAATCTGATTCGTGAATTAACTAGGGTTTTGCTTTGCTCCAAGTTTGTACCGATGCTTAAGTGAGGGCCAAATCACAACTCGATTCTTGTTGAGAGAAAGTCTACTCTACCAAATAGAAATGGAAAAATCTGTGGATATTTCTCAGTTGAAATACATAAGGAATTCATCTGAAAATGATTCCTCTTTTCTCATTATCAATACGTCCAGATAATGAGTGGGATGTAAACGTGGCGGTGAATGCATCTTCTTAATTTTTGATCATAATTATCAGCATCTTGAGAATTCGAATATAGAATTCCCTCAATTAAAATAAAACTGTAATTTTCTTCTTCTTTTTTTATCAGATTAAAATAATTCAAACACTATGGGTAAGTAGACGGGCTCAAATTCAGGAACTAATAAAATAATATCACATTATCATATATAAATATTATTTTACACTTAATTACATCAATATAATCTCTAATTTAATTTAATTTTAATTAAAATTTTGGGAGAAGAAACTTGAGACTGTGTTATAATAATAAATAAATAAAATTTGAAAATGCTTAAATCAATAATTAAAAATTAAAAATTGATAAAAATTATAAGCACAAATTTATAAATAAAATAAAAAACCTAAAATCAACCATTAAAAATCTAGACAAAAATTAGTAAAAATGGAAATCTGAAAACTATAACCACCATTGGTGGTTTTATCAATTCTAAAATTTGATTAAAACTTCAGAAATAGAAAATTAAAAATAAAAAGAAAAATTCAGTTTGGAAATTAAAAATAATAAAAGATGGACCTCATAAGAATAAAAAATAATTTGAAAGTAAAGAAATAAAAGATGATTAAATTTACAAAAATAAAACGATTTAAAATTATAAAAGAAGAAAATATGTTTGTTTATTTATTAATTTGTTAAGTAATTTAATTAAAGTTACATTAAGTTAGAGAAGATATTAAATACTGATGTGTATAATAAGACTTTTACATTTTTAAAATGGATGATGGCATTATATTATTAGTGCCTAAAAACTATATATTTTAATATCATCCTAATATAATTTATTCTCTTATTTTTTAACATGCAACATTATTAATATATACAATTCATGAAAATTAATAAAATTAAAATATATAAAAAATTAAAATAGTACTTTAATTGAATGATAAATTTAAGGTATAACACAATGTGTGAGTTTAAATTCTACTATAACCAATTTAAAGGACTAAAATACTCTCATATAATTTAAGTTATTTTAAATATCAAAATAATATTTTATGATTTTCTAAACTGAATTATTATTTAATTGACTCATAACACCAACTCAATTAAAAACTTAAATTATAATATAAATTTTAAAATAAATATATTTAAAAATAATAAAAATATAAAATATATATTTAAAATAATTAATAATATGAAATATTAAGTCCAAATCCAATATCCTTTACGCGACTTAACCAAAATTGGTCAGGTAAATAGTCAAATCGGTTTTAACCGACTAATGCTCTCCCCTAGTGTTATGTATTTATAGGTGATCATCATTTTGCCTATTGAACACATCAATCATTTCTTCCCCTGGCTCAAAACTGGTCTAACCATCAATTTTGATCCAACCGGTCCAACCAACCATTCCTTTATGATTTCAACAACCATCAATTAAAATTAAGAGTTTCTACATTCATAATCAATGCCACGGAGTACAATTTGCAAACGCTCGGTAATGGCTACCGACATAGATTTAAATGTAACAGAAAACATATATATATATATATATATGTGTGTGTGTACAAGTTTATGCCTCTCTCTCTCTCTGTCTAATTTTCAACTTCCACTCTTGCAGCTATCAGTTTTTTTTCAGACAAGTTCTCCTTTGAGTGCAGCTGCGGCTCTTTGGATGGCTCTAGCAACTCTCCAGATTTCGTGTTTAATTGCTGCATGCCCGTCCTTTTGGCTCATGTTCTTTGATTCAGCCATGGCATCAGATATTCCAGGGAAGAACTCCAATCCACTCTCGTAGTTGCTGCGAGGTCCATAAATCTGAAACGAATACAAAAAAAGAAGAAGATGAAACATGAGATTTATTCACAAGCAAAACTGAAATACATGACTATCTTCCAGTAAACTCTGATGCATGATGATGATAATGATGACGACGATGTTCCAAGGTCATAAATATGAGTTAGAAACTTCGTGCGATATGAATCAGCACTTTATCAACTTGCAAAACAAGTTATGTAAGTACGCCATATACCAAGGAAGCAAATCATATTATCATACCAATATGTTAAAAGCCTCCGTACTAATCAGCACTATACCAACATGCAACCCGAGTTACATAAGTACACCATATGTCAAAGAAGCAAATCCCATCACCATACCGGTATGTTAAAGTCTCTGTCCTAATAGCAAACTGAAATATATGACTCCCATATGATGATGATGTTTTGAGGTGAAATTTGAGTTAGAAACTGAGTGACATGAATCCGCACGGTACCAACTTGCAACACAAGTTAAATAAGCATGCCATATGTCAAAGAAGCAAATCACATTGCCATACCGGTATGTAAAACCTCTGTCCTAACAGCAATTTTCGAAAAGAAAACACTTACAAGATGCTTGAACCACTCCCTTCCTTTAATTCCATCTGTATCTAGGAAGCCTCTTTCGGCAAGCATCAACCCATCATTCAATGCTCTGATCTTCAAAGCTAAAAGGTCATTGGTAAATTCTTGCTCCATTAGTTTCTGCAATCCACAATGGAAGATGTCACGGCAGTAGTCTATAAGGAATGACTACTTGAAATATCTTTCCCCCTTAAAATTCATAGAATTCCAATTAACTTTCTTCCCATTTTACCTTTGTTTCTTCGTTAGCTTGTTTTGCTGCAGATGTAAATTCTTGAATCGATGCGGCTAGGGGGGTGAGGGATATGTTACCATCCAAAACTCTGCTGTAGGCATCTTTATACTCCTACATGAGATGGCCAGAAAATAGTTGCATGATCAAACTTGACCTTGATAGTTAGCTGCTTAGAAACATTAATATTGACAAAGTTCAAGGGCCGGCTAGGAAAAGAAATTAAGTCACCTAATCTTAAAAAAAAAGAGAGAATATTTTCGAGTGAAAGCAGGAGGATTAACAATTTTGAGTTATTCTAGACCAAAAGCTAACATTCAACTCAATAGAACCCCAGATAGCCTTGACAACATTACTGTAACCAACGGTTAACTCTAACAATCAACAGCCCACCAAAACCTTGTAAAAGAACAGTAATAGTGGAAATGGTTGGGAACACTTGACAATATCCACAAACATAAGGAGAGAATAACCCCATACCTGCAACTGTTTAGCATAGGAGAGGTAATCAAAAGGTAGAACTGGATCATCAGCAAGGTGAAGGCCTAGAAGACCCCAAACTCCAGCCACTAACATTTCAAACAACAAAGCAGTGTTATCTTGACAAGTTGATTAAAATGTTTAAAATAGAGTTTCATTATTGGGTGAGAGTTCGAAATTCATCAAGGTTATATTTGAGGAAAAGAAAGCTAACCAGCCACATGACGCCAAAAGAATGGATCTGCGTTGTTTATCATCCAGTTGAAAGAATCAAAAGCAGTATGATATACAGGGAAATCTGGATAAAAGGAAAAGAAGATTCATATAACATAAATTGTAGCACTAAAGATTTATGAACTGCTACAGATGCATCATGTCCAAACTTTCAACCAAAAGACTATTAATATAGGGATAATGACATACCTCTTCCATAATATATGTCGACAGAAGGAACCCCGGCATGTTGCAAGAATGGTGCAAAATCAGAATCCACGCCACTGAGTCTTTGAATCTGCAAAACAACCAAGTCAGTCTCAATCAAGCTCTATCGAAACACCTTTAATTTTATATCAGAGAACAAAAAATGAAGTACAATCATATTGAAAACCGATGGGTCTTCAAGGGAACAAATAGCAGCATTTTCCTTTATAGTAGGTCTCTTTTATGTCATTTTAAATTTATATAGGGGCAATTTTAAGGACCATTAAATAGGCCAGACGTAACTACAGGCTAGCAGGCTTTGTCTGGAAATAAATGTCCACCAAGCCTAATATTTGTATCCGATGCCCTCAAATGACCTAAACAAAAACACGAAATAACAGAAGCTTGCCACGTGATAAGGCCCAAGCAACCTTATCAGAATATACATGAAATCCCAAGAAAATACATAATCAAACAATTAAACTCGTGTGAATGGTAAAGGACAATCTACATGTACGGATTCGATGTATATCATGTTGCACTTACAAGCTAAATAAATGAACTCATAGAGAAATAAAGATTGTGTGGCTTTACATTGTTTCCATTCATGGTTTTCCATTTTTCATATATTGTAGCTACAACCTCTGAATCCTGATCCTGGACCTGAAATTACTATAAAAATCAGTTGAAAGATATCATAAAACAAAGTCCTTACAAGTAATTAGGTCTTTTTGCATATTTCTTCTGTCTACCTTCTTTGTGACCTCAAGAATAAGATTATCTAGCTGAGGAGTTGCGCCAGCAAAAAACCCAGGCCCTTGCACCGCACAATCTACGTTAAGATATGCCACAGCTTTAGCACCAATATTTACAAGGTTCTGCTCAACCCACTCCGTGGAACCGATCTAAAAACAAAATAGCAACAGGTAAAAATAACTTTGGTGAATCAAAGGGGCAAAATTATTATAAAACATAAGCTTTATCAACTTGATGATTTTCAAAACTTGTTCATCGCTGTTGCAAAATGCCTACTCTTGAAACCAGAACACTATATTCATTACATCTACATTTAACCAAATGAATTTCCCTTAACTCTATGTCAGCATAAAACAGATAATTTGTTAGATGGATTATCATTCTATACAAGCACAGTGAAAATTTTAAACTCCACAAGTGAGGTTAAACGGTTGCTATATATTCGTTTAACAAATATTTATTCATGAATTTCCATAAATATACCCTAATGGGACTTATGTCATTGTCAGCCTTCTAACCCAGCTTTTGGAGTTTAAAACTTCAATGCTGGTGAGAATGAATTTCATTTGATCTAGATTTTGGTGTTTGTTGCCCCAATTTGCTCCACATGCATAGCATTTTTAAACAAAGGATGGAACATTACCTACCATTCCAAATTCTTCAGCATCCCAACTGCAAAAAATGATTGTCCTCCGAGGGTTCCAACCCTTTCGCATCAAAAGGGCATATCTTCGAGCAATATCAAGGAGTGTTGCAGTCCCACTATTGGGGTCAACAGCACCATATGTCCAAGCATCTCTATGATTCCCCATCAAAACATAACGATCTGGCTCCTCCAATCCTCTTATGACAGCGACTACATTGTAAATTGTAGCCAACTTTTTCTCCCCCTAGAAAAATAAACCAAAAGGTAGAACCAGGATAGATATAGATGTAAAAGAGCTTTTTAGAGAATAGGATATAAAAGGTAACTGTTTTTCCACTTTCCACAAAGAATAATAATAAATAGACTTCGGTTCTAGAAAGAAATGAAATAAGTAAAAACTAGCTTTCATCAGCATGGATATCCTATCATGCAATATAATTTCCGTCCAGTCATGCATTAACAAGGCCGTCTAAAAAAAACAGAGCAGAAAGAAAAGTCAGCTTAACCCCAGCATCTTCAGATGTATAGCTAAGGAAAAGCATATAACAAAGATAGCAAATACCATACAAATTTACTAGGAAACTACTAGGTAAAAACAGAAAAGTTTTTTTTAATTACGTCACCTCCATGGGCTCCATGCAAACATATAAAAAATGTATCAATTGCAGTTGAGAGGGGAGTTCTCTTAGGCCAAAGTAGATCAAACCAGTTCCAATAGTGTGAAGTCCAAGGTCAGGCATTGATAAAGTAAAGTTCATATCACCCCAAGCATTTTCCCTTCTAGAAATGAATGAAAATCCTAAATGCTGAAGAGCATTATGAAGTAGATTAAGGGTTCAAATTTGAGCTGATTGATCTAAATTCATTGCATATAACACATAAAAACTTTATTTTCCAGTCAATACCCTACATGGGAAGTGAAAGAAAAAGATGCAGGAACCCTCAAAATTAGATCATAAAGGGCTATTCACTTGTCAAAGTTAGATCATTCCGATTTCTTTAAAAAAAGCGCCAATAACCACTCTAATTTACCAAACTAGCTTTTTGACTAAAAAATGCAGGTCCAGCTAATAGTATCCACCAAAAGAAACTCTTTTTACAGACAGATTTAACATTGAAATCAAACCAAATTCAATTGTCAATCTTTGAAAATCCAATTTGACCAACTTTTAACACTAAAATCAAGCACAAAAGTCAAATCACTGTCCCATTGTAGATGGTATGTACAGGAATAAAACAAACAAAAGTATGCAGTAACAACAAATAAAGCAAAAAAAATTAGCATCAACAATCTACCAGCCAGCCAAACCAACCTGGTAAGTAAAATTCACCATAACCAGACCCGATCCAACATGGGATAAATTAGATCGTCCGGAATCCCTCCATTCCTGAGGTGCCAAAGGTCCCCCAAGAGAATCTAAAATAAGTTGAGCAGACTCAAAAGGTAAGGGCAGAGATGGAATGCCAGGAAACCTCTGCAAAACCTTCTTGTCCTCCAACTTCAACCTCTCCCCATCTTCATCCGCACCCCATCCAGGAGTTAAGGGGTCACCAACTCCCTCCATAACTGTCCCTCTTTCAACTCCAGACCCAAAGCTACCCTTTGAAACATGCCCTTCAGCATACATTAGCACCCCCAAAGCGCCTTTTTTTTCAGCTATTTTCACTACGGCCCCTCTACTCAAACCACCACCTTTTCTAATTACCACTATGCAGCCATTAACATTAACCCCCATCAGCCCAAGCGTGCGATAGTCATCTTCCCTCCCGTGGTTCGCAAAAACAACCTTACCATGCACCGTTCCCGACGGAGAAAATGCATGGTAGGGTTGTATCAAGCCTGAAGATGGATAACTAGGAATACCCATTTCGTTTAAAGGCAAGTTTAACACGGTGCCGTTGCCGAAATGCATTAAAACCGAAGCATGAACGGGGTAAGACAAAAGGGTCTGAAACGGCACCGTATGCGTTTCCAAGCCAAGGTTTTGAAAGTGGGTTTTGACATAGTGGATGGTTTCAAGGGAAGGCTTTGTGCCAGCGAGATGAGGGTGGGAAGTGAGGGAACGCAGGTAGGAGGCGATGGTGGAGTTGGAGGCAGAAGAGAGGAATATTTGCTGGAAAAGAAGGACTTTTTTGGGATTTCCAGGTGGGTAATGGAGAGTGTAGAAACCTATAATAAGGAGGAAAATGAGGGATACAAAAGTACAGAGAGGCGATGGCTTTGAAGTGAAGCCACTGTTGGGTTTAGTAAGGTTTGGAGGCATTTTTTCTTTCTTTTGGTTATATGAAATGGAAGGCAGCCTTTTTCAAGGGTTTTGTGGTTTTTTTTTATTAGATAATATAAAAGTAATAAAAGTTTACCAAAATACTATGGGTTCTAAATTAAATTATTTGCTATAATAAATAGTAGAGATAACAACAGAGCAGGGCAGGGCAGTTTTTTGCCTGCATCAGCTGTTAAACTAGTTCCATTTTAACGGATTAAATTTATAAATGAAAAAGATAGAAAAAAAATCGAGTAACACAACTTCAGCTGTCTTCTCATTCACAACACTCCCATCTTTACATGTTCGATTTGGAACCTAAACCTCTGCACATGATGGCTTAACTCTGTTAGCTTTCTTAGTCTGCAAAAAATTCAATAACCATATAAATTCAAAGACACAAGTAAGCAATATATAAATCTAAGTAGACAATAAAAGCAAATATAAGTACCAATGTCTGAATGATCCCAGAAAATAACTTTGTTCCAGTGCAAGTGCATCATCCAACTTTAATCCATTACTAGAAAGGTATATTTCTTTCTCTTCTTCTCTAGACCCCAACTATATATGTTCCTTTGATTACTGGTAGGACTAGGGTCATCAAAGGGTGAACTTGAGTTACATATAATGAGCTTTAGCTTCTCATGTATGATTAATTTTATTCAATGAAAGGAACTTTCTCATTTCTTAGGAGCCAGCTTTTATCTAGTCGTAAGTAAAAAAGTGATGAAATTAAATGAGGACCAACAGAAGAATGAAAGGGAAAGGATAAAAATCAGACTCTTTTGGACATTCTCTTCAGACCAGAAATGCTCTTTAGCCATTTTTATCCTAGTAAAGTGCAGGTTATTCTAGAAGTAATTTTTGTGTTAAAATACATCCACCATCTTTTCAAATTAGCAACCATGATGGCATTATAATCTATAAGTAAAGGCTAAAAACTACCAATCTTGTAGTTCCAAGCTATCTTAAAGAGAAAGAAGAAAGAAGTAATCATAGACTTCGTTACCCGGCAGTTTGGTTTAATATTTTATTAGAATTTTTTTATGATATTTAAAATATTTTTAATTTATAAAAATAATCTAATTGTATTTATAATTATCTAGAATCAATTTATATATGAAAATCTTAGAGACATTTTTTTTTTACTTTTTTTTTTCTCCCACAAGGCTGACCTTTCCCGAAAATTGTGCCTGACATTATTTTTATATATTATTCTCCCTTCAAAAGAGAAGAGTGTATGGCATTTAGTGAATCCTATTTTTTTATTCATTTGTTTCAAACGCTTTCTTTCTCTCTCTCTTTCTTCTACCATATCTATCCCTTCTCTCTCATCTCTGCGAATCGAAGTTCGTTTTCTTTTTCTTTTTCTTTTTCTCTTCAGTTATCACCCACCACCGTGTCCACCGTTTTTTGCCGGATCTGATCCGTATCCCGTCTCGGAATCCGTCGAAACTGCCGAGTCCGAGTAACGAATTAATTCTTTCCTCTTTCTCTGAGATAGGTAATTTTTAGCCTTTACTTATAATTGCCATCATGGATGTATTTTAACACAAAAATTACGTATAAAATAACTCCAAAGCATCATTTATATGTTTGATAAAAAAAAGGCCGATAGAAACTAAATTTCAAGTATTCGAATCTCAGATTAAGTTTTTGTTTTAATATATTCAGTTATATAAACAAGGAGTAAGAATATGCAAAACTGAAAGCAAAAATCTTAGCTGAAATGAATTCTAACACACTGTTTTTTGCTGTATTCACAATAAAATAATTGTGAAACTAAGAGTCTATGGGAAAAAAACAGCAAAGAGATTGCAACAAAATCAATCTAAACCCATTTGTGAAACAAAGAATCTATGGAAAATAACAAAAGAGATGCAGAACAAGTAAAAAGAAAAAGAGAACATACCAGTCGAATAACACACAAAGAAGAAGACTGATATTGCAAAATTTCACTTCAAAAGCCACAAACCACAACCACTTGAAGATTAAAATTGCAGAAAATCAGATTGAAAAATTTGTAAAATTTAACTCCAAAGGCATTCCCGTGGTTTTGAAAAGCAAAAAGGGGAAAGGAGTTATATAGGGTTTTATAAATTCTAGGTAAAGATAAAATATTTTTTTCCTCAAATATCCATTAGATCGAATATAGTGAAAAAAAATCGCATTCATTAGTTGGGGTTAGCATTCAACTATATAAAAGTTTTTTATTTATCACTAACATTTTAATATTAAATTTTTATTTGGCGATTAACATTTTGATATTTGAAATTTTTGGTGACTAAGTTGCATTTTTTTTGGGTGACTAAGTTGCAAATTATTAACGAAAGTCTAGGCTGTTCATTTTAGTGTAATAATAAATTTAATTTTTTAATATTTATACATTTTATTTTTAATTTTAAAAATTTAATTAATTTAACTGTTAATATTTATAAAATTTATCAATTTAAATCTAATTCTAAAAGATTAAAATAATTTTAAAAATAAAAATATGTGTAATTTATAAAATAAAATTATTGTTTTTTTTCATGCTTTGTGAAATTGAAAATGACTAAAATAATAATTTTTATTCAAAATTAAATATTTGATCCTATAATTAAAAGATAAAATAAACAACCATCATACTATACCTCATGGTTATATATTTTTGAATCTATATACTTATGTATAAAATGAATGTCATCATGTTGACATGTGGCACACACTTGTAATATTTTTTCTTTTTTCTTAATTTCATAAAATGATTATTTTTAATTTTGGCCCTTCTAATAACATAATTTGATCTTTATATTTTTATAATGTTATTAATTAGTTTAAATAGTTAATATAGTTAACTTTACAACTAAATTGTTACGTGATTATATATAAAGTGAAAGAAGATTTTTAAATAAAAAAATTAAAGGGATTAAATTCTTAAAAATAAAAGTAGGATTAAGTTTCAAATGTACGAAGCATAGAGACTTAGATTCATGGTTGTTTGAACTAGATCGATCAATGTATCGACCCAGAGAGAGACATCAAACCGGTTGACTTGTGAATTAGTACTTGCCAATTGAATCGATTTTTTATTTTTTATATTTTTCTAATGATTTGTTTAACCGAATCATGATAACTAGTGACTTATCCAGTTCGACCACTGACCTAGCTTTAAAAATCTTATTTAAGAGTATATTTTAATTTTCAATTTTTTAATAATCAATCCCAGTCGAAGTGTGACTGGATCGTACTAGTTTCAAATAAAAAGGAGGTCTGCGTGCCAGGGGTAGTGGGAAGTTCGCGACGGCAATTGGGCAAAATTGGAGGGCATCGAGCACGGTGAATTAGAGGACAAAATAGGAGAAATTAAGTAATGTGTAAATTGAGGATTATTTTTTAATTAATACTCAATTGAAATAAGGTATAAAGGTTAAAAGTTAAATTTATTATTTTACTAATATGTAAAAGTTATTATACTATTTTTTCTTTTAACTATTTAATAGCATGTGATTGAAAAAAATTAAATAATTTAAATAACTATTTTGTAAATTTTATGGTTAAATAATAAAAATATTACTAATATTTAAGTCACTATCAAATATAATTTATCTTATAATTTAAGGAACGTATATCATCAACTTGCAGCTTGTAATTTTTTATTTGTTTTCATTGACAATATGTTTAATAATAATAATGTACTAAAATATAAACTTTTTATCAATTCAATATTGAATTAACTGTATTTTTGCTTAATAATATAATTTACACTACATTTTCCGAAATAGTTGTTGAAATCAAATCAGTAATTAGTTGGTACACAAGTTTAAAATAAGATAGAGAATCAATTAACCTATAAATCGGTATGAGCTAGGATAAAAAATCAATTGGACCAAGTTTTATATTTTTAATATTTTTAATTTTATGAAATTAAAAAGTTAATTGAAATTGGATCAACAATTAAATATTGGTGACCTAACTTATTTGTAGAGGTGTCTATAGGCTTGTTCGAGCCCAATTAAAATTTTAGACCCGTTTGTTAGGCTCGAATTCGACTCAAAAAATAGACCTAATATTTTGCCAAAGTCCAGTCTAGATAAAATTTATAAAACTCGAGCCCTGGCTTGCCCATATTAGGATTTTATATTAGTTATTATATAATTTTTTTAAAAAATATAATAAATAAAAAATATTAAAAATATTAAAATAAATATTTTTGAACAAATTAAAATAAATTAAAAATATATATGTATATTTAAATAACATTAAAATAGGTAGAACTTAACAAATAAATATCTCTAAAATAATAATAAAATTAGCAATAAAATAAATAAAATAACAAATAAATAACAAGAAAATAGCAACAAAAAAGTACAAAAAAGCTGCTGTTTTTTCATATTTAGGCCAGTCTAAACCTAGCCGAAAAAACTTACTCGAGACTTAACTTATTTTTTAAATGAATCTTAATTTTTTTATCTAAATATATTTTTTAAACTTATATTTTTACTTAAATACACTCAATTTCCTAACCCACCCATCGTCTATTATTTGAGCATTAGTCGATTTTCAAAAACCACAATCCTCGTACTTATAACTGTCCACGAGTGAAACTGAGTCACGTCTCGATTTCAAAAGAAATTCAAGCTTGGGGCTATTTCTGGCGTACCCAGTTTGCCCAAAAAATCGTTTCCTTGTGCAAAAATTGATAAAAGATTAAAAATATTTTTTATATTTTTAAATAAATTTAAAATAATGTTATTATTTAAATTAAAATTGAGCGACCGGCCATGTACACGTCTTGTACTACATTTTTATTTTATTTTCAAATTGATTTTCTTTTATTTTGTTATTAAAAGTAAGGCTACAACGAAAGACGCGAGAGCAGCGTTACATAATAATGAAAACAATCATATGACCCTTTGATTAAAAAAAAAAAAAAAATCCATTTCCTCGAACGACACTTTGACCCTGGTCTACCTCGTCTCCGTTCTTTGCCGATCGGACCTTTCGACCGGTCTGTGTTAAAGGTATTATCTTTCCTTCATTTGCAATCTTTTAATTTTTCAGGGTTTTGTTTCACGAGTTTAATTTAATTTTGAGTTTTTGGCATCATTTGATTAGCAAAGTGAGATGGGTCATGGTTTTAATTTTAGGGTTTTTGATAATTTAAGGCTTTCTTTGATGATTGAATTTCGAATTGTTGATTTCTAGATGAGGTTTGACTCAGTCAGATTAGGGCTTTGACCATTTATATCGTGTAATTTGACTGTACGAGATCTGAAGAATTTTTGTTTTGGAAGGAACGAATTTTGGGTTGGTTTTGAAATGTTGATATGGATTTGGAATTTTTGATCAAATTTTTGGTCAATTAAATTCTGATCGTGAAGTCAATATGGATAAAACATTCGTTAATTTTGTTCTTTTTTTTGGGGGGTGGGGATGGGGTTGCACTAGGATTGAGACTAGAGAATCGATTATCTGTAGCACGGAATGTTTTAGGATAGCTTTTTTCGTGTTGAAATTTATGACCATAGTTATATGTGGAACAATAATTGTTAATGAAGTCTTTATATCGAACAAAAATCAACGAGGAACTTGAATAGAAAGACTCCCGAGTTTATATCATAATGTATTCTAAGTTGTGCTAGATGATGAGTGATGATACACCAGAGTTGCTTTTATTTGCAGACAGATCGAGATTTTATTGATGGGGACTTCATCTGGTTCTAATATTAACCACCAGCATATGTCGAAGATGCTACCCCCACGCCAACAACAACAACAACAACAACAACAACAACAACAGCCAGGGAGCTTACAAACTTCGTTGTCCTTAATCTCCTTAGATCCTCACACATCGTCCAATGCCCAAGAGCCCAGATTTAACTTGGATAACATTCATGAGTCTCCAACTGAGAGTGCTAGCTCACGAGAGACTTGGCCTACTGCTGATGCTATCACAACAAAGAAAATGGTAAATGGGAAAACTGAAAATGATTGCACTGAGCAGTCTGTCATTCGTCGTGTCTCTAATGCTGAAAAGATAACTCTTCGAGACATTGCTAGAGAAAGAGTTGATGTTATATCTGAAAAGATGCATCACCTACCTGATGAGTTTCTAGATGAGCTAAAGAATCAACTCAAGACTATTCTGGAAGGCAATGGTGGTTCGCAAAACCGAGAGGAGTTTTTAATTCTTCAGAAGCTTGTTCAAAGCAGATCTGATTTAACAGCAAAGACTTTGATTAGAGCTCACCGAGCACAACTTGAAATACTCGTTGCAATAAATATGGGAATCCAGGCCTTCCTGCATCCAAACATCAGTCTATCTCAAACTTCTCTCATCGAGGTTTTTGTGTACAAAAGATGCAGAAATATTGCATGCCAAAGCCAACTACCTGCAGATGATTGCGGCTGTGAAATATGTGCCAATAGGAATGGATTTTGCAATCTTTGTATGTGTGTTATCTGCAACAAGTTCGATTTTGAAGTAAATACCTGCCGCTGGATTGGTTGTGATTTCTGTTCCCATTGGACTCATACAGATTGTGCTATACGTGATGGTCAAATTTGTATGGGTCCTTCTGCTAAAAGTGGAACAGGTCCTACTGAAATGCTTTTCCACTGCCGAGCTTGCAATCGAACATCTGAGCTGTTGGGTTGGGTTAAAGATGTCTTTCAACATTGTGTTCCAGCCTGGGATAGAGAGGCTCTCATGAGAGAACTTGATTTTGTTAGTAGGATTTTCCGTGGAAGTGATGATCCCAGAGGGAAGAAACTCTTTTTGAAGTGTGAGGATCTTTTAGAAAAATTGAGGGGTGGACTAGCCGAGTCCATGGCTGGCAGATCGATATTAATGTTTTTCCAAGGTACAGAATGTGCTAATTATTTATCTTGCAAATTATCTATGAAAGTTTTACGACATTTGATCTGAAACCTTTTTTGTTTTCTTAACCAGTAACTTTATGTTGTATGATATCATTTTTTTGCACATTTTAAATCATCGTTACTCCTCTCTATAGAGCTTGATACAGATTCTTCAACAAGCCTGGAAAATGGGGAAGGTGGTGGGTTGATAGCACCACAAGAAGCATGCAATAGAATAGCAGATGTAGTGCAGGAGGCCATAAAGAAGATGGAAATGGTGGCCGATGAGAAAATGAGGATGTTCAAAAAAGCTCGCTTAGCTCTCGATGCTTGTGAACGAGAGCTCGAAGACAAGGCCAAAGAAGTAGCAGAACTGAAGCTGGTGAGACAGAAAAAGAAGCTACAGATAGAAGAACTAGAGAAAATCGTTAGGCTTAAACATGCAGAAGCAGATATGTTCCAACTCAAAGCCAACGAAGCAAAACAAGAAGCCGAGAGGCTTCAAAGAATTGCTCATGCCAAATCCGACAAATCAGAGGAAGAGTATACTAGCAGTTATCTCAAACTCCGTTTGAGTGAAGCCGAGGCTGAGAAGAAGTATTTGTTTGAAAAGATAAAGCTGCAAGAGAGTTCACACACTTCACAGAGCAGTAACGGTGGCGACCCTTCGCAGATTCTGACATATGCCAAAATCCGGGATCTTCTCCATGGATACAATATCCCCTCTAAGACAGATTCTCACCCAAATCAGCGCCACAATTTTAGAACAAATCCTTAAAAAGAGTTCTGGATGGTAAGTTATTTATTGAAAACCAGTTGCATTGTTGGTTTAGTGTATGATTTGCTACTTCATTATAGCCATGAACCTTTAATTAATGTCAGTTAACTTATTATCCTGAAAAAGTAATTAATAGTTGTAAATCTGATTATTAACACCCCCCCGCCCCAACTATTTAAACTATTTAACTGAGTATATGATTAACATTCATTTCTTATGGATGAACTTTTTTACGTGGCTTTGTTATATGCAATGAGAATGCTCCAATTTCATGTTAAACTTAAGGTAAAAATATGCAATAAGTCCTTGCATTCTTTGTAAATTTAGAATTTAATTTTTATATTTTTATTTTTAGGAATTTTATTCAGCTACTTTTTAGATTTTAAAATTTTGGTTTATCTAGGAAGACTATGAAAATTATTTTGTTAAATATACAATATTAATTTTTTAGTTACATTGTTATCAGTATTTTTATTTTAAAATATCAAACTAATCAATTTAACTAAAGAAATTTAAACTATCATATTTGAATTTTGAAATTAAATTAATAAACTGATTAAATCTTAAATTTATAAATATTACATAGTACGCATGGCAATGTGTTTTAAATGAATCAACAGAAACCCAATAGTTAATTAGTTTTTCTTCTTTAAAACTCAAGCAATTTGTATAATTAGTTAAAAACATTTTTGTATTCCAACGTTTAATTTTGAAATAATAATTTATAAAATAAAATTGCAAAGAAACAATACAAACTAGCAAACCACATAACCTGCCCACAAATCTTACTCGTCACGTAACCCATAAATCCACGTGTACTCATCAAAATCAACATGAACATTTCCCACCACTTTCATACTATGACACACCGTTACGATCACTGAAATTGATGATATAGAATCTCAATAAACCCCACAGCTCATACTCTTTTTGGGTTTTCAATTTCTTCACTGTTTTTTCTTTAAGGTAAGTAAAGTTCACAAATTGCTGCATTTTAAGTTTGATGAAAACTATGAACCCAGATTTGTAAAGCGTTAGCTTTTAACTGAATTCTTGCACTTTAACGATCTGGGTATTTCTGTTTTGATCGATCTTAGTTGATTTGATTCATTGCAAGGGCTTTTAGTTCATAGAAGGATGTTGGGTCGTTCTGGGTTATCTAGGACTGGAAGCTTTAGGCCAGAGAATTTAGGGCAAAATGCTTTACATATGATTGGCCATCTTTGTTTCACTCTATTCGTAATAGGTGTACTAGTTTTCACTATTATCGCTGCTACTTATGAGCCAAAGAACCCTATTTTTCACCCTTCAACAAAGATCGAAACTTTCCTCACTTCCTCGTCGAATGCCACGTTTCTATTGGATAACACTGTTGTTAGAACCGGAGAGGATTTTATGGTTTCCAACCAGACTGCATTTGCCACTTTTATCAATGCGAAAGATGTAGTAGCAACCAAGGAGAGGAGTACAGATGAAATTAGCTTGTCACGATGTGAGGGTGATTGGAAAGAACCGATTGATTGTAAGGATCCGGAAGTGTTCCATTTGATGATGAAAGTGGTAATTGAGCGTTTCGAGGATATACACTTTTATCAGTTTGGGAAACCGGCTCCTGGCCCTAAGGAGAATACTTGTGATATGGCATGGCGGATTAGGCCTAAGGAAGGGAAGACAGTTGCTTTTTATAAGGACTATAGACGCTTTGTTATTAAAAGATCAAAGAATTGTAAACTTAGTGTGGTGAGCATCGGGGATTATCATTCAGGCGTGAATGCAAGGAAGAAGAAGCGTAAGAATCAAAAGCCCGGGTTTGAGCAAGGTGGTGTGCCGTTGCCTGTTGTTGGGGAACCAATAAATGATTCACTTCCGGTGGTAGAGTCTGAAATTGCATTTAGCCGTGGGAAGTACTTGATTTATGCGGGTGGTGGAGATAGATGCAAGAACATGAACCATTATTTGTGGAGTTTCTTGTGTGCATTGGGTGAAGCGCAGTATTTGAATCGCACTTTGGTTATGGATTTGACGCTTTGTTTGTCTTCGATTTACACTTTGTCAAACGAGGACGAGGAAGGCAAGGACTTTAGGTTTTACTTCGATTTTGAGCATCTAAAGGAGACAGCATCAGTGTTGGATCAACAACAGTTTTGGGAAGATTGGAACAAATGGCAAAGACAAGACAGCTTGACTCTTTATCTTGTTGAGGACTCTAGGGTGACACCAATGCAACTTTCCGAGGTGAAGGACTCTTTGATTATGAGAAAGTTTGGTTCCGTGGAGCCAGATAATTACTGGTACCGTGTTTGCGAAGGAGAAACAGAATCTGTCATTCGAAGGCCATGGCATCTGGTATGGAAATCAAGAAGGTTAATGGATATAGTGTCAGCGATTGCATCAAGGTTGAACTGGGATTATGACTCTGTTCACATCGTGAGAGGGGATAAGGCAAGGAACTCGGACTTATGGCCTAATCTTGCACAAGATACCTCACCAAATACCCTTATCTCAACCTTGCAGGGCAAGATCGAAGACGGGAGAAACGTGTACGTTGCAACAAATGAACCTAACATGTCTTTCTTTGATCCTTTGAAAGACAAATATTCCACTCATTTCCTCGAAGACTATAAGGATCTTTGGGACGAAAATAGTGAGTGGCATTCACTGACAAAAGAACTTAATTACGGAATTCCAGTTGATTTCGATGGTTACATGAGGGCCTCTGTTGATACAGAAGTTTTCTTTAGAGGGAAGAAACAGATTGAAACTTTCAATGATCTAACTGATGATTGTAAAGACGGTGTTAACACCTGCAATACTGCAACCAGTTAATCCCCCAACATACGATGTCCGACATTTAGGTATGTCCATCTACGCTTATCTTTTAGCCATAGTCTTGCCTGGTGGTTTGTGTCATTGAATGGCATTTTTTCAACTCTGGACTGGTATTAGAATAATGACTAATGTTTGATTAACATCATTTTGAGGCTCTAACACTAACTTATCAACTGTTTTGATATGTTGTCTTGTATTATTGTCTTGCCTGTGATGCAATTAACCAAAGACTGAAGTTTTGATATATTTGTTTTTGGTGAAACCAAGGTATTTTTCATACCCGTTTTGCGGTTCATAAAAATTAATTATTTTGGGGTTTGTGATTACACCTCTCAACAATGTTATCTATAAGGTTTAAGCCCGAGTTTCCCTATGACGTGCCTTACCAATTTCATGGTCCTATGTAATCAGCATACAAGTTCCCAACATACGCAACACAAGGGTTAATGTTTGTGAGACAAGTTGTCTTTCTCATAAAGGTTAAATCACTATTTGGGGTCCAAACTTGGCAAATTTTTTCATATTAGGGCCTAAACTTTTTTTATCTAAGTTAGACCCTGAACTTGACAATTATTCTCACATTAAGGTTTGAATTGGGGCTTGAACTTCTTTTTAGTCCAAGTTAGCTCTTGAACTGGACAATTATTCTGATATTGAGGCCTGAATTTTATGGTTTTCAACAATTAACTTTGACAAAAAAAAAATTCAAGCCCCAATGTGAAAAAAGCTGTCAAATACAGGCCCCAAAAATGATTTAAACCTTCTCATAATTCTAATTAAGATACAATGTATTTATGCATAAATGTAACTTGTCCATTAATTAAACTTGATGATGAATCAGAATCTTAGTCAATCCCGCAATTATCTCAACAAAAATAATAAAAATCTTGTTGAGATTCCATTGACTATTTTTAATACCATTACTCTGAAGAAATTGAACACTCAGCAAGGAAAATGCATGAATGATGATCAAAGAACAGGGACCACATAAAGAAAAGCATTCATTTTAGTGGTGTCTTTCAAGTTAACCAATCAATATTGTATTCTTCTTCTTCAACCTCTTGGTTTAGTTTATTATGGATGCATGCAATAAAAACTCAGGTGCAATGGTCAGAGTTAGATCCAATGGAGATTTGCTTTTCTGTCATGAGTCCAATGTCTAGACACCACTTTGACGTTAACATGATTTGAACCAGTCTTAAATGTTTTTTTCCATTAAAAATTAAAACATGAGTTAATGCCAAAACCGCAGGCGGTGCCCATTTGAGTTAGAAACAGACGTTACATAAAGCCATTTGTTGAATGATTATAGGGACAAAATCAGAGGTTCATGTTCTGTAATACAAGCAGAGAGTTGGTGTATTGTATTTGTATGGCTGTTACTGTTGTATATATTATCTTGGGTAACATTTTCAATCTTGTTACTTTTAGGGCTAATATAACTTTTAGTAGCTGACAATTAGGTCTATTTTCGTACCTGTATTTTTTTTTTTTTAGTACTCGAACTTGATAACTAAGTCTATTTTAATCCTCATTTTTGTACCTATATTTTTTTATTATTTTGGTACCTGAACTTGGCAACTAAATCTATTTTAATCCTTGCACTTGACAATTAGCTTCATTTTAATATCAGTACTTTTTTTCGCTTTAGTACCCGAATTTGACAACTAGATCCATTTTTGCCCATGAACTTGGCATTGACACATATATTTCTATTTTTACTTTGGTATTCAAACTTGACAATTAAATTCATTTTAATCCTGAACTTGAAAAAAAAAAAGAAATTTAATGACGTGACACTCCAAAATTGTGCCGCATTATCAAATCTTGATAAAATCCAAGTATAAAGACCAAAATGGATCTAATTGTCAAGATAAGCATCAAAATGGATAGAGGAGTACAAATACCAAAATGGACTTGATTATCAAATTCAAGGACTAAAAGTTATATGAACTCTTAATTTTAGTATCGGACCCGGGTTGAATCCAGTTCGTTCATATGATCACTTTTAACAATGACATCGAGATTCAAGTCTCATCATCTGAAACCTTTACCCCTATACTTCTTTGTACAAAAAGAATATATATCTGTACAGTCATGAGTACATAATACAAACTTAAAACATGCTCTAAGATGAAAGGCCAGACAAATATACCTTAAAAACATCAAAAAACCGAACATTAATATATAGAACAGCTAAGTTCATTACAAGGCAGATCCTGTCAAACAGATTTTAGTCCCAGCAACTTCCTAACTCAATTTTCAGTCTTTCCCATTGCATAAAAAGGCAAAAATTAAACAAAATCTCCATGGACTATATATATGTGGATGATCAAGAAACAAGTGTGAGACTGCATATAATAACATATCATTAACCCAGACAACAATATGTGCATTGATTCAAATAACACAAATCACCACAGCAAGGTACAAACTTGCGGGTAACGACAACACTCGCTTGCCTATCACGAAACCGAGAATGATAAAGATAACAGTATATTTTTATATACCGCGCTGTACACGGGAATTCCTCAACTCTGCATAATAATATACTTGGTAATAATCTTCTTACCAAAAGCAAGAAGCTTCTTCTTCAGTCAACAAAGGAGTCCTGCAAAGAGGGCATGTAATATTCCAATAATCCAACCATTTTTCCAAACACACCTTGTGAAAGAGATGACCACACGACAAGTGGTTAATCTCGGATTTTGGCTCAAACTGAGTCAGACAAACCCGACAGTCGTGCTGAGGCCGTTTGCAGCTACATAAAACAGCACCGAAATGAATTGTTGGGGTCCTACTCCGGAATTCCTCGATGTAACTTTCAGGAGTATTAAGGTGGAAATCATTCGATTCCGAGGGATTTTCAGTGTAATCCGATGATGGTTGTGGGAGATGGATACCGACAACGTGAAGGATCGATCGGATTATGCCTTTAACTATAGATATAGATAAAGCTGTGTTTACCAAGAGTATACATAACACTCCTTCTGATGGAGCTGGAAGACTTGAGAGACCCATTTTTTTCTTTTTGTGCTGATAATATATAATATATGACCTGAAAAAACATAAAACATACATTAGAACACCATACAAACATAAATAAATCAATGCAAAAGTTATAATCAAATCTTTAATCACACAACATACTTAAAAATAACCTCAGAGAACAAATCATTGAACAAGACACAAATAATATAATATTACCTTAAAAACAATGGGGAGGACAGCTTCAAATGAAAAGTAATGGCTAAACCCTGGTAACCTGCAATTCAATTGGTGGATGTGATATCAGTGGAACATTGATAAAGATCGGATTTTTTTTTTTAAATGGCAACTTGCTAATGGTTTATGGCCAGGAAATAAGATAGGCTTCTTAAAAAAAGAAAAAAGAGTTATACACCACTTATATTCCATGAAGTAAAAAAAGCTCAAAAGGACTAGAAAGATGAAACATTTACAAAAGCAAGCAAAAAAGAACCCCAATAGGGATGAAATTGAACAACATTCAAAACTGTCTAATCAAAGTGCTAAACAACCAAGATCTAGAACATGGTGAATGAGATCTAAACATATTCATCATCCATAACATGAAAAAATAAACCCCATAAAGTTAATAACTTTCATTATGGAAAAAAAAGGAAAAAAAAGACCATTTTTTGCCCTTTAAGGACCCTCCAAAACAGCAGAAAGATTTGAGCTTTGTTTATGGAAAGAAACTAATAAACTTACACACAAATGGTCAGCCAAGGTACCAAGAACTGAAAAGGGAACTGGGTTTTTTTCCAGCAGAAATTATATATAAAAAAAAATTGTAAGCTTTTTCAAGGTCTGGCAATGGTTGCCACAAGATCCTTTCAGTATTTATATAGCAACCCTAACTCTAAAAATCAAACTGTGGTTAAGTATTCCAGGTTTTGCGGCTCCTTTTCATGGGTTACTTTATATAAGCAAATTTGTCTTTTACTTCAGTTTAGTCCTTTTTATGTCTTTAAGTAAAAAAAAAAAGTTTTAATTTTTTTTTTACATTTGTATATTGGATTCACTTTCTTTCATCTGTTGTAAACCTATAAAAGTTTCCAATTTTGATTTTTTTTTTATGATACAAATACATATTTTTTAGTACCTTTTGTTTAGGATGAGGCAAGTGGAGTGAAAGGATTTAAAATTCACATTAATTGTCAGAATCCCAATTGCTTTGTACAACCCAGTGACGGTAGATGACAGTAGAGTTTATTGAAAACAAAAAAGAAAAAAATCTTAAGTCACTATTTTTTTCATTTTCATACTTAACTTTTTCGGGTTTCATTTTAATACATAAACTACCAATTTTATCTTGTTTTATTTAAAACTTATTGACATTCAATAAATATGTGTCATCAATTATGTTTTTATTGGGTTTTTAAAATTTTGGGGTAAACTGGAACTAAAATAATAATTCAAGCATGAAAGTTAAATAAAAAATTTTAAATACCAATATGAAAAATAAATATAATTCAACTGCTAAAACATTGCTTAAACTTAAAAAGAAAAAGGCAAAATCAATAATTTCACATCAATATTTTGATATTATATTGTTATATTTTATTATATATAATCGTGCTTTACTCATGTATTTATATGGAAAATATTTAATACATAAATTTTAGACTTTATAAGCAAGACTAAAAAGGTGATAAGTGTTTTATAAGGGTATAGTAAAATATTTAAAAATAAAAATAAAAAACACATGATAAATATTTCAAAATTACTTGTAAAATAAAAAAACATTGTTAATGTATCAAATATTAACTTATATATGTTAAGGGTAAAAAGAATTTTAATAAAATTTAAAAAATCGACTTTTAATGACTAAAACAAAACAATTAATTAGGCCTTTGATTAATATGCGTTTAAGAACCGTCTTGATTATTAATTGTAAAGAAAGATTTTCTTTTAATTTTACTAATATGGACAACCATATCAACATATTTACATACGTAAACGGTCAAATTAATCAATTAACAATTTTCGAAAGGATATGACACCAAAAATTTAGTAAGTACATTTTTTAAAGACTCAATTATTTCTTTTTCATTTTTTATTATACCCTTAACCTATTTTTTGGTATTACATCGCTTCATATTTTTATGTCATATTTGTACCGTTTTTTCTTCCATGGTTAGCCCATTTATTTAGACAGCAATCAATGTCCAAAATTGTCTTGTTTTGAGAAAAACACCATTAATGAGACCAATTTTAACCCATGGACATTTGAAAGCTTTTAATTTAATGGAGCTCCAATTTTGGCCCTTCATCATATCTTACCTGCACACACCATTGACAAGTGGCCCTCATTCTCTGATTAAAACCCTCTCCGTTTCAAGACAAAACAGTGACTTGTCTTTGTGTTTCCATTGTCTTTTTCTAAAACACAGCCAAATATGTCTCAGTTTCTACTAATTTCATGAATTTTCACTAAGATAATTTCCACTTTAAATTGCGTTTTTTTTCCTATTAAAAGATAGATAAATAGTTATTATACGTTAAAACAAAAAATAAATTAATATTTTTATTAAAAATTCATTTATTTTTATGTTTAAAACATGTTACAATGTCACATGCACATCATAATTAACATATAAGAACCTGTTTTAACAATACAAATAGATAAAATTTTTAACAAAAAATTAATATATTTTTAAACTAATGTACAGGAAATAATTTATCTATTTTTGAGTAAGGATAATAAAATATAATTCTAATACAACACCTCCAAAATACTTTACTGAAAATTAATACAAAAAGTGAAAGGAGAGGACCCTAAAATACATGTATATTTATCTGCAATGTCCTTATTTTGTAATATCGTCCCAAACCACAAATTTCAACACGTGAAACTTATCTTTTCAACTGCTACACCTCAAAGAGATAAGCATGGGATAAAAGAATAGCAGATAATGTGTATTTGTGTGTGTGTGTAAGTTGCATTAAATTACACATAAATTTCATCCCAAATGCATATATATGAATATAACCCTGTGCTGTACACGTACACAATAAGATAAGAATATTACAACTGCATGTTTTTTGTCTGAACTAGCCAACTGTTTACTTAAAGAGTAGCCATTAAAATCCTCTAAAACTGCACATACAGACAACTATGCTATATATATATGTATGTATGTCAATGGACAGAAAAGGAAGAACAAAATTAGAGCTGCATGCTTTTGCATGCGGCTCGACTTATCGACATCATAAGTCGAGCTTTGTAGCATGTTATGACAATAGCAGCTTCTATAGAAGTGCATATAAGTGTAGACATAACGAACATTGAGCATAAATATGGCTTTTTGGAGGATCCATAAGCATTCTCCTTTTCATAGTACAATAAGAATTTGAGCAGGTGGAACTTGCTCAAAAGCTAACATGGCAGCCAACGTGGTTCAGCCGGATCTTGCCAACTAATGTTGGGGCTCCATCAATGTTTTATCGTAAAGCAGGCCTCGGTTTTTAGGTAATAATAACCAAGGTTTAAAAAGATTTGTACTCTCAAAAGCTTCTGGTTGGACTCAATGGATCATAATCATAGGCATCACCGGCTTTGACAAACCGTCCTTTCACGCGCTTCCTCACATCAGCCCTTGCTTTGCGAGAAGCGTATCTCACTCGCTTCTCAAACCTACAAATTCCTTGTATGAATACATATATTTTCCTTGTATCGCAAGAAACACTAAGATTGCGAATTAATGGATATACTTACATTCGTGTCTTCTTCTTTTCCTTGTATCGCATGACAGCATCAGTTCTAGTTGCTGACGTGAAGGAGGTCTCAGTACATGGAGGACACCAAGGAGGTTCTCCCATGAGAAGCATTGACGACGCCCCGCAATCTTGGTAATCTCCTGCACTACTCTCTCCGGGATGGGGCCGCCTGGCAGTAAAATATAGGATTGAATCGGTTTTATTGCTCATCATGGAATCGGCAGATGCCGCATTGCTGCATGCTGGCTGGATTGCATTGACCAGTCCAACAGATGAGCCCTGTACGACAATATTTAGACTCAACCGTAAAAAAATTTGCAAGTCAACATACAAAATGAAGACCCAGCACATGCAAATTAAGGTTATGAACACTATTGAAGTGCAACAAAAACGAAAAACCGAACCTCAGCAGCTGCTGCTACTTGACAGTCTGAATCAGCAGCAGGCATGTCTTTTGTCCCAAATAAGCTAGCAATTCCACCATTCTCAAGAAGTTCTTCCGAATGATTGAGTGTCATCCCAAAGAGTTCTTCGTACTTTTCGAGATTCAAATCAACTTCATCCATGTTGAAGTCATCGTAGAGATCATCCTCAGAAAGTCCAGGATACTTTGTTTGAGGGCAACATAACTGCACATTAATAAAGTAAAAATTAGCGAAGGTTTGCAAAAAAGGAACATATTACCTCCGCTAATAATTTAAGGAAACATGAAGAAATTTCAATAGGTGAACTTAGTTAAAACCACCCAAAGCTAAAGCTATTGATAACAGAAGGTTATTTTAATCATTATTCTTATAATTAAAGTCAAATATCACTATCTTTCATCAATAATCTCAACCAACTTCTACTTTTATGCAAAAACCGAATCAAGTTCAAGTAGAAAGATGTTTCGGAACAGAAAACTATCGTAAAATGTAATAAAGAAAAATAAGGGGCATAAGTTGGTATATAGTTGTTCTTCTGCAGAAGGAACTAAACCAAAAAGAATGTTGTTACTATAACTATAAGTTGGTTTTCCAGCCAGAAAGAGCAGTTATCACTGAACACTCGCTGTTGATATGCTTTGAAGCATCAAGCATTAAGGGAATATTGAAGAGTATATTTGCAAATACATATACACTGTCTCAGGTTAACACAGGCCTGAAAGTACCTCAAGAATGGCTAAAGTACTTGGGAGGTCTCTATATTATAGGCACCAGATCAAATTAGTCCTATTATTAAATGGATCAATTTAGCCCCTATACTATTAAAAAGAATCAAATAATTCCAAATTGTACTAGAATTAACATTTACTATATAAAAAATGTTTTGAAAATTATTTTTCTGAATAGCAGTTCAATTCCAAACAAAAGATTTCATTTACAAAACCCTAAAAACTTTCAAGATATTAACTTTGTTGAACAGTAAATGATAGTTTTTAAACCGTAAATGTTAATTCTATTCCAGTTTGGCCTTATTTGATTCTTTTTAATAGTAAAGGGACTTATTTGATCAGATCCCTATAATAGAGGGACCTCTTATGTACATTCACCCCTCAAGAACAGTTTATCCAAATTATTTAGAGATAAATATTCCAAATTCTTCATTTACCTTGGGCAATGATGTGTCTTTGGATCCAGATGGCTGATCCAAAAGTCGTCCAGAAGACTCGCCCATGCCACTTTCCTTATCCGAATTGCAAGTATCATTAGTTATAGCTATACCAGTATTATCTTGGCTAATGTTGTTCTCCGTAGGGCCCCATGAAGTACTCGCAATGTTCTCATTGATGCTCATTAGACCTAATTCCCGCTCACAGCTAGATTCACCAGCTGAAGGAGGTTGTTGAAAAAATGGCCATATGGAAGAAAGTTCCGCGGATGATGGACAACCGGAGTAACAATTGATCGCTTGCCTCTTATGTCTTGAGTTCGAGGTAGAAGTACCATGTCCCATCCAATCACAGTTCTGACAGAGGGAAACCCTTTCCTCAACACATCTAACAAAAGCAGGTTGCGAATTGCATCTTTCACATAACAATGTTCTCGAATGGCGTTTCGATAGTGCATTAGCAGAATGGACATTTCTATCGCATGATAAACATAAACAGGCAGCATCAGACCGGCAATATACTACAGGCCTTTGATCTCCGCAGAAATCACAATTATAACCCATGTTTTCAATCACACTACTACTAACCAAATCCTAAAGGCTAAAGCTTTTCTCCAAGGTTACAATCTTATAAGCAAACTATATATAAACAGAAACAAGTAGCTTCTTCGATGATCCCCCCACTCTGCTACTTCGACAGCTGTTACATAGAGGGGACAAAAAGGTATTAAGTTCATCTTTGATGTGGTAAAAGTACCATGGAAGCCTTTACACTAGGAGTTAGATTGCATTGTGCCCCCTCTACTCAAAAAATTAACAAATTAGTCATTGTAAGTTGAATCAAAGAGCAAACCGGTTCTTTCTGTTAAAAACTCCATCTATTTGCTCCTTGATCTAACCTACAAGGACTAATTTACCTTTTTTTTTTTTTTTTAGTAGAGAGGCAAAATACAATCCGGCCTGTATGGTACTTTTACCAAGCTAATCATTAAGAAAATATGACTAAATTGACAACATGGGGTAATTTAATTTACTTCAAACTTGATCATACAACAATGATACAGCACAAAGTCAAATTCAACAATGATGAAAGAGTTCATATGATTAACACTTTTAAGGTAAAGTTTCAATTTCTTAATATAAACATCCACAAAGTAAACAGTTTTTAGCAACACAAAAAACATGAAATTAATGTAAAGTAAATATGCAAAAGCACACGTACTCTCAAAAAAATAGCTCATATAACTTTAGGGTAAAGACTAAAACAGTCAAAATAAAATAAAGGAAAAAATTGGAAGAAGAAAAAGAACATTTTTTTTTCTTTTAATAGAAGGCAAAAGGCATGGATTTAAGCATTCCATGAATAGAATTATAAGCAAAATCAATTCCATTTAAGAACATATAAAATAAAACAATCAAATATAAATAAAAAATAGTACAAAATTTTACCAGAAATCAAACATTAATCCAAAGAATTAAACTTTTTAATCAAACAAAATCAGAAAGCCAAATAAAAAAAAACAGAGGATCAGTAAACAAACCCTAAACCCAGAAATACTAAAACGAAAGTAAAACCAAAACCCAAAATAAAATTAAGTCAAAGAAGAAGGAAAAAAAACCCAGAAAGGGAAATCAAATTAAGAATTAAAATAACAGAAGAGTAAGAAATTTACCTTAATAAAATAAAAAGACGACAAGATCGATGGAAAGCTTTAATATTGAAATAGAAAATTTCTTGAAAAAAAAATCTTCCTCTTGCTCTATTTTTCTTCTTTTTCCTCAGAGTTTATGCAAGTGAAGAGATAGAAATCGGTGGGTGGACAAAGGAAATGCGATGACATAAGCTGATAAAAAAGTGCAAAGAGAGAGAAAATTAAATAATAAAATATTAAAAAAGTGCAATGATATTAGTATTACTTGGGCGTGTTGGATAGGTTTGTCTAATATTTAAATATTTAACAATTACCTTCCAATATTCTATATTTACCTAAATATCTGAATTCCCCATTTATTTAAGTATTTATTAATCAAATTTAAATTATATATTATTATTTATCTAATATCCAGGCTTAATTTTAAAATTTTTATTGCTTTTAGATATCAAAATTCCTAAAAAATTTAAATTCAAATCCACTAATTTTTTAATATATCTAAATTATATGCTTTTTGTAATCAATAGATTTAAATATTCGCTTTTTAAATAAATTATAGGATTTAGATAATGAAATTTAACGTTTATTTGAAACCGCAAATATTAAAATTAAAATATAAGTTCAAATAGTATTTCAAACCATAAAAAATAAATCAAATATTTACAAATATTTAAATTTGTCATTCCTAAATTAGTTCTCTAAAAGGGAAAGCTATTCTTTTTTTTTTTTTGGTCCAAATGTCTTAGAATCTAATACTAAAAATTATCCAACTTTTTACCCTTGGTAAAAACAATATAGTACGAAAATTCCCAATTACTATTCAATGAATATTAATATATTATTAATTAATTTTAGTCTAATGCCTAACAATTTTATTAAAGCTCAATTAATTAATATCTATAAACAATAGATTTAATAAAAATGTAATTTAATAACGGTTAGGTGTAGTAATAGTAAGACACATTACATTCTAAAAAAATCAAGATTTAACTTTAAAAATAATATTATTAAAAGAACAATCATAATCTCTAAGCATAAATATTAAAATAATTTAAAAATATTAAAAGAAATTACAATATATAATCGTATTGAAAGATAATTCCTTATAAATTTAAAAAAAATTAAAATACACAATAAATAAATAAAAATAAGAAGGGCAAAATGGGAAACAAATAAAATAGGTCCATCCTTTTTGTTGGTCCCTCGTTGTATGTGTTGCGAGTGTGAAAATGATGTTTGTAAATTGATTTAATTTTATTTGCTTAATTTGTATAAAAATCTAAACCTGAAACAAAAAAAAAAAATCTTCATGCAACTACCCCATATCTAATTTAGATAAAGGAAACTAAAAGGTAAAGGCAAAGATATGTTTCAAATAATATATAGTTTTTATTATTATTAATATATTATTCTTATGCCACTTTGAGTTGAGGTGGAGAAAGGTTTTTGGCTTTAAAATATAGCAGGGAGTGGATGAGATTGTACATATTTTACCTAACATTTAAATATTGTTTTTGAATTTTATTACTTAAATCAAACTTTTAATTCAACAATTTCTTTTAACTTTCAACCACCTTCACTGTAACTAAAATTTAAGTAAATATATATGATACAGCAACAAACCATAATTTTTTTCCCTGCCTGGATTTGAATTATAAAATTCTAGAGAGAGTTCAATTGCAATTTTCGGCTTTTTTTTAATTATAAAATACCTAAAATTTTTAATTATTTATAAAAATGACTCATTTTAATAATTATGTACGTAAATAACCTATTTTGAATAGTAAATGGCGTTACCACCTCCAATTTTTTTAAAAGAATAATTGTTTGGGTGTCTTATTGCTATTAGTAGCATCATAATGAAGTATAATTATATAAAACATTCAAGGACCTGATGAAGTAATTACCCTTTTAGATAGGATGAAAATGGGTGACGTGACCACACCAATTAAATATTTTTATACCCTTTTAAAATTAAATTTAAATAACCGTTAAAATATAAAAAAAACTCTTTTCAATTATTATTATTTTTAAAATAATAAACTTAAAAACTATATAAAATCCTTATTTAAATTACCCAAATATATCCCTTAAGAATTTTTCTCAAGTAAAAATTCTTATATAAAACTTGAGGAAAATTTTTGGATATATTTGGGTAATTTAAATAAGAATTTTATATAGTTTTTAAGTTTATTGTTTTTAAAATAATAATAAAATTTAAAAGGGTTTATTTTTGTTATTCTTATATTTTTAAGGGCTATTTAAATTTAATTTCAGAATGGAACAATTCTAACATGCAAATAGATCAAAAGTTTACTGGATTGGTGTCATCGCTTTTTTAATCCAATTTAAAAAAGATAATTGCTTTATCAAGTCTCTAAACGTTTTATATAATTATACTTCAGTCTGATACCGTCAATGGTAATGGCGGCACAAAAAAAATATTTTTTAAAGAGGCCATTTATGTACATAATTTTCAAAATGAGACATTTTTGTAAATAATCAAAAGTTTCGAGTCATTTTTATAAAAAGCGGTAATTTGCTCATTGTATTAATGTAAAGTTTCACAATTTCTCGCGGGATTGAACTATACACTTCTATTTTTGAAGGGACAAGAATTAAATTTTAAATTTTAGGATGGGCTAAAATGTTATTTTACCATTAGATTAATTTAAAATTTTGTAATTTTTAAAGAAGCTAAAGTAAGAATTATCCATTTCTGGGTCCAAACCTGTCTACCGCTGCCGCCCCTAGTAAAAATCAAATACCTCCCACGCGAATTTGTATATTAATATTGGTCAATTCACTTTTCAATCCTTCTAATACGTTTAAAAGTTGGATTTATTCCATGCACTTGTAACTTGATCCTCTACTATTATAATATTATCAATTATCAATTAATGCAAATAATTAACACCATTAATTATTCTAATTAAAATATCAATACGATTTTTTCTTCCCAAAAAAGAACCCGATAGGATGAGTTGGAAGCAGTATTTTTAAGAAAAAAATCCATCTTAGTATTTTAATGGGAATAATTCGGCAGTCTTAACTATTTCAATTAGCAAATGAAATTATAAAATTAGATGATCGAATTACTTAAAATTAAAAGGTTAAGACTAAATTTAATTTTGAACATAGTGAAAGGACCAAACCACAATTTAACCTATTAATATTCCAAATAATTAATTAATAATAAGACTTGCACTTTTTATGGGTAAGTACTAAATAGTGAAATGTTGATTAAATTGCTCCATGACTGCTGGAGGTTTTACACCTAACCAACAGCCAACAACCAAAAAGCTGAAACATAAAAATAAAAGTTCAAAAGAAACCTTTATTTCTTCCCTTTTAGTCAAATTGTTCATCATTTTTCTAGGTAAATCTAACCTTTGACTCCGGTTGGATCCTCTCGAGACTCGGTTTGGGTCTTTCCTTCCGAAGGCATACTAAAGATTAATTGCGACTCTTCTTTCTCGAAAGCCAAAATATTCTGGAAGTGTAATTGTTGGAACCAATGCGCTTCCTCTTTAGTATTGCCGACTCAAGCCTATGCTTTACGGCTTGCTTTGAAGTTATTATACGATAATCAATGAGAACTGATTATTTTGGAATCCGACAAGTAGATATGTATTGACTCTGAGTTGAAACTTGGGTCATCCTTGGGGATCATCGGCGATCATGGTGGACACCATCGGTTGTAATTTTTATTTTTAGAAATGGTAATATAGTTTGTGATAGTAGGGAGAGCATTCGGCTTTTCAAGTATATATTTTTTCTTTAATAAAGTCCACTTAACTAATCATAATATATAAGAATTGACCTGATTGAATTAAAACTCAAAAATCAACATAACCAAACTAACTTTAAGTCTGTTGATTAACTAACTTTAGTTAATTGAGCTTAAAAATAAAAATTTATCTTTTAAAAATTATAAATATATTTCAAATAATGAGAACATTAAATTAATTTTTTTTAATTTTGATGGAGTGAACTTGAAAATTCAAAAATTGATCACTGATTAAAATTACCAACAAAACTAAAATCATAACTTAAAAAACAGTCCAAACCAAAATTAACTAAACGGATTGGATGGATGGATTTAATCGAGTTTGTATTTTTTTTTTGGTGAAATCAATTATTTTAATACAACAAAATGATAGAAATAATTATGATAGGTGTTTCGGATTTACTGTTTAAAAGAAACATTGATGACATCGAATCCAATCTCATATTTACACGAAATTGTATTAATGATCAAAAGTCATAATAACATGTTTCTTGGTAGCACAACAACGATAAAACCAAGATTTTTCTCCTCCCCTTAGTTGTCAAATAAAAGTTTTTGACTTTTACAAAATTATTTCACTCTTTATCATAATTATTCAAAACACACAATTAAAATTATGTACTTTGATTTATAATTATTAATAAATTTTAAGTTTAAATTTCATTATATAAATAATCTCTACTCTTAAAAGAATTCCTGTAACAAGCATTGAAAACTGTTATATTTTAAAATAATAATTCAATTTTGAGCCTTGAAAACGATAATTAAAAATAATCAATCAGAAATATTAAAATAATTAATCTTCATAAACAAACATAAAAATATAGAAATAATAGCCCCATGAATGATACTCTAATCCAAAACATTTTCAGTTTCCCGGAAAATACACATTCCAAGGGCTCAATAAATATGAATGAGGTGGTCCTTGGTGTTTAAAAACTTATACATACAATAATGATTTAGACACTTCAACAACCAAATATAAATTATTTTATGACAGTCAACATAATTGTCAATTTTTAGTTTATAAAATCGAAAATCAAAATAAATTAAATAAATAATGTATAAATCAAATCAAACATTTCGATTAAACTTAATTTTCAATTTTTTCAATGTGGGGCGTGACTTAAATGATAAAGTTTTTAAATTAATGTACGGTGTGAATTTCACTTCAATCCATTATAACAAGGTGTTTTAGTAAAAATATTAGGCAACTCGTTTAGTAAAAATATTAGGCAACTCGAGAATCTTTGTTATTCCATTAGTAATAGTGATTAATCTTTTCGTCGTAATAATTTTTCGAAAAAATAAATGGCTAGTCACGAAAATACGCTCTATTCCCATTAATTGAGATCAAACCCTTGACCACATTGTTAGGGGCCAATTTCTTTTGATAATGCAAATCATAATTTGAGGGTAAAATAAAAGTTGCAGATATTAAAATTTAAAATTTAAAATTTATTGTAACTTGTTGTTCTAAAGATAATTTCATTAATTCATTAAAAGAATGGAATCATACAATTCATGAAAAAAAATAGCAAATATTCATCATAGATGATGAAGGACAAACTCCATTAATATAGCAAAAACTTTAACCTCAACATCAATAGAATATTATGACACATTGACAATTGGCTTTATCACAACTCAAGCATGACATATCTAGAGTGATTGCAAGTACTTAATACAATAAGAAAATCAACCCCGAATGGTCCAAAGCAGTGAGCAAAAATCGACAAAAGAATCGAGCATTCACCAAACTAAAGAGGACGACAACAAAATCATCCCAGAAATCACTTGTAAAACTAAGATTACATGCATAAACAAAACTAAAAAATGTGCTACAAGAACAGGCAAAAACTTCTAAAATTGAAGACTTATTAAACAATGAAAAAACAAATAAAAAAATATAAAACTTAAGACAACACGGGTCCAAATCGACTAGTGAAATTATTTATTATTCTGAAATATTCTCAAAACAAAAACAAATTAAGAAGCTGAAGAAGAGCCATCCACTTTTCAAGAATAACTATTGGTGATCGGTGAAATTTTAGCAAAAGACAGATACAGTAATCTGTCCATCACAACTTGTGAAAATAACAAAGATACCTATAAAATAGATCTAAAAATAGTGGAGACATGTAAAGTGAAGAGAAAAAAAAGAAAAGAAAAAGTTGGTGGGAGGGAGAAAAAGGTGAGTGTTAACCTTATTGTTTCTTAAAAGTGATTGTTTTGAGTTTTGAATATATTTATATATTTTTGTGCTTAAACAGATTTTTGAAACAAAGTAAGTAAAATTATAATTACAATTAATATATCTAAATAAATATAATTAAAAAAACATTATAAAACACAATTAATTTAATAATCGAAATAGTAACGAATATAATTAAAATAAATTTAGATAAAATTTACTAATAATTTAAACTATAATAAATCTAAATTCAGAAAACATATATAATTTTAAAAATGAAACTAGAAATTGTTAAGACCTTAACCTTGCGCTCAATTGATCCAGATTTTTAGTGTTCTTATTTCCTTTTCTTTTCCAACTCTTTATTCAACAAATATAACATAGAGTTAATACATTTATTTTCTTTAATTTAATTTATTATGATAATCTAAAATAAATTGTAATATCACATGCCTAAAAGGAGCATTTTATATGATTCAAGTTTACTTCTTGTTATAAATACACTTGAAAACAATGGTCCGGATTTTAACTGTTTTGATCTCCTCTAAATCTAATGAAAAGTATAATTAAATCGCATGATCAAATTATTAATATGTGTATTTATTAAACGAATAATTTAAATATTCTTATATTAAAAAATTTCTCATAATTTTTATTGACAAGGTTTGTTTTTTCTAATATGTCCAATTTAAATTATGCTTGCAGTTAATACAAATTTGATTGTAATTTTATCCACATGTTTTAAACATTCTTTATGTTATGCTAAAAAAAAACTCTAATTGATACAATACAAATTAGGGGTGTAAATAAGCAATTGAACCTCGCAAATTACTTGAATTTGACTCGAAAAAAATTTGAATTCAATTTGGTAATTATTGAACTGAGCTCAAGTATCTCAAGCTATTGATCAAATCAAATTCAAGCTTAATAATACTTTACTCGAAAGGCTCCCAAGCTTTATCAAGCTTTTCATTTTTAATATATATTTTACATATTTTTATATTATTAAATCATGTTATTGCTCTTAATATTTATTATTAATCCTAAGCTTAATTATCAAGTTAAGTTTAAGCTTGAATACATATGAGCTCAAAATTATATGTTTAATTGAGTTTGAGTTGAATATCAAGCTCCAAAATTTGTGTCAAGCTTGAGCTTACCGGTATTTAGGCTCGGCTCGATTACACTAGGAATGTAAATGAGACACCGGTATTAGCAAATTAATTGAGTTTGACTCAAAAAAAGTTGAAGTCAATTACGTAACTATCGAACCGAGCTAAGCTCAAGCAACTCGAGTTGATACATGCACAGATGCGGTGAAATTTATTTAATTTCATTCACCGAAGTTGCCAATTTCAAGTTTAAAAAATCAATCAACTTGCGACGACTTTTTGGATAGGATCCGGGCATTTCTATATTGAGATGTATCATATCATTTGAATATATATCTTTTAGCTTCAAAACACACTTTGAATCACTCAATTTCGAGTTCAGGAGCTCAAGTCATGACCATTTTAGTGAAGACTGCGTGAGCAAAATTTCTAGATTGGATTATTATGAAAATCACGAATCTCGGGCTTTTAATTCGAGTTTAAATCATATTGAGTTCAATTTTTAGGCTTAATTTTTACTATATATGATCAAATATCGTATTTGTTATGTTTATTATTTTATCATTTATTTATTCCAAATTTTAGATATTTTTAGTTTAAAATTACTTCTTATTTAGATCAATTAGAGTTTAAATATACTTGATAGTTTAATTTGAATGTACTTAGCTAGCCTATATAAAGGCATCTTCATTGTTTAGAGACACAATTGTTTTTCATTAATGAAATTTTCAACTATGATAGTTAGTTTCTTTTGTGCAAAATGATTTTCTTGTGATTTTTAGAAGCAATTTTATTCTTGAATTTCTTAGAGGAGTACTAGGAATTCATTCTTTATCCTTCTATTTCCTAAAGATTATTTCTTAGAGGATTGATTATAGTCATTAATTGAGTTTGTTGGGGTTTATATCTCAAAGGGTTTAATTGGACACTTATCTATCTATCATATCAATTGGTTTATTCAATCCATCCTCTACTCTTTATTTTATCTTTTCTTTATTTAGTTATTATTTTGAATATTTATTATTTATTTTTAAATTTCTTATTTTGAATACGATCATCTTCTTCCATCCCTCCTGTGAAAATAAAATAAAGAACACACAGATTTTTACGTGGAAACCCTTTCGAGAAAAAACCACAGCCAGAGGAGAAGGAAATTCACTATGTCAAATTCGAATAATTACAAGAGGAATAGACTATGTCTATTTATAGGCTTGTAAAGCCATATTCTAGTAAGATTGAAACACCTTATTCTAATCAATATAAAATAGATGGAGCTTAATAAGGTTTAAAAAATCTTATTCTAAAATAAAATAAAGGAAGTGTAGTTCTATATGAATTTAACTGTTATTTTATATTACCACTGTATTTTATTTAAATAAGGATTCGGGTCATTTAATTCTAATAATCTCCACCTTAACACGAATTCTCAATGAACAGGTTCTTCATCGCGAACCCTCAACGAATAAGTTCTCCACCTCTTCCATAAAATCCTTAAGGGTTTAATTTCAACAATGAACACCAACCAAGTCTAAGCAATGCTCAAACTTGGTTATAGGAAGTGACTTAGTCATCATATCTGCAAGATTTTTATGAGTACTAATTTTGCTCACAATAATATCACCACGAGCAATAATATCACGAACAAAATAATACCGAACATCAATGTGTTTTGTTCTTTCATGAAACATTTGATCTTTTGTAAGGAAGATTGCACTCTAACTGTCACAAAATACTGTACTGATTTGAAGGTCTTCATTAAGTTCACTAAAGAGTCCCTTCAACCAAATAGCTTCTTTACAAGCTTCAGTAATCGCCATGTACTCAGCTTAAGTGGTAAACAAAGTGACTGTAGTTTGCAAAGTGGCTTTCCAACTGATTGCACAACCTCCGATTGTAAAGACATAACCTGTGAGAGATCTTCTTCTATCAAGGTCTCCAGCAAAATCAGCATCAACATACCTAATGACTCCATCTCTAGTTCTTCCAAACTGTAAGCAGACATTAGTAGTACCTCGTAAGTATCTTAAAATCCACTGAACTACTTCCTAGTGTTCTTTACCAAGATTCGCCATGTATCTGCTAACTGCACTGATTGCATATGATAAATTTGGACATGAAAAAACCATAGCATACATGAGAGATCCCACTACACTAGAGTATGGAAGATGTGACATGTACTCAATCTCATCATCTGATTGTGGAGACAAAGCCGATGAAAGTTTGAAATGGGCCGCTAAAGGAGTACTAACAAGCTTAGCACTCTGCATATTGAACTGCAAAGAACTTTCTCAATGTACCCCTTCTAACTTAGGTACAATTTACTTGCTTTTCTATCTTTGAGAATCTCCATACCAAGTATCTTCTTTGCTGGTCCCAAATCTTTCATCTCGAATTCTTCATTTAGGTGGGCTTTGACCTTTCTTATCTCTCCTTTATCTTTTGCTGCTATCAACATGTCATCAACATAAATAAGTAGATACATGAAAGAACCATCACTATTTTTCTTAAAGTAAACACAACTGTCAAAACTACTTCTTTTGAAATCATGAGAAGTCATAAAGGAATCAAACCTCTTATACCACTGTCTTGGTGACTGTTTCAAACCATAAAGGGACATTTTCAGCAAGCAAACATAGTCCTTTTTTTCTAAGATTATAAACCCTATGGTTGTTGCATGTAAATGTCCTTCTCAAGTTCTCTATGCAAAAATACAGTTTTTACATCTAACAGTTGAAGCTCCAAATCATGCATGGCCACAATACCAAGCAAAACTCGAATCGAACTCTGCTTCACAACTGGGGATAATACATCTGTGAAGTCCACTCCTGGAATTTGACTATAACCCTTTACAACAAGCCTTGCTTTATATCTGGGTTCTTCAACTCCCAGAGTATCTTCTTTCTTTTTAAATACCCATTTACAACGAACAACCTTTTACCTTTAGAAAGTTTCACAAGATCCCATATTCTGTTTTTATGAAGTGATTCCATCTCCTCTTACATAGCAAACATCCATTTTTCTAAGTCGTCACGGCTAATTGCCTCAAAATAATTAGATGGCTCTCAGTTTGCATCTATATCTTCAGCCACATTTAAAGCATAAGCAACTAGATCAGCCTCGGCATACTTCTTTGGAGGTTTAATTACTCTTCTAGTTCTATTTTTGGTAATAGAGTATTTTGGTGAAGAAGCAGCTCTATTCATAATTTTTATACTGGTTTGAAGAGTTGACTCTATTGTAATCTGATGCTTCATCTGCTTTTGATTTTCTTTGTTGGAAGATTCTTTAAGAGATAATTTAGGTAGCATAGCAGTTTCATCAAAAACGACATCTCTGCGAAGCAAAACTTTTCTATTTTCAGGACACCATAACTTATACCGTTTTACACAGACTTTATAATCAAGAAAAACACATTTAATAGATCTCGGTTCTAATTTTCCAGTATCAACATGAGCATACGCAGGACACCCAAAGATCTTTAAGTCAGAATAATTAGCAGGATTACCAGACTATACCTCTTGTGGAGTCTTTTTCTCAATAGCAACGGATGGAGATCGATTGATCAAAAAACATGCAGTAGAGGCTACTTCTGCCCAAAACGACTTTGGTAAGTTAGCATTTAACAATATACATCGAACCTTCTCCATGATCGTTCTGTTCATTCGTTTTGCAACGCCGTTTCGCTGTGGAGTATGACGAACTGTCAAGTGTCTCACGATTTTTTCTAACTTGCACAGTCTATTAAACTCATCAGAACAGAACTCTAAGCTATTGTCTGTGCGGAGGCGTTTTATTTGTTTTCCCGTCTGTTTTTCAATCATAATTTTCCAAGACTTAAATGCGGAAAACACATCACTTTTCTGCTTCAGGAAGAACGCCCAAACTTTTCTGGAAAAATCATCAATAAAAGTTAACATATAATTAGCTCCACCTCTCGAAGGCACTCTAGATGGCCAACGTTCCATTCGTGTTATGGATTCCTCTGGTGAATCGCACTCTCTTTTGCTTCCTAAAAACACAGTACTCACAGAACTTCAGTTTGCAAATTCCTTACCCATCAAAAAGTCCTCTTTTGCTCAACTTTGCCATGCCATTCTCATTCATATGCTCTAGGAGCATATGCCAAAGTTTAGTAATATCATCATCTAACAAGGAAGAGGAAGCGACAGCTGCATCACCAGTAACAGTAGAACCCTGCAAAACATATAACTTGGTAATCTTTCTCTGCCCTTTCATCACAATAAGGAAACCTTTGGAAATCTTTAAAACTCCACTTTCAGCTGTGTATCTGTACCCTTTTGAATCAAGAGTACTCAACGAAATTAAATTTCTCTTCAATTCTGGAACATTTCGTACGTCACTAAGTGTTCTGACAGCTCCATCAAACATCTTAACTTTAATTGTTCCAACACTTGAGATTCTACATGAAGCATTATTTCCCATCAAAACAACACCTTCAAACACCGTTTTGTAAGTTGTAAACCACTCCCGATTGGGACTCATGTGGAAAGTGCAGCTTGAATCAAGTATCTACTCCTCGCTCACTTTAGAATTGTTGACAAAAGCGACTACAAGTTCACCATCGCTGTAGTCTTCTACAACATCAGCTTCACTAGAATTTTCTGGTTATTTTCCATTTTGATTCGCAGCCTCCCTTTTAATCTTGTTTTGTAGCTTATAGTACTCAGATTTAATATGCTCTTTCTTCTTGCAGAAGTTACAAGTTTTACCTCTATTTGAAGACTTCGATCTACCCTTAGATTTACCGCGAGAATTTTGTTCCTGTGTCCTTCCACGATTATCATCAGTATTCCGATCTTATCTCCCGCGAACAATAAGACCCTCTCCCTGAGAGTCGGATTTAACCACAAGATGATTCATTTTATCATACGAGGTCAAAGAATTATAAACCTCATCAACTGTGAGAGACTCGCGGCTATATAAAATCGTGTCTCTAAAGGTTGGATAAGACGGGGCAATGAACAAAGTAGAATCAACCTTAGATCTTCCTTATCATACTGAACCTCCATGGCCTCTAAGTTTGAGAGAATTTCTTTAAACATTGTTAAGTTTTTGTGTACAGATGCACCTTCCTCCAAATGATGAGCATAAAGACGTTGCTTCATATGCAACTTGCTTGTTAGAGTTTTCGACATACATATTTGTTCCAGCCGCTTCCATAATGCAGCAGCGGTCTTCTCCTTCATCATATCCTGCAAAATTTCGTTGGACAAATGCAGATGTAATTGTGTTAACGCCTTTTGATCCTTACGCTTCTTCTCTTCATCTGTTAATGTCGAAGGCATCTTATCTATCCCTAAGGGCATCCTCCAGATCCATCTGCGCAAGAACTACTTGCATCTTAATCTGCCACAACGTGAATCTAGTGTTGCGATCCAACAGCAGAATTTCATACTTCAAAGATGTCATTACCGTAATCGAGATGAACTACCAGGAAGCTCTGATACCAATTTGTGAAAATAAAATAAAAATAAAAAATAAAATAAAGAACACACAGATTTTTACGTGGAAACCTTTTCGGAAAAAAACCACGGCCAGAGGAGAAGAAAATTCACTATGTCGAATTCGAATAATTACAAGAGAAATAGACTATGTCTATTTATAGGCTTGTAAAGCCATATTCTAGTAAGATTGAAACACATTATTCTAATCAATATAAAATAGATAGAGTTTAATAAGGTCTAAAAAACATTATTCTAAAATAAAATAAAAGAAGTGTAGTTCTATATGAATTTAACTTTTATTTTATTTTACGACTGTATTTTATTTAAATAAGGATTCGGGTCATTGAATTCTAACACCTCATTTATCATAAAATTTGAGCAAGTGAAAAATCAAAAAATAATTTGTGGGTGAAATTTTGTGTCAAAAATAGAGGTGTGCATGGGCCGGGCCAACTAAAAATTTAGGCCTGTTTGCTAGGCCCAGGCCCGGCCCGGACTGAATAAAAATGTTAACCCGAGCCCGACCTGGCTCGCCCATATTAATTTTTATATTATTTTTATATAATTTTAAAATATATATAAACCATCAAAATACTAAAACATCAAAATAATTATTTCTCAATAAATTGAAAATAAATTTTAAAAAATATGTATACTTAAATAACACTAAAATAGATGCAACTTAATAAGGAAATGCCTCTAAAATAATTAAAAAATTAGCAAATGTCTTTAAAATAATAAAAAATTAACAATAAAATAAGTTTTATACAATATTCAAACAATAACAACAAAATAATAGCAACATAATAGTAAAATAGTAGCAAAATAGGAGAAAAAATATGAAAATAATATTAAAAACAGATTTTTTGTCATTTAGTGAATTCGGGCCAGGCTGGACTAGGCCCAGGCTAAAAATATCTTACTCGAGGCCCGGCCCGTTTTTTAAATGGGCCTCTTTTTTGTCCAAGCCCATTTTTCGGGCCTATATTTTTGCCCAAACCCTCCCACATTTCGGGCGGGCCTTCGAGCCGAGTCACACCTCTAGTCGAAAATTTCTAAATCAAATTTTTATTTATCATATAAAGAGGCTCCAATTTAATTGTCATGATTTTAGCACATCATGAACACCTTAAATAAAAAATTTAAATTTTTTTTTTTTCCATTTTTTCAAGGTTTTTTTTTACTAGGTAGTTTATTTTCTTTGATTTTAGCATTAGGTTTTCTTTTGCTTTTAGTTTTTCTTATTCTATTATTCATTCTAACACATTTTTACTTCATGTGTTGTCTTAGTTTTTGTGATAGAAAAAGAGTCGTCTGTCATTCCCACTTCCTTTGGAGTTTTTCTTTGGCTTCTTAAAATATATATTCAATTGAACTTGAACTGAATTTTGAGCTCCGAATTTTAAGTCAAAGCGAACTCAAGTTTACCAATATTCAGATTCGTTTTAGCTCAATTACACCCTTAATAAAATTGAAAGAGTAATTTAAAATCTCGATCGTAATTTAAAAAAAAACTCAGTCCAATTAAGAATAAAGAAAAAAATGTTAAAGAATTGAACCTTGAAAAGCTGAAAACTGGAGGATTCTTGCATCTACGACCGGCACATAAAGGCACCAAAACGTCAAAATAAACCAAAAACAAAGCAAATAATGCTCCTCTTTTCCATTTGAAACTTAAAAAACCATTTATAGAAAAGCAACAATATTTTACCTTTCTATCTGTTTATGTCGCTTTGTTTTAATGTCAACTTTAATTAGTCTGTTTTTCAATAATTATTTTGGAACTTGAAATATAATCAACAATATCGAAGTATGATGGAGTAGTTATTAAAATAGAAGGCTAAGAAATTATTCTGAGTTATTTAGGAATATTTCTCAAAACCACCTTCCTTTGCACCGTTGAATCTATCAGAGTCTGTTGGACATTTTCAATGGAAGCTAGAATATATTAATCGTGAAATTAATCTCCAAGCTGATTATATTGCTAAGTTAGCTTTTGATCAGGATTATGGTCTTCATTTAGTTGAGGAATTTCCTTTAGTTTTGAATATACCTTTATAATTTTTGTTTGTTTTTATAAAAAAAATTGGGTTTATTTTTAAAAAATGTGATTATAAAACATGCTTTTATACTTATATTATTTTCAACACAACTACATGATTAAAACTATTAAAAATGTGTCGATTGAGTTTTATTTTGATTGATATTGGTATTGTTATTAATATATGAGGACGTGAGTTTAAGTGCGCTGAATCGTATTATCTTCCTATTTAAGGGTTAAGGAGAGGTTATGTGTAGTTTTAGGTATTATATCAAAAAGAGCAGATATGATAACAACTTATAATGATATTAATGTTAAAAAATTATTAAAAGTTCCAAATAACATAAATTATATGTGGTTCAAGTTAACCTCTAATTATAATATACTTGTATATTTATTTTAAGGTATAATATAATTTTTTATACTTAAACTTAACAATTATGTTCACTTTAGTACTTGTATTTTTTATACAATTTGGTACCCGAACTTGACAACTAGATTCATTTTGATCCCTAAACATGAAAAATATAAAAGTTTGACGATGTGAAAATCGTGTCTCACATCATCATTTGAAAAATTAAAAAAAAAATTATATAAATTTTCAGGTGATGACTTGGTACAATCTTAGAGTGTCACGTATAGTGTTCTAATAATTGGATCGGTAGTTCAACCGATCAGACTATTGATTCTCAATTCAATTGGTTTGACCGATTCGACTGCTAAAGCAACTAAAATTAAATAAATAATTAAAAATTCATAATTAAAAAAATTAAACCGGTCCAACTACTATTTTTATACCAATTTTTTATTTTCACCTGCTTTGAATAATTTCTTCATTTTAATCCCTTTATTTGGATCAATATACCAATTAATTCTTGATCCAATTAGTTCAAACAACCAATCCAATAATGTTTTAAGAACTCTGTTCACATAATCAAATTTTGACGAAATTTAAATTTAGAAACCAAAATAAATTTAATTGTCAAGTTCAAACACCAAAGTAAAAAAAAAAAGTATAGATAGAAAAATTATATTGTCCTATATTTTAATCATAATACTAAAAGAAATTACATTCCCACTCAAGAATTTTATTATTTTTTCAAAAAGAACAATGGTAAATTAATAATTAATGACAGACAGAGGAAGAAATAATAATGAGAAATGCTTGTAAACTCAGATTTTCTTTTGATGCAGAAAGTAGCTCTCATCTGCGGTGGTTTAGTTTGGTTTCGGAGGGGAAGGATACCTTTGCTGCGGCGGCTTATTTGGTAACGGGGACTTAATGGGCTGCGGATCTTTCTTCTGCAGCAAACTCCGACGGACCGAACTTTGATGAACCGGATTTTCTGCCGTGGGTGTGGAGTATTTATTAAATAAAATTACCACACCAAACTATCATTGAAAATTAAAATTCAAAATCGAATATTATATTAATTAAATCATTCTATTGGTCTAACTATTAATTTAGGAGTTAAATGTTAATTTATATATATATACATATATATGATATAAACCATATTTAAATTTAGTACATCAAATAATAAATAGACGTTTACAAATTGCATAAATATATTTGATGAAATAAAAATTAATGATGATTTTTAACATGTTATACTTAAATTGCTCAAGTAATTTAAATAGATTTGACGTGATAAAAGAATAATAAATTTTTATGACATAATGACTTATTTACTTCTTCAACTTTATCAACTTTTCTACTATTTTAACTTTTAAATTTATATTATTTGTCAAATCACCTCAAAATGAATAGAAAAGTTAACGTTTGTTAACTTTATTGATGTAACATTCATATGTACTTACGTTAGAAATTAATTATTTTTAAATTAATTTTTAATAAAGTTTAAATATTTTAATAATTTTTAAATTTTTAACATTTAAAATTAATTAATTACTAATGTAGTAATCCACATATATGCCACATCAACAAAATTAATCATGTTAACTATTCCATCTATTTTAGGGTGATTTAATAAACAACGCAAGTTTAAGGGCAAAAAGAGGTGAATAAATAGAGAGCTAAAATGACTTTTTTGTAAAGTTAGAGGGCCAAATAAGTCATTATGTTTTTTTTATTCAAATTGCCGGTACAATAAGTACACGCGTATTTACAATTTGATCTATGTGTTTTAAATAACTATATATCAAATTTATACCGACATTTAACACCCAAACTAATGACTAAACCGACGAAAAGACCCTATGGATGCAATTAATCCGAAAAAAAAATTTACTAGAAAAGGGTAAAGAATTGAACCTTGGAAAGCTGGAAACTGAGGGATTCTTGCAGCTACCAGTGAGAGATAAAGGCACCAAAATGATAAAGAAACAAAAAAGAAAACAAATATGCTGCAGTTGCTCCTTTTTCTCATCATTTTCTTTCGCTTTCTAATATGATCTTTTTACAAATTCTTTTTTCATTAACAATTTTAAAAACCATTTTATAGCAACAAAAACATTTTACTTTTCCTCTGTCAATGTGAACTTGAAATGGTAAGCCAATTCGAATTTTCAGCTTTTCTTTCTTTTTTTTTTTTTTTTTGAATATCGAAAAGTCTTAGCTTAGAACTCCAACTTGCAAGGCTTTATTTCCCAGGAACTTCTATTTTGAGTAGGTTAAATTTTGCTTTTAGTTCTTGTGTTTTGTGAAAGTTGTGAATCCCTATACTTTAATTTGATCAATCTTAGTTTTTATACTTTTTCAAAATGATTAATTTTGATATTAATCCAAATAATAATAATTAAATTCGTTTGGGTAAATTTAATTTCTAATGATGCAACATGCACTATGCATACAATTAGGGGAGATATCAATTCGATTTAGTCGGGTTTTTTAGATTTTATGAATCGTACATCATAATTCTCAATTCAGTTGGGTCAATTCTCGATTTTCAATATTAATTTTAGTTTTAGATTTTTAGAGTTATTTTGATCAAATGTGCTTTGTTTTATGCTTTTAAATATTATTTGACTAATTTTTTTAAAAAATTATAAATATTTCTAAATTTTCTTTTTAAGAAATTATAAATTATTTTCAATATCTTAAACATAAAATATTTATTTCTATATAATAAAAATTTAAAAATAATTATATATTAAATAAAAAATAAAATTTGATTTGATTTGATTTCGTAACTTCGATTTTTAAACTTGCATTCCATATATCATTTAAACACCTTAGTTCAGGTCGATTTTAGGTTTTTCTTGCTTAGGCCTACATACAATTGTAGATTTAGTCTATATTCTCTAATTTGATCATTTTAAGTCTTTATACTTTTCAAATTTAAAAATTTCAATTTGAATGCAATCGATTGTGCCAAAGCTTCATTTGCAACCGAGAACCGATTTCTAAATATTATTGTACATTAATTACCTAAAGTAAAATTATATTGTATGTTAAATATATTAAATTTTAATTGTTATTTGAAAATTTTCTATTATAGTATTTAATTTGATAAGTTAATATATTTTAATTATATTAAATAATTCAAATAAAAATAATATTTTACGCTAATTATTGTAATTAAAATATAATATTTAAAAATTAAGTAATTATTAAAAAGACAGATGGTAAATATTTGGTCTTACTACTCCATTAAACATATAAAACTGATAATTAATGACAAACAGAGGGAAGAAATAATAATGAAAAATGCTTATAATGGGGAGATTTTATTTTGATGCATAAAGCAGCTCCTCATAATTTTTTTTTTCTTTCAAAATTCAAGTTATATTTCCGCCGGCTACGGTGGTTTAGTTTGGTTTTGGAGGGGACCGACGCCTTATATGCACTGTTGTATTTGGTTGTGGCGGTGGTGTACCAGGTATCCGATCCTTCTTCTGCTGCAGCCTACGACAGACCGAGCTTTGAGCAACCAAATTTTCTGTCGTAAAGTGGCATTTGAAATCAAATTAGTATTATATGCAAATTTGGGTTAATTACATTAAACATCTTCAAACAAAAGTCCGGATTTTAATTTGTTATTTAAATTTCAAAATTATTTTGAGTATTAAATCTCATCTCAACCTAATAATTAAAACGTATGTGTATTTACTAAGCCGACAGTTTGGAATATGCTTATATTATAAAAAGACCCTCATAAATTTTATTAACACCGTATTTTTTTTCTAACATGTCGAATTTAAATTGTTTTTCTAGTAAGTATTCATTTGATTATAAATTAGTCCGTGTTTTAAACATTTAAGTTAAATTTAAATTAACATTTAATGTCTAGATTATTGATATTTATATTAACAAAGAAAAAAAAAAACTCGATTGGTACAATACAAATTAGAGGTATAAATGAGATATAGGTGCTACAAGTTACTTGAGCTTAACTGTTTAAACTGAAAAAGCTCAAATTCGACTTGGAAAATATGAAGCCAAGTTCGAGCTGCTTGAGTCAAATTTGAGCTTAGTAATACTTGGTTCGAACTGTTACCGAGCCTTATTAAACTTTTCATCTTCAATATACATTTTGAAAATTTTATATTATTAAATTACGTTATTGTCATTAATATATATTATTAACCTTAAGCTTAATTATCGAGTCAATCTAGAGTTTAAATTACATATAAACTTAATCGAGCTTCCCAAAATTAATTATATCTTGACCTAAGTTCAAGCTTAAAAATAAATATTCGATTAAGTTTAAACCAAATTTCAAACTCTAAATTTTGAATCAAACTCAAACTTATTGGTATTCGAACTCAGCTCAAGTTGAGAACTAAAATTCAAAGTCTCAATCGCAGTTTAAGAGAGTTGAATACAGCCATACAATTAATCCTAAAATTAAAAAAAAAAAGAAAAAACTAAAAATAAAGTAAAAAAGAATTTCAACCTTGAAAAGCCGAAAATTGGTAGATAAAAGCACCAAAACGTGAAATAAACTATCCTAAAATAGTAATTTTAATTTCTTTTGTCAATTCAGTCACTTTATTTAATAAATTTGTTCGAATCAGTTACTGCTGTTAAAAATTCTGTTAATTCACTAATAAATTGTTGACAAGACCCATTTGCCTATTATGTGACTGACACGTGACATTTTTTTACTTTTGACTAAAGCTAGGGATCTCTCTATAATTAGTTCAAAATATTTTTTTTTTAGTTTATCTGTAACATGAAGATTTTAATGATGGTATCATCAACATTTGAATCCTCTTTAAAAGGAAAAAATCCAATGATAGTGATAACGAACCAAGACCATGACCTCACTCATTTCAATGAATCAACCAACCACCGATAAACTAATGACCTAAACGGTTCGATGACTAATCCAATTTAAGAAAAACATTGATAAACAGCTCAAGTCATACTATCTATATGCTAAGTATAGGCGCATGGCCATATCTAAGGGATAGGGCCTTGGCCACCTTTTTAAAAGGACAATACAACTTTAGTCCTTCCAATTATAAAATATTCAATTTAAACCTTATGTATATAAAATTTTTACTTTCAACCCTCAAAACTTTTAAAATTTTATTTTAACCCTCAAGATTTAATTTTTAGTTCACCCTTGTATATGCATTTACAATTTAATTTATTTATTTTAAATGTACTCTGTGTCATATTTAAATTGACATTTAATGCCCAAACTATTAGTTAAGTTAATGAAAAGATCTAGATTAATACGATAGTGATACATTCAAAATTCAATATTAATATTTATAGATAAATTTAAATTTTAGACTGAGAAGAAAAAGAAAAACCAAAATTAGTAGAAAGGGAAAAGAATTGAACCTTGGAAAGCTGAAAACTGAGGGATTTCTTCATATAGAACTGATAGATAAAAGCACCAAGACATTAAAATAAGTAATAAGAAAGCAGATATGCAGCAGCCACTCCTCTTTCCCATAATTTCCTCTTTTCATTTCTAACTTCAAAAAGAAACTATTTATAGAAAAGCAATATCATTTTACTTTTTCCCACTTTGTTTTATGTCAACTTCAAATGGTCAAACAACTTCACCTTTGAATATTATCAACTCAGCACCATTAATACCAAACTCGGTTTTCCTTCCATCTAACTTCTATTCTGAATACAATATAAATTCTTTTTTTTCGGTAAATGTACCTCAAAAAAATAATTTAATCATTATTAATTTTAAAAGTGAACAACTAAAACTGTCATTATTTTTCTGTCAATTTTACATAATTTCAATTAAAATAATAACAAAGTTAACTATCATATTTATACATTCTATTAATTTAATCATGATTTAACAAATACACAATATTTTTGTAAACATATAAATGTTGAAGTTAAAGTTGTTGAATTTTTAGAATCAAGATCAAGTTAACAATATATATAAACATCAAGGACTAAATTTGTTATTATTACTTTTTTTTTTTGAGAAAGACTAATTTACTTAATTTCAAAATTAAGATCAAAAGGGTTTTTATTTTTATTTTAATTTTCCCAATAAATTATTAATATGAAACTAGGTTTTTTAAAAAAATTCCAGATGGGTGCAAGTACAATGACAAATATATTATATCTGAAACGTTACCAACAAAATTAATCATTACCCTACATCTAACACTAATTACTTATACCAAAATAACTCTAAATAAGACCCACACATTTAAGCCAAAACATAGTGCACAAAAGATTTACAAAATATGATAAATATTAAAAGTTTGTAACCTCAACTTTTGCCCAAATTAAGACCCATATATGCATTTCATGTAATTAACGTCTGGTCTTCGATCTTTTATTAGAACCTCGACTTGAATTAGTCAGTCAGGTTTGCTGACTTTTTGTTTTTGGTTGCTTTGGTGTGAAGGTTGTGACAATGGCAAAACTTGCACCATTTTACACATGTTTACGTCATCATGAGCTTAGCTCATCAGTATAATACAGCCTCGTACAAATACTTCAAACCCTACAAGGCAAAAATTCTCAAATAACTGATATCTGAACCGAACTGGCCCAGCTGATTCAACAGGGAACTGGTTGGTCTAATGGTTCAATGTGGTATATAAAACCGGACCACCAAACCAGTTGAAACTGAACCATGTTGTTGAAACCAGATCAGACTCGCCGGTTCAACTAGGAACCGATTGGTCTAATGGTTCAACCAGACTGCTTGAAACCAGTTCAACTGGGAACCAATTGGTCTAACGGTTCAACATGGTATATACCATATAAAGCTAGAAATCTGAAGAATTGGAAAGAAATGGATAAAAACTGGGAACCGAGAACCGGTTTCTGGATCCTGAAGTAGTTGAACTATCGCGGGCTTTGATTTTACTGCTGTAAAGTTACCAAATCCATATACAAGATGCTAACATGAAACACTTCATAAAACTGACCTTTAATATGAACAAAACTCTTACAAGGCAAAGGGCATGATAATTTTAGATGGTTCTGTATTACGATAGCTGATAACATTGAACAGATCCCAACTGCTAACCTATTCCAAAATACTGTTTATACTTTCAATTTCCTGTTGGGGAATCCAGAGATTTACCTGCATGTCAACGACACTGCATAACCTCGTAGAACTACTTAAGCACATCTAAATGTATCATAAAACATTTACCTTCTACTTGTTACACATATCAGACATTGAGCCACCTACCAGCTCTGTAAAAGATAATCGCAGCAAAGACAGACATATTCACAACAAAAAGACATTACCTTGCTTGTTCTGATGTAATTAGTACCCCTATTACCCTTTCGAGATCTCTTTGGCCACGATATTCTTCCATTTGTCCTTAAGGTCGACTGGAATACGGGTTGAGTGGAAAACAGGACGACCATGCTCCAAAATTTTCCTCCAGGGGATGTTTTTGTTTACTTGCGATGAGAACTTATGGACCAACTCCTGAAGTCAAGAAAATCAATTCTTGAAATCCTGTCAGAAACATGCATGCCTAAACACTAGTGTGAAGCCTGCAATCTAGCAAAAGTAACTATGAATCGGACCACTTCAGGAGGCAAGGCACCTTTTCCCGGGCATGTGCCAGTAAAGGCAAAAAGCACAAGAAAGGCATGCCTCACCTCTTCAAGATATATTGCACCAAGTCTGTTTCAATTGCTCAAATAAAGAATAGGAGAGAGCAAGTAAAAATCTTTTTGTTAGCATAAAACCACTACTAAGAAAAATATACAGGTGTGCATGTGTATGTCTGAAGCTGAGAACTTAAATAGGATCTTTGTCAGATCAGGAACTGAGGAAAGGCATCCTTTTAATAAGTTGGCAAAGGATGCAGGGAAACTTTTAGAAAATAACATACACATCTATAGAAAGGAAACATGGATGCATGCTAACCAATTTAAGTTAATACCTGTTAGCAAATACAGAATTTGAGAAAGGGAGGAATGTAGTGTCCCTAAATTCATACCTTCAACATATCTTCCTCTTCAGCTGTCCAGTGTAGTCTCCTACGTTTCTCAGTACCCAGTACTGGGAGCAAGCTGCAATTTAGATGAAAAAGTAAGGTAATTTCAGAGCACCCAAAGTATGATAGTAGCCACGTGCAAGATGAATCTTTTAGAATGTTTCTTTCCTTGAACGAAATATAAAACCAGAGCAACTTACGGTCGCTTGGTTGACTTTGCGCCTTCCTCAGATATTTTTACAGCTACAGTTTTTCTCTCTTGGTTCACATTCATATTCTTTGCACTGGTACTTGGTTGAAGTGATGACTTTTCTGATGAAACAACCTTCAGAGGTTGTGCCTTGTTTGCTCTTTGTTTGTCACGCTTTTGATGTGTGACGAGTGTCTCGGTATCTAAATTGGGTGATACAAATTCAAAGCTTTCAATTACAGGCACTTTTGAACTAGATGGTCGTAATTGCTGTCGGTCGTCACCAATTTCAGCATTTCCATTATCAGAAGAAATTTCTATATCTTCCTCCATCCTTTCTCTGTTCCCAACATTTTCAAACCCATTAGCCATAGGGAGGTTTTGTTCATCAGATTTTTCTTTCCTTATGGATGCAACACCCTGTGTTTCTTCTACAGTTCTTACACCGCTTGAACTGGATGGTCGCTTTTGCTGTTGGCCCTCACCAATGTCATCGCCTCCACTATCAGAAGAATCTTCTTCAACTTCCTCCATCATTTCTCCGTTCCGAACATTTTCAAACCCATGAGCTCTTGAGATGTTTTGCTCATTGGATTGTTCTTTCCTTATGACATCAACACCTCGTGTTTCATCCTGACTATGATGTCTAGTCTCTTTACCATCATCATTCAGTCCATTTCTACAATCACCACAACTCACTTCCGTTGCCATTGTTGAAACACTTGCTCCCTTCATGCTTAATGTTTCCCCTTCCCGCTCTTTGTTCCTACTATCCCTTCTCAAACATATAAAGTTGGACAATTCATTCCTTGCCAACATAGCTTCTGTCGTCAAGTCTTTGAACCTGGCCACTTCTTTCTTGTACAAACAATAAGGGCAATAGAATTTACCCATATCATCAAATATGGGTCTCCAAGTCATGCATGCCTCGTGTAAAGCAACTGGGCAACCCTTTTCACTGCAGACCAAAACCTGACCACTTCCGCTGTTGCATTCAAAACAATACTCTCCATTTAACCAATCAACAACAATGCAGTCTGCATGCTTTCCTCTAACACATCTAGCTACATCATCATCCCCCTTCTCTTCATCACGATCATTCACCTTGTCATCAACATCAACACGGGCATGACCATTTACATTGCCATTACCCATTCCATCAGCATCAGCATTAGCATCACCACTGCTATTATTATCCTTATCTTGACCAGAACCATTATCGTCATATGCTCCATGATTCTTACCATCTACATGGCGATCCCCATCAGCTTCATGCTATGCCAAAAGTTTATTATAACGAATCATCAAAAACAAGTCATATTAGCTTGACTAAAACATTAGTTTCACTTCTTACAGTATGACAAAACGTATAAAAGCTTCAATCTCTTAATAAAGTCTCAAAGCATTTTCCATAAATTTTCAACTTTCTCTATAAACAACCGAAAGTTCTATTCCACTATGTTTATGATTATTTGAGGGTTTGAAATAGCAGTGACAGCACCATCCGCCACAACTAAAGACCTCAATAGCAAATGTTAACAAATTTCACATCAATGCCACAAAGAGCAGTGCAAGTGTGTTAACAAAAAAAAAAAATTCCTTCGACTCAAATAGAAATCTTCCAAGTTAAGTTTTAGGGTTTCAAAATTTTACCTTATTTGATTTCATGGTATGTCGGGAACTCGAAGGCAAGAGAGCACTTGTATCACGCATTGGAAGAAGATGAGAGGGACCAAATACAAAGCAGAGAAAGACGAGGCGTGTTTGAGAAGAGAGACGAGAGTGGGTACTGGATTTTTTTTTTATTTTTTTTGTAAAAACAAATTTTAAAAGTACTTTTTTTGATGATTTTATATAAAATTTGGTATTTGTATATTTTTATTACATTAACTTATTATTTTATATTTTATTTTGAAATAAAAAAAGTTTTATATTATTAACTCTACGAATTATTTTACTTTGATTTTACCTTTAATGCGGGTTCTCGAGAAAGAAACAAAAAGTAGAAGAAATAAAAAGAATGATTTCCCGAGAAACAAACAGAGAGCAAGAAAAAAAAAAAGCGTAAAGAGAAAGGTACCTGACAACGGAGGGGAAGGGAGACAGTCGAGGGGTTTGAAGAGGGTATTGAATTTCTAATTCCAGACTTAACAACTCCAACTTTTCTTCCCATTTTCTTTTCTTAGAGATTTTTTTTTGAGATTTTCCTTCGAATTTTGTATGGTAATTTTATTTTCTCCCGATGTTTTAAGTCGTTATCGGAGGAATCGCCGCCGTAGGAAGCATTTTGGTAACGTGGCTTAGCTATTTTAGGTGGGCGTAGCCCCCGTTTCACTCTTTTTTTTTTTTTTGCGTGCTCTCTCGTATCCCGCGCAATCTCTTGCCGAATCTATTTATACTATGTTAAATCCATAACTCGAGAACACACATTTGCGAATCCGGCCCTCTTTCGTTCGTCGTGATTGCTTTGATTGCTCTGAAAACACCGTTACGAATGGCGTTGACATCAAATTCCTTACGGCAGAGCCCGCTCTTGATGTAGAGGAATTGCTGGGCGGTTTCCTCAGCTAATTCAGAAGCCCAGGCGAGAGATGTAAGCACCGCGAGGTGTGAAGCGATCTCGTACTAAACGAAACGACTTTCACTTATTGATTTTCAATCCTCACGGTAGTTCGTGTTTTGAGAAGGAAGATGAAAGCCTGTGTAGGCCTAAGAGTAAATCGGGCATTGGGATTTGGTGGATTCGGCTTTAACCAAGCCTAGCCGGTAGTAGCCACATTCACTTGGGCCAATAACTAAATATTTAGTCATTTAGTCCCTGAACTTGGCAAATTTTTTCAACTTAATCCATGCTTTTTTCGGTCCACACTAATTGTGGAACTTGACAAAATTTCAATCTTTTTACATGCTAGATCTAAAATGCCCATAGGTACACGTGTTTATAAAAGGATTAATGTGTTTTAAATATACTCGAACGATTCAATTATTTAGAGACCAATTTAAAATTTGAACCATAATTAAAGAGTAGTGAATTGAGAAAGATAAAAAATACCAAAGGATTATTAAAGAAAATAACTTTTTCTATCTGATATAAGAAAAAGAGAGAAAAATAACGAAGTTAAAACTTCAACAAAAAATCAAAACAATGAATCAAGATATCATCCTCCCATACATTGCCAAAAGTCTTTCAAAAAGATCAAACAAAGGGAAAATTTTTAAATCAATTAATCAATCTTAACGGACGAGAAAAGATAATGAACAAAATAGAATGATGTGATGAAACCAATGGTACCAGTAGCCAACATGATCGCAACCGCCATGATCATTGAGTAACCGAGGTAAAGAACAGCTGAAACCGGGCCACTCAAGCTCTGTAAGTCGAAGACAAGGTAGTTGATGGAGTAGAGGAAGACATAGAGCGAGACGGAACCGGATGCGAAGAATGCGTTCCACCACCATCGCCAATCCTCGACACAAAGATGCATGTAGGTGAGGACAACAGATACTTCAGCACAAACGATGATGAGGAGTAGAAGGACGATAAGCAAGAAACCGAAGACGTAGTAAAACCTGCCAAGCCAAATGCTTGAAAGGATGAAGAAGAGTTCGATGAAGAGGGTTCCGAATGGAAGGGTACCAGCACCGAGAACGAGTAGCCATGATGGATATTTGCGTGCTGGGATTTCTCGTGGGATTTGGTTGGTTCGTACGGGGTATTGGATAGGTTCAGCTCGGGTACCTAAGTATCCTCCTAAGAGAGTGAGCGGAACCGAAATGCAGAACCAGAGAGATAAGAGTATGAAGTAGAGAGAAATCGGGATTGCACCGGTACTTTTGCTGCCCCATAGAATGAAATTCAATGCTGTAAGGATAACAAAGACGATTCCTGGGAAGAAGCATGCGACTGACCAGGAAAGAGACCTCCATCCTTCTGCAGTTCCTTTGAGAGTTCTCCAAAGACAAACAGCGACGTATCCGGCAGCTATACCTAAGAAAAGATAGAGAATGATCATCCCGGTGAGTAGCATTCCTCGCGAAGCCGGTGACATGAAACCCAAAGCTGCAAAAACTATTGTGACTAAAGCCATTCCCATAATCTGAACTCCATCACCAATCATGATGCAGAGAAGCTTCGAGTGATTAGGTTCTCTGAAAACATCACCCACGACAAGCTTCCATCCGGAAAGCTCCTCATTCATTTGTGCTTGAGCTTCTTTGTCAAGTTCCTCATACCTTGTCAAATCCCTCCTTACGGTTCTCAATAAAATAACAAACACAATACCGGCTAAGAAAGTGATCACCATTAGAGAATTTAGAATGGAGAACCAGTGGACGCGTGAACCTTCCATCTTCAAATAAGCATCCCAACGAGACGGCCATCTGATATCACTTTTCACGAATTCAACCTCATAAGTAAAAGAGATCCTCTCTTGTTCCCGTATTATCTGTGATTTGTCTAGCTCCAATGGGCAGTTCACAGAGGAGATATTGTCATACATGTGAAGTTTAGTCATGACTTCTGGATCATATTTAACACTACACGGAATAACCTCGAAACCAACAATCTCAAAACCCGAAGCTTTTGTCTTATCAGCTTCGGAAATCACACCCATCCCTTCTTCCCCGGTTCCGATTATCTGCACACCACTCCCTTCATACTCATGAACCAAAACTTTAAACTTAAGGTGATTGATAATGTAATCGTCATTACTATTCGGCGGAGTATACCCAATCGGGAATCCCGTCCATTGAATGTTGACCCCATTTTGTTTCGTGATCCTCATAACTGGCAAATTATCGAGAATCATATTCACTTGATACAAATCTCGAGTCCTTTGTTTCAAAAGCTTAACCTCGCGCTCGTTCAAAGGACTGGTAGTGCATAGGTAAAGAGACTCATTCACATTCATTCGAAACCGATAAGGTGAGTTATCGATCTGATCTCCCATTAGAAGCTCACCGAGATTCTCGGCACTTTTCTTAATCCCACCCATCGGTTTACAGTAAGGAAGACCGTAATAACTAAATGGAAGCTCGGTTTCGATTGAAGTCAAGGAATTAACTTTAGCATATATAGCATCTTTAGTCGAATAAGTATGCATGTAACTCCCGGGCAAGTAAAATCCATAACAATGATGAACAAATAGAATCAATAATTGAAAACCCCAACAGATTCCAGGAATGTTCCCCATTGATAGCTGCAGATCTTGAAAAATTACAGAGCTATACCCTAAATTGAAGCATTCAATATAAAAATGGAATCTACACAATTCACAAACAATAGATTTTTCAACATTTAGTTTCAAACATTGATTAAACTAAACAAAAAAATCCAAAACGAAGAAAACCCAGATTGAGAATTTGCATATTAGATCCAAATTCATAACAATAGATTGAGAATTGGAAGAATAAGATCTAAAAAGAAAAACCCATATTAGTAAAATGCTGAAAAAACAATAAAAAAAGAAGATTGGAGGAAGAACCTGAGAAAGATCTAGCAGATCAAAGTCTCCTTGCTTTTTTGCTTCTTAATAGTTTTAAGCTATTAGGAATTTTGCAAATAATCTGAAGAGAATTGAACAGGGAGATTGGGATTATATATATATAATGTAAGTGAGGAATGTAAGAACATATATGAACAAACCGAATAAAAAGAAATGGACGTTTGAGCTAGAGTGACAGTGACAGAGATGTCTGTTCCGGTTAGATGCTTATTGTCGGGTTTGGATCCAGTTTATGCGTGATATTATTAGCATAATTCATAATTGTTAGGGTAAATTACATCAATGGTATCTAAATTTTGTTTAAAATTAGATTTTGGTCATTCAACTTTCAAATCTTACAAAACTGTACTAACGTACAAAATGATCCCTCAATCGTTAAAGATTAAATATGTCATATATTTCCCACTTGTTTTGCCACCTAACGTGTTCAACTTGGTTCATGAACACTTCGGCCTTTTCCTCGATGGGACGGAATTGTTGGATGATCCGTCTTGTTTGAATTTTTGAACCATGGAGTATACCTGCATTGAGGAAACAATAAGATTGAAGTAGGATTAATGACAATAAGCGGAAAGTTTTTAAGCTATGTTGCTCCGGTTCTTCAATTTTCTTGACATAACTCTATTCGGATCCCGTGTTCCACGTATATTCAAATATGGGCATATCGATATGACTTCAAGGACTCTCTAAATACATAGAAAACTATAAAAATCTGTACGTACCAATGTTGGATTAAAGATTCTAAAGCTTTTTCGAACTTTCTTCTGTTATATCATTCTAACCGGAGCTTATAAAGATGTTGAAATTTAGAAGCTACTTGGAATATCAACCATGAAATACCTTCCTTACAGCCGATGTCAATCCCATCCTCGAAATGGCTTCGCTGTCCAAAAGTTTCCAATCCGTGGTGTTTATGTCATCCTCTTCGAACAACACATGCTTTCCACCTACATACCAACAGAGGGAAAACAAAGGATACTTAATGCAGAGCAATATGTACTTATATATACATGTTTGAGAGAAGGCTCGGAACCTTTAAGATGTAACACCAACAACTCGACATAGATCTTACGCCGAATGTGACTGAAAACATGGACAAATTCCCCGACAAGTTCCCTAGAAATTACATTACAGTTCTTTGGAGGGTTAAGTTTAAATGATTTCTTCAATAGTTGATCAATTAGTTTTCTCCTCATGGATAAGTCAGCTTCTTCATCCAATGTAACACATGGGAACTCCCAAAGACCGGCAAGTAAACCTTCATCCGGCCGTTTGACGAGAAGGACTCTGCTGTTGGATTTGGTTTGTTGCGATCTATCTTGGCTTCTGGATATCTCCACAACACTGACGGTGGAAAAATCAATTCTCTGTTTGGCTTTTACCACTTTCATAGGATAATCCGTCACCATAACCAACTCATCATTTCTGGAATTATGTAACGCACGACATTGGCTCGAAACAGGACACGAAGTGCAGTTTGGGTTCAATGGGGTGCATAAAGTTGCACCAAGTTCCATTAGTGACTGGTTCAAATCCCCAGGGCGTGAAGGATCGACGAGTTGAGCTGCTAGCTTCCTGTATGAAGACGGAATCATTTAACAATTCCTAGTCCCGGACAGAGAATAATTGTAAAAGAATTGAAACCTGAGGTGTTGCAGACACTAATAAAGCTCACCAGAAGCTCTTGACAGTAGTTTTGTCTTTTGGATTAGCGGAAATAGCCTTTAGTCTTGCAAGCACCCTAACTACATTTCCATCAACAACAGGCACCACCTGTTTGAATGCTATTGAAGCAATTGCTCCGGCCGTATAATCTCCTATTCCGGGAACCTTCCTCAAGGCAGAAACTGTATTCGGGAACTCAATTCCCTCAGCAACAATCATCTTGGCTCCCTAACATGAATATTTATGCATCAATAAACATTTTGGCCAGTTTTTATCCACAAATTGAAATCAAATGCAATACAATCATCATGGACATAGCCATACATGAAAGTACCGAACTGGGAAAGGTAAAAGTACCATGAAGGCTACTATATTAGAAGTCAGTTTGTATTTTGTTTCTTTTACTCAATAAATAGACAAATAAATCTCTATATTAGTTCACAGAGCATATTAATCATTTCTCTTGAAAGTTTCATCCATTTGTAATTGACGGAATAACCAGATGATGATACATTGCCCCTTAACGCATAGAGACCAATTTACTTACTTTTTGAATAAATGAGCAAAATACAATCTGAATACCGGCCCTCCATCATACTTTTAGAATTCGAGTAACATAGCAGCTAACATCAATGGCCAAAAAGGAAAACTAGAGCTCACCTCTAGAAGAAAACGAGCTCTTCTGTAATACCCTAACCCAGCCCACATCTCATTCACTTCCTGCAAAAAAATACCATAAAAAACAAAAGAATTAAACTTCAATTTAAACCCCCAATCACCATAAACAAACAAATAGAACAAAGATAAAATCAAATCAGATCAAAAGCATTATAGAGACCTCAAGAGAAGCTTGGGAAAGGTGTTGAAGAGTAGGCCATTTTAACATCCAACGATTATAATAATCAATCACAGTTTGAACCCTTGTTTGTTGCAGCATCACTTCCGAAACCCATACTCCATATGCTCTCTTTTCTTCTTCTTCTTCTTGAACATTTTCGCCATTTTCTGATTTTTTTGTTGATGTTCTCCATGGGAGGTCTCTTTGGTTCTTGTCGTACCATTCTAACAACGATGCCCTTATTTTGTAGGTATCTTCTTCGCTAAACAAATCTTCTATGTCACCTATCTGTTCTTCTTGTTTGATCAACTGTGGTCTCTTCTTTTTGTTGGTCTTCGCCATTGATAGATGAGATAGCAAATTGGGGTTGGTTTTTTTGAAGTAAGACCAGCTGCTGCTGTTGATGAGTGCCGTTTGAAATTCGATCCCGCGCGTGGGGAAGGGCAAGTAAAAGGGAAAGGCAACCATACCAAATCCCAATCCGAACCGAACTCAAACCCGACTCACCGCTCCAACTCAACGAACTCAACGAAACGAAAGTTATAAATCTAATTCATGGTTAATTGCATTATACGTCCTTAAATTATAACTCAGATTTTAATTTAATCCTAAACTTTAAAAACATTTTAATTGAGATATCAAAATATCATTATTATAAGTTTTTCACTCTAGCCATTAGCTTAGATAATAATGTAAACTTAAATATGACATGGAGTATATTTAAAACAAGTAAATTAAATTATAAACATGCGTATACTTATTATATGGACTCACCTTGTGAACAAAGTAGGTTTAATTTGATTTTTTTAAATAGTGTTCTTAAATTTAATTTGGTAGTGTGGCACTAATTTTTTTTAAAATGGTTTTTTTTTCATGCTAGAAGTGGTCCTAAACTATTAATTTTATCTTATTTTACCAAAATGTGTACCACATTCAATAAAAATGTGCCATGTGCCATATCCTCGTTGATTAATAGGTAAATAGGATGAAATTAATAGTTTAGGAACTCTTGAGGACCAATTTGAGAATTTGGGTATAATATAGAGTATAATTTACTAATACACCAATATAATTACACTCGAGTTATAAATGTAATATGAGGCTAATTGCCCAACATCTTCAAACTATGATTCAAATTTTAAATTAGTCCCAATTTTCGAAATGTTTTCCTTGAGTCCTCAAATCCTATTAAGCATGTCCATTAGTGTGAGTGTTAAATGTCAACTCAGATATTGTAACACCCTGAAAATTTTTACAGTAAGATATTTTTCTTAATATAGTAAAATAAGGAAATAAAGTGACAAGAAGAGGAAAATTGAGTTATGTCACTGTGGATTTATATTATGACATATTGATTCAAGAAAGGACTAAATTGTAAAAGTGAGAAAAGTTTTATGGCCCAATAGTAAATACTTAAAATTTGAGGGATTAAAGTGTAAATATAAAAAATTAAAGGACTAATAGTGAAAATATTTTAAGGGTGGAATGATCTAGAAACTAAGAAAAATGGATGAATTAGGACCAGATTTAATAGGTGAAGAATTATGAGGGACTAAATAGCAATTTTACCAGATTAAGTGATGACTCAAAGATGAAATTTTAAAAGATCACGAAGGGTAAAATGGTCAATTGGAAGAGAGAAATCTAGAAAGTAATGATTATATTGATGATATTTTATAATTATTTAATTAGAAAAATATTATTTTATTAATATTTAATAAGATATTTATTATTATTTTACTATTTTATTTAGTATATATATATGTGTGTGTGTGGAAAGGAAAAAAGAGAAGAGAAGGAACAACACCATCCATTTCCATGCATCCCACGTTAGAAAGAAAAGAGAAGAAGAAACTTTCCTTTCTTTACAATTTAGTCATTCCACAAATAATTCATTATTTTCATTTAGAAATCAAAAGAATTTCCATAGCTACCAAGAGAGAAAAATGTTTAGGAGACTAAGGGGAGCTAGAATATCAAGTTAAATTCAAGAAATAGAAGCTAGAGGAGAGAGAAAATCAAGTTAAAGATTGGAAAAAATAAGATAATGTGAGAACATCAAGATTTCCATGTATTTTTAAGTTTGATATTATTGAAAAAGCATGGAAATGAAACTAAAGTAGTGTTTTCTTATATATGGTTCTATGTTATTGATATATTAGTGAAGAGAGATAAGAGAAAGTGATGGGAAATATTGTAGAGAAAAGAAATAAGGGTGTTTTAAACTTAATAATTAACATTTTGCACTAAAACAGTTTTGGGCAGCAGCAGTAGTCTAACTTTTAAAAATTACCAAAAATTGTAGAAATCGAATTAGAGAATGAATAAAATATTAAATTAAAGCTTATTAAGTCTAGTTTCTTATAGAAGAAACCGTGTAAGAATGGAATTGTGAATCATGATATAATAAATTTTGTGAGACAATGTTAGAATGATTTTGGGTTCCCCTGTTTTGACTTTGGAAAAATCATTCAAAATTGGAGAAAAATAATTAGGTTCTTAAAGTTATATGTTTAAAATCCTGAATGTGTCTATTTTCAATAGAAACAAACGAGAACATCATCTGAATCCTATACAATAAAATAATTAATTTTTAGTAAAGAAGGGTTAGAAGCGTAGGATAATGAATAAGGGTGACTTTAAAGAATAAAATGTACTTATTGGCTAAACCAAAAATTCTGAAAATTTTATGGTAAGAAGATACGTAAGTCTATTTTCATGAAAAATTAGCGGATCTTTTCGAGTTTTGTAGTCAAAATATAAATAATTTAGTGACTATGACGCAAATGGACAATTTTGAATATACAAATAAGTAAATAGTGAAATTATTGATAATGTTACTTGTAGCATGTTATATAAATTAAGGATGTGGAATGGAGAGGAGGAGGAGGAAAATATGTATGAATATTCAGCTAGCATGGCTAATTTGCATGTTTTAGGCTCAGGGACTAAATTAAATAAAAGTAAAACTTTATGGATAATTTTGTAAAAATGTTAGAAATGACCAATCTACGTGGAATGGATTATTTTATTATTTAAAATTGCAAAATTGAATGAAATTATTAATTTAGTTCAAGATCAGGGAAAAACATGTTTTAAGGATTAAATTGAAAAATGTTGAAATTATGGAAAATTCTGATATTTTATAGAATTTATGGGTTGTTATCAATTTGTATGAGAATAACGGCTGGAAAAAAGGATTAAATTGCGAGAATTTTATTTTTGAGCCTAAGGATGAAATCGTTATTAATTAAAAGTTTAGGGGTAAAATGGTAATTTTATTTAGAGCATTAATTGAATGTATTCGAACATGAAATAAATAAAAATGAAGATCAAATTTATTTATAAAGATCCGGATAACTCGAATACGAGACTTGAACGTAGAAAACAAAAGATATCGGATTAATGAAATCATAAACATGAACAAGCAACGAGGTAAGTTAGTGTAACTTGAATTGTATTTTTAAATGCATGAAATATCGATATAATGAATTATCTGATTTATATTTATGAAGAAATGGCAAGAGAATAATATTTATCATGACATGTAAATATGTGATTATCTTTGATACGTTGATATAAGGAAATTAAGTATATTGAGACGAGTAATAAATTCAAGTAAAACATGTCGAGAAAAATAAGTACGTTTAAGGGGCAATATGTTTGATTTTAATTGGTTCCAAATATAAACGTTAGATGAAATAAAATATCTGATAAATAAAGTGGTAGCTCCGGTAATGCTCCGTAACTCTATTCTAGTGATGGATTCGGATTAGGGGCGTTACAGACATTAAACTTATTTAAAAATTGCAGATCAGATTATAAACAAATATGTACATATCGCATTAATATTTTGAATATGACTGGTCAATTACTAGATTAATAAAAAGATTTAATTGATACAATTTAAAACTTCAAAAACTCAATTACAACATTTTAAACTTTAGGACCAATTTAAAATTTGAATGATAGTTTGAGGACATATGATGAAATTAACCTTATAGTACAAGATTTCATTTCGACGTTAAATGTATCATGGAGGCCTTTATACTAAGAGCCAATTACATTTTGCCCCTCTACTAAAAAAATAGATAAATTAACCTTTATACATTAGCTTAAAGAGCAAATTGATCATTTTTATTAAAAATTTCATCTATTTGTACTATTACAAACTATTTGGATAATGACATGTCATATGTTATGTGTACCTCATATTGATGTACGAGAACTAATTTTTAATAGTAGAAATTGATGAAATTTTTAATAAAAAAGTTAGTTTGCCCTTTAATCTAATATAAATGGACTAATTTACTTATTTTTAATAGAAATAACAAAATATAATTTGACTCTTAGTATAGTAGACATTATGGTACACTTACCCATTTTGACTGTCTTTGTATGACACTGAAGACTCAACAGACTACGTGGCAAATAGTGATTGGTTCGAGACTCCAGTTTATCTCCATCATATACCACAGACTAACATATCCTCTGAGGATTCCGAGAATAGTGGAGCACGATCACCCTAGCTTTCAGAGGCTTACGTGGAACACATCCATCCGTCCATTAACCCACAATCAAGATAATCACAAATTTACATGATTAATTTACTTGCTAAAACATTATAATACCTTAGTAATGGAATACCATATTTCAGTAAGCTATTAAATTACAATAAAAAAGTGATTTTTCATTTACACATTTTCCCCTTTTTGGTAGATGAACTTATAAAGAAGAGAAAAAAGAGAGAGAGAGAGAGAGAGCAAACGAAGAAGAAGATAATGGAGGTTGGGTTTTTAGGATTGGGAATAATGGGCAAAGCCATGTCAATGAATTTGCTGATGAATGGATTTAAAGTCACTGTTTGGAACAGAACCCTTTCTAAGGTACTTTCCATTACTCTCAACCTAAAAAAAGTGATTTTTTTTTTTGCTTACTTTTTCTTTGGATTATTATCATCAATCTGTTGCAAACTGTTCCCATTTTGAGATCTGATTGATGGGTTTGCTTTTGTTTTTAGTTTTATGTATTGGGTTGAAAAAATCAAAACTTTGATTGTGTTTTATTGTGTAAATTTGCAGTGTAATGAACTAGTGGCTCATGGTGCTTCAATTGGAAAAACCCCAGCTGAAGTGATTAACAAGTGTAAGATCACCATTGCTATGCTATCTGATCCTGCTGCTGCTCTTTCGGTAAATACTGATTCTTTTTTGTGTATGTGCATACAAATTGAATCTCAATGAACTGTCATAACAAGGAAAATTTGTGTTTTGATGATTGCTTAGGTTGTTCTCAACAAAGATGGTGTTCTCGAACAAATTTGTGGCGGTAAAGGTTACATCGACATGTCGACCGTCGATCCCGAAACTTCTTGCAGGATCAATGAGGTTATTAGATACTTGTTTGATGGTGTTTGATGGTGTTTCTTTAATGTTTCAAAGTAAACAATGGCATGTTGGTTGGATCAATTTTTTTTTTTTGTGTTTAACACTCGTATTTGATGCATATTGTTGCATGATTGAACATACATATTGTGTTTATAGTTAAAAAAGAGTGTATTGAATGAATGAATTTACTCATGTAGGCGATTACATCAAAAGGTGGACAATTCCTCGAGGCCCCTGTTTCCGGTAGTAAACAGCCTGCAGAAACCGGTCAACTGGTGATTCTTGCCGCTGGAGATAAGGTAAGTTCGTGATTGACATGTATTTGACATGAGTATCGAGATATGACTCAGAAAAACTTGCTCTACTTTGTTAGACATGTATTTCTAGATAGTAGAATTATATGTTAAGGCCAATTAGAACAAACTAAATGTGCCATTTTATCAAAAACTTATGTGAACTACGCAGATTTCTGGATTTTTTTAGGATAACCAAAAGATCATAGTATAGTTTGATCATTTTCCTCGAAATACTCGTGTTCGATATGTTATAAGTTTATATTCATAGTGTGATGAAACTCACCCTTTTCTGTAAGATATCATGCTGGAGCTTCTATCAAATCACATTCTAAGCTTAAATGTTCAAGTTATTAACGGTTTGTAAATGTAGGCATTGTATGAAGCAGCAATGCCAGCTTTCGATATCTTGGGGAAGAAGTCTTTCTTCTTGGGACAAGTCGGAAATGGAGCTAAAATGAAACTTGTTGTCAACATGATCATGGGCAGGTAATGGTGGCTCATTTCGCTTTTTCTTTTCCTTTTTACTTTGCGGAACACGAGTATGAGGATATGACCTTTCAAAGACTCTAAGTGCATGAAAAAACTTACACCTGAATCAAATAACATAGTTTCGGTTCAATGAATAAGTTGGAATAATCAGTTTTCAATATTCTTACTATGAATTAAGAACTACATGAACTCAAAATCAAGGATCATAGTTCATTTTCCCTTTGTAGTATGATGAATGCATTTTCGGAGGGACTCACACTAGCTGATCGAAGCGGACTGAACCCACGTGACCTTCTTGATGTGCTGGTAAGATCACAACCGATCAAATATTCTGTCAAGTTGTGGCAAATCGGTATGACCGGCCTACTTTGTCACAGGACTTGGGTGCCATTGCTAATCCGATGTTCAAAGGGAAAGGACCAGCAATGCTCCAAAACAACTATTCCCCTGCATTTCCTTTAAAACATCAACAGAAAGACATGAGGTTGGCTCTTGCCCTGGGGGATGAAAATTCGGTACCGATGCCAGTAGCTGCTGCTTCCAATGAGGTTTTTCTGTTCTTTCAATCTTTGCTTGCTGTTTTGCTTGAACTCTATTGGATACGGATACCTGTCCACAACTGGAATGTTTAATTTTGTCTCTTTGAAGGGTTATGAAGAATCATATCTCCATACCCCATACTTGAAATATGCCTCAACTAGGTAAAAGTATTATGGAAGCCCCTATACTAGAAGTCACATTGCATTTTGGCCCATCTACTAAAAAATGGGCAAATTAGTTCTTGTATGTTAGATCAAAGAGTAAATTGATCATTTATTTTAAAATTTTCATCCCTTTGTACTGATAAAAGCTGACGAGACTGACAAAATAACCAAACAATGACATATGACATGTCACATGTATCTCATTCTGAATACAACAACCAGTTTTTAATAGTAAAAATGAGTGAATTTTTTAATAGAAGATCGGTTTCCTTTTATATTTAACGTACATGGACTAATTTATCTATTTTTTTAGTATAGGAGCCAAAATGCAGTCCAACTTCTCGTATAGGGGTCTCTATGATACTTTTACTGCTCAAACACAGAGTATCAGAAATAAAAAAACTTGATTTGTTATTACTTTTTTTTTGGGGGGTTTGCAGGCTTTTAAGAAGGCTAGAAGCATGGGACTGGGAGACATGGATTTTTCAGCTGTGTTTGAGACCTTGAAGGTTCTTAAACATTCATCTTAATATATCATATGGATTTATAAATGTCATGAAAACACGAACAATGTAGGGGACTATATACTTATTTAGGGTTTTGATTCTTACTTTTGAACAACCATTCAGTACGAAACTGGAATTTTTAGTGCTACAATAAATAAATTCAATTATGTGAAATTAATGTGGTATGATAAGTTATTTAGATGCATAACTAATCAATCATTGAAGTTTTGGAAGTCTTGAGATTTTTTTTCATGACAGAGTGTTTTGAGTTTTATCATTTATACCTTCTTTGTCACGTATTATATACGTTAATTTAAAGCTTTTATTTTGTAATTCGTTTCAAAAGACTTCAACTGGTACATGCAAAAAATTAGGCCAATTCAATAGTTTTTTGTTCAATTTTGCACGGAGTCAAATTCTCATTGGTACGAGTAAAGGGAATAGCCCCTTGGCCTCTGATTTTCATATAAAAGACACAACGATTATAAATACCCTCTATTAATTTCTATTATGATGGATTGAATGTATTTCATAAGGAATCATAGAAAGATGCAACGACTTTTTTTAGGAAAATCCGAACGAAAAATATATACTATTCTCTCATTTTTATCGAATCGATCATAATTTCTATTTACATTCCAAAAAAATCATGCACTGCAAATAGGAACCAATAAAGAGGCCTGCGATCCCATAGAATTAATAAAATGGCCTGAGATCCCTTAGAACTAATAAAAACCCTAATAAACCAAAGAAAAGAAGAAGATAAGGATGCAACAGAAATTGCTTGTTTTTCGAAATTCCACTGTAAAATCTATCTATATAGATTTTAATCGCCAACTCATATGTTCTAGATCTAGTTGTATTTTATTTGAATTGAGAAAATAACAAAAAAAAAAAGACTTTACTTTTTTTGTTTTTCGAAGTAACTCTCATCAACTAGTACTATTTTGATATGAACTTTTATAAGGAATTCATCTAATTGCTTCGATCTAAAATCATCCCTTTTATACGATCGCCTTCAGATCTACTAGATATGTAGACTTTAATTTCATACATCTGTTCGGTACCGATCCACTTGCTATAATCCATTTAACACTATACTATGTTTACGTATACATAAGAAGGACTTTTTCATTTATGTTCGGTTCAGGGAAGCCGGATGTTATACAATATTTTACTAAATAGGTATCTATGACATCTAAGTCTTGAAAAAAAATAGATAAGATTTGGTCCAGGCTCCATCAAATCTAAAAATCTTAGTTTTTAGAACATACAAAGATATAGAAGCCATTGCAATTGTCAAAAATACTAAGCCTACAAAAGTCTTCAAATGCGAATCTTATAAAATTAGTGAATAACGAATCAGCCAATATTAAGTTATAAAGACATCAGAAACTCTAAAATAATCGTATTTGAGTTAAATGTTAAAAAATAGAAAGATAAAAGCTTTAGAGGAAATACCATATTGAGATAAAAAGCAAAACATTAAAAAGTGAAACAAAATTCAAGAGGAAGGAAAGCTCATACAGGTTCCTCTTTTCACAAATAGAGAAGGCAAGAGAGCAGCGACGAAGCCGGACAGGTTGAATTTGGAAGTGCCTTAACTTTTCAAAGTGGTAGAATTGTTTTAAAGTCCCTTTAGAAATTATAAAAATATAAATCAATAATGGTAAATTTTATTTATCCCCAAACATTTATAATTTATATCGTACCCATTCAAGAAAAATTTTCGACTTCAACCCTGTAAAATAGCTTAAAGAAAATGCTCATTGAACTTACCTAAAAAATAATATAAATACAATATAAAAATATAACTATTCAAAATTCTATAAAAATAAAAATTTATTAATTTATGTAAAAATAAAATATAAGAACATAACTAGCAAAAGAAAATCAAAATTAGTTCAATAGGCCATTGTTTAATACGAAAACCAAGACCAAATAGAGTCTTTTTCTCCTACCTTCTACACTCTGTCTCTTTCTCTTGGTGCGGTGTTTCCATATTTTTACGACTACTACCAACCCTATTTTTTTGTTTGTCTTTATTTTACCAAATTTCCAACCTTATATATTAAAGAATTAATACATTAGTTGAAGATGTTTTTGTTAGGACCGGTTTTAAATTAAATAAACATAAAAATATATATTTTTATAAAAATAATTAATTAGTTCATATATGCTCTTTTTAAGATAAAGCCTAGAATTAGTGAATTAGTTATTAAGCATTAAAATAGTTTGACTCAATACAATGTTAATTCACTTTACAAACCAACAATGGAGGAGGGAGAGGCGAAGTCAGGAGTTCAATACTGAGGATCAAAATAAAATTTTAAAAATTTGGGATCAAAGGTAAATATTTATTTTAAAAAAGTTTAAATTGAATACTTTATAATTGAAATGGATTAAAGTTAATATTATACCACTTACGTAAGGGATTAATATTATAACACTTGCGTAAGGGAGGTCAAAGTCACTGCTTACTCCTTCTTGCCCCTGGTTACAGCCACAAGTATTATCATTTGCAGGAGACCTCGTTCCCTGTATAAGGGCGAATTTGAGGGGCAGATAGGGCCTTAGCCACCACCAAATGAAAATATTTCCATATAAGTCCCTATTAAATGATTAGATTACAATTTAATTTATGGCAAAATTGCATTTTGATCCTCAAAATGAAGAAAATATGTTTAATCCCTTTAAATATGATGAAATCATAGATTAATACATTATAAAATCATGTTTTATTATTCAATCCCAACCTTTAAAATTTTTTTGGATTCGTCCTTGTCTTGGTATCTCTTTTTCATTTTATGCAATCTTACTTTTCTTGCTTTTCTCTGTTACAAAATTTTTATAGAACTATAAATTCCGATACCCTTCATGTCTTACCTTTATCTTGCAATTTACCTAAAATCATTCAAACTCTCTCCTTTCATATTCCTACGAAATCCATCTACAAATCTGACCCATCATCAAAAACATATATATTTTAATCCTTCACATGTTGAAATTTGATATTTGCGTCCCTAGATTTTAATAAGGGTAAATTACACCATTTAGTTACTAAATTATGGGTAAATTTTCATTATGGTCACTTAACTAAAAAAATTACAATTTGATCACTGAACTATTCAAAAGTTTTCATTTAAGTCATTGGACAATTAAAATTGACTCTATATGACTCTTAGTTCGCATTGTCTGCACCAATCAAAAGCTTTCTTTCCCTTTCTCTTTTACAATTTAGTTTCTTTCATGAAACAACTTTTAATGTTACAAATCTAAAAACCAAAATTCAAACAAAATTTTTCTCTGATCTTCGACACTGACCATTAGATTGACTTGGATCTAAGACATATTCTTCTACTCGTCGTTGGATATTGATCTACCATATCGATTGTTGAATTGTTGTTTGGAGCTCATTGGTGGAACTTATAAAAAAAAATAGCCTAGTGACTTGAATAAAAACTTTTAAATAGTTTAATGACTTAAATGAAACCTTTCAAATAATTTAATGGTCAAATAATTTTTTAAAATTAAGTAATCAAAATATAAATTTACCCATAAATTTAATGACTAATGATGTAGTTTACCCTATTAATAATCAACTATCAAATAACCTGGTAGATCAAAGGAAAAGAAGGGTTTGAGTTGCTTGACTATTAATCAAACACTTTATCGGTAACTGAAATTAAATTATTTTAGAAATACTTAATATTCTAATATCATTTTCACTATGATGTAAGCAATTGGCACCCCTTTTCCTTCAACTCCAAAAAGATTCTTTCTTCCTTCCAAATTCATTAATCAAATTATTATTTTTTTATGGCTTCACTCCCCAGTTTTTAAATTTTGACTCAAACTTTTAAAACATTGGTAGAATATTAATATTATAATTATTAAAATTTTAATTCATATTTATTACATGAATAATTTAAATCTAATTTGTAAAAGAAATAAAAAATCTCATAAAAATTTAATAACATTAATTTGATAAATTAAAATTTATTAATATTTTTAAAATTATTTTGAATGAAGAAATTAATTGAACTATTAAAGTTTTACATGCATTGACATGCTACCTTATGCAACAGTTCACTTATATTTTATAAAAATTTAAAATATGACATATTGTATTAATGCTATTAAAATTTTAGCAGTTCAATTAATTTTTCTTTTAAGAACAATTTAATTAAAATTTAAAAATTGATAATGAAAGTGACAAAAGAATATTCGTTAAAAGTTAAATTATACCTATTTTATTACACATTAAGTTTAAGCTATACATAACGCGATTAATCGTTAGATTATTTCAACATATAAGGACATAGGATACTTCAATTATTTTTGAAATCTCAAAATATTGAAAATAGGTCAATATTAATACGTCTCTCAACCACCGAAATTATAAACAAATCTCAATCAGTCCTTTTAATACAAACAATTATAATAAAAAAAAAAAATATCTTTTTAGAGGGTTCTTTTGCAGGAATAATCCAACTAACATGTCCATGGCTGGCGGGTTAAGTCCCTTTATAAAAACAAAAACCATCCACTGCCTTAATCTGCTATGAAATAGACTCTTCTTTTTCCTTCTTCTTGTCTCTGATAATTACTTATGTCAAGTCAATATCCCGACAACGGCTACCCGAACGGGTGGTCCACTCATAACAGCGACTATGGTGGCGGCAGCTCTTCGACGACCGGTGTTTGGATTGCAGCCGGAGTATTAATAGCTATTTTGGTGCTGCTAGTGATTTATTATTTCGCAAGGAAAGGCAAACTTTGGTGTTTCTCTTGCAAGATTGAATTTGGTTCTGGTCACACTCACCATGGTTCCTCCAAGTGTTGATATTTAAAATTCATACCAGATTCAGAGTTCCATTTCTGTGTGTAATCCGTTTCGGTAATGTAATCTGTAAGGGAAAATTATACTTTCGAGCTTTTCTTTTGGGGGTTCAAAATTTGTTAGGAAAAAAATAATGATGTATTAGTGTTTAATTGATGTTTCTTATACTGTTATATTTATATATCACTTCTCGTTATGTTATGTTTTTTTTTTTTTTGGTAAAACCCTAACCATAACTCAACCTACACCACATATGGGACAATGAACACCCTAACCATAGATTAACAAATGGGTTCATTTTTTTTTTTTAGAAAGAATACATTGTTTTGTTAAAATAATAAGGGTTAATTTTACTAGACATCTTAAATTATGATTTTGATTCTAAATTAGTCCTTAAATGTTCTGATTGTGTTTTTGAATTATTAATATTATATAGAAATATTCAAGGTCTGAATTCTTACCCAAACTCAAAGGTTAGTTAGAAATTTGAAGGGTTTAAATCAAAATATTAAGCTCGAAGAATGAGCTTGAGTAAAAAGAAATAAGTCCATTTTAATATATAGGCAAGTTTGAACAAAATTTTATATCCATATTTTAGACTTTGTCAATTTGAACAAGTACAAGATGTGTTAATACCTCTAATATCATATTTAATTGGTCCTTTCATCATCTTAACATTAATTTGAGAATTAAAGGCCAACTTAAATATGACATGGAACATCCATAAAATATATTTATCAAATTTTAAATACGTTTGCACCTATTATATTTTAAATTGATAAAAAATTGGAATTTTTTAACAATCCTATATAATATTTTAGGCTCATAGTGGTAAGTTGTCACCAAATTTCTTAAGTTCTTAGAAATTTCTTTCATTAAAGAAACATGATGAGAGAGTTTATAGTCAAAATTTATAATCGGAAGTTGGATCCTACTCATAAAAATGAATCACGTTCGTGTCGAATCATATTTAAACCTCCACGCTTATCTCTTGAAAATTATCGTATTTAAATCTTTACTCCAAGTCCAAAAAGTTTACGGTAACCTTAACACGTACTACGAGTATCGAAATCTAAATTAAAGACATATATTTTGAAAAATCCGAACACTGCGGGGAAATAAGAAAAATACAACATTATAATAAAAGAGCCCACATAATGAGGGTTATTTTTTGGGGTAAATGGGAATTTAGGCCCAAGTTACCAAAGGATTTTGGGCTAAAATCGAGCCTAAAATTAGTTTCAGAAAACAAAACCTTCATCTTCTTCGTCTCGATTTCACGATTCTGTCTTTTTGGGTAAAAGGGAAAAAAAAAAAAAAAAGAGAAGGAAAAATGATGCGAAGTCGGTTGCTATGGTTCAGCTTAGGGTTTTCGGTGACAGCGGCTTCAATCTCTCAATTCATATATAGAGACCTTTGGACTGATCGTTACGCCCTTAAATCTGATGTACTAACATCTGTTGTGTTTTGGTTTCTGGAATTTGGAGAGGTTTTTGGTAATTGTATTGGTACAATTTGATTATAATTTATTTGTTTCTTTGAATATTTTTGCAGATGAAGGAGAAATTCGATGCTTTAGAAGCTAGGGTTTCGAATCTAGAATCCCTCCCTACGGAGAATCCAAATCCAGCTCAGGTACTTATATTTTTCTTTTTAATTAAGAACTTTTAGTTCTGTTTTATAATTGGTTAACTAGTTAAATTTGATGTTCAGCTTAACAATCCAGCTCATGTTTATTTGCAAAAATAAGTTTTTAAATGTTGTGGAATGAATTTGAAATATAAACAAGAGAAAATTTGGCATAATTGCTGTAGAATTTCATCTTTTTATTTATTTGGATTTGAAATACTAATGACTTGTATAATTAACAGTGTTAATACTTTTTTTTTGGTCTTTGGGTATTATATACACAATGTACTTCCATTTCCTTTGGTCTTTGAAGTATCATCATGTTGATGCTTCAAATTTTTTATGATATATGGTGATTATATGCTTAATTTACTTCCTCATGTTGTATTGAACTCTATCATTTCAAAATTTTTATGGTATATGGCAATTATATAAATAATATACTTCCGTGTGTAGCTCAGTGTTGTTAAGGGCACAAGGGGCACTCTAGGTACTAGAACCCTTATAATGCCTCAGGCACAAAAAAAGTGCTAGCCTGAGTGATGTAAAGCGCAATATATTTATGTGCGAGTATTTGTAAGGCTGTTTGTATATATGTTTGTATGTGTGTATATCTACATATATATACATATAAAGCTTAAGATATATAACAAACTCTAAAGTATGGTCCAGTTTATCTACAAAACATGCATTTTTTTATTGGTCAATATGCATAATTTCCTTATAGTCAATGTTGGTTGTCGAATGCTCAAAAATGCCTCACTTGAAAGGGTTTGAGGCATTTTTGTTTTATAACACTAAGGTGCAGGTGTGCACCTTGACAACACCGGAGTAGCTCAAAATTCAATGAGCTTCCTTATATACTAAAAAACGAAAAGGCTTTCATGGATTTTCCGAATTGGTAGCAGTAGTATTTTTGCTGTATCTACTCTTTTAGTTGAAATTTTTCATGATTTAGCATCACTGACATGGCAAGGATTTATCTTGCATTTTGCTCTAAGATGGGAATTTGAAGGCTTGAGAGTCTCATCAGTGTTTACATTTGAGATGCATGTTCACTCGACCTTTTTTCTTTTCTCTGGTCTCTTTTGTTCTTCTGTTATTTCTGGTCTTCTCGCTGGGCACGAAACAAGTTTTTAGCCATGAAAGGCTTTTAGAAATTAGGGTTGCCTGCAGCCAATAGGCATATTCTGGGAAAGAACTTTTTCTTTATGAATCGGGAAAGAATTTATATCTAAGCCATGAAAAGTTGCAAACAACTGCAAGGAAATGGAATTTGAGTTGGCTATGTGGGATGAGTACACTCCGATACACCTTCATACATTGCTTCTTTCAATAAGAAACTACCTGTTTCTCAATTTAATTTACATCATTTCACTAGTTCGGCATGAGCTTTCTTGGTTCATTTGGGAATTTTTTCCCCTTGAATTCACTTTTTGGTTCATTGATGTCTCTAAGCTACTTAATCTCATCCTGCATTCTTCTTTCTGGCAGGTTGATGGCTAGATGTTTATTTGGGGTTCACATAACTTTTGTGCTTTGAATATATTTGAATTTTTTTTGTTTCCTTTTTATTATATATTTGAGGTTATTGAAACTAAGAGTTCAAAGCTCTATCAACAGACGGGATCACCCGGTTGTTGGCGAATGTATTTGATTTCGAAACAAAAAGGTAAAAAGAAGATTTAAGTTACTTTTATTATGACATTTTGAAGAATGTTGTTGTAGAATGATCGTTGCCTTTTTGGAATAATGTGATTTAGTATCTCCAAACCATCAAATTTTCTTAATAGAATACAACCTACTGTTATTTTCAGGGTATTAATCATTTTTGGTTTTTCATTTTTAAAGCTTGAGTTTTATGCGGATTAACAATCTAATTGCTTGATCTTGTTCGATTATGCTTGTGTACAGAGTAAAAATATATTTGATTAAGTTCCTTCTGTGTTTGAGACTCGTATTTCAACAGAATAACAAAAAAAGCTAAAAAAGAGTCTGGGTAATTAAATATATTCTCAAGGCTACACATCTAGGGTAAAATTGCAAGTAGAAACACAATATATTCATATTAGAAGGCAAACCCCAACAAGCATGTTGAGAAAAATGGAAAGCATTGTGTACTTTGTCTTCCAATCAAAGTCTGCGTTGCAAACTCAATCTGATCCAATTTCCTAACTTGTTCACCAATTGAAAATATCCATGTCTCAAAGACCTGTTAATCAGTAACGAAACAAAAGCTCCCCAAAATCCAACAAAGAATCCAGTGGCCATCCTAGTAAAAAACCACAAAGGCTCAAACAATCCTTCGTCACTTCCGCTCCTATTTTCAACATTGCTATTTTTAGGCGACTTTGGTAGCTCATCTCTAGGACATTTCTTCAACGAGGTTTCGCATAGTCTTGGATTTCCTGAATATGAAGTAGCATCGAAACTCTACAGTTGAGTGCTTAAGGGAATTCTTCCAAACAAATTGTTATTTGACAAGTCCAAAACACTGAGAAAGGACAAATCGGACAAGCTCTTCTAGATTTCGCCAGACAAGTTGTTTGTTGACAAATAGTGACTCCATTGCCTTCAATTGGCCAATCTCCCTAATTATGCATCCACTCAATGTGTTTCTTGATAGATTCAGAGTAATCAACCCTTGCAGACTTGCTATTTCTTGAGGGATTTCTCCACTTAATTTGTTGGATGACAAGTCAATGCTTTTAAGTAATCCAAGGGTTCTTTGATATTCTTGTTCCACACCTTTCCATATAACTAACAGATGATCATCGAAAAAGCCACCATGTTTCACAATATTGGAATTAATATCATAAATATTAGGATAGACATACCCCAACACGATCGTTGCTATCAAGCTCCCAAGGTTAGCTATTGTGGTCAAATTGTTGAGGCATGATGGAATGCTTCTTGATATATTGTTGAGAGAAAGATCCAATACTTGAAGAAATTGTAGATGACATAAAGTTGAAGGTATGCCACCATGAAACTTATTTGATTGTAGATGAAGAACAATCAGACTCTCTAGTCTTTTCCCTATCACGATGGAATGGTTCTAGTTAATTTGTTTTCCCCCAAATCCAAGAGTTTTAATTGGGTACAATATTCTAGGGATTGAGGTATTTCACCATATAAACTAGTGTTCCTTAGATGCAATGATCCCAACTGGTTAATTGATCCCAATGAATTAGGGATTACCCCTGACAAATTATTGTTCTCCAAATTGATAATAATAACGGCTGGTATGTAGTCCAACAATTTGGAATCTAACCCGATAACAAATTGTTAGAGAGATTAAGATAAGACAAATAATTATCCTTCTCTATGCATAAGAAAGACAATGATCCATTGAACATGTTGTTGGATAGATCCAACATCGATAAATTAGACAAAAATTGAGGCATGTGACCATAAAAAAGATTAGAACTCAAATCCATTAAAGGGAAACTATCAAATTTTAGTGGCAGATTTGGAACTCTCCCACTAATTTGGTTGAAGCAAAGGTTCAAAAACAAGTCTTGAAGGCAAATTCTAGAATTAATCGGGAATGACATCTGAAATGTTGGAGTTGGAGATATCTAGATGCAAGAAATTAACTTGCTTCTTAAGCTAACTGGGAAATTGGGGGCCAAGCTCGCAGGAAGTCAATCCAATAAAATAAAGTTGAAACGGAGGGTTCCAATCAGAGCTGGGATGGAATGACAAAGCATTAAAAGATATGGACAAAAATTGCAATTTGGTAAGATTTGAAAGATGAGCTTCAGAAATGACACCATGCAAAGAGTTGTTGGAGACATCCAAGAGCTCAAGTTTAGACATTTTCCCGATGCTCAAGTGAAGAGGCCCTTCGAATCGTTTTCCTCTAAGAGATAATTCTCTCAAAGATGATAATCTTGAAAGATCAGGCAATGGCCTAGTGAATCTATTTTCATTTAAGGCTCCGTTTGTTTGCAAGGGTTTGGTTTTCGGGAAAACATTTTCCTACTTTTACGGTGTTTGGTTGCAACAAAACATTTTACACTTGGAAAATGTTTTTCAAGATACGGGTAAAATCTCATTCGTTTTAGGGAAAATATCTTATGGACTTTTTTTTTTGTAAGACATTTTCCATCTCATTCTTCATCCAGGTAAAATTGCTAATCCTTCTTCCATTCTTCATCTTCTTATTATTTCTTCTCTTTTTCCTTTTTCCGTCCCATATTACAGACGTTATATTCGAGGTAAACCTTCGATTTCACTGTAAATTTTCTTCTTTTTTTTTTCTTAAAAAAATTGAATCCATGGGTTTTCTGGTAGAAATCAAAATGGTGTAGAGCTTTTGCCGTTACTGAGATAATTAGTGGGAAAAAGATCAGATATTTCCCATTTTTTCTGTCTAATATTTTTCTTAAATAATAACAAATCATTTTTCTTGGTTTTCTCTTCGTATAAAGATGGAATTACTAATTGAACAAAACTGTGAACTTCTAGTTTAATTCATTATTGGAATTTGAAAATTATCCAGGATTATGTATATAAAGCTTTTAAATTTTATTAATTGTTTTTCATTTCAAATTAGCTGGATTTGAATTCATAATTTACAAAAATATCTTTTTTTGTGCCGGTATTAGTCACTCTTAGCTTGGTTTCATTATCTTCATTGTTGCGTACATAGTCTCTATTAGCTTTTGTATTTAATTTGTTTGTCTACTTCCCACTAAAACCCAAGCTTTTTCTGGCGTCTATTGCGTTGGTTTGGGTTTTATGCCTTTCTTTGTTTCTTTATTTTTAATTTTTTTCTGAGTTTGGGATTAAAATATGAAAATGATAATCTAAATGATGAAAATGATAATCTAAATGATGAAAATGATAATTATTTTTAACTCAAGATAAGGGTAAAGTTAGATACATGAAGAGGCAAATCATTGCAAAATGATGCATTATTTGGAAGTGGAAAGGGATATGCTTAAAAATGATACTTAGAGCATAAATTTCTCACCATAGGTTGATTTAACAATGCCCAATTTGCACCACATATAACAACATTTATTTTTGTTTTCTGCTAATCTGTAGTCCAACTTTGTTTTAGAAGCATTTGGTAATGCTAAGACTGTTAGGAACAATAACTCAAGGTGAGTGTATTTTGTTTTAACAAATTTTACACCCTGCATGTAGTAGATTCTATGTTATAATCGTTTTTTTTTTCACCTTTACATGCATGTTTTGAATGATGTAACCGTTTTGGTAAGTTTGTGGAGATTCAATTTGACCGGAGGGGAAGGATTTCAAGAGCTGCCATCATGACTTATTTATTAGAAAGATCACGTGTTTGTCAAGTGTTTAATCCTGAGAGAAATTATCACTGTTTATACATGCTTTGTGCAACACCACCAGAAGTAAGTAGTTTTTGATTGCTTTAATCAAGTTGCTTATAAATTACTTGATACAATGTGTTCTTATATAGTCTTTCCCCCATTAAGCATTTTTCATGTTTACTTTTAATGATTTCTAGATTATCTTAGTACCAAAATGTTCTGTCTAGAAAAGGATTTGGGTTGGGAAGTTCTATTGTGAGAATGATCTTTCCCATATTTTTAGCTTATGATTTGAATATATCTGGATATGCTTAATGTTTGAAGGTTGTAATTTGGGTTGAACTATGATAATTTTAATTATCTCTTATTCTTATCTATCCCCATTTTCTATTTGATTCCCCATCTCCCTCTTATCTTTGATTTATTTATTAGTGTCATTCTCTTGGCCAACAGAAGAACAACTTACAAGTTAAAAGAGTTTCACTTTAACATTCTCTTTGCCAAATTTATTATTGTTGAACTGGGGTCTTTTAGGATGTACATTGGAGGCCCTGAGATAAGATTATTATGTGATTGTGTGATGGCTTCCATGTGATGTGATTATAGACATGAGTCATTTATCCTCCAAGCTTAGTGTCTAGTGATTTTGTATCAGATGTCCTAGCATGCCAGTGGTCCTAACAGACATTCACAGCTTGTAATAGTTGTAGTATAGAACATCAAATATGAGGCAGTTTCTAGTTTCTAGGAAACCAGTTTTTAGCCTTTTGTTTAACTTAGATGTCATATTACTGTCTTGATCTGAATAAGAAAGGCCTTCAGTTTTCTAAATCTTTCCACTTCCAATTTTATTAATCTTCTGTTTCATGCTTTGATTTTAATTTCTGTCTACCTTTATTCAATGTAATATTAGCTTATTGGAGATGAAGAATCAACCAAAATAAGTTAGGTCAGCTTCCACAACTAAGCATTTCACAAGTATGAAAACTTGAAGGTGGTCTGTCAATGGGTTAGGCCTCTACACAAATATGAAAACTGGAGAGCAGACATTCTATGTAAGTTTTAGTTTAGCAATATTTCAATTTCTGCTAATTTATAACTACTTACCTCGCTATAATTTTACAATTTTCACTTTGGATTAAGATCAAATACAATACAATCAGGTCGGACATCAACTGTAAGCTCTTCAGTGAAGTTGAAATCACAAAATAAGAAACGCCAAACTGGTAGAGATCCTATAATCACACAAGAATCAGTTGCAAATTAGAAGCAAGCGAAGAGCTTTGGTATATTGTTAGTTTGATATTGAATATTGGATTTGGTTGGTATTAGTACAGAGTTTGTGCTGCTATATCCACTGTTTTGTTTTTGGTAAATGCAATATTTTGGTGTTGGTTGATATTGCTATAGGCACTTTGTTATTGTTGGGTTCTTTTTGCTTGTGCAAATGCTGGATGGGTTGATAAAGGCCTACAATATTTCCACTCAATAAAGGACATACAAGGATTAATCTATACTGCTGATCATTGTGCTTGTATAATTGACTTATTAACTTGATGTGGAAATATATGAATTAACCTATAATACTGATCATTACTATTGTATAATTGACATATTAGCTCGATTTTATTACTTTGGTTGTTTCCAATTTATGAAAGTTAATATTTTAGCTTAATAATTGAGTATTATTATTTATTTAAGTTGATTTATTTATTTATAAATAAATCATAGTAATGTATGTAAAAAAATTAAAATATAAATTTATTAATATATATAATAAACTCAATTAAACAACGAAAATATAATAAATTCTTAAATATATATTTTTAATTTAAAAGCAGTTTTTTCGAAAAATATTTTCAGGAAATCTGCCAAACAACAGAAAATATTTTACACAGGTTCATTCAGAAAATTATTTTTCAGAAATCATTTTCCGAAAAATATTTTACTGACAAACAAACGGAGCCTAAATTCAAAACACTGAGCTTTGAAAAGTCTCTAAAGTTGTTTTTGAAATGGCCGCTCAATTGGTTATATCCAACATCTAATTCTCTCAAAGATGAAAATGGTACGAAACTGGGCAAGGATCCATTGAAATGGTTAAAACCCAACTTCAAAACCTCCAGAGAATCCTTGGCACATCCACTCAAGTTCTTCACAACAACGGTGAGAGGTCTGTTGAGATTGTTTTCCTGTAAGTTTAATTCTTTTAAAGTGTAGAGATTGCCCAAAGTTTGTGGTATTCCACCTTCGAGATTAATTCCCTCTGTTAGAAAGTGGCCTTGCATGCAGCACATGCACCAGCAAGCAAACAAAGAAGACCAGGCCAAGAACAGAAGCTACCGAGCCAAATGCTGCTGCTATTCATTTTGTTTCATTTTGTTCCTTTGGTTAATGTAATGCATTCTAGTTCATTTGGAACTATATTTGTTTGATGATTGATGTAATTAGGTAGTGATTGAGCTGAAAATCAGCTTTGTTTTGTTGTACAAGTTAATTTACCAAGTTTCAATGTATCTTAGTGGAGTTCGGTAATTGTTTAGGTGAATTTGGCTTGTAATGACCAGCTTATGTCTGGTATATGTAATGGCTTCTATGCCAAAGTTCTTTTTAATGAAAAATCATTGAATTTCATTCATTTTTTTATGCTCCATTTTCTTTGCTTTCAATTCGGTTCTTGTTCTCATAGCAATTTTTTGCTTTTGTTTCTTCACCAAGTCACGAGGCTTGCTGCACAAGCTTTTGGCTCTGTTTGCTTAGCTTTGTTTCAAACACCAACAATTGGTATCTAGAGCTTTCATCTTAGAGGACCTGTTGTAGTTGAACCTTAAAACTAAATGGCTTCATCAGGCTTTTCTCCTACAGCACCACCAGTCTTCAATGGTGAAGGGTTTCACATCTGGCTTGTCAAGATGAGGACTTACCTGCAGGCCTTTGATCTTTGGGAAGTTGTCAACACTGATGCTAAGCCAGCTCCACTCAGAGCCAACCCCACAGTGGCTCAAATTAGACAACATGCAGATGAGATGACCAAAAGGCATAAGGCTATGTCTTGTATTCAGAACTGTGTGTCTGATGTAATTTTTACCAGAATCATGGCTTGTGAAACTCCAAAATAGGCCTGAGACAAGCTTAAGGAGGAGTTTGAAGGCACAGAAAGGGCAAGGCAGCAGCAGTTGTTGAATTTGAGGAGAGATTTTGAAAATTTGAAGATGAAGGAGGAAGAGACAGTGAAGCAGTACTCAGATAGAATCATAGTTGTTATGAACAACATAAGGTTGCTAGGAGAACAGTTCAGTGAGGCAAGGATTATGGAGAAGGTGCTCTCAACATTGCCTAAAAGATATGAGGCAAAAATCTCATCCCTAGAGGATTCGAGAGATCTTGCAAGCATCTCTCTAACTGAGCTTATTAATTCCCTCTATGCTTAGGAACAAAGGAGAGCCAGCAGGATGGAAGAGCACCAGGTGGGTGCTTTCCAAGCCAAGGCCAAAGCAGCCTCGAGCACCTCAGCCTATAAAGGTAAGAAGAACTGGAGAAGCAGGCCCAAGCCTAATGCTGCAAGAAGGGGAAACCAACTCTTCAGATTTTGTAAAAGGCCTGGTCATCCAGAGGCCAAATATTGGTTTAGACCAGATGCCTTGTGTCAACATTGCAAGAAGAAGGGCCATGTTGAAAGGGTCTACAAAGAAAAAGGCAGACCTGGACAAAAACAGGCACAACACAAGGATATTGAAGCTCGAGTAGCTGAAGACAACAGCGACCATGATGAGCAGGTCTTTGCTGTGCCATGCTTGCCTGGTCAGAACAAGGGCCAAAAAGGTTGGTTGTTAGATAGTGGTTGTACTAACCACATGTCACCAGATGCATCCATTTTCAAAACCTTGGATAGAAGCTGCAAGACCAAGGTGAAAATAGGCAATGGACAGTTCATTAAGGCTGAAGGAAAGGGAGATGTGCTAATGTGCACTTCTGCAGGAGAAAAGATCATCGCAAATGTACTGTTGGTGCCTGAAATTGACAGGAACCTTCTCAGCATTGCTCAGCTACCTACTCAGTTGTGTTCAAGGGCCAGGAGTGCCAAACCACTGATCCAAGTGGATCAAGCCTCATGACAGTCATTATGACTGATAAGTGTTTTGAAGTCAACTGGCCAAGTGACTCATACTCAGCAGGTGTTGCCTCAACAGAAGAAACCAAGCTGTGGCATCAAAGGCTTGGCCATGCCAACTTCAGGGCAATGGCTCAAATGGTTAATGAAGAATTGGTTGAAAACTTCACCAACTCGGTTGAACATAATGAGGTTTGTGATGTTTGTCAACTTGGAAAACAGGCTAGACTTAGCTTAGAGAGCCACAAAGAGACTGCAGTTGGTACACTCAGATGTATGTGGCTCTATAAAGTCTGAATCACTCAATGGCAATAGATACTTCATTCTTTTCATTGATGATAGTACCAGATATTGTTGGATTTTCTTTTTGAAGTATAAATCAGAGGTAGCTCAAGTATTCTTGAAGTTTAAAGTTGCAGCTGAAATAAAAACAGGCTGTAAATTGAAGACCATCAGGTCAGATAATGGTTGCTGAGTATACCTCAGCTCAGTTCCAAGCTCTATGCAATGATGCTGGTGTCAAATATCATCTCACTAATATTTATACACCTCAACAGAATGGGGTCAGTGAAAGGAAAACCAGAAGTTTAATGGATATGGCTAGGTGCCTCCTATTTCAGAAGAATATGCCTAAAACCATATGGGCTGAAGCAGTTAACACCGCTGTTTACATTCAAAATAGGCTTCCAACAAAAGCACTAGCTCACAAAACACCATTCGTGGCTTAGTTTGGATTCAAACCTTCTTTGGCCCATTTAAAAGTCTTTAGCTGTCTGTGTTATGCTCATATACCATCTGTGAAGAGGGACAAGTTGTCAAAAAGGGCCAAACTTGGAATTCTGGTAGGCTACAGCTTAGTCAAAAAGGGTTATAGGATCTTGGATCCCTCAACAAATAAGGTCCAAGTGAGCAGAGATGTGGTGTTTGATGAGAAAACATACTGGAATTGGGAAAGAAATGAACCTGAGGCAATTTCTGAAGAGCTCATAACAGATCAGCTTGAATCTGATCAAAATGGTCCTGATTTGGACATTGATGATGAACCTGTCAGGGGTATAAGGACTCTGGCTGAGATTTATGATAGGGCTCATGTTGCACATGTAACACCCCTTACCCGTATTCATCACCGGAATAGGGTAGGAGGCATTACCGGAGTTTACCAAATTAATTTTCCGTTAATACGAGTTAAATACTATTTATTTACTAAAACATGTCATGGTGTCCTTTAGATGGACCTCCAAAGCCCAAAACATACTTCGAGACCAAACTAGAATTAAATCGAAACCATAGGGAATTTTTCGCAAAATCCCAAAGTTTTTTTTTTTTTGCTCAATATAAACCCTTTATAAATATCTAACCTTCCCTGCAATTTTTAAAACCGAGACCAATCCAACCAACCAATTCATTTCAATCAATTTAATACAAAATTATACTTCTATTATAATTATACTATTTAACATACTCATCATTCTTTACTTTAATGTATATTCATTAAACAAGTCTTAATATTTATATAATCACCAAGCCTTATACATGCCATATAAATCAAAAAGGAAATTTCCAAAACTACCGGAGATAATTTGGATAGTGTGATCCTCTGTGTTGATCCGATCCTCCGTATACTTCCACGTCAATCTACAAGAGACATTGAATACACTCAAATAAGCTTATAAAATCTTAGTAAGTTCATAGGCATAAAACATAAATCTTACCAAATATTTATACACTTATACTATATACACAATTATTAAGTTCACCTGTCAATCACAATCATTGGTGAGTTCCCTATATAAACTCACTACCACTTATCCATTTCCATTAATTTTTTTGGGCCCATTTGTCATATATCATTCTTTAACCAAATTAGGGAATGGTAACGGAAAATTGAGTACTTCACTTTCACTTTGCCATAGTATAACTATGGTCTTGCATATGATCACTTATCACTTTTTAAAATCATAGTCCTGCCACGGTCTTACACTGATCACATTTATCACTTGTCATCGATCGGATAAGTGTAGCTAAAGCTACCACTTATCACTTGTCTTCGATCGATAAGAGTAGCTAAGCTACCACTTATCATTTGTCACTTATCACTGATCAGATAAGTGAAGCTGAGGCTACCACTTATCACTTATCACTTGTCACTGATCAGAAGTACTCAAATCCGACATTCCACTCAATTTGATCATTTATTCGATTTTTAGGTTGTTATTTTATTTTCTATTCATCAATAAATATATTTCATCATACATTATATAATTCATAAAATTAACATATAATCATTAAACTTCAACCATATGAACTTACCTAGGTCGATTTGTAAAATTTGTGAAAATTCAGGGACTAATCAGCTACTTTTTCTTTTCCTCGACTTACTTCGGGTTCTCGATTTGCAGTAAAAATATGAAAAACCAGCTTAAGAAAACCTTTCTATGGTGTTTTTGCTGATGAGAATGCAGAAAAAATAATGAGAATTCTAGATAATTCCACTTTAGTCCTAGTTTATTAACTAAATTTTACAATATTCCAATTTTTCCTTAATTCATCAATTTTCCTGCGATTTCATGCACCTTGCCTTGTCAGCCCAAATAGACACAGGGTCTATTTGCCTTTTAAACCCTCTTTCTTTTATCATTTAAGCTATTTAATCATTTCCCATAATTTTACATTTGTTACAATTTAATCATTTTATTCAATTAACTATCGAAACTTTAAAATTTCTTGTGAAACTTTAATACTAACTTATTAACACTCCATAAATATTTATAAAAATATTTATGGCTCGTTCAAAATTTTCAAACTCTCGATATCTCGTTCCGATTCTAATTTAATTTTTTTTATTTCTAGTACACTATTCGCTATTTCAAAAATTTTCCTAACTTCACACTTAACTTATATTCACTAAATTATTAATATTTTCTACTCATTTGTCGATTTAGTGATCTCGAATCACTGTTCCGACACCACTGAAAATTCAGGCTATTACAGCACAAGAAGAACCTAGCTGTTTTGAGGAAGCTGAAGCACTTGAAGGTTGGAAGCAAGCCATGGTTGATGAAATTAAGATGATTCAAAAGAATCAGACATGGAAGCTAGTAGAGAAGCCTGCCAACAGAAAGACCATTGGTGTCAAATGGGTCTATCGAGCCAAACAAAATACAGATGGCAGTTTGAACAAGCTGAAAGCTAGGCTTGTTGTTAAGAGGTTCAGTCAAAGATATGGCCTGGACTACATGGAGACTTTTTCACCGGTAGCCAGGCTAGACACAATCAGGTTACTAGTTGCTTTAGCAGCACAAAGACAGTGGAAGATCCATCAGCTTGATGTTAAGTCTGCTTTCCTAAATGGTTTCCTTGAAGAAGAAATATACATTGACTAGCCACAAGGTTTTGAAGTGGCTGTTAAGGAACATATGGTGTACAAACTGAAGAAAGCCTTATATGGCCTAAAACAGGCACCAAGGGCCTGGTACAGCAGGATCAACAGCTACTTGGTCAGTTTGGGGTTTGAAAGAAACTCTAGTGAGCCAACATTGTATGTCAAGAAAAAACAAGCTGAAACACATCTTATTGTGTCCCTGTATATTGATGACCTCTTGGTGACAGAAGGAGACCAAATTATATTGGCTGATTTCAAGGCCAAAATGAAGGGCATGTTTGAAATGTCTAACCTGGGACAGATGACATACTTTCTTGGAATGGAAGTACAGCAAACTCAAACTGGAATCTTCTTGAGACAGAAAACATTTGTTGCAAAGATTTTAAGCAAATTCTCCAAGGAGAATTGCAAGCCAACAAGCACACCTATGGCTGTTGGAATGAAGCTATCGAGTCAAGGAGACTATGAATAGGTCAGTGAGCCTGATTATAGAAGTCTTGTTGGTTGCCTATTGTATTTAACAGCAACAAGACCAGACATTATGTTTGCTGTGAGTATGCTATCGAGATTTATGCATTGCTGCAACAAGCAGCATCTTCAAGCAGGAAAAAGAGTGCTCAGGTACTTAAAAGGAACCTTGAGCCATGGTTTTCATTTTGGAAAAAGTGAAAACCTGAAGCTAATAGGCTATACTGACAGTGACTGGGCTGGTTCAAAAGATGATATGAAAAGCACCTCAGGGTATGCTTTTACCCTTGGTTCAGCTATGTTTTTCTAGAGTTCCAAGAAACAATCGATAGTTGCTCAGTCAACAGCAGAAGCTGAGTATGTTACTACTGCTAATGCTGTTAATCAAGCCATTTGGCTAAGGAAAATTTTAGCTGACTTGAATCTGCATCAAAGGGAAGCAACATAGATATTTTGTGATAACAAATCTGCTCTTACAATTGCAAAGAACCCTATCTTCCATGGTAGAACCAAACACTTCAGCATTAAGTTGCATGTGGTAAGAGAGATGGAACAAGCTCGAGAAATAGAGCTGATTCATTGCAATTCAGAAGCTCAAGTTACTGACATTTTCACAAAGGCCGTTAACTAGTCAAGGTTTATCAAGCTTAGAAAATAACTTGGAGTTAGCAGCATGAAGACCAAGGAGGAGTGTTAGAAAGTGGCCTTGCATGCAACACATGCACCAGCAAGCAAATGCAAGCTAAGGCTACTGAAGACCTTCAAGCTCAGGAAGAGCATGTATTCTCTGCATCCTGTTATGCAACCTCAAACAAAATTAGTAAGAACTGGTTAGTTAACAGTGGTTGTTCTACATATGGCTTCAGATGAAAGGCTGTTTAAGAATCTTGACAGAAGGTTTACTTCCAAAGTCAGAGTTGAAAATTGAAAGCTTATTGAGGCCAAAGGTAAAGGAGATGCAGTGATCAGCACACATTCAGGTAACAAAGTTATTTCTGATGTACTTTATGTGTCTGTCATAGAGCAAAACTTGCTTAGTGTTGGCCAGCTAATTGAGAAGGGTTATTCATTATTTTTCAAGAATAACTCCTGTTTTGTTGAGCATTCATTTGGTCAAGTACTAGTTACAGTAGCTATGACTGATAGGTGTTTTATGCTGGATGTAAATCAGCTAGAGAAGAAGGCCTATACTAGTGCTACTAACTTAGCTAGTTTATGGCATAAGAGGTTAAGCCATGTCAGTTACAAATCACTTGGTTTGCTGAATAGATTGAATTTGGTTGAAGACATGTCTAAAGTTGAGGTCAGTGATGATGTTTGTGAAGTTTGCCAACTTGGTAAGCAGGCAAGACTACCTTTTCTAGTCAATAAGGCATGGAGAGCTCGAGGTAAGCTCGAATGAGTTCACACTAACATTTGTGGACCAATGAAGTCTTCCTCATTGAATGACAGTAAGTATTTTGTGCTGTTTATTGATGATTTCAGTAGATTCTGTTGGATCTATTTTTTGAAGCAAAAATCAGAGGTGTTTGAAGTATTCAGCAAGTTTAAAGCTCTAGTTGAGAACCAATCAGACTGCAAGATCAAAGCTTTGAGATCAGATAATGGTGTCGAGTATTTGTCCGATAAATTTCAGAAGCTGTATGAGCAAACTGAAATTCATCATCAACTAACAACAGTTTATACTCCTCAGCAAAATAGAGTTTGTCAAAGAAAGAATCAAATAGTGCTCGATATGACCAGATGTCTGTTATTTGAAAGTAAATTGCCAAGCAAATTTTAAATTTGAAGCGACAAACACTTGATGTATCGCTCAACAGTCATCTACTACTGCTGTCAAGGACAAAACTCCTTTTGAAGTTTGGCATGATTTCAAACCAACAGTGTCACACCTAAAGGTGTTTGGTTGTGTTTGTTGCACTCTTATACCAGCTGAGAAGAGAACCAAACTTGACAAAAGATCTATTCCTGGAATCTTTGTTGGTTACAGCAGCATCAATAAGGGCTATAGGGTATTTGATCCCTTAACAAAAAAGATTTTGGTGAGTAGGGATGTGAGGTTTGATGAAGAAAATGTTTGGAGCTGGAAGGATGTAGATGCGAGGTTGATTGAAGAAGATCAGCTGGACACCAGCTTGGAACTAGCTGAAGAAGAACCAACTGATGAAGACTTTAATGAAGAACTTGTGAGAGGCACCAAAACTATTGCTGACATCTACCAAAGATGTAATATTACAATAGTTGAGCCTTCAAATTTTGAGGAATCTGCCAAGAACAAGAGTTGGAAGAAGGCCATGGAAGCTGAATTAGATATGATCTACAAGAATGACACTTGGGAATTGGTTGACAGACCAGATCAGAAGAAAGTCATATGTGTCAAGTGGGTGTTTAGAGCCAAGTACAATGCTGATGGCTCATTGAACAAGCACAAGGAAAGGCTTGTAGTGAAAGGCTATAGTCAACAATATGACATTGATTTCATGGAGACATTTACTCCAGTAGCAAGGCTAGACACAATTAAACTTCTGTTTGCCTTGGCTGCACAGAAACAATGGAGAATTCACCAGCTCGATGTCAAGTCTGCTTTTTTGAATGGCTTTCTCAAGGAAGAAATTTTTATTGAACAACCAAAAGGGTTCAAGGTTCATGGTGAAGAGGACAAAGTCTACAAGCTGAAAAAGGCCTCATATGGTCTGAAGCAGGAACCAAGGGCCTGGTGTGACAGAGTTGATGCATACCTGTCTAGCCTCGGGTTTGAGAAAAATGTTAGTGAACCTACACTTTTTATAAAAAAGTCAGAACATGAAACTTTTATGTGGATGACTTACTTGTGACTGGAAGCAAAGAAGAGTTAATTAATGAGTTCAAGGTACAAATGCAAGAAGTATTTGAGATGACAGATTTAGGAGTCATGACATACTTCCTTGGCATGAAAGTGAACCAATCTAATCAAGGCATCTTTATTAGCCAACATGCCTTTGCTTTGAAGATTCTCAACAGATTTTGCATGTCCAATTGCAAAACAGTCAGCACACCAGTGGCTCGAGGGGAGAACCTAACTAGTTGTGGGAATCAAGAAAGGGTTGATGAGAAGGAATATCGAAGCTTGGTAAGTTGTTTACTTTACTTAACAACTACTAGGCCTGATATTATGTATGCTGTTAGTTGTCTAGATTTATGCATTGTTGTGATGTTGTGCATTTTAAAGCAGCAAAGAGAGTTCTCAGATATGTAAAGGGAACTTTGAATTATGGAGTGAATTTTGAGAAGGTAAAAGAGCTCAAATTGATAGGGTATTCAGATAGTGATTGGGCAAGGTCCATTGATGACATGAAAAGCACCTCTGGATACTTTTTTACTCTTGGCTCAGGAGTTTTCTGTTGGAGCTCAAAGAAGCAACGAACTGTTGCTCAATCTATAGCTGAAGTAGAATACATTGCAGTTGTTGCAGCTTTTAATCAAGCCATTTAGCTTAGGAAACTTTTGTGTGATTTGAATGAAGAACAAGTTGAAGCAACTGAGATCAGGGTTGATAATCAATCAGCAGTTGCTATAGCTAAGAATCCAGTTTTTCATGGCAAAACTTAACATTTTAAGATTAAGTTTCATTTTGTTCGAGAGGCTGAATAATCGAGGGAGGTAAATCTGGTTCATTGCAGCTCAAAAAATCAGTTTGCTAATATTTTAACCAAGTCTCTCGGTGCTAGACGATTTGATGCTTTAAGAAGGAAGATTGGTGTTTGTTGCATACAACCCAAGGAGGAGTGTTAAATTTTTGGCCTACAATGCAACATCATACCAGCATTGGGGTTGAACCAAATGAAGCAGAATCATTTTGTTTATTTGTAACTTGATTTGGTTGGTTTGTAATGTGACTTCAAGTTATTAGGAGTTGTTGTTCATTTATGTTTGATGTAATAGCTGATATGTCAGCTTCTTTTGAGTGTAATTTTAGCTAAGCTTAAGTCATGTATTAGTGGTAGCAGTTAGACATTAGGTAACTGTCTTATTCTATTGTATCACATATACTTTAGCCGGATGAAATAAAAAGTAAGAAAAATTCAGTTCTTCCAAAAAACTTCTGTTTTGTTGGTAGTTTTTTTCTACAAGTCTCAAGTTTTTGAAATTCAAACTTCTTTCATCCTTCATTTGGGTTTATTACTTTTTTGCTCTATGTTCAAACAAAGCTTCATACTTCATCCAGATTACTTGCTTTTGTTTTCCTCCTCTGTTATTAAAACCCAATAAATCTCACTAGTTATGCTTTCTTTTAACATGTTTCTTGATATATTCAGTGCAATCTACCCTTTCAAACTTGCTATTTCTTGAGGGATTCCCCCACTTTTTGTTGCACGCCAAGTCAATGATCTTCAATAGTCCAGGGGTTTTCACATATTCTTGTTCCATAGCTTTCCATATAACTAATAGATGGTCATCGAAGGCGCCACCATATGCCCAAATTTTGGAATTATTGTCCCCTGTGTCATCGATGTCAACATAATAATACGTCAACTAGATTGTTACTTCCGAACTTCCAAGGGGAGCCATAACAGTCAAATTTCTGAGGCATGAAGGAATGGTTCCTGAGATATTGTTGAGAGAAAGATCCAATACTTGAAGAAACTATTGGCAACATAAAGTTGAATGTATGTCTCCATTAAACTCATTCGATTATAGACAAAGAAAAATCAAATTCTCCAGTCTTTCTCCTATCCATGGTGGAATGATTCGACTAAAATTGTTATCCTTTTGTCTGTTGCAACAATAATATGCCATTGTCTTGTTCTTTTTTTTTTATCTGATTATTGTGCGTGGATTGTGGAAAACTAATAAATGAGAGAATTAAATTACATGCTCTCATTCAATTAAACTGGTTTATCAAATAAAAAATAAGTTTAACTCCTACATTCTTCGAGTTTGAAATTAAAATTAATTTGTGATTCTATTTTTTAATTTTGAAAAATTGATTAAGTTCCAAAAAAACTCAACCCAATCATTAAGATATTTGATTCCTAAATAATTAGTTTAGTACTTTATATGTTGTCACCATAGTTTAATATATATTCGAGGTTATTGGAATTTAAGAATCCAGAACTGTTACAAGTTGACCAACGATGCAACTGTTACAGCCTTGGTGCTTGCAAAATCTGCTCGAATGCATGCTGCTTAGGCTTAGTACTTTTGTTACGTCATTTCGTTGAAAATGATAGGTGCTGATTGACATAATCAGTTTGAGTACAAGTTAAGTTTTACTAGTTTCCAAGTCATTAGTGGAGGTAGTTATGTATTTGGTAGTTTTTTATCACTTAAGTGGATTGTTTTCTTGTTGAATTGATAAGCTGATAGTTTCATACTTTCTATGCTGCACGTTTGTATTTCTTTGTTCTCTGTTCTTCTTTCACAAAACCACTAACAATTGGTATCTAGAGCTCCCATGGTTAGCCATTGTGGTCAAATTGTTGAGCCATGATGGAATGCTTTCTGATATATTGTTGAGAGAAAGATCCAATACTTGAAGAAATTGTAGATGATGTAAAGTTGAAAGTATGTCACCATGAAACTTATTTGGCCGTAAATAAAGAATAATCTGACTCTCTAGTCTCGCCCCTATCCACGGTGGAATGATTCCAATTATTTTGTTCTCCCCCAAATCCAAGAGTTTCAATCTGGAACAATTTTTTAAGGATTTAGATATTTCACCATACAAACTAGTGTTCCTTAATCGCAATGATCCCAACTGCTCAATTGATCTCAAAGAATTGGGGAATGCTCCTAACAAATTATTGTTCTCTAAATTGATAGTAGATAATTGCTGGTATAGTGGTATGTAGTCCAACAATCTGGAATTTGGCCCGATAACAAATTGCTAGAGAGATCAAGATAAGACAAATAACTATTCTTCTCTGGGCATAAGAAAGACAACGATCTATTGAACATGTTATTGGACAGATTCAACACTGTCGAATTAGACACGAATTGAGGTATGGGACCATAAAAAAGATTCGAACTCAAATCCGTTAAAGGGTAAGTATCAAATTTTAGCGGCAGATTTGGAACTCTCTCACTGATTTGGTTGAAGGAAAGGTTTAAAAGTAAGAGTCTTGAAGGCAAATTCCAGAACCAATCGGGGATGACGTCTAAAATGTTGGAATTGGAGATATCTAGATGGAAGAAATTCTTTCAGTAAGAAGTTGCAGCCAATGGTCATATTCTGGGAAAGAATCTGTGTAAACCATGAAAAATTGTGAACAACTTTGACCTGAAAAAGTTGTTAGGAAATGGAATTTGATCCGTTTATGTGGGGCGGATGTACTTATACCAAAGTGTTAGTGTCAGATAATGGCATGTTCAAAACTAATTTTTAGCCGAGAATGGCTTTTGATAGTTAAAGTTGCAGGCAATGGTCATATTCTGGGAAAGAATCTATATGTAGGCCATGAAAAACAGTGAACAATTTTGACATGAAAACGTTGCAAGGAAATGGAATTTGATCTGTCTATGTGGGAAAGTTTCAGTAAGAGTGTACTTATACACTCTGATACACCTTCATTTATTGCTTCTTTCATTAAGAAACTTAAGAGTGTACTTATACACTCTGATACACCTTCATTTATTGCTTTTTTCATTAAAAAATCTGTTTTTTAACTTAATTTACTTCGTTGCGCTATGATAGAGAATGAACTTTGTTGGTTCATTTAGGAATTTTGTTTCCTTGAATTCACTTTTTGATTCATTGATGTCTCTAAGCTACTTATCTCATCCTGTATACTTTCTGGCAGGCTGATGGCTAGATTTTTATGTAGACTTCAGATATTATATATCGATACAGCAACGGTGAGTATCACTTGAAATTAAACATTTTTTTACAAATGTTTTGATATACTAAAATAATAACACACACAAAAAAAAAGAGTCCATATATATATTCATGGGAAATTAAATATATATTCAAGATTACACACAACTATGATAAAACACACAATATATTAAAATTAGCATATGACTAGGAAGCAGACCCCAACGAGTAGGGAGAGAAAAATGGAGAGCATTTTATACCTTAGTCTTTCAATCGAAGTCTTTGTTGCAATTTGACCGTCTCCAATGCCATTGTCAATCTGATCCAATCTCCCAGTTTATTCATTAGCCGAAAGTATCTATCTCTCCAAGACCTGTTAATCAATAACGAACCGAAAACACCCCAAAATCCAACAAGAAATCCAACTGTTGTTCCAGTAAAAAACCACAAAGGCTCAAATAATTCTTCATCACTTTCAGTGATAATTTCAGTACCGCCATTGTTAGGTGATTTTGGTGACTCATCTCCAAGACATTTGTTCAACGGGTTTCCGCACAATCCTGGATTCCCTGCATAACAAGTAGCATTGAAGCTTTGCAATTGAGTGCTTAAGGGAATTTTTCCAGACAGATTGTTGTTTGATAAGTCCAAAACACTGAGAAAGAATAAATCAGACATGCTCTCTGAGATTACACCGGATAGATTGTTTGTTGACAAATCGAATGATTCTAATGCCTTCAATTGACCAATCTCCTTAATTATACTTCCCTTCAACATGTTTCTTGAAAGATTCAAACTAATCAACCCATGTAGACTTGCTATTTCTCTAGGGATTTCCCCACTTAATTTATTGCACGCCAAGTTAATGACTCTCAATAATCCAAGGGTTTTCCCATATTCTTGTTCCACACCTTTCCATATAACTAATAGATGATCATCGAAGATGCCATCTGTAGTGGTAGTGAAATGATTGTCCCCTATGTCATAATCAACAAAATAATTATAGCTGAACTCGATTTTTGCTTCTGAGCTCTCAAGGTCAGCCATGGCGGTCAAATTGTTAAAGTATGATGGTATGATTTCTGATATATTGTTGAGAGAAAGATCCAATACTTGAAGAAACTGTTGTTGACATAGACTTGAAGGCATGTCACCGTGGAACTTATTTGATCGTAAACGTAGAACAACCAAGTTCTCAAGTCTTTCTCCTATCCATGGTGGAATGGTTCCAGTTAATTTATTTTCCCCTAGATCCAAAAGTCTTAATCGAGTACAACTTTTCAAAGATTGAGGGATTTCACCATGCAAACTCGTATTCCTTAAACGCGATGATTGCAGCTCCAAAAGCTAACCCAATGAATTGGGTATTACCGCTGACAAATTATTATCCTCCAAATTGATAATAATTATAGCCAACATTCTGAACCAACAATCAGGAATGCCTCCCGATCACTAATTGTTGGAAAGGTCAAGCAAAGTCCAACCATCCGTTGTACATAAGAAAGACAATGATCCATTGAATTTGTTGTTGGATAGATTCAACACTGATGAATTAGACAAAAATTGAGGTATGGGACCATAAAAAATATTCGAATTCAAATCTATTACTGGGGAAAATTCAAATTCTAGTAGTATATTTGGAAGTTTGCCGCCGATTTGGTTGAAGGAAAGGTTTAAAAACTTGAGGCTTGAAGGCAAATTCCAGAACCAATCGGGGATGGCATCTGAAATGTTTGAGTTGGAGATATCTAGATGGGAGAAATTAGCTTGCTTTTTAAGCCAATTGGGAAATTGGGGGCCAAACTCGCTGGAAGCCAATCCAATAAAATTAAGTTGAAGCAGAGGGATCCAATCAGAGCTGGGATGGAATGACAAAGAATTAAAAGATATGGACAGACGTTGCAATTTGGCAAGATTAGAAAGATGAGCTTCAGAAATGACACCATGCAAAGAGTTGTAGGAGACATCTAAGAGCACAAGTTGAGATATTTCCCCAATGCTCAAGGGAAGAGGCCCTTCGAATCGGTTTCCTTTAAGATATAATTTTCTCAAAGATGATAATCTTGAAAGATCAGGCAATAGGCCCAGTGAATCGATTTTCCTCCAAAGTCAAAACACTGAGCTTTGAAAAGTCTCCAAAGTTGTCTTCGAAATGGCCGCTCAATTAGTTATATCCAACATCTAATTCTCTCAAAGATGAAAATCGTACGAAACTGGGCAATGATCCATTGAAATTGTTAGAAGTCAATAACAACTTCTCCAGAGAATCCTTGGCACATCCACTCAAGTTCTTCACAGCAACGGTGAGAGTTCCACTGAGAATGTTTCCCTGTAAGTTTAATTCTTCTAAAGTGCAGAGATTGCCCAAGGTTTGTGGTATTCCACCTTCTAAATTAGTTTGCTCGAAATTAATGCGTTCAAGAGATGGCATGTTGTCAAAAGTATCTGGAATCGAACTCAGAAAATAATTATAAGAGAGATCGAGTTCAACCAAGTTTTGACTTATATTCAACAATAGAGGAAAAGTCGAATGACGCGAAGGAATGGATGAACTCAGGTGAAGAATAGATAAAGAATTTGAAATTTTAAAACGGGAAAGAGATGAACGATCGACCTCTCGAAGGCTACAATGTTCAAAGTGTAAAACTGAGAGGGAAGGATGACATTGAATAACTTGGAGCCAGTTTGTAGCTTTTTCAAAACTAGCGTGACTGATTTTCAGCAATTTCAAAGAAGAAAGTAGGAAAGCCATTCAAGGTTGTCGGATGTCAATGATTGTTCAAAATCATCTCTACTGAGGTCAAGATAAAACAGCCTGGAAAGGTTCCCAAGCTGGTAAGGAATGAACCCAGTCAGAGGATTGTCTGAGAGATTGAGGTATGTAAGCTCAGCAAGTGAACCAATGAACTCTGGTATTTTTTCAAAGAAATTCAAAGAGAGGTCCAAGTGACTCAAGTGCTTTAACTCAAGCAAAGAAGTGCCAATCTCACCTGAAATTGACGTCCACCTGCCACCAAAGATACCGTAAATGATTCTGGGACGGAGGTTCAGCATGACAACATGGCCGGTCATGTTGTCGCAGCCGATACCTTTCCACTTGCAACACTCTTCTTCTTTGCTCTTTTCTCTGCTGCAATGCACCTCACACTCTGATTTTTGACACCCATGCCGAAACCAACAGCAAATAGCTCGAACAGAAGCGCAAGCAATAGGTGAAAATGGAAATGAGCTCCTCTACCTTTCATGAAGACACAAAATTAATGGCAACAATGCACTCTGAAACGATAGTTCCAAAGAGAGCCTGTAGCTGATAAGTAATCCGTTAATTGGTGGTATAGCTTTTTAAATCAATAAATCGCCCACTCATCTTGACCGTTGCTATCCCTAAAGCAAGTCAAGAAAATAGCCATTCTGGTAGTGTGAGGACAAGGTGCCGCCCCCCTTGGCCTATACTCCACACGTTAGATATAGGAATTGCATATATAAATTCCATTCGTTGAAACTTGGAACTTCCATTCTGTCGTTATCTACATTCATGGAATGTGTCCATCAAGAAACACCCTTCTTGTTTCCTGGAAACTACTAAGGAATAAAGACCCATCAACATTTAGTTGTTCCAAATTTGCTGTCAAATTTGGTTGCTTCACCCACATTTCTATCAACAGTCAGGCTTTCCATGTTGTTTCCAGGCAACCAAGGAATAAGGACGGCAAACAAGCTATTGTTCCTCAAATGCAGTGATCCAACCTGCTCTATCTTAAAAAAATTGTTGATTTTTGCATAATATGCTTCAAAATTATGGTATTTTGGGATTACGTACATAATATACTTCCCTCTGTGTATCACAAAACTCAAATGGACTAATTACACCACACATTACAGTTCAAATTTCAAAATATTCTAATTGAAGCATTAAAATATTTAAACATAAAATTTTAAATAAAAAAAATAAACGCCCCACTCATCACATCTGTTGCTATCCATAAAACAAGTCAATCAACGACCCGTAAATCGGACGAAAGTACCCCTTAAGCGTATCTTTCACATGTTCGGAATTGCAGATATATTTTTAATTTTTTAACTTATTAAAAATGTTTTTGAAAAAATATAATATTAAAATATTAAATAATAATAAATTAAATATTAATTTTTAAAAATAAAAAACTTGTTAAAATATATTTAACAGTTTTAAAACATATTTAAAAGTTTATTGTTAATTAAAAATACTTTATTTTACTTTATTTTTGCCAATTTTTTATTTGATTTTAATTAAAATTATTTAAAATTTTAAGTATTAATACAAACACACATCATGTTTATTGTACAAATAGAAAAGAATAAAAAAATATATGGTTGGTTTTTTAAAAGGAATTAATTTTATTAACTGTCTATGATTGTATTGAATACGGTAAATTTTCTGTTTTAATATATTTAAAATTAATTTTAATTATTTTAATATCAAAATGAAAATTGGGCAATGATCCAACTAATAATTAATATGTTTATTGGCATAGTTTTAAGATTTCCTTAAAAACAAAATTCGATGAAATCGAAACGAATGAAAAAATTTAGAGTTAATTGAGTTGACAAATTTTATTTTATCATTCTAGCTCAATTTGAAATTTTCTCGAATTGAATTGAATCAAATTAAATATATTTGTTTGAGTTAAATTAAAAAAAATAACTTTGGGTCCTAGTAGTTACTGCCACTTACCGTAATCAAATTTGTTATTAACTTTCATCCCTCATAATTTATTATAGGTTAACTTCTTTGCTTGCCTAGTTGCTTTAATTATCTTTTAATTCTTGTCATCATATATTTTGAAATTAAAAAATATATTAAATGCAAAAAAATAATTTTTAATAAGAGTTATTTTAAAGATAAAATATGAAATTGATACCAATAGAAAATTTTAATATGAATATTTTATGAAATCGTCAATAATTCAATTATAACAGAAATTGATAAAGATTCAACACGATTAAACAATTTAATAAAATAAATAATATAAATGTTCAATAATAAAAATAGTAGAAAAATTCAAAAAAAGTTAGGGTTTAGGAGAAAATAAAAGTTTTGGCTAAAGCAAAAAAAAAAAAATTTTAGGGTTTATAAGGAAAGTAAAAGGAAAAAGTTTTTGGGGTTTAAGAGAAGTACAAGTTTTAGATAGAGAATAAAAGGAAAAAAATTTTGAGGGTTTGAGGGGGAAGTAAGAGGGTTTGAGAGGAGGGGTAGGGGAAATGGAAGTAAAATAATTTGATATTTAATTTATTTGAATTATTTAAATTTGAAAATTTAATTTGATTCAAACTTAAAATTTTTAAAAAAATTGAGTTGATTCGATTAATTCATTTTAAATAATTTAAAATTCAAACTTTTTTTATGATTTTTTGAGTCGAATCAAATTTTGCTCATTCCTAAAGAAAAGTCGGTTGACTAGAGCTCACAAAAAAATTGAAGCTTCGAATCAACGAATATTATATATATATATATATGAGCCCACACGAAAGATCCATCGATATTAATTGTTTCTATTTGAGATAATATAATTTTTTGGCCATTCAATTTGTAATTAAGTCTACTTTAGTACTTGTATTTCTTTTTAATTTTTTTGGTACCTAAACTTGATAATTAGATCTATTTTGGTCCTTGAATTTAAATTCTGTTAAGATTTGATAATGTGACTAATGTTCTTGAAACAAGACTGGATTGATATGCCGGGCTGATTAGATCGAGAATCGACTGGTATATTGGTCTGAACAAAGTGGTTGAATTAATTGAATCGAAAATTGCTCAAAATCTATAAAAATCACAAATGGAGATAAAACTAGTTGAACAATTTGAACCGATTTGATAAATTTTTTTTATCTTTCTTAAAGTTTTTATGAATTTTAATTATTTATTTAATTATTGTTGGTCTAGCAAACTAGTAGTTGAACAATTTGAACTGATTTCATAAAATTTTTATTTTAAAGTTTTATGAATTTTAATTATTTATTTAATTATTGTTGGTCTAGCAATTGAATCGATCAAATCGATTAAATAAAGTATAAGTCAAATATGTGTAGATACTCTAGCAATTGAATCCTAATCAAATTATAATCAATGATGGACTAAATAGAATTTGATTAGAACTAATATACCAATGTTATAAATATTAGGGTTATGATCCCAAATTATACACAACACATCTTTTCTAGTATCTCATCATTAGGAAAGAGAGAGTAGATATTCTCTGAATTTCTTGTGTGCTAATTTGGAAGATCAAAATCCAAGATCCAGAAAATTTCAAGGAATTCATGGATTTAGGTACGCTTCCATATATAGTTCTGTTATTTATTTATTCTTAATGATTTGACATGATAGATCCTGGTTTGCAATTCTAATTTTATATTAGATACTATTTAAAATTCTATCAGTTCAACCATCGAATCGGTTATTAGAATATTGTATGCGACACTTTAAGATTGCATCACGACATCATTTGAAAATTTATATAATTTTTTTAATTTTCAAGTAATGATGTGGGATAATCTCAAAATTCTATATCATTAAATATTTTATATTATTTTAAATTCATGAACCAAAAAATTCTAGTTATCAAGTTAACTAGCAAAATAGATAATAAAAAAAAAAGAAGGTGCAGACACCTAAGCTTCACTGAACACCCAAACAATCTATTGTTCTTCAAACGCAACCATCCAACTTGCTCTAATCTTTAAAAAATGTTGATACTAGAATAATTTTCTACCTGTGGAGATTATATGCGTAATATACTCCATAATTATGGTATATTGACGGGTTAATTGCACCATAAGTCTTCCAGATAAAGTTCAAAATATTAAAATGGAGTTCAAATTTCAAAAGATTCTAGTTGAGGTATCAATGTATATAATCCATTAATTGGCATAATCTTTTGAATCGAAAAAATTGTCTCACTCATCACGCCTGTTGCTATCTCTGTAAAACACGTCAAGCAACGAGCGTAGTCTGTAAATCGGACAAGAAGGGTCCCCCTAAGCATATAGTCCACACGTTGGAGATGGGAATTGCAGATATAATTTCCCCTCGTTGAAACTTGGAACTTCGATTCTATATGGCTAGTTACATTGTGGGAAGTGTGTTCACCACAAAATGTAACTTAATCCTTTCGTTAATTGCTGTTTACATATTAGCATGGACAAATATCACTCCCATACATAGCTAGTTTCATACATTTTCTTAATAGCATGCAACATTGAGATATTTTCAGGGTATTAATCATCTTTGGTTTTTTCATTTTTAAAGCTTGAGAATGCTTGATCTTGTTGAATTATGCTTGTGTACAGAGTAAAAATAGTTTTGATTCCCATAATTTAATTCCAAATTTAGTCAATCTATGTTTGAGATTTGTATATCAACATAATAACAAACAAAAAATAAAATAAAATCGTTGATACTTGCATAATGTTTCGTCTGTGGAGATTATATGCTTATTGTACTTCCATTTGCAATATCAAGTCGACCTCTACTGTGTAGATATTTCAAAATTATGATACATTGGGATTATATGAACAGTACTCGCAATTTGGTAAGATTATGTAGGTAATTGATTTAAGAGAACATTCAAAGAGTTCATATTGGTAGCTGTAAGGAGTATTTCTGCTGTACCTACTCTCTTTTTTTTTTTTTTATGAATAAAAACTGGGTTGTATTAATAAGAAAGGAAACCATAACTTGTTCCTAAGAAAATAAAGCATGGCCCAAACATACACAGGCCTATTAAAATACTAATAAAGAACAAATGAAACGACAAAAGAAAGGAAAGGTAACCCAGCTTTAAGAGGTGTCATTTCTAAATCTTTTTGAAAAAATCTTCTTTCTCAATTGTAGCAGCTCCTGGAGAAGATCAATCGTCTGACAAAAATAAATGGTTCTCTTCTCAATCTTAAACCTTCGGTTCTTCTTCAACACCATCCGCGATCGACTTCAGCTATTGTAATATCCGGACCATTATTTCTCTGGGCAAGGTAAGTGGTATTCTTCATTTTTAAACCCCTTGTTGCCAGTATGTGCGCATGCTCATTAACTGTTTGTTTGACATGTTGAAACTTACATTCGTAGAAGGCCTTACTCAGTTCTTTAATGTTTTGGATGTGTGGCCCTATTACCGATTTATCTCTATTTCTGCTGTTGACTCGTTTTATAATTGCCAGGGAGTCTCGTTCAATTTCCACATATTTTAACCCCAGATTCTTCCCCATTTCAAGTCCCTGTAGACATGCAAGGGCTTCAGCTGCAAACCCTGAAGGTACATTTTCGTTTGTTGTGGTTGTTGAATTCATGACATCCCCATTACAGTCTCTGATGATGATTCCTGAGCATGATCTGTAGTTTTTAGTATCCACTGCAGCATCAAAATTGATTTTGCAGAACCCTTGCTCCGGAGGCTTCCACAGCTCTTGAGACATTCTTGATGTAGGATATATCTGCTTTGTGTTGTTCAGCTCTTGGAGATACTCTAATATAAATCTTGCTGTCTCTGCTCCAGATCTCCGTCGTCCTTCATAGATCCATTGATTTCTAGCATGCCAGATAGCCCAGATAGCGCAAATGAACATTCGGCAACTGTCGTTCTCTTTGTTTAGCATGAACCAGGTAAACCAATCCAAGAACTCCAAATGAGATAAATCCTGGGGCCAATCATATCGTAATGTATTCCATGTTTCTTTTGTAACAGTGCAGTCACGGAATATATGCTCCCTGTTTTCCAGGCCTTGCTTGCATCTTGGACATACTCCCTCGTTTGTTAACCTTTTGATTCTTAGATTCACTAGAGTAGGCAAATAGTGTAAGGTGCCTCTCCAAACTGTAATAAGTATTTTTGAAGGGAGGTCACTATTCCATAGCTTTTTGTAGCATTTACTGATTTCGATTGGGTTGTAACTATTATTAGTAAGCAAGTTGCCATGTAATAACAATTTATACCCACTTCACACTGTGTATTCACCTGTTGACTCCCCCCTCCAAGCCAAAAAGTCGTCGTGGGGAATTGTAGTTAGCGGAATTTGGAGAATTTTTTGGACATCATCTGTTGAGAAGGTATGTTCGATCAGCTCTGTTTTTCATGACCTATTGTTACTGCTGATTAGATCTGCTACCCTCGTTATACTCTGATTTCTCACCACCTGTTGAATATGTAAATTTTCAGCATTCGGAACCCATATATCCTTTTCAATTTGAACATCTCGTCCGCTGCCAATTCACCAACAAAGTCTCGATAACAAGAGACCCTTTGCAGCCCATACTTTTCCAAGTGTATGAGGGTAACTTTCCTAGTTCTGAGTTTAGGAACTCTAAATTTGGATGATATTTAGCTTTTAAGGTTTTGCTAGAAGAGAAGTAGGATTTTCAATTAGTCTCCAGCCTTGCTTCGCGAGAAGAGCCAGGTTAAATTTTGCAAAATTGCGATATCCAAGACATTGCCCTTGTGAGTAATGCAATCCATACTCTAATGTTCCAATTAAGTAGCGTAAGACACGTTTAACTGCTCTCCAATGAGTATCACTAGGAGAGTTCATATACTGACTTAGCTTATTCACACAGAATGATAAATCTGGCCTTGTAATACACAAATATTGCAGCATCCCCACAGTACTTTTATAGAGATGACCATCTGGAAAAGCCTGACTTTCATCAGAAGCCACTAGTTTAGGCATGCACAACATGGGTGTTGGCGTTGCAGCAGCACCTATCATACCTGCTTTAGTTAAAATCTCCTGTGCATATTTTCTTTGGCTGAGGTACAGCCCTTGAGGCGTAGTGCGAACTTCTATGCCGAGGAAGAAATTGAGCCTGCCCATATCTTTAAGTGCAAACTTATTATGAAGCTGCCGTACCACATCATCTATAGCTGCATCAGAGCTCCCAGTGATGACTATATCATCCACATAAGCCATAAGCAACAGTTGACTACCAGCAGAGGTACGTATGAAGAGTGAAGGATCAGCTTTTGAAGCATGAAACCCGAGCACGTCAATCAAATACTGCTTGAGTGTATGGAACCATGCACGAGGAGCTTGACGCAGTCCATATAGCGCTTTATTTAGACGACAAACCAGCTTCTGGCCAGCGGAATCAAATACCTCAAATCCAGGAGGTTGATCCATGAAAATTTCCTCAGTCAGCTCCCCATTGAGAAACGCATTATTAACGTCGACTTGTCTCAACTGCCATTGCTTCATTACTGCAGTAGCAAGAACGGATCTAATGGTAACAGCTCGAACTACCGGACTGAACGTATCTCGAAAATCAATGCCTACATACTGTGAGAATCCCTTGGCAACCAGTCGTGCTTTGTAGCGATCAAGAGTACCATCTGCTTTCTTTTTGACTTTGAATAACCACTTACAGCCAATGGTCCGGCGATGTGAAGGAAGGGAACACAAAGTCCAAGTATTATTGCGCTCAAGTGCCTGAAGTTCAGTATGAACAGCATCAGCCCAACACTTATGCGCCATGGCTGCATGTATGTCAACAGGAATATCAGAACAAGGTACAGTGCTCAGGTAGACCTTTGGCTTAAAGATGCCTGCTTTGCTGCGAGTAATCATTGCATGAGAGTTGTGAGGAACAGCAAGTGGGGCATTAGCTGTTGGTTGAGTAGGGACTGGTGGGCTGGATGCAGTAGTGAGGGGTTGTATAGGGACAGTAGAGCTAGACAGAGGTAGGTGAGATGTCGGACTATTAGAGTTACTGTGACTCGGTGTAGGGGAGTTGGGTAAGCTTGGGACAGGTGGATTGACACAAGGTGTTTGACGTGGTGGAGAAGTGTCAGGTGACAAGACAAGTAACTTGGAGCTATATTGAGGGTATGACGTGGATGAACAGTGATTAGTGATGGTACTTGCAAAGGGAAACACAGACTCATGAAAGGTGACATGCCAAGATATATAAACACGGCCATTACTAGCCTGACACCGGTACCCTTTATGGAGAGGTGAGTAACCCAAAAAGGTACAAGGGGTAGAACGAAACAAAAGTTTATGACTGTTATAGGGCCTGAGATTTGGAAAACAAAGGCAACCGAATGTTCTAAGAAAAGAGTAGTTGGGTTTGGCTTGAAACAGCTTCTCATATGGAGAGACAAAAGCTAAGGGAGCTGTAGGTAATCGGTTAAGAAGATAAACAGCGCAACTGAAGGCATCATTCCAGTATGTAATGGGCATGGATGCATGTGTTAGCATGGAAAGACCTGTTTCAACGATTTGACGATGCTTACGTTCAACCAAGCCATTTTGAGCTGAGGTGTAGGGACATGTAAAGCGCTGTGTAATCCCATGCTGAGTAAGATACTGTTTCAGCACTTAAAACTCGCCCCCTCCATCCGTCTGTAATGTTCGAAGGGACACCCCAAGTACTCTTTCAGCCTGCTTGTGAAACTGAGGAAAATAGTAAGGACTTCAGACTTTCTATGCAAAAAGTAGACCCACGTGTACCGAGTGTAAGCATCCGTGAAGGCGACATAATATCGAAACCCATTTGAGGTTACCGGAGCTGGTCCCCAGACATCTGCTACTACCAGCTGCAGAGGGGCAGAATATGCAGATACGGAATTGGAGAAGGGAAGCCTATGTTCCTTACTAAGGTGACACGCAACACATGCAAAGTCTTCTTTATTGACATCAATTAGCGTATTACAACTTTGTAATGCTTTGAGCAGAACACTTTTACAAGGGTGTCCTAGCCTAGAATGCCACACACTTAGAGGAATACGAGTACTAGCAGTGAATCAATGAGCATTGGATGGAACTTGATCACATTTTGCGTGACCTTTAAATGCGACTTGTAAAGCCCATGATGCACCGAGCCATGAAGGAGCACCTCCTTGGTTTTCAAGTCTCGCACTTGACATTGCGTGGCGGGAACTCAAACATGACTGATTATCTCGTATAAATTTAGACACAGAGAGCAGATTTTTGGTTATTCCAGGAGTAAGCAATAGAGATTTCATATACAAAGGCCGTGATCTGGTAAGCAGAGAGGATTGACCAGAATATAGAACATGTAGGACATTGCCATTGCCAACATAGACCTTACCTGGTCCACTTTGAGAAGGACTTTCACCAAGATTAGAGGCTGAGTGGGTAAGATGATGAGTGGCCCCAGAGTCAGGATACCAAGCGTTGTCACCGACTGTTTCAGCTGTGGCAAGATAAGCATTAGACTGTGGGGCAGTAGAAGGAGCTGCAGCAGCAGGTTGTTAGGGATTGCTCATAAACGGATTTGTCCAAGATGGTGAAGGCGTTGCTTGATAAGACCAGCCTGATGAAGGTGACCAAGGTGCAGGCATCATAGAAGGCATCATTGGCACAGAGGGCTGCATCCAAGGAGATGAACCAGGACCATAAACACACATATTTGCTTGTGGTGGAGGCCTGTAGCCGGTGCTTTTGTATGAAGCATCAAACCGATGGTAACAACGATCAACAAGGTGCTCTAGTTTCCCACACAACTGGCACTGAACACGACCTCCAGAGGAACGACCACGCCCGCGACCTCGAGTAATAGAAGGTCGATATGATGAGGAACGACCGTTGCTATCTGCGTCTGACGTTTGCTGCGAGACTAGATTGGCTGAGGCAGGAACCTCAATCATTATGGCTTCTTGTCGAGTTTGATATCTATTAACATGTTGGTGACATTGTGAACACTATAGGGATGTTGACTAGCCACTATAATCGAGATGAGACTCATACTCTGAGGGTAGCCCATTGAGGATTGTTGTGACATGTTCACGTTCACTGATAATCTCTCCACAGCTGGCAAGATTGTCACAATAGGACTTAATTTTCATCAAGAACTCTTTCATAGGAAGATCCCCTTGCGTTGTGAATGTAGCGCCGACGATAAAACATCAATCGAGGCGTAGTTTGACTTCCATAGAGACACAATGGCATTCCAAATCGAGCACTTGTATCCAAGCCAATAAGATGAGGTAAAACAGATTGACTCACCGAGGACAAAAGCCAAGAAGCAATGGCGCCATCTTGTTGTTCAAAACGAGCGAACTCAACATTTTCTTGAGCCATACCATCCTCTCCTGGAACTGCTTGAGATGGTGGAACAGTGTTGAGATCAAGAAACCGTTGAAGCTTGTACGTTTTAATAGCCAAGAGAACCTGCTGCCGCCATAAAAGGTAGTTGGAATCATCAAGAAGAATACTGATCCGTTTGGTGGAGAAGAACCGACTGTCAACAATACCATCAGCAAAATCGGATGTTGTCATGGGAGCAACAGACTAGTAATGGCATTTATAGAGAATGATGAAGAAATTCAATGTGATCTATTCATAATACTGATACAAGCATTTATAGAGTGTCTTGTACAGTTTAGCAAACTAACTGCTAGTTAACTGCTACTAACAACTAATTGACTTTATTTTAACTACTCTAACATATTCTCCTTCAATTCACATAAATACTCCAAGAGCACCAATGTATCCTGCGTTTCCCATACCCTTTTTGCCACCAGAAATTTACTATTATTTTTTCCATGTCTTCACATACTGATTTCGGTAACAGAAAGAAGCCCATCGTATAAGTAGGAATTGCTTGCAAAATAGCCTCCCTGCAATAACAACCTTGTACTTCAGCTTATAACAACCCGTCTTTTAGTGGTATCGAAAATGGTAGTTTTGAAATCCCGTTCTCCGATGATCGAGTACGTAAATATTATTAATTAATATTTATAAGTATATTATAGTGTTATATTAATTTTTGACTCGAAAATTGTATTAAATAATTAGTAATTAAGGTACAAAGACTAAATCCTAAAAATTATAAAATTAATTTCTATTTATTTTATTAATTAAAAATTTTAAATAATAATTATTTAAGAATTTAAGTAAAATTTCCCCATATTTTATTATAGTGGACGGTTGGTGCTTTGTTTTGAGTGAATATGTTATCAATTTTTATCTTGATGCGATCTTTCAAATGTTGAAAAGCTTGGCGTCTCCTTCTGCCCACCATGTTTGGTAGGCCTAGATATTTCTCAAATTTGTTGACACCTTGATCCCCAATCTGTTTGAAATATTAAATTTGACCGTATGTGTTTGGGCTGAAGAACACAGTTGATTTCCCATAATTTACACATTGCCCTGAGCAGCTTTTATATTCTTTTAAAACTTGTTCGAAAGAACCCATACCTTCTTCAGATGCCTCCCTAAAAAGAATACAATCATCAGCGAATAGTATAGTAAGTGAGTAATCAGGGGACTCCTGTATGCTTTAATTCCTCTTAGAGACCCTCCCTCTCTTGCGAGTCTTAATAGAGTCGATAAACCCTCACTGCAGATGAGAAATAAAAAAGGACTCAGTGGATCTTCCTGACGTAATCCTCTCATTGGCCAAAACGTTTTCCCGACTACACCATTAGAACAACCGAGTATGAGACTGTGCTTATACAGTGCATAATAAGTCGAATCCATCTTCCATCGAATCCTATTTTGCCCATCATTTACTCCAAAAATTCCCATTCCACCCGGTCGTACGCCTTGCTCATATTGATCTTTATTGCCATAGAACCCTTCTTTCCCACCCTTTTGTTCCTCATAGAATTTAGAATCTCATAAGCGAGCAAAACATTATCAGTGATTAGTCTTCCTGGTATAAAGGCACTCTGAGCAAGATCAATACAATGTTCAAGGACTTTTTGGAATCTATTAGCAATAGTTTTGGAGATTATTCTGTAAAGAACCGAACAAAGGCTAATTGGTCTAAAATGTAATGGGTTTCTCGGATGAGAAATCTTCGGGATCAAAACGGCATTTTTGTGATTAAGGTTTTCCAAAGATTGTCCTTTATTGAGAACGTCTAAACAAAAATCACAAACCTCACCTCCCACTATGTGCCAGTACTTTTGAAAAAAGATTGATGGGAAGCCGTCAGGACTTGGGGCTTTGTTGGACCAATGCTGTTTAGTGCCTCAATGATATCTTCCTCTTTGTATTTTGCAGTTAACATATGGTTTGTTTCCCCACTAATTTTCCTCTCAACACTTGAAAGAAGATGGCTAGTGTCGTCAATCCCATTAGAGTGGAAGAGCCTCGTAAAATAGTCTCGTAAAATCTCTTCAATTTCTTCCTCTTCTGTTCTAAGAATACCCTCATTATCTTTCAGCCCTCGTATTTTGTTAATTTTGCGTCTCTGAGATGCCATATTGTAAAAGAAAGCCATATTTCTGTCGCCGTGTCGTAACCAATTTGTTCGAGCTCTTTACTCCCAATACATCTCTTCCTTTTCCATATCCTAATTTAATTCTAATTTCATATCAATTATTTCTGCTAAAATATCATCCCTCTCCATGTTATCGAGCTCAGACAGTCGTTCACGGAGATTCATTGATCTTTTCCGGTGTTCTCCCTTAACATTTTTCTCTCATCTTTGGAGACCAACCTGGATATGTTCTAATTTTTCAGGGACATTTCCAGACGTCTTTGTCCAAACTTCCTTAATTAGTTCATCGCATGACGACTCAGTTATCCACCAAGACTCAAATCTAAAGAAATGATTTCCAAAATGCTTCATCTTTGGCGTAATTTTGATGAGGATTGGACAATGGTCAGAAAAAGAGTGGGGTAGATTTTGTACGAAATAATCGTTAAATAAATTTAGCCATTCCAAGTTTGCAAGCCCCCTGTCAAGCCTCTCCCTTATATTTGTATCTGCGAAATTTCCCCTTTCCCATGTAAACTTTTGCCCATGAAAACCCATATCAACCAGATCACATTCTTCTAAAACTCTTCTAAATTCATCCATTTGTCGTTCATCCTTTACTCTCCCTCCAATTTTCTCGTATGCATACATAATCTCGTTAAAATCCCCACATACACACCATGGCAACGAATACATATTTTTTAATTGGCGGAGTAAATTCCATGATTCCTGTTTATTTGCTTGTCGTGGATTCCCATAGAAGCCGGTGAACCACCATTTTATTTTGGTTATCTTTGTCGTTAATTCCCACATCAATATGGTAAGTTGAATAACTGTAAACTTGGATTAGATTATTCCCGTTCCATGCAAGGCTTAATCCTCCACGAGAACCTTCAGCCGAGACATCCAAACCATTTTGAAAACCACATTGTTTCTGAACACGTTCCATTCTCTTATTATCTAATTTTGTCTCCATCAAGAAGACCAATTGGGGATTAAAAAGCTTCAATGCATTTTGAAGCCTTCGAATGGCCCGAGAATTCCCCAATCCTCGGACATTCCAGCTCAGAATTTTCATTGCTTCCCGTCAGCTGACTGTTTGGCAGTCGCCGATATGGTTTGTGGAGGAGCATCTTCATTCTTTAAAGGAGATAGAAGAGGCTGTATTGTTGAAATAACTTTGGAGTACCCATCATCGAATTTTGCTTTTTTATTCCGTCTTCGGGATATACTTCGGGATCAAGATCCAGTACCTGTTCAATTTTTCGCTTTCCAATTTGACTCACTCATGTTAGAATCATTGTTCTCCCTGCTTAACACACGTCGCCACCTCCTTATCTTATGTCCCAAAATATCTTCAACATCATTAGTGAGCCCGTCTAAGGCGGATTTATTTTTAAACTGGTCCCTTCAATACCTCTATTTGTGTTAGAATGTCTTTCCTCTTCTGTAGGCCCCACCATTGTACAGTTTCCTTTTAATCCGTCTTCTTCAGTGTACCAATTTTTATTTAATTTATCTTCCCCTTTTATAGGTGAAACTTGAGGCGAAAAATAAGCAGTATTATCCCTAAAATTTAGCTACAAAATTTTTATTCCCCTGTTTACAGAATTCTCTTCTAAGTAAACTTCTTTTGCCGTCCGATTGGCCGTTCTCCTAAGTTCCGGCGGGATCTCCTCTTCTTTGCGCTTATCTTCTTTGCACTCCTTTTCCCCTCCTGTATAGGAACATTGTTCCATTGTTTTTTTCATCAGTGAACCAAAAACCAAGCATTCTTTCCCTATGACTGTGACAGCCTTAAAACGACCCTAGTCGGAATGTGGTTTCGGGACCACAAAACCGAGGCATAAAAATAATTTAATATTCATTTTGATGCCTATGATATGTGTTAATTCGTGTGTGACATTTTTGATGATTTGATTTAGGGTTATAAATGTGAATTTCACTAAAAAGGACCTAGTAGTAAACTTTGAAAGTAGGATAGGGAAATGTGTGATGACTAATTAAAGCATGCATGCAAAACAATGGTCTTGCATGTCAAATACCCCTCTTTTTATAAGCGGTGGCCGGCCATGACAAGGGAGGATGGGCAAAACATGTCATAGACATGTTTTGTTGGTGCAATATGGGAGGAAAAATTAAACTAAGGTGGGGAATAAAGAAATGAAAAAAAAGAAGAAGAGAGAAGGTGTGTGATCCCCCCCATGGCCGTGAGTTGAAGAAAAGAGAAAAAAAAATTGCTCATCCTTTTTTTCATTTTTTTGGCCGAAACTTAGAAGAAGAAAGGGAGATAGCATTCGGTTGTCTTAAACTCAAAACAAGGTTAGTAATTCATGTTAGATTTTGGAATTTTAGCTTAATTTAAGTTGATTACTAAGTTCTTTAATAGCCTATGTTAAAATTTTGGACTTGGGTGGTGAATGAAGCATTCGACCATGGTTGTTAGTGAAGAAATTTGATTACCTTCTTCATGTTTTAATGAGTAAATGTGATATGGGTGTTAAGCCAGAATGATGTTTAAGTACGAATGTGTTTGGAGGGATGTACTTATGAGTATGACTTGAGATAAAATGGTGGTAATGTTGTATATACTTGATAAGTATGTTAGATGGTTTGAGATTTGAACTAGTTATCAAGTTCTTTAGGTAGCCCATGCTAGGAATTTTGATTTTGGCATGACTAGGACTTTCGGCCATAGTAGCTATTGAGGGTTTAGGTTTGTGATTCATGTTAAATTGGATGAATCTTGGTGTAAGGGTGTTTGAACTATACTAATGATCAAATAGGTGCATAGATACAAAATGGAAGGAATCGGCCTAAGTGTTTTAGTCATTGACATATATATATATGTTGCCGAATGTGTGCTTAAGGAATTGGTTAAGTGCATTGTTGTTAAATGCTTGTTGCTAAGAAATTTTGAATGGATTATAAATTGAGTTTAATGTTCGAGGAACATTGGTATGGACACCTAGTGCCGAATGTGTTCAAACGCAACTTACCAAGTGCATAAATATGATAATGCTATGATGGTAGACTCATTTGGAATTCGGCATTTTAAGGGATGCCTTGGGCTCTTATGATGGTTAGGGACAAAATGTGTGTTGTGAGGAATGAAATGATGTCTATGAATTCGAAAATGCAAGGTATTAAGCTAGTCCTATTATTCGGTGGCGCATGAGTAGAGCACATGTATAATGCTTGAGTAACTAGTCAATAAAGCTATTCGCGCCTAATTGTATAATATAAATGTATGTAATCGGATTGTTAAATTGATAAATTATTAATAAGCTCTATTTGTTTGAATTAAGCTCAAGAGCTTAGAGGACCAAAGTTGGATAAGGGGAAGGAAAAAGTGACCGAATAGCCGTCGAAATCGTTCGACAACATCCGAGGTAAGTCTTGATAACGACCCTACTTGAATTATATTGAAATGATTTGTCATATTTTGGCGGATAGCGAATGTGCGTAGGGACTACGCTGTAATGTCAATTGAAATCATGCTCTTTGTGTGTGGCTATTGAGCCGAAATTGGAAAGGTTTGATAAATGTTTTGTGGTTGAGCCTTAGTAACGAAAATGAAATATGGATGTGTCGTGATTATTGATATATGTGTACATGAGCATTTGAATTATACCGGGCTAAGTCCCGAAGGCATTTATGCTAATGATTATATCCGGGCTAAGACCAAGGCATTCGTATGAAGTTGTTATATCCGGCTAAGACCAATGCATTTGTGCAAGTTACCAAACCGGGTTAAGACCAAGGCAATTGTGCTTGTGGTTGTATCCGCTAAATTCAAGAGACTCGGTTTGAAGGTGAGCGTTCTGGTGCTGTAATAAATTCAATTAATACGCCCGAAAAACCCATACGATAAGGTATGTTTACATGTGCATCTGAAAAGTCGATTCGTTTGATATAGTATTCGTTCAATTGACTAACAAACTTTCGGCTCTTAGATAGGTTGATACCTTGTGTGTGTATATGTTGATGAAGTGTGAAGTAAGTATGATTATGAGAATGTGTATTACTAAAGTGATTCATTTAGCTATGTGAATGTAATACTTTAGTCAAAGCTGATTTCATTACTTGAGACTTACTAAGCATTAAAATGCTTACCCCGTTGCTTTGGCTCTCTGTTTTATAGATTTTGCTCGTTAGCTATCGGATTCGGGATCATCGAAGTCGAAGTCATCCACACTATCAAAGCCCTTTTGGTACTCTTTTAGTTGAACTCTGGATATGGCATGTATAGGACTACCCTTTGCTGTTTTTCAAGTACGTTTTGTGATGTATGTGTGTACAGCCATGCGGAAATGGCTCGTAAAAGTGGAGTATGGCATTAGACCATTTGTGTTTATGTATATATGTATGGTTTCATGATGTGACTATGGACTGGAATGGAAGTGTTGGGCAAATGATCAGCCATTGGAATGGCTAAATATGAGTATATGTGGACCTATGTATGACAAAACTCTAGTTGGTCCATGGAAACCACGAAATAGGTAAAGTTTACCTTGAAAACAGATGCTGACAGCAGCAGTGGTGTGGATTTGAAAAATCACTAAAATTTGTAGGAATGGAATTAAATAGTGAATAAATTATGTAAATGAACCTTGATTAATCTACTTTCATATGGAAGAAACTAAACTGTCATATGAGTTATATGTTAAGAGATATTAAAGTTCTCGTGAAATAGGGCCAGAACGGTTTCTGGATCCCCTGTTCCTATTTTGGAAATTCATTATAAATTAACCAGAGATAATTAGGAGTCATGCCATATATGTATAGATTCCTATTTGAGTCTAGTTTCTATAGAAACAAACGGTATCAGTATTGAAGCGCTGTACAGGGAGATATCCAAGTCGTAATGTGCGAAGGTCAGTGTAGTCGACCCCTATAAAAGGGGAGACTTTAACTAATAAACTGTACTAATTGGCCTGACCAAAAATTCTAGAAAAAAATATGTAGATGGACATATGAGTCTAATTTCAGGGAAAAATTACGAAACTGATTTTCGAGCTTTGAAACTCAAGATATGATTTTTAAGGCGACAGTAATGCAGTAACCAGCTTGTCTGGAAATTCTTAAATGGATTGTGAAAATAATTAAGTTAAGTCTGTGTGCACCTTGTGTTCGACTCCGGTAACGGACTCGGGTACGGGGTGTTATAATTTTATTGGTATCAGAGCTACGGTTTAGTCGATTCTAGAACTACTGTAATACGTTTGGGTCTAGCTATACATGCCATTATGTGATTAATTGATAGTGTGGTGATTTCTGACATTTGAATTTGTGTTTATTTATAGTAATGGATCCCGATCCCAACCGAAGCGATAGTGATGATGTGGAGAGTGTGGCGCTGCTCCGACAAGGGACAGCGCGGCGGACTCTCAACCTATTGCTAGCAATCCGAATGATGAGGCTAGGCAAGCCTTTTATAGCGTGATGAATGATTGGTTCAACCAATACATTCGAACTAATACTGACTATTCCACAACCTCCATTCCCGACTAATACAACCCCGCACCTACAATACCTCGTAGCCCGACCAAATAAGGTCGAATAAGCCCCAGATTGATGAATCGAAAACATGGGGCTATCGAATTTAAAGCTACGGATAGCGACGATGCCGAGCAAGCTGAATTTTGGTTGGACAACACTATCCGGTACTCGATGAGCTATCTTGTACACCGATGAATGCCTAAAGTGTACTATCTCCTTGCTACGCGATTACGCCTACTATTGGTGGAGTATTCATATACATTGTGCCCGAGAGCAAGTAACTTGGGAGTTCTTCCAAACCGAGTTTGGAAGAAGTATATCGATCAAAGATTCATTGACCAAAAGCGGAAGGAATTTCTTGAACTCAAACAAGGTTCCATGTCGGTTCTCGATTATGAGCGAAAATTTGTGAGGCTTAGTCGACACGCATGCGAGAATGCATTTCCTCGAAGCCGTGATGTAAAGCGTTTGAAGATGGATGAATGACGATATAAAGTCGTATGTTGGCATCTTGGAAACCGAGAATTTGTGGTACTTGTCGAGCGAGCTTGCGGTAGAGGAGCTCGGTGTGGAGAAAAGAAAAGTGAAGGGGAGCAAGGGAGTTTCAGAAGAGGTCTTGGGAAGCCCATCCTCTGATCATGAAAGAAATTTAGAGATGGCTTAGGCCGATCTAGAGACACTTTGGGCTTTTCTAGACGAGACCGCGATCGACCCCTATGGGCACGCTGAGTCACTTCGATCGCCGGTGTTGGCAATGATCATCGAGACGAGCGGAGTGCCAATATTGTGGCAAATGGCATTACAGGAGTTGTAGATTCCGTGATCGCTCTGTTACAAGTTCGGATCGATCGACCACTTCATTAAAGATTGCCCAAGGTTGTCTGAACAGAATATAGATCAGAGTGGGAAACCGGGTGCTACCACTGCTCGGGGTAGACCATCAAGAAATACGGGCAATGCTAGTGGTGGTCAGGGAGGATCTAGAGATGCTGCGACCAGATCTGAGGCTCGTGCTCCTGCTAGGGCTTATGCTATACGCGCACGCGAGGATGCTTCCTCGCCAAATGTTATCACCGGTACTTTCACTCTCTTTGATACTAATGTGATTGCTTTGATTGACCCTGGTTCCACTCATTCTTATATATGCGAAACCTTAGCATCCAGTAAGACTTTACCTATTGAGTCTACTGAGTTCGTAATTCGGGTGTCAAATCCCTTGGGTCGTTACGTGCTTGTTGACAAAGTATGTAAGAAATGCCCCCTAGTAATTCGAGGTTCCTGTTTTCCGGCGGACTTTATGCTTTTGCCGTTCGATGAATTTGATGTTATCCTTGGTCTGGATTGGTTGACCATGCACGATGCGATTGTGAATTGCAAAAGCAAGACTATTAATTTGAGGTGCACAAATAACGAGATAATCCGAGTTGAGTCTACGGACTTAAAGGGGTTGCCAGCTGTAATATCAGCAATGTTGGCCCAGAAATATGTAAGAAAGGGGTGCGAAGCATACCTTGCGTATGTTCTTGATGATAAGGAGTCGAAATAAAACCGAATCATGCGGTGGTTTGTGAATACCGGATGTTTTTCCTGAAGAATTACCGGGTTTGCCACCTGTTCGGGAGATAGATTTTGGTATTGAGCTTGTACCTGGGACTACACCGATTTCGATAGCTCTGTGTCATATGGCACCAACCGAGTTAAAAGAGTTGAAAGCTCAGTTGCAAGAATTGACGGATAGAGGTTTCACTCGACCAAGTTTCTCACCTTGGGGTGCACCGGTATTGTTTGTGAAAAGAAGGACGGAACCATGAGGTTGTGTATTGACTATCGTCGGTGAATAAAGTGACGATAAAGAATAAATATCTCATATCAGCGTATTGATGATTTGTTTAATCAACTAAAGGGAGCCTCGGTGTTTTCAAAGATAGATTTGAGATCGGGCTATTATCGATTCTTGAATTCGAGATTCGGACATACCCAAAACCGCCTTCAGAACGAGATATGGTCACTACGAGTTCTTAGTGATGCCGTTTGGGCTCACTAATGCCCCTGCGGTATTTATGGATTTGATGAATCGGATCTTCAGACCATATTTGGATCGGTTCGTAGTTGTATTCATTGATGACATCTTGGTCTATTCAAGAGATGAGACCGAACATCTTGAACACCGAGATTAGTGTTGCAAATTTTACGGGAGAAGCAGTTGTATGCTAAGTTCAGCAAGTGTAAGTTACGGTTAAGAGAGGTTAGCTTCTTGGGTCATGTGGTATCTGCATCGGTATTCGAGTCGACTGAGCAAAATTTCAGCCATACTTAGCTGGAAGCCTCAGAAATATTCTGAGGTTCGGAGCTTTTGGGACTTGCTTAGGTTACTACAAGACGATTTGTAAAAGGATTCTCGATGATAGCCACACCCATGACGAAGCTACTTCAAAAACATGTTAAGTTCGAATGGACGGAAAAATGTCGAAAAGTTTTGATCAATGAAAACTTATTTGTGGAAGCTCAATTTTAGTGCGGCCGAATCGTGCAATGAGTTTGTCATCTATAGCGACGCCTCCCTACTTGGGTTAGGTTGAGTATTTATGCAATAGGGCCGAGTTGTGGCCTATGCGTCGAGACAATGAAAGCCACATAAGAAGAATTATCCGACCCATGATCTCGAATTAGCTGCCATCGTATTCGCCTTGAAAATATGGCGACATTACTTATTTGGTGAGAAGTGCCACGTATTTTCGGATCACAAAAGTCTCAAATATTTGATGACTCAAAGAGACTTGAATCTACGACAAAGGCGTTGGCTTGAGTTGTTGAAAGATTATGAGCTGGTCATTGATTATCACCCGGGAAAGGCTAATGTGGTTGTGGACGCCTTAAGCCGGAAATCACTGTTCGCTTTGCAAGCGATGAATGTACACTTGTCTGTTCTACCCGACAATGTGTTAGTAGCCGAATTAAAAGCCAAACCATTATTGATTCATCAAATTCGTGAAGCCCGAAAGTTGATGATGAATTGGTTACAAAAGCGGTTGAGTGTGTTCGAACAAGGAATCGGAGTTTCAAATTGATGATGATGATTGTTTGAGGTTGAAGTCGTTTGTGTGTTCCAAGGAATTGAACTCATTTCGATGATTCGAACGAAGCCTATTATAGCCGAATGTCAATTCACCCGGAGTCTGAAGATGTACAACGATTTGAAACGTCGGTTTTGGTGGCATGGTATGAAACGAGACATCTCCGACTTTGTTTGAGATGTTTAATATGTCAACAAGTGAAAGCGGAACATCAAGTGCCTTGAGGATTACTTCACCGATCAAGATACCCGAGTGGAAATAGGATCGAGTCACAATGGACTTTGTGTCCGGACCGCCATTGTCGACAAGTAAGAAGGATGCGATTTGGGTTATTGTTGATAGACCGACTAAGTCGGCTCACTTTATCCCGATGCGCACGGATTTTCATTGGATAAACTAGCTGAATTGTACGTTTCTCAAATTGTGAGATTACACGGTACCGATTTACATTGCTCGATAGAGATCCGAGATTCACCTCGCGATTTTGGAAGAAATTGCAAGAAGCTTTGGGTACCAAGTTGCATTTCAAGACCGCCTTTCACCTCAAACCGATGGTCAATCCGGCGGATAATTCAGATACTTGAGGATATGTTGAGATGTTGCATCCTCGAGTTCGGTGGTTCATGGGAAGCGGTATTTACCTTTGATTGAATTCGCACAACAATAGTTTTCAATAAAGTATTAAGATGGCGCCTTACGAGGCCTTGTGCGGCGTAAATGTTGTATACCATTGTTTTGGGTGAGCTCGGTGAAAGCAAAATTTTTGGAGTGGATTTGATTAAAGATCTTTGAATGAAAGTAAAAGTAATCCGTGAAAATCAAGATAGCCTCCGATCGTCGAAGTCGTGCAGCGGATCTGAAACGAAAAGACATTGAATATCAGGTGGGAGATAAAGTGTTTCTTAAAGTTTTGCCTTGGAAAAGGATACTCAGATTTGGGCACAAGGGCAAATTGAGTCCGAGGTTCATCGGGCCATATGAGATATCCGAACGAGTCGGTCCAGTTGCATATCGTTTGATTTTGCCCCCTGAACTCAAAAAGATTCACGACATCTTTCATGTTTCGATGCTTCGACGCTATAGATCTGATCCATCGCACGTAGTTAGTCCATCAGAGGTTGAAATTCAAGCCAATATGAGTTATGAAGAAGAACCGATTCGTATCCTAGCGCGTGAAGTGAAAGAGTTGCGAAACAAAAGGGTTCCGCTAGTGAAGGTGTTATGGCTCAAACACGGGATAGAAGAAGCTACTTGGGAACCCGAGGACTCTATGAAAGAACGATACCCAAACCTATTTACCGGTAAGATTTTCGGGGACGAAAATTTCTTAAGTGGGGGAGAGTTGTGATAGCCTTAAAACGACCCTAGTCGGAATGTGGTTTCGGGACCACAAAACCGAGGCATAAAAATAATTTAATATTTATTTTAATGCCTATGATATGTGTTAATTCGTGTGTGACATTTTTGATGATTTGATTTAGGGTTATAAATGTGAATTTCACTAAAAAGGACCTAGTAGTAAACTTTGAAAGTAGGATAGGGAAATGTGTGATGACTAATTAAAGCATGCATGCAAAACAATGGTCTTGCATGTCAAATACCCCTCTTTTTATAAGTGGTGGCCGGCCATGACAAGGGAGGATGGGCAAAACATGTCATAGACATGTTTTGTTGGTGCAATATGGGAGGAAAAATTAAACTAAGGTGGGGAATAAAGAAATGAAAAAAAAAAGAGAGAAGGTGTGTGATCCCCCCCCCCCCCATGGCCGTGAGTTGAAGAAAAGACAAAAAAAAAAATTGCTCATCCTTTTTTTCATTCTTTTGGCCGAAACTTAGAGGAAGAAAGGGAGATAGCATTCGGTTGTCTTAAGCTCAAAACAAGGTTAGTAATTCATGTTAGATTTTGGAATTTTAGCTTAATTTAAGTTGATTACTAAGTTCTTTAATAGCCTATGTTAAAATTTTGGACTTGGGTGGTGAATGAAGCATTCGGCCATGGTTGTTAGTGAAGAAATTTGATTACCTTCTTCATGTTTTAATGAGTAAATGTGATATGGGTGTTAAGCCGGAATAATGTTTAAGTACGAATGTGTTTGGAGTGATGTGCTTATGAGTATGACTTGAGATAAAATGGTGGTAATGTTGTATATACTTGATAAGTATGTTAGATGGTTTGAGATTTGAACTAGTTATCAAGTTCTTTAGGTAGCCCATACTAGGAATTTTGATTTTGGCATGACTAGGACTTTCGGCCATAGTAGCTATTGAGGGTCTAGGTTTGTGATTCATGTTAAATTGGATGAATCTTGGTGTAAGGGTGTTTGAACTATACTAATGATCAAATAGGTGCATAGATACAAAATGGAAGGAATCGGCCTAAGTGTTTTAGTCATTGACATATATATATATGTTCGAATGTGTGCTTAAGGAATTGGTTAAGTGCATTGTTGTTAAATGCTTGTTGCTAAGGAATTTTGAATGGATTATAAATTGAGTTTAATGTTCGAGGAACATTGGTATGGACACCTAGTGCCGAATGTGTTCAAACGCAACTTACCAAGTGCATAAATATGATAATGCTATGATGGTAGACTCATTTGGAATTCGGCATTTTAAGGGATGCCTTGGGCTCTTATGATGCTTAGGGACAAAATGTGTGTTGTGAGGAATGAAATGATGTCTATGAATTCGAAAATGCAAGGTATTAAGCTAGTCCTATTATTCGGTGGCGCATGAGTAGAGCACATGTATAATGCTTGGGTAACTAGTCAATAAAGCTATTCGCGCCTAATTGTATAATATAAATGTATGTAATCGGATTGTTAAATTGATAAATTATTAATAAGCTCTATTTGTTTGAATTAAGCTCAAGAGCTTAGAGGACCAAAGTTGGATAAGGGGAAGGAAAAAGTGACCGAATAGCCGTCGAAATCGTTCGACAACATCCGAGGTAAGTCTTCGAGTAACGACCCTACTTGAATTATATTGAAATAATTTGTCATATTATGGCGGATAGCCGAATGTGCGTAGGGACTACGCTGTAATGTCAATTGAAATCATGCTCTTTGTGTGTGGCTATTGAGCCGAAATTGGAAAGGTTTGATAAATGTTTTGTGGTTGAGCCTTAGTAACGAAAATGAAATATGGATGTGTCGTGATTATTGATATATGTGTACATGAGCATTTGAATTATACCGGGCTAAGTCCGAAGGCATTTATGCTAATGATTATATCCGGGCTAAGACCAAGGCATTCGTATGAAGTTGTTATATCCGGCTAAGACCAAGGCATTTGTGCAAGTTACCAAATCCGGGTTAAGACCCGAAGGCAATTGTGCTTGTAGTTGTATCCGGCTAAATTCTGAAGAGACTCGGTTTGAAGGTGAGCGTTCTGGTGCTGTAATAAATTCAATTAATACGCTCGAAAAACCCATACGATAAGGTATGTTTACATGTGCATCGGAAAAGTTGATTCGTTTGATATAGTATTCGTTCAATCGACTAACAAACTTTCGGCTCTTAGATAGGTTGATACCTTGTGTGTGTATATGTTGATGAAGTGTGAAGTAAGTATGATTATGAGAATGTGTATTACTAAAGTGATTCATTTAGCTATGTGAATGTAATACTTTAGTCAAAGCTGATTTCATTACTTGAGACTTACTAAGCATTAAAATGCTTACCCGTTGCTTTGGCTCTCTGTTTTATAGATTTTGCTCGTTAGCTATCGGATTCGGGATCATCAAGTCAAGTCATCCACACTATCAAAGCCCTTTTGGTACTCTTTTAGTTGAACTCTGGATATGGCATGTATAGGACTACCCTTTGCTGTTTTTCAAGCACGTTTTGTGATGTATGTGTGTACAGACCATGCGAAATGGCTCGTAAAAGTGGAGTATGGCATTAGACCATTTGTGTTTATGTATATATGTATGGTTTCATGATGTGACTATGGACTGGAATGGAAGTGTTGGGCAAATGATCAGCCATTGGAATGGCTAAATATGAGTATATGTGGACCTATGTATGACAAAACTCTAGTTGGTCCATGGAAACCACGAAATAGGTAAAGTTTACCTTGAAAACAGATGCTGACAGCAGCAGTGGTGTGGATTTGAAAAATCACTAAAATTTGTAGGAATGGAATTAAATAGTGAATAAATTATGTAAATGAACCTTGATTAATCTACTTTCATATGGAAGAAACTAAACGGTCATATGAGTTATATGTTAAGAGATATTAAAGTTCTCGTGAAATAGGGCCAGAACGGTTTCTGGATCCCCTGTTCCTATTTTGGAAATTCATTATAAATTAACCAGAGATAATTAGGAGTCATGCCATATATGTATAGATTCCTATTTGAGTCTAGTTTCTATAGAAACAAACGGTATCAGTATTGAAGCGCTGTACAGGGAGATATCCAAGTCGTAATGTGCGAAGGTCAGTGTAGTCGACCCCTATAAAAGGGGAGACTTTAACTAATAAACTGTACTAATTGGCCTGACCAAAAATTCTAGAAAAAAATATGTAGATGGACATATGAGTCTAATTTCAGGGAAAAATTATGAAACTGATTTTCGAGCTTTGAAACTCAAGATATGATTTTTAAGGCGACAGTGATGCAGTAACCAGCTTGTCTGGAAAATCTTAAATGGATTGTGAAAATAATTAAGTCTGTGTGCACCTTGTGTTCGACTCCGGTAACGGACTTGGGTACGGGGTGTTACAATGACAGATGATTCGGCCTTGAGTGCTATTGAGAATGGATATTCTTCTCCTTCTTTGTTATTATTCCCCACATGTTTTTCTGAATATTCCTTGACTCTATGCCCCATTCTACCGCATCCAAAACAAAAGATTGGAAGGTTTTCATATTTAAAGGATAGCCAGATCTTTCTTTTTCCATTTGGAACAACAAGAATACCTCTTCTCAATTGTTTTTGGACATTCAGATTGACTCTAATTCGACAGAACATACCTTTTATCTCAGCTCGGATTATCCCCCCAAAAGTAGATCCAACTGCATGTATAAGGTCCTTCTTATCACACTCCAGAGGACAAGGACCAACCTTTAACTAAAACAGAGAATGAACCAGTTTGATCTTGTGTCTTTCAATAGGTTGCGCCAGCCGATCAAAGATAATTAGTTGTTTCCGGAAGTGCCATGGTTGTCATTCTAAAATCTGTTTTAAATCTTCCTCATCTTCAAAAAAGATTGTAAATAAATTCTGACCTGTAATCTGAATCTCAAATTTCTTTTTTGTCTTCCAAATACTTTTCAATTGCGCTTGTAGTCTGTCTGGATTATATGTTTTCCTTGTCCATACTGAGCAGATCAACGTCGGATTCTCAGTTGGGACCACTGTTTTCACCGTTAACTAGATTAGTTCTTCTTCGAGAAGGGCAATCTCATTTTGACCTTCCGTCGTTCCAAAGTCACCACTCATCTCCTTTCCCAACCACAGTATTCACTATTTCTTTGAGAGACCTAAGAGAGCACTCTTGACGGGATAGTCTCACACTTTTTTTTGATAAAAAAATCAAACCCAAACACTGCTGTACCTACTCTTTTAATTGAAAACAAGCATGTTGTTTTGGATTCGTAACAGAGGGTCTCGACCATGGTGACCATTGCCTATCTTTAACCATATTGATAAACAAGAGTTTGCACAAGATAATTAGTTCATTACTTGATCATTATCCAAATCCCAGCCTTCAATAGGTTCCCATCTCTGTTTCCATATTACAAAGAAAATGTAACTTAAATCCTTTTGTTAATAGCTGTTGACGTATTACTATGGACAAATATCAGTCTGATACACCTTCATACATTGCTTCTTTCATTAAGAAACTTAAACACCTAATGTACAAAGACACCAAATAGGTCAACAACAAAACCACAATGCTAACGTTTTTCAACACACCAACAAAATGATTCAAAGAAAAGAAAAACATCACACCTAGAGTGTAAAAAGACTTCGACTTGAGCATTGTAACAAGGATACAGGAAACAAAATATCCAACAGCTTTGTCCAGATGAATTCTCCTCTTACTCTCCAGCAGCCAACGATCCTTTACTTTGATTGCACTGATATTCTGAGACAGAGACAATACATTCTTGTTGGTGTTTTATTGCGATTGTAGTACATCTGGGGGCCATGAAAAAGGAAATATACATTTTGTAGTACACTGTACACAATAAATTTAATATTAGAAGGAAAAAAATGGAGAGCATTTTGTACCTTAGTCTTTCAACCAAAGTTCTCTATTTCATACTTCAGTCTTTCAATCGAAGTCTACGTTGCAAATCGCCATCTTCAATGCCACTGTCATATGATCCAATCTCCTATGCTCATCAATAACGAACCAAAAACTCCCCCAAATCTAATAAAAAATCCAACTATCATTCCACTAAAAAACCACAAAGGCTCGAGCAATTCTTCGTCACTTTCCCTCATATTTTCAATACCGTTATTGTTAGGCAGCTTTGCTGGCTCATCTCCAGGACATTTCCTTAATGGGGCTCCGCACAGTCTTGGATTTTCTGAATATGAAGTAGCACCGAAACTCTGCAGTTGAGTGCTTAAGGGAATTCTTCCAAACAAATTATTGTTTGACAAGTCCAAAACACTAAGAAAGGATAAATCGGACATGCTCTGTAGGATTTTACCAGATAGGTTGTTTGTTGACAAATCCAGCGATTCCAACACCTTCAATTGGCCAATCTCACTAATTATGCATCTGCTCAACGTGTTTCTTGATAGATTCAGAGTAATCAACCCTTGCAGATTTGTTATTTCTCTAGGGATTTCCCCACTTAATTTGTTGCAAGACAAGTCAATGATCTTTAGTAATCCAAGAATTTTCCCATATTCTTTTTTCGCATCTTTTCATATAACTAATAGATGATCATTGATTAATTCGGAATAAAGCCTTTTCTATTAAATTTAATATAGTTAAGTAATGTCTTAATACAACAAGGGATCGTGTTTTAAATTCTCTTCATATTTTTAATTTTCGACATTAAGACATCAAGTAATCAACTAGGTACCAACTTTGGGCGTTATGAGGGTGCTAATCCTTCCTCGTGCGTAACCGGCTCCCGAACCCATTTCTTGGATTTTTATAAATTGAAAATCATTTTAATAAATCAAACCTTTTATTAAAATGATCAAATTACGAGGTGATCCGATCACACCTCATAAAAATGATTAGTGGCAACTCCCATTTTCATTTTTAAATAAAAAGTCGATTTAAGAAAAGGTTTCGACTAAGATTACATGCATACTGGTCACAATTTAGTAAAGATTACATCTAAGATGTGAAAAATAGAACGTCGATAATGACAATGAATCATAAAGAAAAAGAGGAAATAAACATAGAAATATTTTATGTAGAAATCCTCTCAGAAAAAAATCAAAATTCACTATGTTGAATTTAAAAACTACAAGAGGAAAGACAAATACGTCTATTTATAGGTTTAAAAACTTTATTCTAATTAAAGTCTAATAGAAGTAATGCAGAAAAGTTAAAACACCTAATTCTAATCAAATATCAAATAGAGGAAGTAAGTTTCTATATAGATTCCACTTGTGCAGCCTGTACTGTGCCCCCGCACCTCTGGTTGCGACCCTAGTCCAATATTTTTGCTTATTGGGGATCTACAATGAGCTATGTCTTTGCCCTTATAAATCCCTCTATCTTGCCACTTGTATTTTATTTTAACAAGAATTTGGGTCATACAACTTTAACACAAGATTACAAGTTGAAATATTTTCCAAATACTGACCGTAAAAGGCTCTTTAGATCGGTTCAGTCTATTGAATATAGTCAACGTATAATTATCTCAAACAGAAAATGGTAGGAAACTAGGTAAGAATATAACGGATACTATCTTTAAATTAAGAAAAATCGCCTCAGTGCCATCGCTATGCCTAAAGCAAGTCAAGCAACGAGTCAACTCTTTTAAGTCTTTTGAGGACAACGGGTTCAAATGGGAATTCTGGATGTGATTTACATTGGTTGGAAAATTGGAGCTTTGAATCAATGGTTATATATCTACATGAGGCCTACCACAAAAGACCCACCAACGTTTAATTGTTTCAATTTTGCCGTCAAATTTGACTGCTTCACCCACAGTTCTATCAATATTATGGCTTTCCTTCTTGTTTCCACCAACGCAATGGTCGAACCTGTTGCGTCTTAAAAGAGTTGTTGCATTGAGTATATTTTACCATGTTTGATTAAGTTTATTTATCGAGTAATTCAATTCTCACATTCGATTTCAAATTCAATTATCTATGTTTGTGATTTGATTGGAATTCTTAAAAATAATAATAATAGTTAAGGAAATTCAAGTGTTGCTCAAGTCCAACATTAAGATTTTCCAGTTTGCTAAACAGATTGAAATGCTCGAACTTAAACTTAATTTATGATTGAATTGAATTTGAGTTCACTCAAATTTAATTAAAAAAAATGATTGAGTTGAGTTTGAGATCGATTTCTTATTTTACCCAAACTTTTTTTACAGTTGGATTGGAAATGAGATATGTGGAATGTCATATTTGACTATGATTGCTCAATGATTATCCCCTTTGCCACATGCTCTCAAACCTAATGAGATATGTAGAATGAGATATGTATCTATTTCTTGAATATTTATATATTCTTAATTTATTTTCAATTTACTTGTATAAAATGATTTCTCATGCAACTTTTTATTAATTGAGATATGCTACTTGACAAATTTATTCAGAGTGTGACATAATTGTCACTAATTTACATACTAAGAACATGACATATTTATCACTAAGAATATAGTCTACAATTATATTGATACACTATTAATATTTATCAATTTCCACAAGGTTAATATTTGCAAATAAGGAACTAAAAATTTATTTATTTAAATTTTAAAAATATTCACTAATTAATTTTCATAATTAATGTTTTAATTATTTGTTAATAGTGTTTTATTTCAATAATTTTACCCAATAAAAACTAAAGTATTATAAACAATAAAATGTGTCGTTCTCTTATTTGTCATTTTATACATATCAACTTTCAACCAGCCACTACAATCAGCAATCAACTATCAATCAATTACCAAACAGGACCATTATATATTAATATATAAACGAGAGTATGACTTTAGTATACCAAATTAATATACAAAAATAAAAATAAAAAAGAAGTCCGAGGAAATTAAATATATATTCAAGATTACACAACTATGGTGAAAAAAGCAATATATTAAAACTAACAATATGACTGGGAAGCAGACCCCAACAAGCAGGGAGAGAAAAATGGAGAGCATTTTATACCTTAAGTCTTTTAATCGAAGTCTGAGCTGCAGTTTGACCGTCTCCAATGCCATTGTCAATTTGATCCAATCTCCCAATTTATTCACCAACTGAAAGTATTTATGTCTCCAAAACCTGCTAATCAATAAGAAACAGAAAACTCCCCAAAATCCAACAAGAAATCTAGCTATCATTCCAGTAACGAACCACAAAGGCTCAAATAATTCTTCATCACTTTCAGCGATAATTTCAGTACCACGATTGTTAGGTAGTTTTGGTGATTCATCTCCAGGACATTTGTTCAACGGGTCTCTGCACAATCGTGAATTCCCTGCAAAACAAGTAGCATTGAAACTTTGCAATTGAGTGTTTAAGGGAATTTTTCCAGATAGATTGTCGTTTGATAAGTCCAAAACACTGAGAAAAGATAAATCAAACATGCTCTCCGGACAAATCGAGTGATTCCAATGCCTTCAATTGACCAATCTCTTTAATTATGCTTCCTTTCACATATTTCTTGATAGATTCAAAGCAATTAACCCATGTAGACTTGCTATTTCTCGAGAGATTTCCCCACTTAATTTGTTGCACGACAAGTCAATGAGACTCAATAATCCAAGGATTTTCCCATATTCTTGTTCCACACCTTTCCATATAACTAAAAGATTATCATCGAAGGTACGACCAAAGAAAGCAGTAGTACTGTCCTCTATGTCATAAACATCATGATAACAATACTAGAACTCGATCGTTGCTGCTGAGCTCCCAAGGTGAGCCATGGTGGTCAAATTGTTAAAGCATGATGGAATGGCTCCTGATATATTGTTGAGAGAGAGATCCAATACTTTAAGAAATTGTTGGTGACATAGAGTTGAAGGTATGTTCCCATGAAAATTATTTGATCTTAGACGTAGAACAATCAAGTTCTCAAGTCTTTCTCCTATCCATGGTGGAATGATTCCAGTTAATTTATTTTCCCCCAGATCCAAAAGTCTCAATTGAATACAACTTTTCAAGGATTGAGGGATTTCACCATGCAAACTCGTGTTCCTTAAACGCAATGATTGCAGTGTTTCTACTGAGCCCAATGAAGTAGGGATTACCCCTGACAAATTATTGTTTTCCAAATTGATTATGGTTAATCTCCGGCTTTTGATCCAACAATCTGGAATGCCTCCCGACAACAAATTGTTAGAGAGGTCAAGATAAGACAAACCACTATCCTTATTTGTGCATAAATATGACAACGGTCCATTGAACATGTTATTAGATAGATCTAACGTTGTCGACTTAGACAAAAATTGAGGTATGGGACCATGAAAAAGATTTGAACTAAAATCTATCAAAGGGATACGATCAAATTTTAAAGGCAGGTTTGGAACTCTCCCGCTGATTTGGTTGAAGGAAAGGTCCAAAAACATTAGCCTCAAAGGCAGATTCCAAAACCAGTATGGGATGTTGTCTGAAATGTTGGAATAGGAGATATCTAGATGGAAGAAATTAGTTTTTTTTCTAAGCCAACTAGGAAATTGGGGTCCAATCTTGCAGGAACTCATTTTAATAAAATCAAGTTGAAATGGAGGGGTCCAATTAGAGCTAAGATTGAAAACAAAGCATTAAAGGATATCAAAAGATACCGTAATTTGGTAAGATTAAATAGGTGGGCTTCGAAAATGACATCATGCAAAGAATTGTTGGAAACATCTAAGAGCACCAGATGAGACAATTTGCCGATGTTGACAGGAAGAAGACCCTCGAGTTGGTTCCCTCGAAGAGATAATTTTTTCAAAGATGATAATTTTGAAAGATCAAGCAATGGTCCAGTGATTCTATTTTCATCCAAATCCAAAACCGTGATCTTTGAAAAGTTGCCAAAATTGTCTTCGAAATGGCCGCTCAATCGATTATATGCGACATTTAATTCTCTCAAAGAAGAAAATCGTACGAAATTGGGCAAGGATCCATTGAAATTGTTTTCATCCAAAAACAAAATCTCCAGAATTCTTGGCACACTGTTGAAATTGGCCAGCATGTGGCACCAAGACTAGCAAGCAGCAGACCATGCAGCTCGGGCCTAGCCGATACAGCTGAAGAAACTGTTCCATTTTGTCCATTTTGTTACTCCAAGTAGTTGTAATGTAACTTACTTTGATTTCAACTTCTTGCTGATGTATTTGATGTGTTTAGGTAGTGATTGAGCTGGAAATCAGCTTTGTTTGTTTGAACAAGTTAGTTTAACAAGTTTCAATGTATTTTAGTGAAGTTAGGTGACAGTTTAGGTAAAATTTGCTTGTAAGTGTTTGACTTATGTTTGATATATGTAAAGGTTTTATGCCAAAGTTGAAAAATGAATGAAATCATCAGATTTTCTTCCATATGCTCCAGTATATTTCTTGCTTACAATTCTGTTCTTTTTAAGCTCAAATCTCCTGACTTGATTTTTTTTAAGTTTTATTCATTCTTCATCTAGATTCATTACATTGTTGTTGAAGCTCCAGATTGAAGTGCATACTTCATCCGGATAAAGTGTCTCAAATCCCCAACACACACCCACTTAAATTTGTCACAGCAAAGGTGAGAGGTCCACTGAGCTTGTTATAAGTTTAATTCTTTTAAATGGCAGAGATTCCCCAATGACTTTGGTATTCCACCTTTGAGACTATTATCCTCAAAATTAATTTTCTCCAGAGCTGGCATGTTGTCAAAAGAATCCGGAATCAAACTCGATAATTGATTATGATGGAGATCGAGTTCAACCAAGTTTCGACTTATATTCAGTAACAGAGGAAAAGTCGAAGGATGCAAACTAGAAGACCAAATCAGGTGAAGAAAGATAAAGAGTTTGAAGAATTAAAATGGACAAGAGATGAAGGATCAACCTCCGCAAAGTCACAACATTGAAAGTGTAAAACTGAGAGGGAAGGATGACATTGAATAACTTGAGGCCAGTTTGTAGCTTTTGTAAAATTGGTGTGACTGATTTTCAGCAATTTCAAAGAAGAAAGATGGGAAAGCCATTCAAGGTTGTCGGATATCAATGATTGATCAAAATTATCGGTACTGAGATCAAGATAAACTAGCCTGGAAAGGCTCCCAAGCTGGTGAGGAATGAAGCCCGTAAGAGGATTTGATGAGAGATTGAGGTATGTGAGGTCATAAAGTGAACCAATGAAGTCTGGGATCTGGTAGAAGCGATTTAAAGAGAGGTCAAGTGACTAAGTGCTTTAACTCAAGCAAGGAAGTGCCAATCTCACCTGAAATTGACTCAAGCAAGGAAGTGCCAATCTCACCTGAAATTGACGTCCAACTGCCACCAAAGATACCGTAAATGATTCTGGGACGGAGGTCCAACATGACAACATGGCCAGTCGTGTTGTCGTAGCCGACACCTTTCCATTTGCAACACTCTTCTTCTTTGCTTGTCCATGAAACGAGGAGGTTTAGGCTATTGTCGTAATCAATAAGACCTTTCTTGAAATCAAGGAGAGCTCGTCTCTCTGCTGCAATGCACCTCACACTCTGATTTTTTACACTGATGCCAAAACTAGCAGCAATCAGTGCAAACAGAAGTGCAAGCCATAGATGAAAATGAAAATGAAGTCCTCTCCCTCTCATGAAGACGGAAAATAATGGCTCTGAAAAGATGGTTCCAAAGAAAATGTATAGCTAATAAGTAATACGTTTATCCGCATAGCTTCTTAAATAAAAATCAAATTGCCCCACTCATCACGACCGTTGCTATCCCAAACCAAGTCAAGAAAATAGCCATGTCGGTAAGTTCGAGGAGAAGGGGCCGCCCCCCTAGGCCTATAGTCCACATGTTAGAAACAGGAATTGCAAATATAAATTCCTGGAATGTGTCCACCAAAAACTACCCAACGACATTTATTGTTTCTAGTTCGCAGTTAAATCTAGACCTGTTTCAGTCACCTTATTAATAATCAACATTTTGACTTTCCTTCTTGTTTCTAGGAAACTACTAAGGAATAAGGAGAGCGAACGAGCTAATGTTCCTCAAACGCAATGATCCAACCTGCTTTATCTTTAAAAAATGTTTATACTTGAATAATATACCTTAAAATTATGGTATATAGGCTAAATTTAATGAAGATGCCGAAAATAGAAGAAAAATTATGGAAATGAGCCACTTTCTGCCTTCTGGATATTTAAGGAAAAAGTTGATTTTGGAGAGAGAAATTAAAAATGCATTAATCTTTTTAGGATAGTTTTATTCTTGAGTTTCGGGTTTGATTTCTCTTCTACCTATATTTGGATTTTTTATATCATATTATTTTAAGCTTTTTTTTTTTTTTACTTTTAATCATTATTTTCAACTAGAGGTGTTCATGGGCCGGGTCAGGTTCGGGTCGGGCTCAACTAAAGAATCATGCCCATTTATTGGGCTCGGGTCAGGTCGCGCCAAAAAAACGGGCCTAAAATTTTGTCCAAGCCAGTCCGGGATAAAATACTAAAACTCGGGCCCTACCGGCCAGCCCATATTAATTTTTAGATTATTTTTATATTATTTTTAAATATATATAATACATCAAAATACTAAAACATCAAAATAAATATTTCCTAACAAATTAAAAATAAATTTTAAAAAATATGTAGACTTAAATAATACTAAGATAAATGCAACTTAACAAGTAATGCCTCTAAAATAATAAAAATTTTAACAAATGCCTTTAAAATAATAAGAAAATTAACAATAAAATAAATTTTATACGATATCCAAATAATAACAATAAAATAGTAGCAACATAATAGTAAAATGGTGGCAAACTAGGAGAAAACAACAAGAAAATAACATTCAAAAATAAAAAAATGCAGATTTTTTTATCCTTTAGTGAATTCGGGCCAAGCCTGGCCTAAAAATATATTACCCGAGGCCCGGCCCATTTTTTAAACTGACCTTTTTTTGTCCAAACCCATTTTTCGGGCCTATATTTTTGCCCAAACCCTCCCACATTTCTGGCCGGGCTGGGTAGCCTGCCCATGCACACCTCTATTTTCAACATGTCATTGCTTTGGTTAGATAGTTAAATAATAGTAATTTTATTTTTAAGTCCTAGGTTTTATTCCTCTTCTAAGTATATTTGTATTTTTTATTTCAAGTTTTTTTAATTAATAAATATATTTTTCAAGTTTTTATTTTTAATTAATAACTCTTTTATTTATAAAATCAAATAATAAATATGTAATTATATAATATATATTTATATATATCATTATGTTAAAAATATTTAAAATTAATAACTTCTTTATATATAATATAAACATCAACTAATTTTTTGATATTTTTCTTTATATGTAATATTTATATGTCAAATATTTATCTTCTCTGCCTATATTGTGGGTATGGTGATTTCTAATATTATAAAATGAAATAATTATTTCAAATATAATTATTATTTTTATACGTAAAATATTTCAAATATCATTGTTTTTCATTTACATTGTAGGTATGAGATTTCAAATATTTTTAGATGTGAAATATTTTAAATACACATACAAAAATATATAATACTAAAATTCACTACACTCATAATATGAATTGAAAATAAATATTTCAAATATAAAAATTATATTTACTAAAATAATGATATTTGCTATAACTATCTGGTTTTATAAATAAAAGAGTTATTAATTAAAAATGAATTAAAATAAAAAACAACGTATATTTATTAATTAAAAACATTTTTAACATAAAAGTTATGAATTAAAAATAACAAAACTTGGAAAACAATATATTTGTTAATTAAAAACATTAATTAAAAATTAAAAAGAAAAGCTTGAAATAGCTTGAAATAAAAAATACAAATATGCTTAGAAGAAGAATCATGAATGAAATCACTATTATTTAATCATCTAATCGAGACGTTGATATGTTAAAAACATTAATTAAAAAAATTGAAATAATATGAAATAAAAAAATATAAATATGATTAGGAGAGGTATCGAATCCAAGACTTAAAAGACAAAACCACTAACATTTAACTCAAAAAGTTAATGTGTAAAAAAAGTCAAAAAAATGCGTGTTGTAGAACATGTTTTCAACATATAACGCGTCCAGACTTTCTTTTCCCAAAATCAATTTATTTTTCTAAATATCCCAAAAAATGTCCCATTTCCCTAATTTTTTTTGTTTTTATGTTAGCATATTCATCAAATTTAGCCGAGGGATTACATGCATAATTTAGCAAGGAAATGGAATTTGAGCCGGCTCTCAACTTGAAATTATTGCCCCTTATGTCATAAGATAATCATACATCAACTTGATCGTTGCTTTTGAGCTCTCAAGGTGAGCCATGGTGATCAAATTATTGAGGCATGATGGAATGGTTCTTGATATTGTAGCGACGTAAAATTTTTGCTTTCGGTCGCTAATTGAGGCGATTTATTGGAAATGTGAAAATCGACTTTTGATTTTATTAAAAAAAAAGGGGAGTCGCCATCGATCCCTTTTCCTAGGTGTGATCGGACACCTAATAAATCCTGTTTTTTTGAAAGAAAATTTATTTTTTAAACAAAAAGAAAGCCGAGTTTTGGTCTACGTCAAAAGCCAGAGAAAAAATAGGGTTCGGGAGTCGGTTATGCATGGGGAAGGTATTAGCACCCTCGCGACGCCCAAAATTGGTATCTCGTTAAACATGTGTTGTCTTAATTTTCAAAAATGCGAGTTCAATGTAACATTTAGTCATGATCCGACCAAAACACGAGAATTTTTATAATTTCAGTTTCTTTTAAGAAGGGCGTTCCGTTTTTAACATGAGCCGATGATATTCACCCAACATAGCGATGAAATCAACGACTTAATGTTAAATCGGCACGTTACCTTATTTATTGAAATTAATTAAAAATATGAGTAAAACATTATTATAATGAGAATTAAGTAAATAATGCAAACAATGATAAAATTAACAAAAAAAATTTAAAATCTAAAAATATAACAATAACAATATTTACAATAAAAGAAAATAATAATAAAAATAATGTACTATATGATAAGAAAAATAATGTATTTATAACAATAATAGAAAATAACAATATGTACATAAAATATATATATGTGTGTATATATATGTTAATAATGATGAAAAGAAAATAATAATTATACTAATAATAGTGGTAATGGTAATGATCAAGTAGTAATGAAATAAGTGTAAGTATGTACAAAAATAAAAATAATATAAAGTGAAAATAATGATAATGATATATTAATGAAGAAAAAAATATATATATATACATACATATACCAAAAATATATTCATAATAATAGTATTGAGTATTAAAAGTATATATATAATATAGACAAAAAATATATGCATAATATAGTATTGAAAATATTTACTTGGGATAATATAAAAATATATGAATAATGTGATATTAAAGATATATATGTAATATATATAAAAATTATAATATTAAAATATATATACCTAATATATATAAAAAATATATACATAATATAGTATTAAAATATATATAATACATACATATTAGAAATAATAATAATGTTACAAAACAATTATTAATAATACTTCATAAATATATACATATATATGTTAAAAATAAATACATATTAATATTAAGATGATGATAATATTAAAATAACCATTGATAACTTTACATATAAATATATATACATATAAGTGTAATAATAGTATTAAAATTAATAATAATAATAATAATAATAATGATAATAATATAATAATAGTAGCTATAGTAATAATATATTGATAATAGATAGTAAAAGGAGTAAAAATAATAGTAATAATAAGAAATTTAATAAATAAAGTTATAAGAATAATATAAATAATATTTAAAATAAAATAAAATAGCAAAGATAATATAAAAATCAACGTAAATCTAAAAAAAGATTAAATTCGGAACAAAAACGAAGTTTTGGGGCAATTTTAAAAAGAAACAAAGAGAAAAGGACTAAAAAGCGATATGCGCGTAAACTGGGGGGACCAAAACCGCAATATTCCCTCATCCTAAAACACAGCGCATGGCATAGGACCAGATCACAAAATGCAACAAATTTCGAGGCCAAATTAAGAAATATTAAAAACTCAATTGCGAAAATATAAAAAGGCGGAAGGGCCATTTGCACAATTAAACCCTTAAGTAAAAACACGCGGATCCTTGGAGCGGGTCGAGTCAACACGCGGGTTAGCTCAAAACGACGCCGTTTTGGAGTTAAAAGGCAGCCCCCAAAACGACGCCGTTTTGGGGGCTATAAAAGGCCAAATTTTTTTTTAAAAAAAAAATCATTTGTAGCATTTGAAAGAAAAAAAAGAAGGGAGAGGGGTGAGAGTTCTCTCTGACTGAGCCCAGCTCCGGCCTTGGAGCGCTGTCGTGATCCGCCGTCCTCCGTCGCCGATCCGCCATCCCCGGCCACCGTGTAAAATCTAAAAAGGTATTATTTTTTTATTTTTTATTTTTTCTTATATATTTTTTTATATATATTTATAATATATATGTATTCATGCAAGTCAATGTATTCGAAAAAATAAAAATGAAATAATAAATAAAAAAAACAATCACCTTAGGTATTTACTTTTGATTTTGGGATTTTTGGTTCTCTGATTCGTTTTATACTCGTGCTTTAGTATCACTGGAATTGCTATTCTCTTTTTTTTCTTTTAAAAATCGAATATTTGTATTCTTGCCACAAAAAAATTTTCTCTCCCTTTACAAACTGATTTCTAGGCTTTTATATAGCCATTTTACAAGAAATTTTATTATTATTGTCACTTCTATCTTTATTTTTTGCAGGTGCAAAGGGATGGTGGCCACAGTGGTGGTGGCAGAGGGTGGTTTTTGAAAATTTTGATTTTTCTTTTCTTTTTTGTTTTGTGTTGTTTGGGCTAGGGTTAGGTGTTGGGTTTTAAAATCTGGGCTAGAGTTTGTTTAGTTTGGTTGGGTATTGGGTTTTAGGTTTAAGGGATAGTTGGGTTTTGATGTTGGGTCAAAATTGGGCCTCAACAGCTGCCCCTATTTGCTTATTGTCGTGTAACGGAAATAGAGCAAAGACACCAGGAAAGGCAAATTTTGCCCGGTCTTGACTTCTCTGGTGCTTTTCTCGTTCAGGTAGTCTCTTTCCAGTCCACCACATCTTGTAGCTTTGGTTCAATCTACTGTAAATTCAGAGATATGCCTTATAGCTTTAATCTGCTCGTATCTTCAGGGATATAAGATCCATTATCTTCGATCTGCTTCGCTGTATCTTCAGGAAGATAAGATCCGCAACTTCAATGTGCTCCACTGCAACTTCGATCAATCCCACTGTAACTTCAGGGCTCTGCTACAACTTCAGGGAGATAAGACTTGTAACTTCAACTTGCTTCACTGCAACTTGAAGGAGGCAAAATTTATGTCTTTGATTAACTCCAATCTTTATCCTCGGCATGTGACTCGAGGTTCAACTCACCTCTTGCAATATGAGCTGACTTTTGATAAAAACAGAATTTGAAAAACAGAAACTAAAAATGCCTCAGCGTGTCCCGAGGCTCAACTCACCTCTCGCAATATGAGTTGATTTTTGAAACATAAATTGAAAAACGAAAATTGAAAATACCACAGCGTGTCCTGAGGCTCAACTCACCTCTTGCAATATGAGTTGATTTTGACGAACAATAATTGAAAAACAGAAATTGAAAATACCTCAGCATGTGAGCCGAGGCTCAACTCACCTCTCGCAATATGAGTTGATTTTTTTATGAACAGAAATTAAAATTCCTCAGCGTGTCCTGAGGCTCAACTCACCTCTCGCAATATGAGTTGATTTTTTTGAAAGACAGAAATTGAAAATACCTCAACGTGCATTGAGGCTCAACTCACCTCTCGCAATATGAGTTGATTTTTGAAACAGAAATAAAAACATCAGAATACTAAAACATGTCATTTTGTGGAACTCAGGTGTCTTTTCCTTTGATTCAGTACCGCTATCATCACATCCTCTTGCTCTACTGGAGTACCTGTATATGTCATGCATGATGTTATCATGATATGCAAATGTTTGTCTTAAATGCTTTTATGCCTACATGATTATGCTATGCACCTTAGACATGTTTTTCGTATGTCCTTTTTCGTCACGATTTTTATGATGATCTGAATTTATTACTTCAGCTCTTGACTTTCTCTTTAGGTCCTGTACCGGTCCTCAAGCTTCACAAGTAATCAACGTTTCTCAGATATCACTCTTTTGCCCCTGGTTGAACTTTGTCCTTACTTTAAGACTCTTGTACTTATCAAATTCTTATCCGGGTAATGCTCAACATTTCTTTTGTCTAGAGTATGTTATTTCACTATTTATCATTTAAATAAACCACATAATGAGATACATGAAAATGGTCAGGTAGGTATAAAAGGGATACCTCCATTTATTTATTTCAAAGGTGACAAACAAAGAAAGTTAACCAAGAATAGTAAAAAGTGTAATAAAAAGAAAGGGGATCGCATTCAGCGGATACAAATGCTTAGATTTTCAACGCATGAACTCTTCCATGTTTCTTAATCAAGAATCTTTTCAAGCAGGGCTTTTTGCGTAGAAGATTTCGAGCTGCTGAAAATGCTGCAAATACTGTAGTCTTGCTGTTTGACCCACCATTCAACCGCCTTGCTCTTTAAGCCCTGTTTGCTTCATTCGAATGCCCTTTCCGGTTTTAATCCTAATCTTTTGTGTTAATTAAGACGCCCCTTCCAAGTTTTCATCTTGATCCTTTTTTTTATTTTTTTTAGGTATAATATTTCTTTACAGCATCTGAGTTCACTGGGTTAGGTAACTCTTTCTCATCCATCTCAGTGAGAATCAAAGCTCTACCCGAGAATGCCTTCTTTACGACGTATGGTCCTTCCCAATTTGGTGCCATTTTCCTCGCAGGTCTTTTTATATTGGGAGAATCTTTCTCAGCACGAGTTCTCCTTCGTGAAATTCTCTTGGACGTACTTTCTTGTCATGGGCCACGATCATTCTCTTCTGGTACATCTGTCCGTGACAAATTGCCTTTAAACGTTTTTCTTCAATGAGGTTTAACTGGTCATATCAAGCTCGAACCCATTCTGTTTCCTCTAATTTCGACTCCATTAAGACTCGTAGAGAAGGGATATCAACTTCGATGGGTAACACAGCTTCCATTCCATAGACCAGAGAGAAAGAGTTGCTCCCATAGATGTCCGCACAGATGTGCGATATGCATACAAAGCAAATGGTAGCTTCTTGTGCCAGTCTTTATATGTCTCGGTCATTTTCCCAATAATCTTCTTAATATTCTTGTTGATCACTTCAACAGCTCCGTTCATTTTCGGACGATAGGGTGATGAGTTATGATGTTTTATTTGAAATTGCTCACACACTTCCTTTATCATCTTGTTGTTCAGATTCAAGGCGTTATCTGAAATGATTCTTTCAGGCAAACCATATCGATAAATGATTTCCTTTTTCAAAAACCTGCAAACTGCAGTCTTTGTCACATTGGCAAACAAAGCGGCTTCTATCCATTTTGTGAAGTAATCAATAACCACAAAAATGAGCCGGTTTCCATTAGAAGCTTTTGGGGAAATTGGCCCTATAACATCCATGTCCCACATAGAAAAAGGCTACGGAGAAGTCATGACATGAAGGGGCGAAGGGGCTGCATGAATTTTATCACCGTAAATTTGACATTTGTGGCACTTTCGTGCATAACTAATACAGTCGCTTTCCATCATCAGTCAGTAGTAACCGAGTCTCATAATCTTCCTGGCCATAGTGAAACCATTGGCATGCGTCCCACAAATTCCTTCATGGACATCTTCCAGTATTTTTCTAGCTTCAATAGCATTCACGCATCTTAGAAGCACTTGATCTTTTCCTCTTTTGTACAGGATATCCCCATTAAGAACAAATCCTACTGCCATTCTTCTAATTGTTCTTTTATCATTCTCATTCACTTATTCGGGATACTTTTGATTCTAGACATATTCTAAGATATCATGGAACCATGCCCGTCCATCTGGCTTTTTTTCAATGCTGAAACAATGTGCAGGGACTTCATATATGCTCATTCGAAAAGGCATTATTTATGTTTCTCTGTTCGCTTTGAATATTGAAGCTAAAGTGGCTAGGGCATCAGCCAATTGGTTTTCTTCTCGTGGGAAGTAATTAAAAGTTATTTCTTTGAAATCTTTAATTAGTCCTGCCACTAGATCACTGTATTTAACTAATTTCGAATCTCTTACTTCCCAATCTCCACGGATTTGCTATATCACCAACGCTGAGTCCCCGTACACCTCTAAGATTTTGACGTTTCGTTCAATAGCTGCACGAAGTCCCATAATACAGGCCTCATATTCCACTATGTTATTGGTACAGAAGAAATTCAGCCTGGTAGTGAACGGATAATGGTTCCCTTCTGGTGATACTAAGACTGCTCCAATTCCATGCCCCAATGTATTCGATGCACCATCAAAGCTCATCTTCCATGACTTCTCTTTGGATGACTCACATTCTTTTCCCGTAATGCATATCAAGTCTTCATCTGGGAAGTCAAATCTCAATGGCTCGTATTCCTCCGTTGTTCGAGTTGCTAAGAAATCAGCTATTGCACTTCTTTTTATCGACTTTTGGCTCAAATAGACGATGTCGTATTCTAATAGTAGGATCTGCCATCGTGCCATTCTTCCTAAGAGTGCAGGTGATTCCATCATATACTTTATTGGGTCTAGCTTTGAAATTAACCATGTCGTATGATACAACATATATTGCTTGAGCCTCCGAACTACCCAAACCAAAGTGCAACAGAATTTTTCAATTGGCGAGTACTTTGCCTCATACTCTGTGAACTTTTTGTTGAGATAGTAAATCACCTTTTCCCTTTTCCCTGACTCATCATGTTGCCCCAGTACACAACCCATTGAATTTTCGAACACAGTCAGATACAATATTAACGGTCTTTCTGGAGTTGACGGTGCTAGCACCGGCGGACTAGACAAATACTGTTTTATCTTGTCAAAAGCCACTTGGCACTCATCGTTTCATTCTCTCAGATTATGTTTTCGAAGGAGCCAAAAAATTAGGTCACACTAATTGGTAAGTTAAGTAATGAATCGAGCGATGTAGTTCAACCTCCCTAAAAATCCTCTGACTTCTTTTTGCGTGCGCGGAGGTGGTAGTTCTTGTATGGCTTTTATCTTATCTGGATCAACTTCAATGCCTCTGTCACTGACGATGAAGCCTAGCAATTTTCCTGAGGTTGCCCCAAATGTACACTTGGCTGGATTAAGCTTCAGTTGGAACTTTCTTAGTCTCTCAAACAACTTCCTGAGGTTTTTAACATGCTCTCTTTTCCCTTTAGATTTGGCGATCATATCATCGACGTAGACTTCTATTTCTTTGTGCATCATGTCATGAAACAACATCGCCATGACCTTCTGATATGTTGCCCCAGCATTCTTTAATCCGAACGACATCACCTTATAATAGAATATTTCCTACATCGTTACGAAAGTACTTTTCTCCATATCCTCAGGAGCCATCTTTATCTGATTATAACTCAAAAATCTATCCATGAATGAAAACAATAAATGTTTGGCTGTGTTATTCACCAATATATCGATATGTGGCAAATGAAAATTATCTTTAAGACTTGCTCGATTCAGATGGCGATAATCCACACACATTCGTACCTTGCCGTCTTTCTTCGGTACTGGGACTATGTTAGCTACCCATTGTGGATACTTGGAGACTTGTAGGAAGCCAACATCGAATTGTTTCTTGACTTCTTCTTTTATCTTTAACAGCATTTTAGGTCTCATTCGTCTTAGCTTCTGTTGAATGAGTTTGCATTCTGGTTTTAGTGGAAGTCTATGGACCACTACATCCTTATCCAATCCTATCATGTCCTGATACGACCATGCAAATACATCTTTGTACTCATGAAGCAAAGCGATCAAATCATGTTTGGTGTTATCTGAAATGGAGGTCCCAATCTTCACTTCTTGCCTCTTTTTTTCATTTTCCAAGTTTATTATCTCAACAGATTCTTGATGAGGTAGAATCTGTTTATCTTCTTGTTCTACCATTCTTAGTAAGTCAGGAGACGAGACATAGTCTTCAACATTTTCCTCAACTTCAAACTCTCCTAAGCAAATAGCCTTTTCGAAATCGATTTCAAGATTTGTAACGAATTTGTTCATATCGTTGATATCTGAGCACCTGAAAGTTGAATAGAAAAGAAACTATAGATGAACATCAACGTATTGGGACCAACAAGTATAATATTATGGCATGATGTGAGATATATGCAATGACAGTCTGTGAGAAGAGGGAAAAAACTATGAACTTAATGAGAATGAAAAGACCATGACAAAATGTATCTTCATTAATGTTCTTTTGAATGATAAAGAGCAAATCATAAGCTATTACAAAAGAATCCCTACTATTACTTAGGGACACACAAAAAGAAGAGTGTTAACATTAAGCATTACTCTGGAAAAGACTTAGAAACTACAAGGAGATCCACAGCGGTCAAATTGTTCAAAACGTATCCAGGAGGACAAGGGCGTATCATTGAAACATCTTTAATTGCATCATCTCCTTTGTCAATGACATTTATACTGACATTCTGAAGACCCCTTTCAATTAATAACAGCATGCTTCGTGAATTATCTTGCCCGAGGTATATCACTCCTGTAGATGTAAATATTTTTGACAAAGGAGGGTACATTATGGGCTCCCATTCTAATTCTCGGCCTAAGACTCTTGCAATCCACCTTTCTCGATCTTTCAGCAACTATTTTCTTCTCTATCGTATATCCGGTTGGAACCCTAAACCATATCGAGCTTTATGGGGCACTGGTTTTAGATCTCTAACTATCCATTGCTGATATCTTCTCAGACCTTTCCTCGCTTGGGCTCCCTTTCCCACAATCAGCTTAATCCTAATCTTGGTATTCCTTGACAGCTTAGGTATGGGAATTTCATTTCCTTCAGCAACGGACGTAGCATTGATGAATTTGAAGGAACGGAAGGAATATTCTATTGCATCCTTGCTTACTTCAAGGTATGGTATTTCGGCAGAGATAGATGCGACAATGTCTTCCTCACCCACGACAGTGACCAAAAGACCATCCATGATAAACTTCACTTTTTGATGGAGAGATGAAGGAACTGCCCCAGTAGAGTGGATTCAAGGCCTTTTTAAAAGGCAATTATACGAAGGCGTGATGTCCATGACCTGAAACTCGATGTCATATATATAGGGGCCCACTTCTAGAGGAATTTCAATTTTTCCCATGACTTCTCGTCTTGTCCCATCGAATGCTCTTACTGTAGAGTGACAAGGCCTTAGATAAGATATATCAATTGGAATTCTAGAAAGCGTGGCCAGAGGCATGACATTGAGTGCTAACCCGTTATCAATAAGCACATTCGGTATTATATAACCTTTGCAACGGGTTATGATATACAATGCTTTTACGGAGCCCCTACCATTTGGCGGTATTTCGTCATCACTGAAAGAAATAAAATTATCCGCATTCAGGTTATTCACCCACCTATCAAGTTTTTCGACAGATATATTGCTTGCCACGTAAGCTTGATTTAACACTTTCAGCAAAGCATTCTGATGTGGTTCTGAATTCAACAGTAGGGATAATACAAAGATTCGTGCCGGTTGTTTGCTTAACTGTTCCACGACGTTATATTTACTATGCTTGATGAACTTCAAGAATTCATGTGCTTCCTCTTCATTCACAGGCCTTTTAACTTCTTGTTCGGATAGAGTCTCAAGTTTGACCTCGGTCTCATGTATCGGTGCCTTTCCTTTCTGCTTCAAGTCATTAGTCTTCTTCATTGGTTCGACCTCTTTAGAATAACACCTCCCGCTGCGGGTGAAATGTCCTACTTCGCTAACATTTTCGGCCGTGACTTTGGATTTTTCGCCTTCAGGTATGATAATGTTGACATTATATTTCTATGGTACTGCCTTGTTGTCTTTGTAAGGGAAAGGGGATGGTACTTCAATTATCATCTTTGGTTTCACTTGCTCCTTTTTTGCATCGTAATAAATCACCAATGGTCGATCGGCACTATAAGGGAAATCCGATGATTGATTATCAAAAGTGCATACTTCTCCTTCATCGGCCTCTTTCATTTTGTTAAAAATCTCGACTTCCTTTTTGTCCATCATGTTTCGAAGTAGTTTTCTGAATCCTTCACAAGACTTGATGTCATGCCCCTTGATCCCATGAAAATCACAAAAATATTGACTTTTTGTATTTCCTTCTTTGAAAATTCTGTTGGGATGACAAAACAGCCCATTTTCAACCATTACCTCCCAAAATTTTCGCAGTGGTGTCTTTATTTCAGAAACACAACTTTTGGCACACCACCTGTCTTTTTTTGTCAACGCGCTCATGTTTTCTTCATGTTTCCAACAGTTTTGGGTACAGCTCTCCGTATGACACGGGAATTAGGGTGAATTGGGGTTTTTTAGGATTGGATCTTATCTATTTTTGTTCATTTTTAGGTTAGTTTTGAGCAGGCATGGTATTTGGTAGGAACATGACAAATGGTCCTTGGTTATCTGTGGCGTAGACGGGGTAAGGAAGAGGTGTTTAATAGTAAGGGCTTTGGGGAGGATAATAAAAGTTTGGAGGTGGACGATATCGAGGTCCTAGCTAGACTGGGTAAGGATTAGAAGTGTGGTGGCTCTCAGTTCCCACCATATGGGCTTTTGAGTCTTTTTTCTTTACAGGTGTTGCCCTTTTCGAGCTCTCGAAACCTTCCATCCTTCCACTTTTGATGGCATTTTCTATAAGTTCCTCGGATATTACAATATCTGCGAAGTCTTTCGTGGCACTTCTTACCAACTTATCATAAAACGGTGCTCTCAAAGTATTGATGAAGAGGACCGTTATTTCAGTTTTAGTTAACAGGGGTTCTACTTGGGCCAAGATGTCCCTTCATCTTTGCGCGTACTGCCTAAAAGTTTTCGTTGGCTTCTTTTCCATCATCTGCAGAGTTAGCCGATCAGGCACCATGTCGAATACATGCTTATATTGTTCACAAAATACTGACGCCAAGTCTTTCGATGACCGGATCCTTTCTCTACTGAGTTGATTATAACATCGAAGGGTTGATCCGACCAATGAGTCTTGGAAACAGTGTATTAGCAATTTATCTTCATTCACTTAACCAGTCATCTTCCGGCAAAACATGACAAGATGCGCCTTTGGACATCTCGTGCCATCGTATTTTTCGAAATCTGGTACTTTGAATTTCGGAAGCAGAACCAGATCGAGCACCAAACTGAGCTCTTTGGCACTTAATGCAGAGAAGGCTTCAGTACCTTCTATCGCTTTGAGTCTTTCTTCCAAACTCCTATACTTATCCTGAACATCATGATTATCCATTTTCAACCTGGCTATTTTTACCGGATCATCCAAATCTGGAACATTGGGATCGGCAGGATTAGCTCCGGGGTTCGATACGAATATACCTTGCCCTAGATGAGCAGGGGGTACGGGTCGTTGCTCCAAGCTTGCAGGTTCTCCTCGAGGACATTCTCTTTACGTTACATGTGCATGAGGTGGAGTGAATCCTAGGGGATAGAGCGGATCCTGATCATGATTAGTTCTTGGCTGAGGCTCCATAGTGTCAGGGCCCTGCATAGGTCCCTTTCCTTTGACCAAAGCTATCATCATCTCCATCATTTTTACCATCTGATCTCTTTGCTCGAGCGATTCCTCTCGAGATCTTAACATCAGATCTCTTGCTTCCTGTTGTGACTTGGTCAACTGCTCTTGCAATTCTCTTTAGGCCATTTTCATCCTTTCAATTCTCTTATTGAACTCGGCTTCCATAATTCTAGCTTTTCGGCGTGTCCTATAAGAATGGCGTGATTCCAGACTTGTAATGTCGCAACTGCGGATTATACGGTTTTAGCCTCAGTGAATGATTATGGTAATATGTACATGTAATGAATGAATGAATGAATGAATGACAAATATTGAATAAATGATGAACGAATGTTAGTCATGAACAAATATGCAGGAATTTGGTGTTGATTTCAAGATAGCCCCATACTTAGGCATTTCATTTATCAAAAGAGTCTATTACAAAATGTTTCGCCATTTTTTTTTATTCAACAGTTACACAAATTTCCTAGCCACATCGTCTTGTTTCTTCACTCACTCTAAGAACTCTGACATGCTTGATATTTGGCTCGGAGGGAATTGGCAACTGAAAGCTTCAGCTTCAGCTTCATCCGATAATTACACAACTTACATAGCTGCCTTGCAAATTTCATTGATCAAAAAACCGAGTTGCATTTCTTTTTCTTGGAGAGCTCTTTCATAAGTGCGAGTGTCACTGTCGTACTGATCATTCTTTTCTTCTAGAGCTTTTAGAAGAGTATCTAACTATTGCTGACGAGATTGCAGCATATTTTCTAGATCTCGTATTTTCCTTCTTAGCTCTTGACGTTCGGACTGACTAGTCACAAATTCTGCAGTCACAGTTTCATACTCAGCATTCTTCTTTCTTAACTCTATCATAGCACACGCAGCTTTTTCCTCTTCTTTCTTTGCTTTCCCTTTCCAGAATTCCATCCCTCCTTTGATGTTGCTAATTTCTTCCTTCCATTCTGCTGACGACTTGCCCAAACTATTATTTTTTTATAGTGTTTCTTAATTTCTTATTTTCCAAATGAAGGTCCCTTAAGTCTTTTCTCACGATCTCAGCTTCTTTTTAAACTTTCATGGCTTTGGATTCTTCAATTTGAACCTCGATCTTCAACTGGTAGTTTTCCTCTTGAAGAGAACTAATATCCTGTAACAGATTGGCCTTTTCACGTTCGAATTCATGTCTCGCTACTTTCAGCTCGGATGACATTTCTTCTAAAAAAGGATTCCGGAAAGTGTAACTCGTCGATGAGACTTGTTGACTATTCACTTTTCGTTTTCTCCATATGTCATAATCTTGAGTGATAGTATCAGCATAGAGAGCTAACTCCATTAGGTGAATTTCTTTCCAAGTCTTTGCAGTATCTCGGACTCTTTTCATGTAACCTTCACCTGTAAAGGCAAACTCTGACTGTGCCAACCCTCCGGTGGCGGGTATGAACTGTCGTGAAGCAAACTGCCTTTGAACCATTAATGGAGCATATCCAACCCCTCCCCATAATACGAGTAAAGGCACCCAATCTTGGCTTCCGCATTTATATATCAGAACTGAAGGATGAATCTATGGTGCTCTCTAGGTTATCTTTTCAGTGTGAAGGTTTTGAAAAACTAAAACCCAGTGCTGCTCGGTGACATCTTTCGGCCAATCTTTCTCAAAGTAAGCCTTTAATGGGGAAAATATTTTTGAGAACATGTGGAAAGGTGTGCGCTCTACTTTCCAGAAATGGCTCAGAATCCAGACATTAAGCAATTGCGCGCATCCGATAAAACGTCCTTCCCATTTTCTTCTATAACTACTCAGAGATCTAAAAGTCTCAGCCAAGATAGTTGGGACCAGGTTGATCTTTTGACCCAACCTTTTGAAGGAATCCACTGCCGCAACTTCTATATGCCCCAAAACCTTTGGAAAGACGACCAATCCGTAAATGGCCAAAGCAAACAGATCAATTCTCTTCACAATATCTGGATGGTTTTGAACTAAGTCTCGCGGAGAAAACCACGGAACACAACTGACTTCATTCTTTTTCTTTATCTATTTTTCAGCCCATATATCGGTCATTCCGGTCAACCTCACTAGCTTTTTCTTGAAGGTTATTGGCTTAGGCTCTTTCGCATATATCTAGTTAAATTGTACATTTTCAACACGAAGTAAAGCAGCATATTCTTCTATGGTTGGAGGCATATCTTCCTGATTGAAAGTAAAGCACGGGTAAACTGAGTTCCAGAATCGAACCATGGCTTGAATCAACTGTTCGTTTACGTTGATGGCGATCAAGTGAGCTATATCCCCGTATTTTTCAGTGAAGATGCCCCTAGTATCTGAGTCCCACTGTTTCCAAATCTGAGTCAAATCTTTGAGGTTATTCTGACGAGCATTCGAAGTTACATGCTCGGGAAGATTTAAGATACATCCTTCCGTTAGACTGTCCCATTTTGCTTTCTGAATTTTCAAAGACCAATCTCGAACCATGACATTTTTCTCGGTCACTTGTGTAATTGACTCCTCCATCAGAAACCCATTTTTGGCAACCAATCTCTAATCAACACCTTCTTAATCAAGATGCCTTATGATGCATGATGAAAAATAAAAATAAAGACAAACAACCTTGGTTAGTAATCACAACAAATATAAATTGAGAAAAACTATGGAAACTTCAACAAATTAAGCTACTCGGTTTAATTCTTTTGTATAAACAGTGTAAATGTAAAGGAAATGAAAGACAAGAGGCGTTTCTCCCGTGTACTTATTTTGGTGACTATTAACGGAAAGAGGTTCGACATGGCTCTAATTAGGTGGCCCGTATGGTTTACTATATGCGATTTCGGTTCTAGACAGGTACTTGAATTGTTCGTACTATCATCTACTAAGACTAGTACGAAGTATCGGTCATAGCCCGTCACAGGCTCACGAGTTCAATTTGAGAGATTACATTCACTTATGCCTATGCAGAGGGACAAGTTAACTCACGAAAGCATAAGTCATATATAACCCAGAAGTATTCACTAGCCTGTGCGGAGGGACGAGTTAACTCACGAAGGCATAGCGTTTACTTCCACTTAAGCGGACGGAGCCGGAGTTGAGAGCTCATGTTATGTAAAAATGCAAGTGCTCGGTGTGTGGGGAGAAACTCACAAACCTTTATGTTTTATTTAAAAACTAAACTACAAAAAACTAAAACCATAAAAACTTAGAGCTGAAAATCAACAAGATAAAACAAGTTAGAAGAATATTTACAACATGATGCAAATGCATAGTTTTCAAAAACCAAATTTTTAGGATCGCGAATAAATACAAATTTGAACAAGGAATTTTGAAAATTTTGACAATACGCGTTTAATTTTAGACTCGACTCTCAAAAAAAGGGTCCCCAGTGGAGTCGCCAACTGTAGCGACGTAAAATTTTTGCTTTCAGTCGCTAATTGAGGCGATTTATTGGAAATGTGAAAACCGACTTTTGATTTTATTAAAAAAAGGGAGTCGCCACCGATCCTTTTTCCTAGGTGTGATCGGACACCTAATAAATCCTGTTTTTTTGAAAGAAAATTTATTTTTTAAATAAAAAGAAAGTAGAGTTTTGGTCTACGTCAAAAGCCAGAGAAAAAATAGGGTTTGGGAGTCGGTTACGCACGGGGAAGGTATTAGCACCCTCGCGACGTCCAAAATTGGTATCTCGTTAAACATGTGTTGTCTTAATTTTCAAAAATGCGAGTTCAATGTAACATTTAGTCATGATCGGGCCAAAACACGAGAATTTTTATAATTTCAGTTTCTTTTGAGAAGGGCGTTCCGTTTTTAACATGAACCGATGATATTCACCCAACATAGCGATGAAATCAACGACTTAATGTTAAATCGACACGTTACCTTATTTATTGAAATTAATTAAAAATATGAGTAAAACATTATTATAATGAGAATTAAGTAAATAATGCAAACAATGATACAATTAACAAAAAATTAAAATCTAAAAATATAACAATAACAATATTTACAATAAAAGAAAATAATAATAAAAATAATGTACTATATGATAAGAAAAATAATGTATTTATAACAATAATAGAAAATAACAATATGAACATAAAAATATATATATATATATATATATATATATGTGTGTGTATATATATGTTAATAATGATGAAAAGAAAATAATAATTATACTAATAATAGTGGTAATGGTAATGATCAAGTAGTAATGAAATAAGTGTAAGTATGTACAAAAATAAAAATAATATAAAGTGAAAAATAATGATAATGATATATTAATGAAGAAAATATATATATACATATACCAAAAATATATTCATAATAATAGTATTGAGTATTAAAAGTATATATATAATATAGACAAAAAAATATATGCATAATATAGTATTGAAAATATTTACATGGGATAATATAAAAATATATGAATAATGTGATATTAAAATATATATGTAATATATATATAAAATTATAATATTAAAATATATATACCTAATATATATAAAAAATATATACATAATATAGTATTAAAATATATATAATACATACATATTAGAAATAATAATAATAATGTTACAAAACAATTGTTAATAATACTTCATAAATATATACATATATATGTTAAAAATAAATACATATTAATATTAAGATGATGATACTAATATTAAAATAACCATTGATAACTTTACATATAAATATATATACATATAAGTGTAATAATAGTATTAAAATTAATAATAATAATAATAATAATAATAATGATAATAATATAATAATAGTAGCTATAGTAATAATATATTGATAATAGATAGTAAAAGGAGTAAAAATAATAGTAATAATAAGAAATTTAATAAATAAAGTTATAAGAATAATATAAATAATATTTAAAATAAAATAAAATAGCAAAGATAATATAAAAATCAACGTAAATCTAAAAAAAGATTAAATTCGGAACAAAAACGAAGTTTTGGGGCAATTTTAAAAAGAAACAAAAAGAAAAGGACTAAAAAGCGATATGCGCGTAACCTGGGGGGACCAAAAGCGCAATATTCCCTCATTCTAAAACGCAGCACATGGCATAGGACCAGATCACAAAATGCAACAAATTTCGAGGCCAAATTAAAAAATATTAAAAACTCAATTGTGAAAATATAAAAAGGTGGAAGGGTCATTTCCGCAATTAGACCCTTAAGTAAAAACGCGTGGATCCTTGGAGCGGGTCGGCCAATTTTAAAAAAAAAAATCATTTGTAGCATTTGAAAGAAAAAAAAGAAGGGAAAGGGGTGAGAGTTCTCTCTGACTGAGCCCAGCTCCGGCCTTGGGGAGCCGCTGTGATCCGTCGTCCTCCGTCGCCGGTCCGCCACCGCCGGCCACCTTACACAGTGGCCGAAAATCCGAAAAGGTATTTTTTTTCTTATATATTTTTTTATATGTATTTATAATATATATGTATTCGTGCAAGTCAATGTATTCGAAAAATAAAAATGAAATAATAAAAAAAAAAATAACAATCACCTTAGGTATTTGCTTTTGTTTTTAGGATTTTTGGTTCTCTGATTCGTGTTATACTCGTGCTTTAGTATCACTGGAATTGCTATTCTCCCTTTTTTCTTTTAAAAATCGAATGTTTGTATTCTTGCCACAAAAAAAAAATTTCTCTCCATTTACAAACTGATTTCTAGGCTTTTATATAGCCATTTTACAAGAAATTTTATTATTATTGTCATTTCTAACTTTATTTATTGCAGGTGCAAAGGGATGGTGGCCATAGTGATGGTGGCAGAGGGTGGTTGGGGGCAGAAGGCCGCACTTAGGGTTTGAAAATTCTGATTTTTCTTTTCTTTTTTGTTTTGTGTTGTTTGGGCTAGGGTTAGGTGTTGGGTTTGCTGTTGGGTTTTAAAATATGGGCTGGAGTTTGTTTAGTTTGGTTGGGTATTGGGTTTTAGGTTTAAGGGATAGTTGGATTTTGATGTTGGGTCAAAATTGAGCCTCAACAGATATATTGTTGAGAGAAAGATACAATACATGAAGGAATTGTTGGTAACTTATAATTGAAGGTATGTTACCATAAAACTTATTTAATCGAAGACATAGAACATTCAACTTCTTAAAACTTTCTCCTATTCATGGAGGGATGATTCTAGTTAATTTATTTTTCTTCGGATTTAAAAATGTCAATTGAGTACAACTTTTAGGGATTGAGAGGTTTTACCGTGTAAACTTATGCTAATTGAATTCGTTATATTTATGAACTTTATTATTAATCATGCGAAAGGATGTAAAATAAAATATGTACAAAAGTAATAATGCATGCACCTATTATATATATTTTAATTTTGTTGATTTGATTCCCACTTTCTTTTTACTTTTGAAACATGATTCTCATTTTCTTTATTTGATGTAAATTCACAATATAAATTCTATGGTAAGTTTACAACTATTGTCTCTCCATAACAGCATGTTGTTATAGAGAGGAATGACTTGACATTCATAGTTCAAAACTCAACGAATTCCCTTATATACTCTTTTTGTTGAAAAGGGTTAAATCACTAGACTTGAAGTTAGCAACTATTCTCACATTAGATCTTTTTTTTTTTTTAAATTAGTCTTTGAACTTTGCAATTATTCTTATATTGAGACTTGAACTTTTTTTGTTCAAGTTAGTCTCTAAACTTGTTAATTATTTCCATATTGAGGCTTGAAAATATCAAAGACCAACTTGAAAAAAAACTTAAACCCTAATTTGAAAATAGTTGTCAAGTTTAAACCCAAAAAGTGATTTAACTCAAGTAAAAATGGTAATGTTGTATGATTTAAAAGTCATTGACATGAGCAAGTGCATTGATCTTGCATTTTGCTCTGTTCAATTATTATTTTTTAGCCAAATATGAATTTATTTACTCATCTGATAAGGAGTTTCAAGGTTGAGAAACATAGTTCCTTTTACATTATTCGTCAACAAATAAAAGCAGTGTAAAATCAAGACTCAGCACAAGAAATCCGGATTGTGATGCATTCATTACACCAAAATAATATTATTCCAATACTTGTTCATCATCCAAATTCCAGTTTTCAATAGATTCTCATCTTAGTTTCTTTTTCGTAAAGTTATCTACATATGGAAATTCGGAACACAGGTAACGTTTTTCCACAGCATTAACAGGCCTACTCGTTGTCGCCATCGCCGTCAGGATCGAAATCTCTAATCTTCACATCAGCATCTTCGCCATATTGAATGCAGTTGTCAATTTGAGCCAATACATATTGTATGCTGTAAAAGTAGAACATTTCACCATTATCAATGATAAAAACAAAAAGAACATGATTTGTCAAGCATAAGCACTCCCAAGAAGTTGGTGTTCTTTACGAAATCATTTCTAAGACAAGAAGCTTACAAAAAATATAGTTCTCGAAAGCAATGTCACCATCCTATTGTTTTAATCTTTTCATTTAAAACTTAAATTATTAAGCTAAGTTACTATGTTACTCATACTAAGGTGTGCGAGTGTCAGATAATGGCATGTGTTTGACACGGGTATGCATAGAGAGAAAGAATATACCTGCTTTCCTTCCTCAAGTCGAGGGGAATAAAGCTCACCATGCTATATTCATCCACCTAACATACAACAAAACAATGATGTGACAAGTTTTAACATGATATATAACAAACCCAAGCAAACAATTTTAAGACTTCGTATGTAAATGTGAAGAATTACATGCAAAAGAGTGCAAATGAAACCTTGCAACAAATAAAACAATGTTTGATGTATTCACTTAACTGGAACTAAATAATGCAACTTTATTGGCAACCACCAATAGAAAAAGCCACATTAATGGTATGATCATAGAATAATTGAAACGAGCTTGTAAGCATTCCAAGAGACTCCAAATAGCCAACCAAAGTTATCTTACCAGTTCAATCAAAGATTTGTTTAGCTTTTTAAACCGAGGAGCCATCCGTTCATTCAACTCTGACAGTAAATGATGAGGCTCTGGATCCAAGTAGCTATGAATAACAAAGACATTGATTAAGAAAAGAAAATGAAATATATGAAAGGAAAAAAAAATGGACTGCAGGCTGGAGAAGAGTGGCGTAAAAGAAACCAATACTAACTTTTTGACATCCCTCTTGTTTGTTACAAGGTCCATTTTGGAGAGGATATTAATATGTGGTACTTCAAGCTGGACCATTGCAGAAAGTGATGCCATGCATCCACTTACGTACTTAGTAACATCTGTGATAAACTGGTGCAAATTCAAATAGTTAGAGATGGTAAATGCCATAACCAATTATAGAGACATGCCACCTAAATTTGAATAGCAGACAGGCATGCTGACAGATGCAGAGCTGAGACAAACCTGGGAATCAAGCAAGTATACAGCACACACATTAAAGTTCTTGCGCTTCAAGTGCTCTACAAAGTTACGGAGCACTGGTACATGTGAAAAGAGTTCTATTTGGCCTATAAAGTAACTGAAGGTTAGCAAAATTTATTCCCATTTCTAGTACACTTCAACAAATTATATCACAGCAGAAAGCCTAATTCAGTAATGCAAGACCCCCAATGTAAACTGTTGCCAAGGTAAAAGCTAAAGAAGTTGAAAATACTTTTCCAGCTTTTGCTGACAAGATACTAACATACGCATCCAAGCAAAAGAGATACCTGGACAATCAAACACCAGATAGTCATCATCCAAGTAATTGTCCAATTCTTCATTCAGCCAATCATCGAGATTATCTTCAAGATGTCTGGTTGGAGATTAAGGTTTACATTTTCGCTCCCAAAATCTAACTAAGAAAGGAATAAAATTCAGCTCTTCATATGATAGAATACAAAGCTAAGGACATTGGCAAGATGAATAAAAATGAAAATCCCACTGATAAAGCAAGACAAAAATAAAAGGAAAGGATACTCCATGCAGTATATAAGGCCACCATTTGGACCCAAGCCAAGCTCCTCCATCACATCATCCAAACTAATGAGTTCTCGTATATCTACAAACCAACAAAACTCCATTGCAACAAAACCAGAGGAAAAAAAAAAAGAAAAGAAAAGAAGTTAAAAGCAGTGAGAAACATTCAAGCAGAAGGTTGATTACCCATGGCTACAGGATAGTCGAAATTTTCTGCAGCAGGATCTAGGTTCACAATATGTATTGACCGTCCAAGGGTTTCGCAATGCTGGTACAGGCTAGAGCAGTAGGTTGACTGATTCCAAAAACACAAAGTCAGTTTAGCATAAATAAGCAATGCCAATAAAAACTAACTGGCTAAGCAGACCAAAGACTGCACAGACTAAACCAGGAAAACCCAAGGTAGATAATCCTCATTCCAAACCCTAGAATGGAATAGTTGACAGACTAACTCACCTTTCCACTGCCTGCAGGACCAATAACCAATTGTGCATAACCCATGATAGCTTTTCCCACTTATCAACCTTCTTCACTAACTCAGAACGAACACAAGGAATTGACTATCCGGAACGAAGCAAGAATAGCGACAGTAATATATGCAGTACACCACACACCAACAGCAAACAAAAAAATCAAGAAATCAGAATGGCCCATAAGCAGTGGTGATAGAGAAACACAACATCACGTAACCTGAATTATCAATACCAAAGAGAAAACTGGAATCACATTTTGATTACATTACCCAAATATGTAAGAAGAAAGAAACCCCATCATAAGATTTAAATATTAATAAACATGTAAATTAAACAATAAAAAAAACATGAATTTTGGATAGAGTTGACCGCTACAAATTCAGCAATTGGTATAATAACAAATGAAAACAGCTTCATCCAGTTCATTATATGTAGAAAATTTGTGTACTAACACTAACCCCAAAAAAACCCATAAAAGAAAGTGTAGAATATAATCATATTAAAACCAAATAAGAGAAAATTTTTGACTAACTGATTTTCCTCTCATAATAATCTTTTAATCATTGAAGAACAGCAACATAATTGAAATAAGCAAGACATGCAAATAATTCCCCAAAATGAATCGTAGCAAAAGGGAATATATATTATTAAGGTTAAAAACCAGAAGATTACCTGAAATCGTGAATGCTAATTTTCTACAATGGATATTGAAAGAAAGGAGAAGACTTTGAAGACCAGGCTTGGGACACAGGCACTCAGGTTTTTAGCCTTTTAGGGCTTTTGCATTCGATTGTTTAGAAGCTAAACGACAACGTTTTTGGTGAAAATAACCAAAACTTTTTTTTATTAAAAAAGGTTAATAAACTAGATAAGGCCTTGAAATTTATCAATTTATTTAAATAAACCCTTATATTTTTATACATCCAGATATGCTTTAAACTTTAATTGGTATTCACTCAAATAACCTCTTCACCTTTAACTTGTATTTCTTATTTTGGTCTTTATACCTTTAGTTATAATTGTGTAAAATTTATATTATTTTTATGTTGAAATCATGTATGTATATGAATTTTAACATGGTAATGTATTTGTATAACATTTACTCCTTAAACTTACTAATTTTTCTCAACTTGATGTCTTAACTTTACCTAGTCCATATTAATCTTAAAACTTCACATTTTTTTTTCCTAATTTTAGTGCATGTGATATAACGTGGCCAATATCATAGTCCACATTAATTATGTTGTTTGGTTTCCGGGACGAAACTAAAAATTTATTTTAGGAGCAAGATTAACATATTATTTTATGATTTTTAAAAATATTAAATTAAAATTTTATTATTTTAAGGGTAAAATGTAATTTAATTATTATATATCTTTAAAAATTTTAAATTTTTAAAATGGCTATAGAAAAGTTTTACTATGATGCTAAGGTCCTTATCATCCTTGTTTGGTCCAATATCAAGAGTATCACATTATTATATGGACAAAAATTAAGAAAATTTAGAGACTAAATTAAAAATTGTTGAGTTTAGATACTAAATATTAAGTTATCCTTTCTCAATGATTTCTTTTTAAAACTACATGATATCCCTTTGATGGTTATGTTAAACTTAGTTTTATAGATGTTTTACTTCACTAATAGACCTTTTCATAAATAATTAAGTCAAGAAATTTGGAAGAGATAATATATGATTATAAATCTCGACATAATTTTTTAAAAATTGAGAAATAAAATTTCAATTAAAGACTATATTATAGATGTTTTTGTATTAAGAGTCGGGTTGTATTTTGTTGTCTTTACTCAAAAAATGAGTAAATTAGTACTGGTCCTCTTGTTAAAAATTGGTCCTTATACGTTAGAATGAGGTACACGTGACACGACATATGTAATTGTTTAGTTTTTCTGTCAAACAGTCAGTTTTTAACAGTATAAATAGATGAATTTTTAACAAAAAAGACCAGTTTACTCTTTAATTTAATGTACAATGATTAATTTGTTTATTTTTTTAGTAAAAGGGATAAAATGCCATTTGACTACTAATATAAGGACCTTCATGATACTTTTACCGATTGTCTTCTATATTAGTTATAGCAATGACTCTCGTTTCTTTTCTCTTCAATCAAATTACATAATTAATTTTGTTGCATAGTAAAAGCTCAAAATTTAATCAAAACAGTGTAATCAAAGTAGCAAGCTCAAACGGTGGTGTGTTGTAGTTCAAGAATTGCCCTTGAGTATCTATACAGTATAAGTAAGAAGTTCGAATTTTATCATGCATAAACTTTTCAGTCACTATAAGGCATCTCATTTTATGAACATACCGTCTATATAAAAATTTAGACCTTTGATTGAATCAAAAGACAAAATTTCAAAACTAAAACAAAGCACGGACATTTCGAAAACATACTACCTAACAAACAACATTTTACAAAAGTGTCCGAGAAAAATGATATTACCTCCAAATCCACTCCCTATTTTTTATCAGACATTATTATGTTCTTCATTCTTCTCTCTCTCCTGTTCTGTGCTAAGTGTCTTGGGGAACTGACCAAATAACATATAGAAGGCAAATTCAGCCATTGATGGATGATTCAATGCATAGAATTGCTAGTATCATGCAAAACTTTGATCTTTCTTTTCACAAGTGTTATTTGTATCATGCTGGATGACTATGCATGTGCACATAGCTCTAGTCTGGTCATTTAGAGAAAAAAACCCCAGTTCTAAATAAGGTTTGCAGCATTTGTCTATAGAAAGAATAAGCATAGAATGTGGCTGTTATATTATCCACTATGTTCTTTTAAGAACTGATCTATTTGTTGAAGCTTTAACGCCTCTCAATGTTGGAAGATTTTGAATATTCAGGTATTTATGCATACTATTATTGTTCATGACTTGATTTCACTATTTATGGGTTTCATCCGACTATTTATATGACTGACATTCTGAGCAGACCTTAGGTATGCTAGATACGTGTATCGTTTTGGGTCACCTGTTGAATCTCGCAACCCACCACATGCGAACTCCTTAAGTATATGCGAATTGAAACTGCGAACTCCTCTCGACTCGTGCGAGCTGATACCGCGAGCTCCCCTAAATGTCCTCTCACTATATGTTTTGCACACATCCATTTGGCGGGGTGGATCCAGGTCACATGTAAGCGACCCGGACCTTATCTGAGTTTCAGATTGGTGGTCATTGGTGTATAACAAGGCCAAAAATTTTATTTTATTTTTTGAAAGTATGAGTTAATTTTTGTCTATAATATTTAAATTTTAAGTCAAGTTTGTTATCCAATTTTATAATATGTTATTTATATTTATTATTTAATTTATATTATATAAAAATTGAATGTAAAGAATTATAATCTAAATATTAAAAATATTTAAATTGTTTAGATCTATAAATTTAATAAAAGAAAAAAAAGGTATTAGTAAACATTAATTAAAAAAAACATATATATTTTTTAAAAATTAAAAGTATATATTGACATATCTAAATGGATTCAAGTTAGCTATTTATAAATATGTGTCGATTTGAACAAAATTTAAATTTATATTTTGGGTCAAGTTGAATTTGGATGATATTGTATATTTTTGGCCTCATGTAAGGGTAGAACCAAAAAGTAAGCAAGAACCTCATCCTCTAAACTCTATAAAATCATAAGTAAGTATATGAAAAATTATATTTGAACATCTAAAAATAATAATTTTATAATTTTATTTTCAAAAAAGGAACGAGCAACTCTTAACACTACTAGTTCGCAACCCTTTAATAGGAAGTTCCAAGCAGTGGTAGAGTTAAGAGGTTGGTAAGGCCCCGGTTCCTCTCAAAATAGAAAAATTTTTATTTAAATCTTTTATAATTTATAAAATTTTAAATTATTAATAGTAAAATTACACTTTGGCCTCTAAAAGTGATAAAAAATTTATTTAATCCTTTAAAAATCATAAAAATATAGATTATTAAAATGATAAAATTATATTTTACTATCATAAAAATATACAATTTAATTACAATCATATAAATTTTTTTTTTTGACTCCGACACAGATTCAAAGAGTATCAACTAAAACCAAATGAGAAAGGCCATTAGGTGACGAAGTTAAAACCGTAAAAACATCAGTGCCATGAACACCCCGAACAACAAACTTGATTGAGCTCAATGAATCTAATTCCACCTCTAACTGATTGATCCCCTTACTCCAAGCTAGTTCTAGGCCATAATATAAGCCCAATAATTTAGCAAACTCTATGTTACAGTTACCATGATTGCTACCAAGCCCCACAATCCGTTTACCATGACAGTCTCGTATTACTCCTCCAGAACCAGCACGGTGATGAACTTGATCCCAACTTCCATCAACATCAAGCTTATAACAACCCTCCCGAAGCTTCTCTTAACTCAACAGTAGCTCGTCTCTCTTCACTGCACCACTCACGAGAGAATTAGCAGCTACATGTTCCTGCAAGCAGTGCCCTAGGCCAGCAAGCTTGCAAGTAGTCGAAAAGGGTTCATTTCCCGTGAAAAAATAATCTGTAGATAAAATTATGATTTAGTCTTTATAAAATTATAAAATTGCATCTTAAATTTCGTGAAAAAAATATTCTAGTTTCATCCTTACAACCATTCATAAGTTCGGTTGGACTCATATATATTTCTAATAGATGAATGAAAGACCCTAATAAATAGGACATCAAAGAAATTGATAGTTCTATTAGCTAACATCACGAAAAACCCAAAGCTGTGTTCTGTAGTTTACCCTAAACCTTTTATTTGTTGAAAAATATAGTGTGGAAAGAGAAGTTAATTGAAGTTGAAATTAGTCTTTGATACTGTTTAGCAAAATCATGTTGAGGACCCTACTTCATATTTGAGCTTTGAATATTCCTTTGCTTTTATAATTGCTCTATATAGTTCCTTCATGTTCATGTCCCCATCAATCCCAAGAATAACCTTCAACTTTTACCCTTTTCTTCATTGCTTTTTCAATCCAAATAGTTTTTCATTTTACAGAAAATGATTGTGTCCTTAATATCCTCAAATCATATTTCAAAAAGTAAAAAAAAAAGCAATCATATTTCTTGGCTTTATTGCATGGTTAAGAATTATGCAAGATACAACTTGATCATTCCACTTTCATTTTCCTTTTCTTTTTTCTTGTTATTAAGCATCCTATAAAGTTTGCCTACAAAATTTCTTGCCATGAATTGCCCTTAAAAGATGCTTTTTGTAGTGAAAGAAAAAATAAAAAAAATAGATGCATAAACACTAAAAGAGATTTTTACATTAACATTCAGATTACATTTTGTCCTTTTTACTTAAAAATAAATATCTATATATTAGATTAAAGAACAAACGAATCCTCTCTTTTAAAAATATCATCCATACTATTAAAAATTGGCTTAGCTCATGGAATAATTAGATAGTTACACATGGTGTGCCCTATATATCTCATGGTGACATAAATGGACCAATTTTTAATAGTAAAAATGAATGGAAGTTTTAACAGAATGGTCAGTTTGCTCTTTAATCTATCATACAAGGTCTAATTTGTCAATTTTTTTAATAGAGAGGACAAAATGCAATCTAACTACTAGTATAAAGGCTTCCACGATACCTTTACCATGCATAAACCAACTAAATTAAAACTAGTTTTAAGATATTTGTCTTAGGCTAAATAGGCTAAATATGTTGATTTTTTTTAATTGGCCAAATAGGCTGTTTTTTTTTTTTTAAGATTTAGGGAAATAGGCCGATTTTGGAAAGAGACTGTAAAAGCACGTCAAATTGGAAGCGTTTTCTAAAAATTCCATAGAAAACACATCCAAGTGGACGAGCTTCCACACACTCTCTCCAAAATCGACTTATTTCTCTAAATCTTGAAAAAATAACCTATTTGTTCAATTAAAAAAAAACCAACATATATTGCCTATTTAACCTTTGTTTTAGCCTAAATTGCAGGGGAACTTAAAATAGAAATACTACTTTTGATCTTTTAAATTTTATAAAATATTAAGTTAGTACATGATAAAATTATACTTTGAATTTCAAAAACAATAAAATTTTAATTTAATTCTTTAAAAATTATAAAATATAAACTAATCAAATAATAAACTTATATTTTAATTCTTATAAAATATATAACTTAATTCCATCTTTTAACTTTCGCTCATAATTTATAAATTCGGACTAATTTAAATTTATATATACTAACAAACCATCTTATCCGAACCCAAAATGAGTACAAGGAAAACAAAATAAAAATAACTCTATCCTAGCTCCTATTGAAATTTACTTTATCTGCTTTAGATGGGTCTATTATTCTATTTGATAGGTTGATTTAATTGTCAAATTTGACTGGTTATAAGCTCTAGGTTTTGCCACTAAGTATTTGATTAGTTGCCCAAAAGAAAAACATAGTGTCAATATCATATCATATCATAATATATTTATGTGTGAAAATTTTTTAATGAAATAGTTTGACATGATATCCTAATTAAAGATAAGGGCTTGCATGCACTAATGACTTTTTCGACATCTAAATTTAACTTTTGTTAGGGGAGTAGAAGACACATTTTCAAATGCTTTTGGTGTTTTCTTATTTATAAATTATAAAATTGGAAAAAAAAAAAAGTCCATAAAGAAAAAGGATAAAAGTCACTAAGATTTGAAAAATTGGTGAAAAAACTAAAAAAGACAATGTGGGGTGAAAAGGGTTTTTTGAAATCATCTATCTCAATTATTGATATTTGAAAATAAGTATATATTTTGTATGAATATAATTATTTAGATAAATTGTATTAGTAGTCACTTAATTAGTATTTCTTTATCACTCAATTATGAAAAGTTACAAAATGGTCACTTAATTATTTAATTTTTTTGTCTTTTTGTCACCTAACTATCTTGAATTTTTAGGTATTTCTATTTTTACATTAATCCATTGGTAACAAAAACAAACAAATTTAAATAATTGGGTGACTTTTTGTAAATTTCTATAGTTAGATTATATATAAAAAAATTAATAATTAGATGACCATTTCGTTACTTTTCATATTTGAGCGACAACTAATATAATTAAATGTAATTATTGTAAAATACCATATATATAGAGGAAATATTATTATGTTGAATCCAACCTGGTTAAAGATGTTAAATGGCGGATCTTAATTAGCTTTATTAATCATTATTAATCATTTAATTGGGGATTGAATTGACTACTTTTTGAAAATTATACCCTTTTGCTGTGTTTTATTTACATACATGTATGTATACCTAAAACATAAAGTATAGACTTAGATTATTGAAATTATAGCCTTCTTTTTGCTTCGCTTTGCATACATGATATGACCCAAAACTTCTTCATATGTAGAGGTGTGCATGGGTCGGGTCGAGTCGAGTTTGGGCCGGGCCCAGATAAAATTTTAGGCCCGCTTTTTAGGCCTGGTCCGAAATATGGGCCTAAAAATTTGTCCAAGTCCGACCCAAAATAAAATTGTTAAGTTCGAGCCCGGCCCGGCCCATATTAATTTTTTTAGCTTATTTCATTAAATAATTTTTTTTAAATATAATAAATCAAATACATTTAAAACAAATATTAAAACAAGAAACAAATAAAAAATGATACTAAAACAATTCTTAAAACAATACACAAATTGAAAATATAATAAAAAGTGATTATATTAAAATTGAAAATAAAATGTAAATATGATTAAAAATTAAAAAATATATATTTAGTATATAATTCGGGTCGGGCCGGGCCCGGGCCAAATAAGTTTTACCCGAGCTCGGCCCATTTTCTAAACGAGCTTCGTTTTTTTACCCAAACCTATATTTCGGGCATATATTTTTACCCGAACTCTCCCATTTTTCGGGCGGGCCTTCGGGCCGGACCGAGTAGCCCGGCTCATGCACACCTCTAGTCATATGCATCTCATGGATTATTATTATTATTATTCTATCCTATATATAAACATATTCAAATTAATCCAAATTCAAACTCGAATATAAATGTTATTAATATATTGTTATTTTATTTTTAAGAATGATACGTGTCAAATTAATATATTGAAATTAGTACAGGCAAAAATATGGATTCGGAAAATAAATTTGGACAAAAAAATAAGGCTAATTTAGAAAACGGGTCGAGTCTTGAAAGGTTTTTTGGCCGGGCTCGGTACAAATTTGCAAAAAAAAGACCTTGTCGTTGTATTGTTGTTTCCTCACTGTTTTGCTGTAATTTCACTATTATATTACTACTATTTTGTTATTATTGTTAGGATAGTATATAACCATTGTTCTATTGTTAATTTTGATATTATTTTAGAGGTAATTTGCTTGTTAAATTATACCTATATTAACGTTATTTAAGTAGAAATATTTTTAAATTTATTTTCAATTTGATGAAAATATTTATTTTAATATTTTAATATTTTGATGTACTATATTTTCTAAAATTTTTATAAAAAATTTAATACTGATGAACTAAATTTGGATTTTTGCATTTTACTTAACCGATTTTAGATAAAATTATAAAATTATTTCTCAGACCAAACCCAAACCTATTAACTGGATGTAGAATTTTATTAGAGTCGGTCCTAACCCAACCCATAACAACTCTACTCGTCACTACCAACATGCCACCCCTACTAAGTAGGTCATATCACCGTAAGAGCTTCCATAACTAGTACCATCAACCGCCTTAAAAGTCAATAATATTAGTAAAGGTGAATGTAAAAATATATATATATATATATATGTACTTTAAAAAAAAAATTATAAAGGGTATTATAAAAAATTAAATATTTTATGAGATACGATGAAATTTGGATAGATTCAATAAAAAGGGAGAAAAGCATTTCTAGGGAATTGCAAAAAATAAAATACAAAACAAAATGAAAACCTTCAAAAAGCATGTCTGAAAGCTCTTTTAGATTTACAACTGCACCGACACTTGGGGTTTAAAAGTTTATTATATCCGATCATTTTTAATTTTTTTAAAATTAAAATATTTATAAAAGGCATATAATCTCATATATAATATTTTTTCTGGTTGTTTTTCCTTTATTTCTTTAAATATTTTTTGTTTCTATTAAACATTTAAAATAAATAACTTTAATCCTTACATAAATAAATACAAATTAAGTAAATTTTAATAAAATTACATTTATTGACCACCCATTAAATTTATCTTTTAATAAATGAAAATTTTAAACCAAGATATTTTGACCCATAAACAAAGTTAGATATTATTTCTCACATTTAAAAAAACCAAATATTAAATTCCTAAGCTTTGTACGTACAAGAATCTAACCAAATCCCCAAATCAAAGAAAATTTTAAGAAAATGACAATCCTTACTTTGTACGATTCCTTCTATTCTTCCCACTGGCAGTAGGCACATAGGTGTTCGAGACACCTTAAAGAGCTATTTTATTTATCTAAACATAAATTATTAAAAGGAGTTTTAACCATTATTATTAACTAAACAATAATTGAGTTAATTGAGTTTGTCTTGCACCACCCTCCACCCCACATCTTTTATCTTCACATTTCATTTGCTTTTATTTCTCAATCTTATAATTTCATATTAATTAAGTTTTTTTTATTAATCTCACTATTAGTTTAGATGTTAATATTTAACTGAAATTATCGTTAAGTAGTTGAAAGAAATAAATGTGAAGTTCTTCTTCAAATATTTGAATCAAGTTTGAATTCTAAAGTTATTACTTTTAAAAGGATTTTACTTGAATACTATCTTTAGCTAGGATAAAATTATGCTCAGATCATAAAACGAATGAAGATTAAATTCAGACATGAAACATATTTAAAATATGTGGACAAACTACAAATAAATGGACATTTTATCACATAAATCTTACGTTTTAATAAAATATCCTTCCTAAATTTTGACCACATCAAGGGCAAAGTTAAGAATTTTGGTTAGAGACTTACATAAAATTATAAATTTTTGGAGTGAGCTAAAAAGGATTAAATTGCATCATTAGTTTTTTAGAGGAAACAAAAATATAATTTTTTTTCTAGGAGACTTAAATGGAATGATTTAATATTTGGGAGGGACTCAAGGAAAAATTTTTCTTTTAATCAAAGGAGCCAAAGCCTTTGTTCAGTCTTCCATTTACAATTTAATTTCTGTTTAAAAAATGCTTTATGTTAAAATTTAAACTTATATTTAACGCTTAAAATAATGACTAAATTGATAGAAATATGTAATTGATATCAAAGGTGAAGTCAAAATTTTTTATGAGAGACCGAAATTAAATTGTAATTTTACGATAATAAAAATATAATTTTATTATTTTAATAGTATTGATCTTTATAAATTTTAAAAATTAAATTAAATTTTTATTATTTTTATAAAAACTAAAGTGTAATTTTATCTTTATTAATTTAAAATTTAAAAATTTTAAAAGGTCAAAATAGAAAAATTTTTATTTTAAGGAGAGTTGGGGTGTCAGCCCCAGCTACCATAATTGATACAAACAAGTACTTTAAGGAATTAAGTTAAATATTTTGAAGTTTAGGAATAATGTGGAATATGAGCAATAGTTTCAGAATTATTGATGCAATTAATCTTTATATATATTTTAATGTCATTAATATTTAAAATTAATTTTAAAATTTATATATAATTGTATATTATTTCAATCAGGAATATTTTACTTCAATATTCTATTTATCTTATTATTAAAATATTAAAATATTACATAACCGTTTTTATAGGATATTAATTATTAAGCGTAGAATTCTTATAAGAAAAAAGCGTGGTGGTTGAGTGACAGGCGGTGAATTTATCAGAGCTCCCCAAGTGCCCAAAAAAGTTGCAGACTAGAGGAGAAAAGGTAGAAAGTCCGACCGTTTAAATTGACCTAAATTTGCGGGACGTAATTGTCGGCAAATTAACTGTCTTAAATTTCCATTTCCCGCCCTTTCTTTTTTTACAATTTTTATCAATCAATCAAGCCACTCTTACTATTTTTCTTTGAGTGGACTAATTTATTAAATATATAAAATGTAATAAAAAATTAAAGGCAGTGATTATATAAATATTTATACAAATTTAATCTTTAAATATAAAAATTATAAAAAAAACAATCTTAGCTGGATTCATTTCTTTGTTCGTGGAAACAAAATCATTTCAATTTATAAGTTGCTCATTTATTTTTTAAGTTAAAATTTCTTCGTAACCCAACACAAATCTTCTACTTCAACTACTAACTGATACCATGAATCGATCTCTTTGTCTCTGCATTTCTCCTTTCTCTTAAACTTGCAAAAGACCACCATGCTTTCCTCCACCTCCTTTGTCGCCGGCGGCTGTTTCTTCTTCCTTTTATGGTGGTCATTTTCATCATGTGAAGCACTTCAAGTTCCTAATCGTAGGCTCCTCCATGAACCATACTCCACTCTTTCCTCTGAACCACCTTCTCTTCCACCTCCTCCATCTCCACCCAACCCCAAATACACTTTATCTTCCTCTGCCGCCACTTCTCCTCCAGGTTCCCCATTTTTCCCTTCCTTCCCTTCCGCTCCCCCGCCTCCTCCTCCTTCCACTTTCGCTTCGTTTCCCGCCAATATTTCCTCCCTTGTCATCCCTCACACTCCCACCCCCAAACATAATTCCCAGAAACTCGTTATCCTTACTATCGCCGCCGTCGTTTCCGCCTCCATTGTCGCCGCTATTATCGTTTTTGTCTATTGTAGACAACGTGGGCCGAGACGTGACTGCTTTGAAGATAACAAGACCGTAACGTCGGATAATAGCAGTAGGGCATGCCAGTACAACCACAATGATAATAACAATAACAATGCCGCCGGTGCTCGTAAGGTGAGAACAACGTCGACGACCAGTTCCGAGTTCCTTTATTTGGGAACTGTGGTGAACTCACAAGGCCGATTCGATGACGGTTCCGGTGACTCTCCGGGCAATGACGAGTTAGATCAGACAAAAATGTACTCTCCGGAGCTCCACCCATTGCCGCCTCTGTCCCGACAGAACACCGGTCGGAACTGTCGGGACGGTGAAGTAGAGTCCGGTACAGAAGATGATGATGATGAAGAGGTGTTTTATTCGCCGAGAGGGTCATTGGGCGGGCGTGATAGTTCGGCCGGAACCGGATCCGGGTCAAGAAGGGTATTCACGGCGGCGAAAACCATTGAATCTAGTAGTACTTGTTCGTGTTCATCTTCCAGTTCGGGTTCTCCGGCTAGGTCTCGTTCCCTTAGTATTTCCCCGCCGGCTAGTTTCAGTTCCCGATGGCTCGACCCGAAATCTCCACAACTCGTACAAACTCAAGCTTCACCGGAGAGGATTTTAATTGACTCACCACGAGTTTCAAATGCATCCATTAATGGGACCATACGGTCTCCATCGTTGTCATTGATCTCCACATCACCAGATAGAGTGTTCGTAAAAGAATCAAACGATCCAAACATGGAACCTCCTTCACCGTCGCCGGCGTTGGTTGAAAACCCTGATTCATCATCACCTTCACTATCTTCTCCAAACAGAGTATTGATCGAAAAGCTTGATGAATCGATTAAAAACTTCAAGGATTTTGTTCAAAACATGAAAGCTCCATTGATTTTAGCTTCACCTGGTACTAAAGACTCTCAAAGCAACGATCCTTCAGTTTGTTCGGCTTCTACATCCCCAGACAGAGCTTTAAATTCACCATTGTTAAACACAGCTTTCGAGGAAAGCCCAGAAATGTCACCATTGAAGCCTGATTTTTACAGTAAAGCCCCTTCTTTATCATCTTTAGCTTCTTCATCACCAGAAAGAGTTTTAGAAAAAAGCCCTGAATCATCTCCTTTAAGACTTAACAAAGCTTTACAGAAACCTATCTTATCTCCACCGCCTCCTCCGCCACCTCCGCCACCTCCAAAGCAACGACGGCTCTGGGAAAAACCAGTTCCATCAGTATCTTTTGCACAACAAACATCAAAGCCGCTGCCTCCATTAACACCCTCTTCAACACCGTTTATAATGGAAGAACAGGAGGAAGGTTTAAAACCCAAGTTAAAGGCATTACATTGGGATAAAGTACGAGCTAGCTCTGGTCGTGAAATGGTGTGGGATCACCTTAGATCAAGCTCATTCAAGTAACAATTCCACTTGTTTAGTTCTTTTATTTGAATTCAGTTAAGTCCTTCCACGTGGTTCTAACAATTTAGTTTCTGCAGGTTGAATGAAGAGATGATCGAAACACTATTCGTCGTAAATCCGAACTCGAAACCAAATCAAACGACACCGCGGACCGTTCTTCCATCACCAAACCAAGAGAATAGAGTATTGGATCCCAAAAAGGCACAGAACATTGCAATTTTATTGAAAGCACTCAATGTGACAGTGGAGGAAGTTTCTGAAGCACTTTTAGAAGGTACAAAATGGCATTATAAGATGATATGTATTGTGAAATGTTTGGTTCTAAGTTTCATATCTATGGTGATTTACAGGTAATGCAGATACACTTGGGACTGAATTTCTTGAAAGTTTATTGAGAATGGCACCAACAATGGAAGAAGAATGTAAATTGAAGGAGTATAAAGATGATTCACCTGTTAAGCTCGGTCCGGCTGAGAGATTCTTGAAGATGGTTCTCGATATACCCTTTGCGTTTAAACGGGTCGATGCGATGTTGTACGTAGCTAATTTCGAGTCTGAAATTGAGTACCTTAAGAACTCTTTCGAAACTCTAGAGGTAATTCTACTCGATTCCATCGTTTCGATCTGTTTTGCAATGGACTAAAATGACATTGTGTGTTTTTTTCCTTTTCGTAGGCGGCTTGTGATGAACTGAGAAACAGTAGGATGTTTTTGAAGCTGCTAGAGGCAGTACTTAAGACCGGGAACCGGATGAATGTTGGGACGAATCGGGGCGATGCACTAGCCTTTAAACTCGATACACTCCTTAAACTTATTGATGTCAAGGGTGCTGATGGTAAGACAACACTCCTACATTTCGTCGTGCAAGAAATCATAAGAGCCGAGGGTGCTCGTCTTTTGAATACCAACCAAACACCAAACTCCACTTTAACCGAAGATGCTCGGTGTAGAAAACTCGGTTTACAAGTCGTTTCAGGTCTTAGTTCAGAGCTCACCAATGTTAGAAAAGCAGCTGCAATGGATTCAGAGGCACTCAGTAGTGATGTCTCCAAGCTTTCTAGAGGCCTCGAAAACATCGGTGACGTCCTACGATTAAACGAAACAATGGGGTTGGATGAGAGCAAAGAGAAATTTTCGGAATCAATGAACCAGTTTATGAAAATGGCTGAACAGGAAATCCCAAGGATTCAAGCACATGAAAGGCTAGCACTATCACTAGTCAAGGAGATTACTGAATACTTCCATGGGAATTCAGCAAAGGAAGAAGCTCATCCCTTTAGAATCTTCATGGTGGTGAGGGATTTCCTTACGGTTCTCGATCGAATCTGCAAGGAAGTCGGGACGATAAACGAACGAACCATTGTTAGTTCTGCACATAAATTTCCAGTCCCAGTGAACCCAATGATGAAACAAACATTTCCAGTTCCAGTAAATCCAATGATGCAACAAGCTTTTCCTGGATTTCAAGGGAACCCACACTATGATTCTGATGATGAAACTGCACCATCTTAGTCATTTGCAGCTTAAAATCAGGTCAAAAATCGAACTAGGACACGTGATTTTTCTATGTCAGACACGAATATTTCAAGAAAAAGGAAGAGGTGATTGGCATGTTAGGTGTTTGTAATTTATCATTTTTCTTATTTTTCCATATTTGTATATAGATTCATGTACAATATTTTGGGAACACTTTATGTTTTATAGATCTAATGTAGGAGAGGTTAAATTTAGAAAATTTATTATGATGATGATAAAAAAACAAAATTATTACCATGGGAAAGCCGTCCTTTGCTCATTTCAGTATCTAAAAACATTGTTAGCCGCCCTCTTCTAATTAAAGTCTTTAGAAAAAAAAACATTAACCGCCTCTTCTCCCATTGATGACCTTGGCTGCAGCTCAACATCAGGCCCAATTACCAAAGGAAAAATGTTCAATTATATTCAAGTGTTAGATTTTTAAGTTTATTTTTTTCCAATATTTTTAATATATACGAACATGACAGGTTAAATTTTCATATGGTATAAATTGTGGATTTAATCTTTAATTAATTTTAATTTTAAACTAAATGGTAAGAGTTAAGTTTTATTATGATTTTTGTACTAGAAATAAATTTTATCCATGTCCTCTAATTAAATGATTTTTATCTCTATATTTTTGAATTAGGATTTTTTAATATAATTTCTACTCCTATCCATGCCTCGCAAACTCTTGGAAGATTATATTTGCTTAAGTGGTCTAATTGTTGCAACAATAATGTCAATTAAGATATGGTTTAGTATTCAAAATTTTAATCTTGACATAGAATGTAGGGCACTAAAGTTATTGACTTTTTTTAAACTTATGTACTCTTGCATTGATAATAATACTTATGTCAATTGTGTTAAAAATCAATCAGCTCCTCTTTAAAATTTTTAATTAGACTCATGTTTTTCAAAAAAATTCTCATTAATGCCATGTGTAGTAGGCCCAATTTGCTTGGCCCGAAACAGAAACTAAATAAAAATAATAAATCAAAAGTCCAATTACAAATTACAAAACTCAATAAATTAAAAAACCTAATGGCCCAAATGGCCGAAAAACTAAATTATTTTCAGCAAAAAAAAAAAAAGAGAAGAAATTCTAGCCGCATGCTTCCCTTGCGCCGCTTCTCCACGTCGGCAGGCCACCCTTCTGCCACCATCACCTGCAAAGAAGAACAAACACGCAACAACAGAGCAGAGAAACAATAGCAGCAGAACATAAAAATATTGTATCTTTTCGACTATAAAAGCTATGACCAAATAAATGTAAATTTTCATTACGGAGAAATCAAATACAAAAAAGAAAGAAAAAATCATATTAAAAAAAAGGGAAGAAAAAATCATATTAAAAAAAAGGGTGATTTCAGATGCAAAAAAATATAAAATAAATAAGAATAATAAAGTTTTATTTTTTACTTGTTGTTTCGTCGGGGTGTCGCCGCTTGGGCCACTGTCGGTTAGCAAGGCGGTCGAATCCTTTAGGATTCGGCCAAGGGCCGCGACGACGAACAGTGGAAGCCGAAAGGCTTTCTTCCTTTTAGAGTTTATTTTATTTTATTTTGAAGATTTTTGGCTCTAAATCAGTTTTTATGCCAAATAAGGGGGTCAAAATGGGTTCGTGGTGATTTTCGGCCACCGTGGACGATGGCGACGTCGCCGGTGACCTGTAGCCGGCGTGGCGGAGACTAGCCGGGCCGACGATAGCAGCTCTGGGGGCTGAGAGAGAGTTGAGAGATTTTTTTTTTATTAGAATGAGGAATCAAATGATTTTGTTTAAGTGTTTTTGGATTATATAAGGTGTCAAAACGGCGCCGTTTTGGAGAGGTCAGAAAGGCCCCAAAACGACATCGTTTTGAGCAGGATCGAACTGACCCGACCCGTAAACAAGGAGGATGCGCTTGTTTTTAATAAATGGGTTATTTACCCTTTCAGTCCTTCCACTTTTCAGTGTTGTTTTAATTCGGTCCCATTTATTTTTTTTATTTTAATTTGGGCCTATAATTTCAGCTTTGCTTCATGTCACCTTGGAGCTGTGTGTTTTGGAGGACATAAATTATTTTCCATTTGGTCCCCGATTTCTCCCCTAGAGTTTAATTTAAGCTTCAAATTAGCCCCTTTGTTATTTTATTTTATTCAATCTGTTCTTTTAATTTCGCTTAAGTTACAATTAAGCCTTTTTATTTTAATTCTTTTATTTATTCACTTATTCACTTGTTTATTTACTCATTATTCCTTTTATTTTATTCATTTATTTGTTCATTTACTTATTTATATATTATTCATTCATTTATTTATTTATTATTTTAATCATTGTATTCGTTTATTTATTATTCCTTCATTTTTAACATTTTATTTTCTTTCTTCTATTATTTATTTTATTTATGACTTTATTATTATTATCACTATTTTATTTTACCTATTCATCTATTTATTTATTACTTTTTTTATATACTTTCAAAAATTAGACTATTTATGTTTTTTACTTGTACATTTTATTGTTCTTATTATTGTTACTATCTATTTTATTATTTATTTTATTTTGGGTGTTCATGTTAGTATTAAAATAGTATATATCTTGTGTGATTAACGCCATTATATGTATCATGAGATGTTTTATTAGTAATTTATATTATTGTCATTTATTAACACGACATTTCATTCGTATATCATCGTTCCATTTTTTACATCACCATTTTATCTTATTTCGTTGAAATCACGCCAAAAATCGCATTTAAACTTATTTATCCATAAATTATTTTTATACTATACCCTCGAATAAGGCAAGTACCTATCGTTTTAAGTTTCACATTTGTTATTATTGCAAAAGGGAAAACCTTAAAAAATAGGCAATGTTCATATTTAGAGATTTAAGAGGTCGTGCCTAACTTACTGGGGGTCTCAATTTTCTCATTGAATCTAAACAACCGAATATCCTTTTAAAATTAAAATAAATGAGATTCGATCAAATGATTCAAACAAAAGGAAAGCTTATTTTTAGGGATTCGAGATGTCGTATCCTAAATTAAGGGGTACGGCCTTTTTATTACTTATAAGATGTCCTTTTACACGTTTTCATTAATTCAAGAGATTTTATCAGAAAATGCATGATACAAAAAAAAAGATCGTATTTTAAATTTCTTTCCGACTTTTCAACTTTCGACACTAAAATATTAATTAATCAACTAGGTATCAATTTTGGGCGTTACGAGGTGCTAATCCTTCCTCGTACGTAACCGACTCCCGAACCTATTTTCTAGATTTTCGTAGACTAAAAAACATTGCTTTAATAAATCAAATCTCTTATTAAAATAATTAAATTACGAGGTGACCCAATCATACTTCATAAAAAAAAAGATCAGTGGGGACTCCTATTTTTATTTTCGTTTTTTAAATAAAAAGCCGACCTCTCAAAAAATGATTTCGACACCATATATTCTTGACCTCTCAAAAAGCTTATAATTTATCTCAACCTCCTAATGCAAAATTTCTAGTTTCATTATTGAAATTATGCCAAATTAAATATAAAAAATTTAAGCATAATAGAGTGACTAAAGCCATAATTAAGTTGTAAATATAATTATTTTATATAGAATGAAATGTATGAAACTGTGATTTCACGTCACTCCTATCCCTTTCTTATTGCAAAGGGATAAGGATGATGTAGAATCACAGTTTCATACAATCTTTTCCCATGCAGAGAATGTGTTAAGTATGACTCCTATTTCAGTCAAATTTGAGAAATAATCTTCCAGTTAAATTCAATATTTTTTCGATCAAACTCTGATTAATCTAGAATTTGTATAAATCAAACTCTGCTTAGATTATTTTATTATTATTTCACCTATGAATTTAGCCTATAAATAGATTTTTTATAACCTTATAAAATACATCCATTAGATATTAGAACTTTTGTGTTTACGTTTTAAAGGTTCTTTGTTTTTGAGTTTTTGGGGTTTAGTTTTTCTCTCCATCTTTTGTACTATTCGTTCTTTTGCCATTATAGTGAAATTATCTTTGCCTGGGATTCTTTATCCTCTTTGGAGGGGTTTTTCCATGTTAAATTTGTGTGTTCAAGTTCTCAATTTCTTCCGCTATTTTTACTTGTTCGTTGCTTAATCGGGTCGATTCCCAACAAAATGAATTGTATAAAACTATGATCCCACTTCATCCCTATCCCTTTGCAATAGGAGAATGACAAATTAGATTTTTTTCTCTTAATTTTCAACTTTTTCCTACTGAAAAAATTCAAATCCAGTTCTCTTGATTTTTTGGATTTTTAATTGGATTTGAATTTTTTTCAATAGGAAAAAGTTAAAAATCAGGAGGAAAAATTTTATTTATCATTCCTTCTATTACAAAGGGATAGAGATAGCGTGGAATTATAGTTTCATACAAACCATTCTCATATATTTGATGCATAAGATTTTGGAAATAATGAAACTTAATGAATTTAACAATTACTATTTAATGTTTTTTTAAATTGGGCCGACCCGATTTGATCATCGATTCACTGGTCCAACTAGTCCAATTAAAAATTTATTAAGAACTCAAATAATAATAATAATTAAAAAATCTGGTTCAATTGGTTTTTGCTTGGTTTAATCGGTCTGTATTGATTTCTAGGTCAATTGATTCAAAGGCCCTCTTCATATTGGTACCCCAATTGATTCTCAATACAATTGATAGACCCGATCCAATTCAAATAACATTGCTACCATTTAATAGGATTCAAATTTTAAAATTAAAAAATTAAAAGAGTTAAATAATATATATTAATTGTAAAAATAAAATTATAGAGATTGAATCACAAATATATAAAAAAACCATCATAATATAATTTATTCTAATAATTAATGAGAAATGATTGTCATATTATCGATTTCCAATAGTTTTATGCCGCATCAGTATTCTTATCCTGAATTTCAGGATTTTAATTTGGATTTAATTTTTTTTCATGATGAAAATGCTGAAATTCAGGATGAAAATGCTAACGTGACATAAAATTATTGAAAAAGGATATAAATGATGTGTTGTCATTGTTTCATACAATATTTTCCCAATAATTGATAGTTATTATCTACTATGTTATTTATGAGAAATGGAGAAGCCGTTGTTATGGGAGGGGAGTATATATATACACATGTACACCAGGGAAGAAGCAAAAGTGCAAAACTGAGATTAAAGAGAGACCACAATGGGAGAAGAAAATAAAACCAGAAATTTACCCCATGTTTTAATTTTCCCATTCCCAGTCCAAGGCCACATAACCCTCATGTCCCATTTCGCAAAACGCTTAGTCTCCAAAGGCATTAAAATCACCTTAGTCGCCATCGTCTTCATCTCTAAATCCTTCTTTCCCAACCCATGCTCCACCACCTCTATCGACCTTGAAACCATATTCGACGGCTTCGACGAAGGCGGCTCTAACCAAGCCCTTAGCACCAAAGTTTACATTCAAATGCTTTGTTTTGTGGGTTCTAACAGCACTCGTCGATACTGGCGATCGTCCTGTTCTTGTCTACGATGGGTTCTTACGATGGGCGTTGGAAGTTACAAAGCAATTTGGGATACTGTTGGCTGTGTTTTTCACCCAATCTTGTGCTATCAACAATGTGTATTACCATGTAAGGGGATTCTTCAGCTGCCTCTGCTTCCAGAGGTAAATGTTTCACTCCCTAGATTGCCTTTGCTTCAAGTTTCGGAGCTGCTGTCATTTATTTCTGGTTATAAACCGTAGTCGACTTGGTTTGATATTATCTAGTCAAGTAATTTACACTCTTAGGCTTGTGTTATCTAGTCAAGTAATTTTGGATTTAGATCATTTCAAGTTTCGGTCATTTTGAGTTTAGGTCAATTCAAGTTCAAGTTGGACCATTTTCAAATTGTTTCTTTTTGGCCAAATCAGATTGATAAGTTAAATTTCTGAGTCTAGGTCATATTGTTAGATATACGTTCATAATTATTAACTTCATATACACTTAGCAATTAGGTAAATTAGATTGGTTTTTGGGTTAGAACAATTTGAGTTTTGAAATTTTTGAATAATTTTGATTTTGTTTAGTTTTGGGTTTGAATCATTTTGGGTTTGAATAACCTTTGATTTGATTTGTCTCAAGTTTGGATTGTTTTGGTTCTAAATCATTTGAGTTTGAGACTTGAGGACTTTTTTTTTTTCAAATTTAAATCGTTTAATGTTCAAATTATATTAGACTACTGGTTCAAGTCTTTTCGAGTTTAGATAAATTTTAGATTCAAATCATTTGATTAATTCAAAAGTATAGGTCGGATGAGCTTAGACTGTTGATTTTAATGATCAAATTAGATTGAATAAAATTTAAATTTGAATTGATTTCGGATTAAGGTATTTTCATTCATAATTATCAACTTAATTACTTACTGATTGTTGATTAGGTGGTGGATTGGATGTCAAGTTTTGGAACGTAATGTACTTAGACAAATGACTTGACGATGACAAAGACTACGGCATGAATCTCTTCAATCCAGAGACAGATGCTTGCCGGAGTTGGCTAAATGGCAAGCTAAACGGCTCAGTCGTGTATGCCTCATTCGAAAGCCTTGCATCACCGGAAGCCAACCAAATGCAAGAGCTAGCTTTGGCCTTGAAAGGCAGCGATTGTAACTTCTTATAGGTCGTAAAGGAAACAACCGAAATGGCCAAACTCCCAACCCATTTCATAGAGGAAACTAAGGAGAAAGGCTTGGTGGTGACTTGGTGTATCAACTCGAGGTGTTGTCTCGCGACTCGATATGTTGTTTTCTTACCCATTGCGACTTGAATTCCGTTCTTGAAGCGTTAAGTCTTGGTGTCCCGATGTTAGGGATGCTGTTTTGGACCGATCAAATCACAAATGCGAAGCTAGTGGTGGATGTATGGGGCATTGGGATTACGAGTTGGCGAAACTAGAATGATTTAGCGAAGAAAGAGATTAAGAAAGAGATTAAGAATGATTACAACCAAGTGGTGCTTAAATGAATTGGTAAATGGAGAAAAGGGTAAAGAGATTAAGATGAATACAATCAAATTGAAGAATTTGGTTAAAAAGATGGTCGAAGAAGGTGGAATTTTAGATAAAAACAATGATGAATTTATAGCTAAATTACTTGAAAATTAATATGTTACAACCTTTGTTATGGCCCAATTTATCCCGGGGACGAAACCGATACCAAAAGTAAAATAAAATCAGATTAAACGAAGTTTAAACTGTTCAAAATACAGCAGCCCAATTACAATAAGCCCAAAATTTAAGCCCAAACCAAACACCTAAACCCTAGCCCAAATTTTCAGCCCAAAACCTAAAGCATTTTCGGAAAACCCTAGCCCCAACCCCTTTTGTGCCGTCAGTAGGCAACATGCCCCCCGCCCGCCGGACGCTACCACCCCGCAATGTGCACCGCTCCACCACACCACGTCAGTGCCCACGTCCACCACACCACCTGCAATAGTTAAAAATTGGTTATAAAAAAAGCTATAAAAGCTTCATGAAAACCCACTGTAAATGGACTTTTTTTTAACGAATACACACGAGAAATCAATACAAAAAAACCGAATACACAGATATTTAGAGAATCGAATACAAAAATCCCAAAGGTGATTTTTTTATGGTTATTAGTACATGTATATAATAATAGGACAGGAGAAGAGAAGCTTACTCCTTGCTTCGAATTTTTCCACCGAGAGTGGCCGAAGTCGTCACCTCCGATGAAAGGTGACCCTCTTTTTTAAAAAAAACCCTAGATCGAGGGGTTCTTTTGTGTTTTATCACTTTTTCTTTTTGATTTTTGACTAAAACTTTCCAAATCCAGGTTTTATTCGAAAAATAGGCTCAAAAGAGGGGTTTTTCTTTTTTTGGCCACCGTGGACGGCGGCGCTGTCGCCGGGGACCGACAGCCGCCACGGTGGTCCAACACCGGAGCCATGGTCGGGCTTAGAGGGGAGGAAGAGAGTTGAGAGAGTGTTTGAGTTTTTTTTTTGAAAAGGAAAGTGAAATGATTTTTTTTTGGAAAAAATTTAACTTATATAGAGGATCCAAAATGACGTCGTTTTGGCCTATGTTCCCCTACCCCAAAACAAAGTTGTTTTGAGGGTTACCCATCCGACTGACTCAACCCGCTAGGAGATTCGTGTGTTTTTAAATGATGGTCTATTTGCCAATTTGGTCCCTCCGCTTTTTTATGAATTTACAATTAAAATAATTTTTATTTCTAAATTTACCCCACCGATTTATTGCAATTATGAATTGGTCCCCCGGCAACGGTGCATTTAGGGGAAATGGAGAATTACCTTTTTGGTCCCTCCCTGTTTTGCGCATGTTTTAATTAGATCATTCCCCTATCTTTTATTTCTAATTTAGCCCCAAAACTTCTATTTTCAATTCAATTTGGTCTCTTTTCGATCCTTTTGGCTATTTTATTATTCAATTATTTAATTTGAGTTTTGTATTTATTATTATATTATTTTCATTATAACGCCATCATTATTATTAATTTATTTATTATTATTTTCTACCATTATTATCATTATATTATGACTACTATTTTTCCCTACTATCAATATTATCATTATTAACTCTTATTTTTACTCTTATTTTTATTAAGTTTATTAATATACTAGTATTATTACTTTTATTACTATTATTACCGTATTATTAAATTAATTAGCTAAATCGTAGTATTTATTCGCTTGTTTATTTACCTATCATTTTTATATATAAATTTATTTTATTTTTTTATTTTTATTTTTTACAAATTTCTATTTTATTTGTTTATTTCAAGTTTTTACATAATATTTATTTCCAACTCTTATACATATTATTTATTTTAAATGTGTTTATTGTTTGTTTTGTGTGTTTTAATTTACATATTTGCATAATATTGTTGATAAATGGTATAATATATTAACTATGTGCATGTTCTATATTAGTTACTTTGCTTTTGTATTTTCATGTATTGATTTATGACCGAGCTGGCTTACTTATTCACCTTAAATTGTTCATTTCATTTTTTATTTCGAATAAACCGAATAAATGTACCTCACCGCTTTTATAATCACCCTCATTTAAAAAACCCCTCAACATAAGGAAATATTTCGCGTTTGAAAATTCGAGAAATCGTGCCTTAACGTGCTGGGTTTCGATTTTTTTCGTTTGACCGAATAACTAAATATCCTTTTGAAATTTGATCCATATTTTCTTAAATTAAAAATGAGGCAATATTCTGTGTTTGGAAACTTGAGAAATCGTGCCCTAAAGTGCTGGGTTTCGATTTATCGTTTGACCAAATAACTGAATATCCTTTTAAAGTTTCGATGCATGAATTTTGGAAATTATAAGATGACCTTGGTATTGAGAGTTTGAAATGTCGTGTCCTAACGCGCTGGATATGATATTTTATTTTTCGAGACAAGAGAATCTCAGCATCCAATTCGAATTATCCAAACATTTTTTTGAAAGAGATTGAATTTTTAAAATCTTTTTTTTAATTTTCGACATTAGGACATTAATTAATCAATTAGGTACCAATTTTGGGCACTGTGAGGGTGCCAATCCTTCCTCGCACGTAACCGAATCTCGAACCCATTTTCTTGAATTTCGTAGGCCAAAATTGATATTCTAATAAAATAAAACGTTTTGTTAGGTGACCCGATCACACCTAAACAAAAAGGATTGGTGGCGACTCCATACCTAGTTTTAAAGTCGATCCCTGTTTTTCAAAATAAAAATGGTTTCGACAGCTTGGCGACTCTACTGAGGACCAATAAGAGAGTCAAGCCGTAAATTGATTTTTTTTTTGTCCTTTTTTCGAAAATTGAAAATTTAATTTGAAAATCGTGATTTTTTTTGTTGCATTTGTTTGCGATCCCTATGTTTGCTTGAATACTTTTGCATTGCATTGCATGTCCGTTGTGGTTACACCTTTTAAGTAGGAGTAAGAAACTATTTCCTTCGTGAGGTTTTCACCTTCGTGCAGACTAGTGGATCGCTTTCGGGATACATCCGTACCTATGTCTTCGTGAGGTTTTTCACCTTCATGCAGCTACAGGGAAATGTATTCCCCTGAACTGAACTCGGTCCATATGAGCTTATAATGGGTGAGGATCGAGGAATCTGCTGGTTCAAATACCCTTTCTTTAGAGCCAAACCGCATGTAAAAAGCCCTAAAAACTTACCCTAGGTAGGACTATGCCAAACCCTAGCAATCACCTAGATAGGTGCTTTATTAATTTTCATTTGCTTTGAATTTTTATTTTTGATATATGATACTAACTTGTTTGTGTTTTGTTGTGGTTATGATTGCATGTCATTTCATATAAAAGAGGTGTCGATTCCTGTTCGGTTACTAAATTAGAAAGCTAGTTATGGAGAATGAATTCCTTGATAAAGTGGAAGATAATGCGGTTGTCCGTATGTGGTCAGAGAAGATGCAATTAGAGAAAATGAAAGTCTAGCCGAGGGGTATACATCAGAATTATGTGATTACACCCACATTAGTGTAACGCAAAATAATCTTCAGGAATTGAAAGAGATATGAGACCAGTAGGATGAAGAGGCTAAACAGTTGTTTTATGGTAATTATGGGGATTTGCTTTACTTACTTGACATTAAGGTAGACGAGCATTTATTACGGGCCCTCGTTCAGTATTGGAATTCTGCCTACAGTTGTTTTACCTTTGGTAAGTAGATTTGGTACCCACTGTAGAAGGATATACAGCTTTACTTTGTTGTCTGAAGATCCAAGTCGACAAGGCCTATTCGAGAGCCGCTTGTGTCTCGACCTTTTGGAAGAAATTGATGAATATCACAGGGACGAGTAAATAGTGGATTACGGCAAATGTCAAACAAAAAGGTGAGTGTAAATGCATCCCATAGAGAAACTTGAGGGATATGATTCTGGTGCATCCTGATGCGAAAAAGAGAGTCAATGTTTTTGCTTTGAGCATCTATAGTTTAATGATTTTCCCTAGGGCATTAGGGTATGTAAATGAGGCGATCTCAGATTTTTTCGACCGACTTGACAAAGGGGTCACGCCTATTCCCGCAATCTTGGTTGAGACATTTAGATATTTGAATGCATGTAGGAGAGCCGGCGATGGTAGATTTGTAGGATGTGCTCAGTTATTATTAGCTTTGTTCCACAGTCGCGCTCCTTCAAAATCTCCAAAGAGAGGACATTGAGTAGAGAGCTCTTTGGTTGGTTCCCGATGAGATCCTCTATCGGTGTGAGGGTTTTGATTGGGTACCTCTACCTGGAATTTGGGGAGCCGTTGGATATGCCCCTTTGCTTGTTTTAAGACAGTACGGGTCAAGGCAGTTTATACCGATGACGCATAGGCTAGCTCAGCGTGAGTTCTCGTATAGGGAGGGTAATTATAAGAAGAAAGTTTGAGAGATTTCTGATGCTTGGAAACAGACACGCCGGATGAAGAGATTGGCTGTAGGATCAGTTACGACTCCTGAATACAATGGATGGTTGAGTCAAAGGATCAATGATAATACCCCTAGGTTAAGTTTAGAGGGCGTTCGATCGATGGAGGAATGCTTGCAAGTGATCCCCTTCGAGCTAGAAATCATAAAATGGGACTTCGGAGAGAGAAATGCGGAGTTAGCAAAAAAGATAGAACGATTGGAGGAGAAAAAGATGAATTTAAGGTTAGATGCTGATGTTTAGAAACTCGAGGCCGAGAAGTTTAGAAAAGGGAAAAGAAAGGTTGAAGTAGACTTGGACAGCTTGAAGACTGATTACAAGAAGCTGTGTATGACGATGGGAACTGCTAGATTAGGAAAGACGTCAAAGTAGTGGCGACAAGAAATTAAAGAAGAAAATGCTAGAGTTGATCAGTGGGAGAAGAGGTTCCATGATGCTCGAGCACGTGAAAATGCCTTAAAAAAGAGCTTGGTTGAGGGTCAAGATGAGAAGGAGATGTTAGTAGCTCAGGTAGCGGAATTAGAAAAGGCACTGCATCAGTATAGTGGTCGTAACTCTGACATTGAGTTAAGGGTCAGCCTAAGCAAGATCGAGGATTTGAAAGCAAAGTTGGAAGAACTTGAGACTGCGCTACAGAACTGTGAACTTCGAATTGAATTCCTCGAGTCGATCAATGAGTAGTAGAAGGAACAACTCTGTCGGTCACAAGACCAGGTCAGGGATAGGGATTACGTCATGGACGAAGCTATAGCTCAGATACGAGAAGTGGCTGATTATTTACAGACTTTAGCGGTTCAAGCTGATGTGTTAAGTGTGAAGTATGAGTTAGATTCAGATCGAGGTTGTGAGCTGGCTTGTCTTCTTAAGAGGGTTAAAACTTTGAGCATCAGGGCAACACCGTATCTATAATTTGTTTTATGTAAAGGATTTTATTTTCTAATAAAGTTATTCTAAATGAAATTGAATAAGAATCGACGCCTCTTTAGTTTTGCATTCATCTCATACATTTGTATTACATCGTATCATGTGCATTAAATTTCACGAAAGAACCCTAATTAATTAGAAACCGTGTTATAGTTACCCTGGAACATCACTACTACACACGGAGAAAAACCAAAGTTATGGATCAAAGGTTGGAAAAATTGGAACAAATGCAGAAGGAAATGTAGGATCGGCTGTAAGAAAAGATGCAAGAGCAATTAACCAATATTTAGTAGGATATGAAGGATTAGATGCTAGAATCACAAAAGAACATGATGAATCTGTTAACCAAGTTACTGCTTGGAGGGCCAGGAAAAGGAAAAAGCCCTATGATCAACCTCGGGGATGACAGTGAGGATCCTGTCTATCTATCGGGTTTCGCTCCAAAAAATACCCCTTTGCAACCCAATGCATATCCACCTAGGGTGTCCGTCAATATCAGTTCTCAACATCAAGCCGGCGTTTCGACATTAACATATTTCCCGTCAGGCTCAAGCTTCAGAGACAATCCGATAAATCCCGGTGTCCCTGATCTGGATGGCATGGCTGAGGTAGAAAAGGTAAAAGAGAAACTTCTAAAGCAACTGGAAGATCGATACAAATGGCTGGAGGAGAAATTCAAGGCGTTGAAAAGCGCTGATTGTTGTAGAGTAGATACTAAGGAGTTAGGTTTGATTCTAGATCTGATGTTCCCTCCGAAGTTTAAAATGCCGGAGTTTGAAAAATACAATGGAACCAGCTGTCCTGAGGCTCACATCACGATGTTTTGTCTGAGGATAACTGGTTATGTCAATAATAATCAGTTGTTAATTCACTGTTTCTAGGATAGTTTGACTAGGGCTGTGGCCAAATGGTACAATCAGCTGAGTCGTACCCAAGTTAAATCATGGAAGGATTTAGCATAGGCCTTTATGAAATAATATGGCCATGTGACAGATATAGCGCGTGATAGGATCACGTTACAGAACATGGAGAAAAAGACGAGTGAAATTTTTAGGCAATACGCTCAGAGGTAGAGGGAGATCGCTACACAAGTCCAACTGCCACTTCTGGAAAAAGAAACAACCATACTTTTCATCAATACCTTGAAGGCACCTTTTTATTAATCATATACTGGGAAGCGCAACTAATAGTTTTGCGAACATAGTGATGTCCGGTGAAATGATAGAGAATGCGATAAGGTGTGGAAAGATAGAGGCTGATGAAGACACCAAGAGGTCAGCCCCCCAAAAAAAAGAAAATGAGGTTAACAATGTGAGCATGGGTTATGCAAAACCAATCACGGTAAACCAACCGAGAACAATGGCCACGGGCCAGCAAGCTTCGCCAAGATAAGAGCCCAATACAAAGCAAAACATGGAGAAGCTCAAGTTTACTCTCATTCCAATAACGTACTGGGAGCTGTACAAAATTCTATTTGTTGCGCACGTTGTATCCCTTGTCTATTTAAAACCGTTGCAACCTCTATATCCCAAATGGTACGACGCAAACACTCAATGCAAATATCATGAGGGAATAGCGGGGCACTCGATAGAGGACTGCCTCTATTTTAAAAGGTTAGTTGAAAGGCTCATCAACATGGGCGTTGTGATGTTTGACGATGCACCTGGTATAGGAAATCCGTTACCCAATCATACTGACAATAGGGTGAACGCGATAGCTGATGATATGGGAAGGAAAATCAAGTTGAATATTACAGAAGTAAGAACCCTTTTGAGAGAGGTTTGGAGGAAAATGGTGGAAAGAGGTTTAATTTTACAAAACTTGGGGAGCAAATCCCGAGAAGCGAGAAACTATTGTGAGTTCCACGGAGAGGAGGATCACGAGATTCAGAGATGCAATAAATTCAAGGCCCTGGTGCAGGGTCTAATGGACAACAAGGAGCTAGAGTTCTTTGAGTTTACTGAAGGAAAGGACGTGTGCACCGCAAGAGAAGGGTCTGTAGAAAAGGCCTGTGAGACTAGTCACCCTGTGGTAATTATCTCACGGCCAAAGATTAGCGGAGCTGGAGCAAAAGTTACACCAAGAGTTGTAATTCAGAAAACTGTGGCTTTTCCTTATAATGATAGCAAAAGGATGCCTTAAAATTATAACTGCAATGTGACAGTCCTAGGAGAAGGAAGTCCGGACATCACACTGAACACAAAAGCCAAACTTGTAAAAAAGAAATCATTGATAGTCAAACAATGGGGAGAAAGGTTAGAATCACTAATTAATGAACCGGCAATGGAGAATAAAGCCAAGGAGTTTTTGAAGTTCTTAAAACACAACGACTATAATGTCGTGGAACAATTACGTAAGTAGCTAGCACGTATATCAGTACTGGCTTTTCTTTTGAACTCGGAGGTACACCGTAACGCATTGATGAAGGTGTTGAATGAAACCTATGTCGCTGATGACATTTCGGTAAACAAGCTAGACCACTTTGTCCGTAATATAAGTGCCGACAACTTTATTTCTTTCAGTGACGATGAAATAAGCACGTCACCACCCGCTGTAAAGGTATAACTTGCCGGGGGTACTAATTGACAATGGATCGGCACTGAATGTCTTACCCATGTCCACATTGAATAGAATACCTATAAATAGCTCTCATATGAATACTTACCAAGCATAGTAAGAGCATTTGACGGCATCAAAAGGAAAGTAATGGGAAGGATTGAGATACCTCTTCAGATCAGACCAAATACATGTATGGTAGACTTTCTAGTGATAGACATCAGGCCTTCTTATAATTGTCTATTGAGAAGACCTTGGATCCACTCAGCAGGGGCAGTACCATCATCATTGCACCAAAAGCTAAAGTTGGTGGCAGAGGGCCGACTGATAATAATAAACATAAAAAAAGATATTATCGCATCCGTTACCAGTGATGCACCGTATATAGAAAATGATGGAGAGGTAATAGAGTGTTCCTTTCGGTCATTAGAATTCGTAAATACAACTTTCATCTTCGAATGAGGCAAGGTCCCAATGCCCAAAATATCTAAGGTTACAATGATGAGCCTACAATTGACGGTAGGAAAAGGAGCATTGCCTGGAAGGGGACTCGGGAAATACCTCTATTGACGGGTTGAAGTGCCAATCTTGGTTGACAAGTGGGATCGTTTTGGTTTGGGGCATAAGCCAGACGCCAAAAAGTAGAAGGAAGAGCTAGAGAAGAGGCAGAAAAGACGAAGGGCACGATTGAGTGGCGCAGAGGTCAAGTAGGAGTCAATGACTTTTCCCCATATATCTAATATATTCGTGTTAGGAAGAATTATTCATCTTGAATCGAAGGTGACAAGAGAAGTGACAACTGAAGATTTGATGAAAAATTTGATCATCAGTGCCGTATCGAAAGAGGGAGAATTGGGAAAAAATTTATCAGGCATTCGCTCCTATGAGCTTGAAAGTGTTCTGAATAACTGGACAGTAGAAGAAATTTCTATAGTCTTTAGAGCTAATACAGAGTAATGTTCAAAACACACTTGTTGTTTTAAGCTTAGAAACAACAAAAATCTTTTGTGAAATAGGTTCATGTTCAAGCATCTTTATTTTCAATAAAAAATGCACTTTTGTGTCTCATTTTAAGCAAATATTCTTTTATTCTCTCATTTCATTCACAATCATGCCATACAAATAAGCTACTCTTAGATTCATTCTTTGGATATTCTTTCATGCCTACACTAGGTCTCTTGATATCAACGATACGAGTGACGCTATTACGGACCCAGAATCTCTTTTTGAATAGGATATGTATTTAGAGGGATCTTAGGATTTTGAAGATGACAAAGACTACGGATTATCTCCGGGCTTGTTAAGGATGATAGAACGGGAAGAGAAATAGATTCTAGCCAATAAAGAAACAATTGAGAATGTGATCTGGAAGAAAGGAAAGAGGTGAAAATTGGGGCTTACACAACCAAGAAAACAAGGCAGGACCTCGTTAAACTACTGTAAGAGTTTAAAGATGTCTTCGCATGGTCATATCAAGACATGCCTAGGTTAAGCATTGATATTGCAGTGCATCGCGTCCCCATAAAAGAAGAGTACAAGCCAGTTCAGCAGAAGCTCCGAAGGATGAGACCCGATGTCGCAGTAAAAATAAGGGAAGAGGTCAAAAAACAATTTAATGCTGGGTTCTTACAAGTGGTGAATTACTCAGAATGGGTAGCCAATATTGTCCCCGTCTCTAAAAAGGACAGAAAAGTGCAGATCTGTGTAGATTACAGAGATTTAAACAAGGCCAGCCCAAAGGACAACTTTTCGCTGTCTCATATCGACACTTTGGTGTATAATACAGCAGGTTACTCATTGTTCTCCTTCATGGATGGTTTCTCTGGATACAATTCGATAAAGATGCATATTAAAGACATGGAAAAGACTACATTCATAACCTTGTGGGGTACATTTTGCTATAAGGTGATGCCATTCGGGTTAAAAAATGTGGGAGCAACGTATCAAAGAGCCATGGTAACCTTGTTTCTTGACATGATGCATAAGGAGATTGAAGTTTATGTTGATGATATGATTGTAAAATCTTGAACTGAAAAAGAGCACATACAGATTCTGAAAAAATTGTTCTTGAGGCTGAGAAAGTTTCAGCTAAAGCTCAATCCAACAAAATGTACTTTCGGGGCTAGGTCAGGAAAGCTGCTCGATTTTGTAGTCAACGAAAAGGGAATTGAGGTCGACCCCGACAAAGTCAAGGCTATACAAAAGTTGCCCCCGCCGCGTACTCAGAAGGAAGTTCGAGGTTTCCTAGGAAGACTAAATTACATCACCCGGTTCATTTCACAACTAACTGAGAAATGTGACCCCATATTTCGTGTTCTCAAAAAGCACAACCTAGGTGTGTGGGATGATGAGTGCCAGAAGACCTTTGACAAGGTTAAACAATATTTGTCCAATTCTCCAGTGCTAACGTCACCTAGTCTAGGTAGGCCATTGATATTGTATTTGACAGTATTTGATAATTCAATAGAATGTGTGCTTGGTCAACACAATGAGACAGGAAATAAAGAAAATGCGATATACTACCTCAGTAAGAAATTCACTGAGTGTGAAATGAGATACTCACCAATTGAGAAACTTTTTTGTACTTTGGTTTGGACAACTCGGAGATTGAAACAGTACATGTTGTATCGTACGACTAGGTTAATTTCGAAGTTAGACCCTCTTAAGTATATGATGGAGTCAGCTACTCTAAATGGAAGGATGACCCAATGACAAATTCTACTCTCTGAATTCGACATGATTTATGTGAACCAGAAGGCTGTGAAAGGGAGCGTAATAGTAGATTTTCTAGCCAGTAGAGCTCTAGAAGTTTACGAGCCTTTGAACTTTGATTTCCCTAATGAAGATCTAATGTATGTGACAACTACCGAATAAGACACTCTAGAAGATCATCCTTGGAAACTGAATTTTGACGGAGCATCAAACACTATTGGTAATGGAATTGGGGCAGTCCTGATATCCCTAGATGGAGATCATTATCCATTCACTTGTAAATTAGATTTTGATTGCACAAACAATATGGCAGAATACGAAGCATGTATCATGGGAATTCGTGTAACCATCGAACGGAAAGTCAAAGTGTTAGAGGTGTATGGGGACTCTGCACTAGTGATCTATCAGCGTAAGGGTGAATGGGAAACAAGAGACCCCAAGCTGATTAGTTACCGGAAGCTGGTCCTAGAGTTAATTGAGAGGTTCGATGATATCGCTTTCTATTATCTCCCACGAGATGAAAACCAAATGGCTGATGCATTGGCTATATTAGAGTCTATGATCAAAGTAAATAAATAAGAGGATATGAAGCCGATCCATATGAGTATTTGTGAGGCTCCATCTTATTGTTGCAATATCAACTAAGAATAAGAGAGAGATGGTCATCATTGGCATCATGATATTCTAAGATATGTGAAGAATTGTGAATACCCTGCTCAGGTAACAGAAAATGATAAGAGAACATTGAGGAGGCTGGCCAGTGACTATGTCTTAGACAGAGAAATCCTGTATGAAAGGAGGAAAGATCAGGTGCTGCTAAGATGTGTTAACGCTGTTGAGGCTAAGGAAATCCTGAAAGAAGTCTATGAGGGTGTTTGTGGGACGCATGCCAACAGGTTCACAATGGCTAGGCAAATCATGAGACTCGGGTATTATTGGTCCACGATGGAAGAAGATTGCATCAATTATGCTAGAAAATGCCATAAGTGTTAAATTTATGGAGACAAGATCCATGTGTCTCCTTCACCTCTTCATGTTATGACTTCTCCATGGCCTTTCTCAATATGGGTCATGGATGTCATTGGGCCAATTTTGCTGAAGGCTTCTAACGGACATCGATTCATTTTTGTGGTTATTGATTATTTCACCAAGTGAGTAGAGGCTGCTTCATACGCCAACGTTACAAAGTCAGCGGTCAGCAAGTTCTTGAAAAAAGAGATCATATGTCGATATGGCATGCCAGAAAGGATCATATCTGACAATGCATTAAATTTGAATAAAAGCGTGATAGTGGAGGTCTGCAGTCAGTTTAAAATTAAGCACCACAACTCGTCACCATATCGCCCGAAAATGAATGGGGCAATTGAGGCAGCCAACAAAAATATAAAAAAGATCGTGGGAAAAATAACTGAGACCTACAATAATTGGCATGAAAAGCTACCATTTGCTCTTTATGCTTACCGAATGTCGATTAGAACTTCTACCGGGGCAACACCTTACTCATTGGTTTATGGGATGGAAGTAGTTTTGCCCATTAAAGTCAAAATTCCTTTTCTCCGGGTTTTATCAGAGTTGAAGCTGGATGAAGCAGAATGAATCCAATCCCGATATGATCAGCTGAACTTGATTAAAGAAAAGAGGCTAAAGGCTATCCGTCATGGTCAAATATACCAGAAGCGAATGATGCGAGCTTATAACAAAAAGGTTCACCTCAGAGTATTCTATGAAGGGGACTTGGTGTTGAAACAGATTCTCCCTATGCGAAAAGATTTCAGAGGGAAATAGATGCCAAACTGGGAAGGACCTTATGTGGTGAAGAAGGCTTTCTTTGGAGAAGCACTGATATTAACTGAGATGGATGGTAAGACCCTGCCTTGGATTCAGTCAAGAAGTACTTCACCTAAAAGGAAAAAGTCCAGGGCAAAAACCTGCAAAGGGCGCTTTAAAAAAAAAAAGAGAGGCCAAGGTGAAAACCCGCAAAGGGCGTATTGAGACCAAAAGGGTTTTGAATTGAAAACTCGGAAAGGGCAATTCAAATTTTGATTGAAGATAAGACATGTGATAGTCTCCTATGCTTGAATTAGCAAAGAGGAGGTATGCTACGTCTTAGGGCATCAACAAAGTACTCTAGATCTCCTAGGCACATGTTAAGTTTATAATGGTCCTCGAAGAGTTCGTACAGAGAAACTCAGGCTGCGATATTTGGGGCATTTATTTTTTCCCCCTCTTACCTATTTTTGTATCCCGACATTTTTTTGCTTTCTTTGATTAATTCATTCTTTTCAGATTTTGTTCCTAATAAATTTCAGTTTTATCCATTTTTATAATCTTTTTCAAGCATCTCATACTGAAATAATGATTAACGGACTAATAATACTTCCACAAAAGGAGTTCTACACATTACTCTAGAAGCTTCTAAATTGTGCAAAAACCTGAAATAAGATAATTATTTGGAACTCGCCAAGCCTAAGGGATGAAAATACTTGAGAAATAAAGTCTAAATTGAGACTATTTCTTTAAATTTTCTGTCAAAGATACCAAACTGAGCAAAGAAGGCAGGATAGCACATCAGGGACAGAACCTTGATGAATAATGAGGAATGACAATTCAAATATTAAAAAGGATCACTTTCATTTTGTATACATATATCATTCATAATACATCTAGTTAGGAGCGTTTGATTCATTTTGATCATAGCATCCTAATCATTAGGCATAAGCATAAGACCATGAAATCGATTCTACAGGTATTTTTTTCCTAGAGGATGATGTAGCAAAATGGGTTGAAGCTACCAATTTCGACTAGCCTTATCTCCCTAAGCAGTAGTGGAACAGGCTAAAATTACAGATCTTATCTCCCTAAGCAGTAATGGGTTAGGTTGAAGATGTTGAGCCTTATTCCCCTAAGTAGTAGGGAAACAGACTGAACATGACAGACCACCCTATCTCCCTAAATAGTAATGGAGTAGGTTGAAGACGGTGACGTTATCCCCCTAAGCAGTAGGGAAACAGGCTGAAAATGACAGACCACTCTATCTCTCTAAGCAGTAATGGGTTAGGTTGAAGACGGTGAGCCTTATCACCTTAAGCAGTAGGGAAACAGGTTGAAAATGATAGACTACCCTATCTCCTTAAGCAGTAATGGAGTAGGTTGAAGACGGTGAGCCTTATCCCCCTAAGTAGTAGGAAACATGCTGAACATAATAGACCACCCTATCTCCCTAAGTAGTAATAGAGTAGGTTGAAGACGGTGAGCCTTGTCGCCCTAAGTAGTAGGGAAACAGGCTGAAAATGACAGACTACCCTATCTTCCTAAGCAGTAGTGGAGTAGGTTGAAGACGGTGAGCTTTATCCCCTTAAGCAGTAGGGAAACAGGCTGAAAATCACAGATCTTATCTCCCTAAGCAGTAGTGGAGCAGATCGAAGACAGTGAGTCTTATCCCCCTAAGTAGTAGGGAAACAGGCTGAAAATGACAGACCACCCTATCTCTTTAAGCAGTAGAGGAGTAGGTTGAAGACGGTGAGCCTTATCCCCCTAAACAGTAGGGAAACAGGCTAAAAATTACAGATCTTATCTCCCTAAGCAGTAGTGGAGCAGGTTGAAAATTACAAATCTTCTCTCCCTAACCAGTAGTGGAGCAGATCGAAGACAGTGAACCTTATCTCCCTAAGTAGTAGCGGAATAAGCTGAAAATTACAGATCTTATCCTCCTAAGCAGTAGTGGAGCAGATTGAAGATTACCAGATTTTATCCCCTTTAAGTTCTAGTAGAGTAGATCAAAGCTAAAAAATCTCTTGTCCTTAAAACTTTAGTGGAGTAAATTGAAGCTATAAGTCTCACCTTCTTGAAGTTGCAATCAAGGCTACTTGAAGAAGAGGAGTACCACGGAAGCAGAACTTGGCAAGATCAGGCAAAATTGGCCCATTTGGAGTCTTTGCTCTATTTTCGTTACAAGACAACGAGCAAAGAGGGGCAGCTGTTATAGCCCAATTTAGCCTGGGGCCCAAACCAATACCAAAAGTAAAATAAAAACAGATTAAATAAAGTTTAAACAGTCCAAAATACAACAGCCCAATTACAATAAGCCCAAAATTGAAGCCCAAACCAAACACCTAAAACCTAGCCCAAATTTTCAGCCCAAAACCTAAATCATTTTCGGCAAACCCTAGCCCCAACCCTTTTTGCGCCGCCAGCAAGCAACACGCCTTCCTCTCCGCGTGCCGGATGCCACCACCTGTAACGTGTGCCACTTCACCACGCCACGTTTGTGCCTACGTCCACCACGACATCTGTAATAGTTAAAAATCGGTTGTAAAAAAGGCTATAAAAGCCTCATGAAAACCCACTGTAAAGGGACTTTTTTTTAACGAATGCACATGAGAAATCAATACAAAAAAAAACAAATACACAGATATTCAGATAATCGAATACAAAAATCCCAAAGGTGATTTTTTTATGGTTAATAGTACGTGTATATAATAATAGGAAAGGAGAAGAGAAGCTTACTCGTTGCTTCAGATTTTGCCACCGAGAGTGGCCGAGGTCGTCACCTCCGATGAAAGGTTACCCTTTTTTTAAAAAAAAAAAACCTAGATTGAGGGGTTCTTTTGTGTTTTATCACTTTTTATTTTCGATTTTTGACTAAAACTTTCCAAATCCAAGTTTTATTCGAAAAATGGGCTCAAAAGAGGGTTTTTCCTTTTTCCGGCCACCATGGACAGTGGCGCCGTTGTTGGGGACCGACGGCCGCAACTATGGTCCGGCGTCGGTGTAACACCCCTAACCCGTATTCACCATGGAAATAGGGTTTCAGAGCATTACTAGAATTTACAGATTACTTAAAAAAAATTCAATTAAATACTTACCGATTCAATGCATTATATAAATAAATATATTACCATTCAATCAACAGCTTGACACTTGTCTAAGCATCAAACAGCAACATTGTTAGTATACTAGTACATATTTCAAATAAATTCAACATTGATATACTTATTTTCTCGACATGTCACACTTGAGTTTCAATAATTGTTTTTACTTACATAATTTCCTTGTTTCCACATATTAAAGATAATCATATATGTGCATGTCATGAAACATATCATTCTCTTACCGTTTCTTCATAAGTATATATCATTCATTTCATTATATCAATATTTCATGCTCCATCATTTCCATATATTTTATGTATATTTATTAGGTAATAGTTTATATCAAACTTAACATAAATTATACTCCATGTACCTATACTTATTTCATTTATCTATCTTCTTAATTATTTCATATAACTATTTTGTATATATATTTCCATATGACCAATTCTTGTAAACATTTCATACAGCCATTTTGTATAACCAATTCATAAAACCATTCTTCATTTGATACACATTACCTGAATATTAGTTGTTCAACAGATGTCTTGGCGTCTCCATCCACGATCTTATTTATCTTCGACATGATGCCATAGTGTCTTTCAACTATGGTCTTACTCACTTTCTGTCATGGTGCCATGGTATCTTTCAACCATGGTCTTGTTCATTTCATGTCACGTTGCCATGGTATCTTTCAACCATGGTCTTATTCATTTCATGTCATGTTGCCATGGTATCTTTCAACCATGGTCTTACACATTTCATATCATGTTGCCATGGTATCTTTCAACCATGGTCTTACACATTTCATATCATGTTGCCATGGTATCTTTCGACCATGGTCTTACACATTTCATTTCAGAAAGTACACTCCCGCGAACCTCATCCTTACAGCGGGATTACCAGTCCAGGCTAAATCCCCTGTAATGTAAACTCATAGAGTATTGTTTGGATTACCACCAAAGCTAAATCCTCGCAACGACAATTACTCTAATGAGCTTGGATCCGAATTACCAGTCGAGCTAAATTCAGACCCTAATTCGGATTACCCATCCGGCTAAATCCATTTTACACATATTCTTCGGAGGGCTATATCAGATAGGATCACCCGTCCGGGCTAGATCCTTTTTACCGTCAATTCCTTTTCAGAGATTCATCGAATTTTCCTTTCATTCAACCAGGATTTCTTCCCATTTTATCAAATATATCAATGTTTCATTAATTTTCATAAAATGAACATTCAAATCATATTCACATCAATAACATACATTTCAAGCATTTAATAATATAATTCAAGTTACACGAACTTACCTCATTGCTTGTTTGTGTTTATAATTTCATTAATTCGATATCTTTTCTTTTCCACGATCAAGTCTCGTATTTGAGTCGTTCGGATCTTTATAAATAAATTTGATCATCATTTTCATTCGTTTCATATTCTAATGCATTTAATTAATGCTCTAGGCAAAATTACCATTTTGCCCCTAAACTTTTAATTAATGACGATTTCATCCTTAGGTTAGGAAAATAAAATTCTTGCAATTTAATCCTTACTTCCAGCTATTATTCTCATACATATTGATAACAGTCCATGAATTCTATAAAATATCAGAATTTTCCATAATTTTAACACTTTTCAATTTAATCCCTAAAACATGTTTTCCCCCGATCTTGAACTAAATTAATAATTTCATTCAATTTTGTAATTTAAATAATAAAATAATCCATTTCATACAATTTGGTCATTTCTGACATTTTTACAAAATTTCCCATAAAGTTTTACTTTTATTCAATTTAGTCCCTGAGCCTAAAACATGCAAATTAGCCATGCTAGGTGAATAGTCATACACATTTTTCCTTCTCCTCCTCTCCATTCCACATCCTTAGTGTATATAACACACTTGTAAGTAACATTATCTATAATTTCTATTATTTACTTTTATGAATATTCAAGCTGTCCATCTGTGTCATAGTCACTAAATTATTTATATCTGGAGATATAGAACTCCAATTTAAGATCCGATAATTTTCCCTGAAACTAGACTCATATATATTATTACCATAAAATTTTCAAAATTTTTGGTTTAGCCAATAAGTACAGTTTATTCTTTAAAGTTACCCCTATTCTGCTGTCTGACAGTTCTGACCCTTCTTCACTAAAAATGAATTATCTCCTTGTACAGAATTCAAATGATGTTCCTGTTTATTTCTATTTAAAATATACTCATTCAGGATTCTAAAAATATAAATTTAAGCCCATAATTATTTTTATCCAAGTTTTTATGATTTTCCAAAGTCAGAATAGGGGAACCCAAAATCATTCTGACCTTGTCTCACAAAATTTATTATATCTCATGATTTACAATTCCATTGCTTACATAATTTCTTCTATAAGAAACTACACTCAATAAGATTTAATTTCATATTTTATTCATCCTATAATCATATTTATACAATTTTTGATGATTTTTCAAACTTAGACTACTGCTGCTATCCAAAACTGTTTTAGTGCAATATATTAATTACCATGTTTATAACACCCTTATTTTCTTTTTCTGCACTATTTCTCATCACTTTCTCTTATTTTCTCTTCACTAACATATCAAGAACATAGGACCTTATGTAAGAAAACTATACTATAACATTATTTCCATGCTTTCTCAATAATAACAACTTAAAAATATATTAAAATCTTGATGTACTTACCTTTTTCTATTGATTCTAATCTTTAATTTGATTTTCTCTCTCCTCCAGCTTCTATTCCTTGAATCCAATTTGACATTCTAACTCCCCATAGTCTTCTTAACATTTTTCTCTCTTGATAGCTATGGAAATTCTTTTGATTTCTAGGTGAAAATAGTGAATTTTTGGTGGAATGACCAAATTGTAAAGAAAAGAAAACTTTCTTTCTTTTCTTCTCTTCTAACGTTTGCATGCATGGAAAGATGATGAGAATTCTTCATCTTTCCTTCCTTATATACTAAATAAATAATAATAAAATAATAATAAATATCTTATTAAAATATTAATAAAATAATATTTATCTAATTAATTAATTTAAAATATCGTCACATTCTAGAATTCTCTCTCTTACTAATTGACCATTTTGCCCTTAATGATCTTTTAGAATTTCATCCTTGAGTCATCACTTAATTTGGTAAAATTGCCATTTAGTCCCTCATAATTTTTCACCTATTCATTTTGGTCCTAATTCATCCATTTTCCTTAGTTTCTAGATCATTCTACCCTTAAAATATTTGCACTATTAGTCCTTCAACTTTTTCATATTTACACTTTAACTCCTCAAATTTTGAGTATTTACTCTTGTGCAACAAGACTTTTCTCATCTTTACAATTTAGTCCTTTCTTGAATTAATATATCATAATATACTTCCCAAGGTTGACACAACTCAAAATTTTCCTTTTTGTCACTTTATTTTCTTATTTAACTATATCGAGGATAATATCTTACTGCAAAAATTTTTGGGGTATTACAGCCTGAGCCATGGCCGGGCTTAGAGGGGAGGGAGAGAGTTGAGAGAGTTTTTGAGTTTTTTTTTTTTTTGAAAAAGGAAGTGAAATGATTTTTTTTTTTGGAAAAATTTGACTTATGTAGGGGATCCAAAACGACATCGTTTTGGCCTATGTTCCCCTACCCCAAAACGACGTCGTTTTGAGCATTGCCCGTCCACCGACCCGACCCGCTAGGAGATCCGCGTGTTTTTAAGTGATGGTCTATTTTCCAGTTTGGTCCCTCTGCTTTTTTTATGAATTTACAATTAAAATAATTTTTATTTCTAAATTTACCCCATGGATTTATTGCAATTACGAATTGGTCCCCCTGACAACGACGCATTTAGGGGAAATGGATAATTGCCTTTTTGGTCCCTCCCTATTTTACGCATGTTTTAATTTGGTCCTTCTCCTATCTTTTATTTCTAATTTAGCCCCAAAACTTCTATTTTCAATTCAATTTTGTCTGTTTTCGATTCTTTTTGCTATTTTATTATTCAATTATTTAATTTGAGTTTTGTATTTATTATTATATTATTTTTTCATTAGCATTATTATTATTTTCATTACAACTGTCATTATTATTATTATTATTTTATTTATTATTATTTTCTACCATTATTATCATTATATTATGGCTACTATTTTTCCCTATTATCAGTATTATCATTATTAACTTTTATTTTTACTCTTATTTTTAATTAAGTTTATTAATATACTAGTATTATTATCTTCAATTTTATTATCGTTATTATTACTTTTGTTACTATTGTTATTATCGTACTATTAAATTAATTAGCTAAATCGTAGTATTTATTCGCTTGTTTATTTACCTATCATTTTATATATAAATTCATTTTATTTTTATTTTTTTACAAATTTCTATTTTATTTGTTTATTTCAAGTTTTTACATAATATTTATTTCCAACTCTTATACATATTATTTATTTTAAATGTGTTTATTATTAGTTTTTGTGTGTTTTAATTTACATATTTGCATCCCTATAATATTGTTGATAAATGGTGTAATATATTAACTATGAGCATGTTCTATATTAGTTACTTTGCTTTTGTATTTTCATGTATTGATTTATGACCGAGCTGGCTTACTTGTTCACCTTAAATTGTTCATTTCATTTTTTATTTCGAATAAACCAAATAAATGTATCTCACTGCTTTTATAATCACCCGCATTTAAAAAACCCCTCAACATAAGAAGATATTTCGTGTTTGGAAATTCGAGAAATCGTGCCCTAACGTGCTGAGTTTCGATTTTTTTCGTTTGACCGAATAAGTAAATATCCTTTTGAAATTTCATCCATGTTTTCTTAAATTAAAAATGAGGCAATATTCTGTGTTTGGAAACTCGAGAAATCGTGCCCTAACATGCTGGATATGATATTTTATTTTTCGAGACAAGAGAATCTCAACATCCAATTCAAATTATCCAAACATTTTTTGAAAGAGATTGAATTTTTAAAATCTTTTTTTAATTTTCGATATAAGGACGTTAATTAATCAATTAGGTACCAATTTTGGGCACTGTGAGGGTACTAATCCTTCCTCGCACGTAACCGACTCCCGAACCCATTTTCTTGAATTTCGTAGGCCAAAATCAATATTTTAATAAAATAAAATGTTTTATTAAGTGACCCGATCACACCTAAACAAAAAGGATTAGTGGCGACTTTATACCTCGTTTAAAAGTCGATCTCTGTTTTTCAAAATAAAAATGGTTTCGACAACCTTCCTTATATAAAAAAAAATGCATGCATGCATGCATTTTTCTAATGTAATTTAGCTATAAATTCCATGCATTAATTACAAAATAATGGTTATTTGTTTTTTATCACATGATAGCTTTTAATTGGTTGTTTTTTTTTTCTAATGAAGGGTCATTTGGGGTCATGAAAAATTAGTTTAGGTTTAAAAAATTAAAAACCAAAGAAAATGTACAATTTAAGTACCTTTAAAAATAAAAAAATAAACAAGAAATAGATAAGAAAAAGAATAGAAGAAAGAAAATTTATTATTAAAATATTAATTATAAATCAATTAGAAAATTTATTATTAAAATATTAATTATAAATCAATTCCATATTTTATAAATTATTTGTAATAAAATATTGTTTATAATTTAAAATATGACTTTTTGGTATTTAGTTATATAAAAGACTTTTTTAAAAATATTTTTATAAAAGTAATAGAATTAAATAACATTATATTAATTGTAAATACAAAAGAAAAATTATTTGTATTTATTATGTAAAAGTTATATTACGGAAGGATCTTATCTGAGTGATACTAATAATTATGGATTAAATTAGAACAATTTAAAATTTAGGGACTGATTTAAAATCTGATCGTAATTTGAGGACCTCTAGTGCAAATAATGTTTTTAAGATGTGTGCATTATCCATTACTTTTGTTATTGGGCCAAGCCCAGCACGTTTAATTTATTCCGACAAGATCTTGTGATCTAAGATACAAGAAAACATGGGTCAAAAACTCAAAATCTTTGTCTGAATCACACTTGGCAAAACTTTAAGAGCACCCCTCAATTTTCACTAACACCACACCCCTTTCTCGCATAAATTCTTTAATGTCCAATAGTAAGAATCGAGAGTGCTCCAATTAAAAAAAAGCAAAAAAACAAAAATGGCTACGCACTGACTCAAGCTGCATTGCTTAATATAAAAACCTTAGCTTTTTTACCTTCACTTTCCTCTCTTTTGCTCTCTCTTTCTCTCTTAGGGATTGAAGAACAGTAGCTTAGCAGCCACACATTTCCCCTCTTTTGAACCTTCCCCCTCCTAAAGAAAAATGGATTAATAATTCAAAATCTCCACTGGATTAGTCGTATTAGGTCAGTTTATCACTCCATTTCCCTTTGAATCAAGTCAGGTAAATTTCCTCTTTACTTTTTTATTCCTTTCTTTTCGTTTTCATTTTCTCTCCAGATCGGCACTATTTTCTTTTAAATTTGTTGAATTTTTTATGCTTCTGGAATCCCATGTCTTGAACTGTTAAATTTCGTGTTTTTATTTGCTTTGTGCTGATTGTGCTTTTTTAGAGGGTTTGGTGGGTTTTTTTCTTGGTTTAGGGTTTAGGATCTAGGGGTTGGTGGTGTGTTTTATGTGAAATTGAAGCTTGTTAAATCACTGGTGAGAGCATTTACTTCTTTAATGTACAATTATATGCTTCTCTGTATTTAGGCTTTCTAGGGTTAAGCTGGATCTCTCTCTCACTTTATATCTGTTTCTCTTTTGTCTTTAAGGCTTATTTGTAGGATTTGTGTAGGGTTTGAAATGGGGTTTGTTTTCTATTTATTGCAATAAAGGTATATTTACTATGAACATAATAATACTGAAATTGTAAGTGATAGTTGTATTAAATTAAATTTGGGAACTTATGTTTTAGTGGTCCTTATTGAGTCGAGCCATTTAGAATGGGGAAGTAGAGAAAAGTAGGAATGAATTTGGATTTTCTGAAAATCATTATCTTCCAACATGGAGCTTAGATCATTTGTGGTCTTTCTTTTGGGAAAGTGTTATTGTTGTGAGAGGATTACTAGAAGTCTGTTTCATGTTGTAATATTTGTTGTTTGAGGATGAAAACTTGTTCTGATCCAAGGTAAACTTGCTTCTTTTGGAATTTGTTGATGGATATTAACGAAGGAATAGTATCATAGTTGTGGAACCGAGTTAGAAATATATGTAGAAAAAAAATTCACAGGATTGTCAACCGGAGTCAGTCTTTTTAGTGGATGGAACTGTTATTCATGGCGTGTTTTTTGTTTTTACTTTTCCTGTTGTCCACTCAATAGTGCTACTTTTCTTTTAGAAAATGGGTCTAGTAGGATCGTAATGGGAAATTTTGTTTAGTGACTTGGTAGTTCTGCTAACCTTTTCCACAGTATCTCTATTTTATGCTGTGACTTGTCGCTGGTGAGCGAGTGAGGGATCAGATAGGGATAACTTGAGATGCCGCTTTCTTTCCCTTTTTTTATTTATTTAGTGTGAAGGATCGCAGCTCACTTTAGTATAAAATATTTGGCTTTGATGTGACTAGACGTACCCCCATTCTGTGTTGTGGCTAATAAGTACAACTTGTACAATGGATCAAGTGATTTCAAGCAGCAGATTCTCCCGAAACCCTGTCCCTTCTTGTGAATACTGAAACATTAAATGCTCATCTTTTGTAAGTATCCATGTGGTCTGAATACTGCAAAATTTTGAAGGATGTGTAGCCATGTCTTAATTGACTTTGTTTCTTACCGTGAAAGTGTGGAAAGGAAATGTTAATAAGGGTAGAAAGTGTCATTAATGAGTAATCCGATCCTTTTGTTTTTTATCATGAAAGTGTTGGTTGCTAAGGAATCCGTTAAATGGTTCTTACAGTGGATTACAAATGTAGTTGTCGACATTCTTGATATACATGTATTCAAGTTGTAGTATTTTGCCATGGTTTTGCTTATAACTATGCAAGTCCTCTAATTTTGTTGCTCTTTACTTCATTTTCATCAATTTATATTGCTGTGCTTTATTGGTAACTTGTTATCGGTGTTACAGGCAATGTTCAATTATTTGAAAGAGAAAAGATATGTTTGGTTATGTCAGACTTTATCTTTCTTGTTATTCAATTTCTTACTTTTTGTTTTGCTGATGTCTTTCTCTTTCAGTTTTTATGCCATGGAAGATACACAGTCAGTTGCAACACTCATAGGCTCGACAGCCTCCAAGATACAGCAGCTTCAAAAAGCATTTGCTGAACTTGAAAGTCAGCGCGCTCTAACACTTAATCTAAGATGGAAAGAACTTGAGGAACATTTCAGTGGTCTTGAGAAGTCCTTGAAGAGACGCTTCCATGAGTTGGAAGACCAAGAAAAGGAATTCGAGACAAAAACAAGGAAAGCTCGAGAAATGCTACAGAAGCGTGAAGCAGCTGTTGTAGCTAAAGAACAATCCTCATTGGTGAGGTTACAAGAAAAGAGAGATGCTGCTGTTTTTGCCATTACTAATGCTTTAGAGAAGCACAGGAAATTATCATCTGGGCAGCCTGCTGATAATGGAGATAATGGTGAACTCTCAGTTGAGGAGAAACAACCTGAGGATATCAAAAGTTCTTTTGAGAATGGAAATCTCGAGGTGAAATCTTATCCTCAATTGGTAAAACTATGTGAAGAAATGGACTCTGAAGGACTACAGAAGTTTATTTCAGATAATCGTAAGAACCTTGCTGCTCTGAAAGAGGAAATTCCTTGGGCGTTGAAAGCTGCAGCAAGTCCAGCTCGCTTGGTCCTGGAATCGTTGGAAGGATTTTACCCTTCAGAAGTTGATGGAAAGAAAGATGCAAATCTATTGGGGCTTAGGCGAACTTGTATTATGTTGATGGAATGTCTTAGTGTCTTGCTTTCTAATCTGGATATGGTTTCTGTTTTGGCTTTGATCTCTGAAGATATTAAGGAACAAGCAAAGCTAATTGCCGAGGAATGGAAACCAAAGCTGGATGCTCTTGACATGGATGCTAGTAATGGTAACTCATTGGAAGCTCATGCTTTTCTGCAACTTATCGATACATTTGGTATTGCTTCTGGTTTCAACGAAGAAGAACTTTCAAGGCTGATACCAATGGTCTCTCGTCGGCGACAAGCAGCTGATCTCTGCCGTTCCCTTGGTTTATCTGAGAAAATGCCAGGTTTGTTCATTATCAACTTACACTAGCACAAGTAACCTGGTTAATTTATGGTGCACGTTGTTAATTTGTACATTAACTTTTATTTATCATTTAGGTGTAATTGAAGTTCTGGTGAAAAATGGAAGGCAGATTGATGCAGTTAACCTGGCTTTTGCATTTGAGCTAACAGAGCAGTTTTCACCCGTACCATTACTGAAATCCTACTTGAAGGAGGCTAGAAAAGCTTCTTCACCTGTAAAGCCTGGAAATGCCTCTCCCACTGCTCAGGTGTGTTATTTATTGGTTTGCCTACTACTGGCCAAATATATTTTGGTTTGCTATTAAGTTATAATGTCAAATTTAGCCTTAAAGGTTTACATCTTTTGTCAATTTGACTCTTATTCTTTTTTTGAGCTAAATTTGACTCCTTCAATCTTTTGAAAAGAGTCAAATTTGATCATCAATATTTTGAAAGAGTCGAAATGATGTTTTTAATGAGAATACTAACTAAAATGTTAAATTTTTAAACACAACAGCCTGCATGACAATCCACGTGAACACAATGCTAATTTTTTTGAATTTTTATGAACTTTTTGTATTTTTAATTTAAATTTAAATTTTTATAATTTTTAAATTATTTATTGATGTGACATCATGATGTGCACATGGATTGCCATGTGAAGTTGCCGCACTAACCACGTTAAAAAGTAATGTTTTAGTCATCGTTTTCGTTAAAGAAAAAGCAATTTGACTCTTTTTTTTAAAGATTAAGGGTCAAATTTAGTTTAAAAAAAGAATAAGGGCCACATTGACAGAAAATGTAAATGTTTTGAGTGCTAAATTTGAAGCCGATTGGACCAGCTTTCTGGCTAGTTTACCCATTCTTACACCCTTGTGTCTTGCCTGAGCAATATAGTATATGATTTGGCCAGTTGTGTTTTTGCATTCTCGAAAATGAATCACGTACTTGCTTCTGTGTTTTCAGACTGATGTTAGTGAACGGGAATTGACTGCTCTTAAGGCTGTGATTAAGTGCATTGAAGAACATAATCTAGAGGAGCAATACCCTGTCGATCCACTTCAGAAACGAGTTCTCCTGTTAGAGAAAGCAAAAGCAGACAAGAAAAGGGCAACCGAAGTTGCAAAGCCTCAACCCAAGAGGCCTCGTGCTAATGGTGCCGGATATGGTCCTCGAGTCACTAATATAGCTGCTGACAAAACATTTTATCCCAGAGTCACTGACAGGTACATGCAGTACGTGTATGACAGACCCTATGTTTACGCCGGACCTGCTGACAACCACAGCCACTCTCTTCTTGCTTCTGCTACCTACAACTTCTCTCCTAGTCATGGGAACTACTTCGGAAACGGGTACCAGTATCAGACTCCGTATCTTCACTAATTCCCAAAAATGGCACAAAGGTAACTATGATCCTCTCACTTTAGCTGTTAGCTTTAACCTTTCAGGTGCAGTGTATGAATGGATTTAGTATTTAAAAAAAAAAACAACAAAAAATGGAAAAAAAAAAGTGCTGTTTAATTTTAATCTGGTGTAGACGAAGATATTTTGATCCTCTAATATATATGCACTCTCTTTTATATGTATATCCGTTGTTTTATTATTTTATATTTTGTTCTTTTCTCCTAGTTTTGTATGGATTGTGGAAGTTGCACAGGTAAGTGTTTGGTATGCTACATGGTGTATTCTAACAGGATAATATTCTTATCCTATATATACACACAACAATGGCTAGCTCGGGTTGGGGTTCATCCTTTTTAATCGGAACGACAATGCAGCACATTTTTGTGGTTAATCGCTTTATCTCTTTAGAATACTCTCGCAATGAGGGATGTTGGTAAAAAAAAAAAGAAAAAAAAAGAAAAACCAGCTCAGATCTACAAAGGCCCAAATACCAAGCATAGACAAGCAGCTGGATCAGTCCACTGCGTCAGTCTTAACACCAATCCAGTTCACCACCTCATAACACCAATAACAGCAAACTTTTTTTTTTTTTTTTTTTACAACTTGCACGGTGATTATATTATTAGTAAATTTATATCTTAAATTTAGAAGGTTACAAAATATTTATTAAATGATTTAAATTTTTTTATTTAAGTTAATTATTCAAAACCTTTTTATTTAAATTATTGGGTTAACTTGTTTTTAAAGGTTTAATTAGCGAGTTCTAAGTGACTATTCAATGATCAATACGGTTGATTAATATTTTTGATGAGTAGAAAAATATATGTTAGATTTAAAATGTGATTTAACGATCAGTGTTAGAAATTAAAAAAATTGTTTGCATTTTAGTTTGTAGTTTCGTAATATTTAAAATTATTTATTTAAAAGAAAATTAAAGTGTATAAAAAAGAAAAGAAAATGAAAGCTTTCAATTAGTGCATCAGTATGAACAAGGAAAGTCCTACATTTAAATAATCAAATAACTTAATTTTTTGAAATTTAATGATTAAAACATAAATTTAGATGTAGTTTATTATTATTATTATTATTAATTTTTACGAGTTGCACACTCTTAGCTAGAATAAATTACTACCACAGCTATTAGTAAATAATTCAGATCAAACGTTGAAGTTGAGCAAACTAATTTTTGACCAGCAGAATATATAAAAAAGGCAGTGGCAAAAATGAAGTGATAAAACTAATAACCAAAGAAATCTATAATATGTGTGCAATATTTGGTGCAATGGATATGGATAGGGGATGATAAGATTTATACATTCTCCTATCCAATAAAAATATTCTATGTTGACACCTCATCTTTCTTAAACCACAATTTTCCCAGAATTAGATACTCTTTGCCTTCATATCCTCTCATTTTACCTTGGCTTCTATTACTTGTATATTTTCTACTTCCAAGTTTCTCCTTCTTGAGTTCCCTTTGATCTTCAATGGCTACCACTTCTCCAATGGCAAGTCAGCTGAAGAGCAGTTTTACATCATCTCTTACAAGAAAACTAGTTGTCCCAAAGGGAATTTCCGGAGCCCCATTTATATTCTCACCCGGCAAGACCCGAACTCCCTGTTTCACTGTCAAAGCTGTTCAATCAGACAAGGTAAGCAAATGGTCGTAAACCCATTTATGGGATAAAATGTATAGTGGACGTATCTGTGTTAGAAAGGAGTTAGGTTGTATTTTACTTTCTTTACTCTAAAAATGATTGTAATTTTTAATATAATAGATTAGTATACTCTTTCATCTATTGTACAAAAATTAATTTATCCATTCTTGAAAGAAAAATACAATCCAGCTTCCCCATAAATGATGAATTAAGGGTTTTTTTTTTCTTTTTTTGCAGCCAACATTTCAAGTAATTCAACCCATTAATGGTGACCCATTCATTGGAAGTCTAGAGACACCAATCACATCAAGTCCTTTAATTGCTTGGTACTTATCCAACCTTCCAGCTTATAGAACAGCAGTGAACCCACTTCTAAGAGGCATAGAAGTTGGTTTAGCCCATGGTTTCCTCTTAGTAGGTCCATTTGTCAAAGCTGGTCCTTTAAGGAACACAGCTGTTGCAGGTCAAGCTGGTTCATTAGCAGCTGCTGGTTTAGTTATAATCCTAAGCATTTGCTTAACCATGTATGGTGTTGCATCATTCAATGAAGGTGAACCTTCCACAGCTCCAAGCTTAACCTTGACTGGGAGAAAGAAGGAGCCTGATCAGTTACAAACAGCTGAAGGATGGGCTAAGTTTAGCGGAGGTTTCTTTTTTGGTGGAATCTCTGGTGTTATTTGGGCTTATTTTCTTCTTTATGTACTTGACCTTCCTTACTACGTTAAATAAGACCATCGTCTTTATGCTTTTTAAGTAATGTAAATCAAGTGATTGTCACTTTTCTCTTATGTTTAATGATCATTTTATTGCATCAACTTAAGTTTTTATTTCAATGCCATAATTAATTGCTAAGTGATAGGAATAAAAGTACCGTAAAGATTTTGTATTAATAGTCAAATTGTATTTTGTCATTTTATTAAAAAACGGGTAGAACTTAAGTTTCTATTTCAATGCCATAATTAATTGCTAAGTCATAGGGATAAAAGTACCATAAAGACTTTTGTATTAATAGTCAGATTGTATTTTGTCCTTTTACTAAAAAGCAGGCAGACTAGTCTTTATACATTAAATTAAAGAGTAAATCAATCCTTTTTGTTAAAAATTTTACCTATTTCTACTTTATTATGATGTATAGGGACCAGTTTTTAATAGTAGAAATGGATAAAATAATTAACAAAAGGACCAAATTTACTTTTCGATCTAACATACAGGACTAATGTACATATTTTTTAAGTAAAAAAAGATAAAATTTGGAACATTTTGAACCAATGGTGGAAGCACATCAAAGCATAATAAAGCCCTCGATGGTACCAACATGCCACGTGTTTTACAGAATATCTTGAAATTAACTTATTAAACTACACTTTGATGATTTGTATGACGGTATAAACCAAGGGGGTAAGGAGGGGCTTGTTCCCCTTGCAAATAGTTAAATTGCTCTTTAGGTCCTCCCAAAATTGAAAGATTTAGTTTTGACCTCTTTAACCTTTGATTAAGTGGAAAATTTATAATTTTAGCTCCTTTTTGAAAAATTAATAATTCAATTTAAAATTTTTTAACTTTGCCTCCAAATTTTATAATCTTTATCTCCCCCTTAAACAAAATTTCTATTGGTATAAACTTTAGAGAAACTTCACATTAGAAAATCCCCTGCTTCTGATTCTGTTATCATTGCTTCACATACATACATAGCAAAGAAAAGATAGCAAGTTTAATTAGACATAGGAAAATTCTCTCTTTCCAGCCACCACATTTGCAAAACTTAATTGAAGTTCCAATGAAACCTTCAAATACCCATTAATCATGCAACCTTTCCAATACCAAAACTAAAAAGAAGAAGAAGAAATTAAAGACTAGTACTATTTAAGAAGGGCTTAAACAATAAACCATTATCAGAAAGAAGAGCAGCACAAGCAGGAGGCCTGGCGGCATCACCAGGCCAACATCACGACGAAGAAAGTTCAACTTGTTTTTGTAAATGCAAACCGAAGGTAAGCCATGCTTGAAGTGGACGAGGATGCTAAGCAAAAGCAAAGGCACTACAACGAAGACCAAATGCAAGATGAGGGTCCATTTGTTGCACTGGGACTTGTAGTTGAAAACTGATGGGATCAATATCAAAAGCAAAACGATTCAGGTAATGGATAATCAAAGCCCAAGCAAGTCCCATCAACATTGTAGCTTTTTCTGGCTAGGGTTTTTGACCTTGCTTCACCTCTTTTAGAAAAGATATTGTTGCTATTTGTAGAAAAGATTTCGTTTGGACATCTTAATCTTGGTCCAAATCCAAAGATTCACTCCATATTAGTTTTACTTTTAATATCCATCAAATCCATTTTCAATTTCTAACAATTTGAATTTATTCAACCCGGATTTTTAAAAATATGTTGTTTAAATAAGGTTAATGATTTTGCTAAAAGTTTTTACTTGGACAATATTTAAACACGGTTTATAGAATTAAAATATTTTATTGACAGTCAACGCCTAATAATAAACTTCAATTTATCTCCTTCAACAATTATTAAATTATACATTTATATATGATAAAATTTCACTTGACCTTTAAAAATAAAAATATAATGATAAATTTAACTCTTAATGTTATTAGCATGGTAACTTGTGTGTCAGTTCATGTGCACATCATGATAACATAACACCACTTGTTTTATATGTCACGTCAATAAATAATTCAAAAATTATAAAAAGTAAAAACATATCAAAATTTAATTTTAAAAATATAAAATAATTTATAAAAATTTTAAAAATTAGTATGAAGTACACACATATTATCACGTGGGCTGCCTTATTTAAAAAGTCAACATTTTAGTTGGTATTCTTGTTAAAAGAACATTATTTCAACTATTTATCAAAAGATTAATTGTCAAATTTGACTCTTTTAAAATGTTGAGGTCAAGTTTAGTTTAAAAGAAGAATAAAGATAAAATTGACAAAAAATGTAAACATTAAAAGGCTAAATTTGACATTATGCCAAAATAAAAAAAATATGTTTAATCTTATTTAAAAATAATAGAATCATAAACTAAAATATAATAAAATTATAATTTAACTTCTAAAAAATTATAATTCAATTCTAATTGCTTAGAAATTTTCTAAATTCACTACTGTGACAATGTACAAATATTGACACAACTTTTTTTATAATTGAAAAGGAAAATAAGATTGCTTATTAAACCAAAACTTTCATGTTTACAATATAATACTTTTAACACCGAATAAGAAATTATTGACGATATTAACTCAACTTAATCTATAATTATTCTCTATATTTATATCATTTACTTGAGGTTTTGAAATTTTTATATAAAATTTTATAACGTTTAAACTTTATGCTAATTATAGATATTTAAAATTTTGAACATATACATATATATATTTTTTCCATATACATTTTACTGAAAAATTATTAAAATTATTTTGGCATGAATAATAGCATTTTGTTATTTTAATTCAATAGAGTGATAACAAATAACTAATTTTTTAACATTAAATAAATTCTTATTTTTGTTGATATAATGTCTGGAACTACTTATAATCTCTCCAACACTTAAATAGAATAATAATGCGCTTCATTGTATTTAAACTCACGTCTTTTTATACTGACAACAATACTGATGTCAATCGAGTTAAGACTCAATCAAAATTTTTTTTTTTGAATATGAAAAATTAAGATATAAAACCTCTTCTTGTGCACAAAAAAGTTAAAAAGGTAACGGGTTGAGGCAAGTTATGTCTTTAAATATTAATTAAGGTTATATAATTATTATTATTTAATATATTATTTTATCAATTCAAGAAGAATAATTTTTGAATTATAATTTTATTTTCTTAAATGATCGCTCCCATCAATGTCACTAAACGCTGATCAACATTTCTCAAAAACTTTATAAGCTATGAGTTATTGGCTTGAAATTAAGCAATTAGTTTGAATGTTCCTCAAAAGAAAAAGTGAAGCATTCATAATTGTACACAAATTTTAGTTGGTAGGAGTCTTGAAACCGAACGTGTAGGAAGGGTTACTTTCTCAACGTATAGACTAAATCAATGTTTTTGATTATACTCCTTCGAGATTCCAGCCATTTATTTCAATTTCAACATCTTTTTCAATATTTTAAGAAAAATAAAATGTGACCTACTTGACCAAGTCCATTTTAAATTTTATACTATGTAACTAGTATTTTCTTATATATATAATATGATTTATATTATATGAAAATTAAATATTTACAATGTAAGATAGATATTGAAAAATATTGTTAAATTGTTTATATTTAAAACTATTAATTTCATCTCATTTTACTTAAAAATAAAATAATAGTAAATTAGAACTTATACGTTCTTACTAGATATTATACATCTTTTGAGTTAATATAATTTCGTCTCATTTTACCCCAAGCAAAAAAAAAAAAAAAAACAACATTAAATAAGAACGTGATATGTTTTTACCAAATGTCTGATAAAGCTATCGAAGCCCTTCAAAATAAATACCAATAGAGCTAAATTTTTTAGAATCTCAAAGTTAGACAATAAAAAAAAAGAATTTTGAGTTTTTTGAACTAAAATTAAAGATAAACAAGAAATTAATTAAAAGTTGAAATTATAATTAATGAAAATCAAATCTTATCAAACATCCAATCCAAAAGTGTAGGTTCCATCCAACTATAATTCTGAAGGTAGGCTTAAAAATCAATCTCTCATACTCAAATACTTAGTCTACTTATTCAAAAAAGTTGCAAAAAGAATAATTCTCTTGATACAATTAATTCAAAGCAAGCATTCAAAAATTTGTGTACTACGAAAAATTTTAACAAACTTAAATGAAAACTAAAACAATAATAATCATATTAATCACAAAAATCTCTCCTCACATCTAAACTCTACATTGTCCTTAATGTAGAACAAAGTAGATTGCTTACACAAGAAATAAAAAGAAAAATCCCCTGATTTGTAAGCAACCTGGACCGGAATAGTCTAGAGTGATGGTGGACAAATAGGTGGCATCGCTCGATGCTTCATCTTCAACAAACACGTTGAATTTAATGGTCACACCTTTTTAAAATTAATCTCCTACCTAGAAATTAAACTTCTTCACTAAAAACACCTAAGAATTGAAAACAAAATAAACTAAGTGAAAGAAAGTAAAAAAGTAGAATAAAAAATAAATAAAGCATTTGGGTTGCCTCCTAATAGCATAACTATTTATTGTTGTTTTGCTCAACAGAGTCATGAAACATTTCAGTCATCCAAATGAATAGGGCGATCCAAACAAAAGCTAATAAGACACAGATCAATTTCATCCTCATGGAAGATTTTCAATCTATGACCATTCACTTTGAAAATTTTATTCAAATCCAAACTTTTAATTTCGACTGCACTATAAGAAAATACATTAGTAACAACAAATAGACCAATCCATCGAAAACGAATCTTATCAGGCATGATCTTCAATTTAGAATTATATAGCAACACTTTTTGACCAATCTCAAACTATTTCCTAAGAAACATGTTGTCATGAAACAACTTGGATTTCTTTTTGTAAATTCTCGAATTCTCGTAAGCATCCAACCGTAATTCCTCAAATTCCTGCAATTGCAATAACCTTGATATCCTAACTTTGTCTAGGTCCATATTGCATCGTTGAATCGCCTAATAGGCTTTATGCTCGATTTCTACAGGTAAGTGACATACTTTACCAAAAACTAACTGGTAAGGACGCATTCCTATAGGAGTTTATTAAGCTGTGCGGTAAGCCCAAAGAGCGTTCTCTAAACGAAGGCTCTAATCCTTCCTACCCAAATTCACTGTTTTTTCCAAGATGGATTTAACTTATCTATTAGAAACTTTAGCTTAAGGGTGATAGGCGGTGGCTACTTGATGATTCATTCTATATTTATTCATCAAAGCTTCAATCGATCTATTGCAAAGGTGAGTTCCTTGATTGCTGACAATTGCTCTTGGAGTCCAAACCTATTAAAGATGTTAGCCTTGACAATACCTACAATAACTTGGGAGTCATAAGTTTCGGTGGCTTTAGCTTCCACCCATTTTGATAAATAATCCATAACAAAGAGTATATAAGAAAAACCATAATATGAGGGAAAATGACCCATAAAATCAATACCCCATACATCAAATATTTCACAAATAAGAATTGGAACTTGAGACATTTCATTCTTGCATGTCAGTGCTCCTACTCTTTGACATCTCTTACAACTTTTGCAAAACTGATAAGCATATTTAAACAAAGATTTCCAGTATAAACAACTATCTAAAATTTTCCTAACGATCCATCTAGGTTCAAAATGTCCACCATAAGCATAATCATGGTAAAAGGCTAAAACATATTGGAATTTATTTTTAGGCACACATCAACTAATCACTTGATCAAAACAAAATTTCCATCAGTATAGATCGTCCCACACATAATACCTGGACTCACTTTTTATCTTGGCTCTCCTAGGCTTACTAAGACCATGAGGTAAATTTCTTGTAACTAAATAATTGACCATATCTGTGTATGAAGGAATCATACATTTGATTTGGAACTAATGCTCATCTTGAAAGTTGTCATTGAAAGGTAGATAATCTTTGTCCTTTATCAATCTACTAAGTGGTTTGCAATAGAATTCTCCACTCTCTTTTGGTCCATGATCTTCATTTTAAATTCTTGAATAAACAAAATCCACTTTATTAGCCTTGGCTTTGAATCTTTTTTTGACAATAGGTACTTCAAAGCTGTATGATCAGAATACATAACAACCTCTGAACCAAACACATAAGATCTATATTTATCTAAAGCAAAAACTATTAGAATATATCTCATACCTTGCCCATACCTTTCCCATACCTACCCATACCTACCCATACCTTGGAAAGGTCAAAGTTATGGGCACCAAATATTTATTTAGTGTTGGGCATGGGATAATAGCAATTTTTGGTCCCTAAGTGAATAGGGACTTTGCAAGGTGGCCCTTGAACCTCAACTATACATAGGCCAACCATTGCTCATTCTCATCATCCCACATTTGTCATTCTCTACTTAAGGCATTGTTTTCTCTCCCTATTTGTAAAGTTTCACTTGTATTTTGGAGTGAAATATATTTGGTAGTGCCCGAGGACGTAGGCAAGATTTGCCGAACCTCGTTAAAATTCTGGTGTTCTTTACTATTTAATGTTCATATTTTGTGAGTGTGATTGTAGTGATTTATTGTGCTATTAAATTACGATAGAGGGATATTCTGGCTAGGAAAGACTTGGTACTTAAGTGATCCTCGTGATTCACCTCTCTTTCCTGGGAATTGAACTTAGTGTGATTTTTTAGTACAATAATTTTACTCTTTCACACGCTTCCGCGCAACAATTGGTATTAGAGCTAGATTCGTACTTGGAGAATACGACCGTTTATGGTACTATTCATGTATACGGTACTATTTACGTATATGGTATTGTTCACGTATACAGTAGTTGGGATTGAGGAGAAAAATGGCAACAGCATCGTCATCAGCAAGGACTACTGTGGCAAATGCAAAATTTGAAGTAGAGAAATTTGACGGTACCAATAATTTTGGTATGTGGCAATGTAAGATCCTGGATGTCTTATGTCAGCAAGAGCTAGATATAGCCCTTGAAGAAAAACCTGACAAGATGGATGACAAGGAGTGGGCCAAGATCAATAGTTAGACGTGTGGTACAATCCGCCTATGTTTGGCCAAAGAGCATAAGTACTCTGTCATGAGGGAGACATCAGCGAAGAAGTTATGGGACACACTGGAAGAAAAGTTTCTAACGAAAAGTCTTGAGAATAGGCTTTATATGAAAAAGAAACTTTATCGATTCACGTATGCACCCGGTATGTCGATGAATGACCATGTAAACTCATTCAATAAAATTTTAGCAGACTTGCTAAATTTGGGTGAGAAATTTAAAGATGAAGACAATGTATTATTGTTGTTGAATTCCCTTCCTGATGAATATGATCATCTTACCACCACATTGCTTCATGGGAAGGACACGATCACATTTGATGCAGTCTGTAGTGCATTGTATAGATCTGAGACTCGAAAGAAAGATAAAAGAGATCACAGAGATGCAACTGCAGAAGTCTTAACAGTAAGAGGTCGTTCACACAGCAGCAAATCTGGTAGAAGGGGAAAGTCCAAAGGGAGACCCGCCAAAGATGAATGTGCCTTTTGCCGTGAAAAAGGGCATTGGAAAAAGAATTGTCCTAAGCTACAAAAGGGCAAGGCTATTTCTAATGCATGTGTAGCGAGCATGATGAGGAGTCGATCGTAGCTTGGTTGGCATGGCAATGGCATGTCAAGCGGATGAGTGGATTTTGGATTCAGGATGTACTTACCATATGTGTCCTAATAAGGACTAGTTTTCTAGTCTTAAAGAGCTAGAAGGTGGAATTGTTCTTATGGGCAATGATAGTGCTTGTAAGACAAGGGAGTAGGTACAGTCCAATTGAAGAATCACGACGGCTCAATCCAAGTCTTGACAGATGTTCGCTACGTACCTAGCCTGAAGAAAAATCTCATCTCATTAGGGGCCATAGAATCTAAAGGGCTCACAATCACTTTGAGAGATTGATTACTAAAGGTAGTAGCTGGGCAATTGACGGTGATGAAAGGCACAAGAAAAAATAACTTGTACTTTTTAAATGGAAGTACAGTTATTGGATCAACATCAACAGTTTCTACAAAAGATGTAGATTCAGAGGCTACCAGACTATGGCATATGCGATTGGGACATGCTGGTGAAAAAGCTTTGCAGACATTGGCAAAGCAAGGCTTGTTGAAAGGTGCAAATTCTTGTAAAATGGAATTCTGTGAACATTGTGTTCTGGGCAAGCAGAAGAGGGAAAAATTTGGTCCAGCAATTCACAATACGAAAGGAATTCTGGACTACGTTCACAGTGATGTGTGGGGACCTACCAAAGTGGCTTCTTTGGGAGGTATGCACTATTTTGTTACTTTTGTTGATGATTATTCAAGAAAAGTATGGGTGTATCTAATGAAAAGAAAAGTGAAGTTTTGGATGCATTTCTGAAATGGAAGAAGATGGTGGAGACTCAGACTGGTCGAAAGGTCAAACGACTTCGATCAGATAATGGTACTGAGTACAAAAACGATTAATTTCTACAAGTATGCCAAGATGAGGGCATTGTGCGACACTTCATCGTTCGGGATACACCATGCAGAATGGGGTGGCAGACGCATGAATCGAACTATCTTGGAGAAAGTTCGATGTATGTTGTCCAATCTTTGGATTAGACAAGGAATTTTAATGAGGCGATTATATATACGTGCCATCTAATTAACTGCTTGCCATCACCGCAATAAATGGAAAAACTCCTATGGAGATGTGGATTGGTAAATCACATCGATTATGATTCTTTACATGTATTTGGTTCCTTTGCATATTATCATGTAAAGAATCTAAGTTAGACCAAGAGCAAAGAAAGTATTATTCTTGGGTATAACGATGGAGTAAAAGGATACCGTCTCTGGTGTCCTGATACAAGGAAGATTGTTTTCAGTAGAGATGTGACTTTTGATAAATCAACCATGTTGAAGTACAATGATTCACAAAAGGATGACAAAACCAGTAGTACTTTGCAGCAGGTGGAGCTTGAAAAGGTTAATGATGATCCAGCTAATATTGGAGGGACAAATGATGAAGAGGTTCCTACCCAAGAACCTCTACAGCAACAAGATTCAATTGCATATAGGAGGCCAAGAAGAGAGATTCGTAAGCCTGCTCACTTTGATGATATAGTGGCCTATGCACTTCCAATTACAGATGATGATGTTCCTTCTACTTACACAGAAGCAATAAGTAACCCTGATGGTGTAAAGTGGAAGCAAGCAATGAATGAAGAAATGCAGTTTCTTCATAAAAATAGGACCTGGGAGTTGGTGACACTACCCAAGGGAAAGAAGGCAATTGGATGCAAATGGATATATACAAAGAAGGAAGGATTTCCTGGTAAAAATGAAATTCGATACAAGGCTAGATTGGTAGCAAAGGGTTACGCTCAGAAAGAAGGAATAGACTACAATGAAGTGTTTTCTCCAGTTGTGAAGCATTCGTCTATTCGGATTTTGCTAGCCTTGGTTGTAATATGATCTTGAACTAGTTCACTTGATGTGAAGACCGCATTTTTACACGGTGATTTGGAAGAGGAAATCTATATGACTCACCAGATGGATTCAAGGTTCTTGGAAAAGAAAATTGGGTTTACAAACCGACAAAGTCGCTTTATGGATTGAAGCAATCTCGAGGCGATGGTACAAGCGATTTGATCGGTTCATGAAAGGAAAAGGTACACAAGAAGTAAATTTGATCATTGCGTGTATTTGCAGAAGCTACAAGAAGGAACTTTCATATACTTGCTCTTATATGTTGATGATATGCTAATAGCATCTAAGAGCAAAGTTGAAATTGAAAGATTGAAGACTCAACTCAATCTCGAGTTTGAGATGAAAGATCTAGGAGAAGCTAAAAAGATTCTCAGCATGGAAATATGGAGAGATAGAGCTCATGATAGAGTTAGCTTGTCTCGAAGCGAGATTTGAAAAAGGTACTACAGTTAGTTTGGCATGAACGAGCTGACAAAACCTGTAAGTACCCCGTTGGCTTCTCATTTTAAGCTTTCTGCACAACTATCTCCTTCGACGAATACGAAACGAGAATACATGTTGCAAGTTCCGTATTCTAATGGTGTGTACAAGACCCGACATTTCACAGGCAGTTAGTATAGTGAGCAGGTATATGCATAATCCTGGAAAAAGGACATTGGCAAGCTGTGAAACAGATTCTACGGTATATTCAGAAGATCGTGGATGTTGGATTACTGTTCAAGCAGGATAATACACTTAGTAAAGGTGCTATTGGGTACGTTGATTCTAATTATGCCGGTGATTTGGACAAGCGAAGATCAACCACCAGTTATGTGTTTACACTTGCTGGAGGACCAATAAGTTGGAAGTCTACATTACAGTCTACAGTTGCGTTGTCAACCACAGAAGCCGAGTACATGGCTGTAACAAAGGCTGTAAAGGAGGCTATTTGGTTACAAGGTATGGCTAAAACCTTGGGGTTGGTTCAGGAGCATATTAACGTGTATTGTGATAGTCAAAGTGTTATTCATTTAGCAAAGAATCAAGTCTATCATGCACGTACAAAGCATATCGACGTACGATTCCATTTTGTGCGGGAAATTATTGAAGAGGGGAAAATTTGTCTTCAAAAGATCAAGACTGCAGATAATCCCGCAGATATGATGACCAAGGTGGTAACAGCAACCAAGTTCGAACATTGTTTGAACTTGATCAATATCCTGCAAGTTTAACAGTTAAAGAAGACACTATCAAGTATTGTTGTCAAAGGCAGAAAGAATTGTGTGAAGATAAGATTATCCTAATCAAATCTTCAAGGTGAAGATTATTAGAATATACCCCATACCTTGCCCATACCTTTCCCATACCTACCCATACCTTAGAAAGGTCAAAGTTATGGGCACCAAATATTTATTTAGTGTTGGGCATGGGATAATAGCAATTTTTGGTCCCTAAGTGAATAGGGACTTTGCAAGGTGGCCCTTGAACCTCAACTATAAATAGGCCAACCATTGCTCATTCTCATCATCCCACATTTGCCATTCTCTACTTAAGGCATTGTTCTCTCTCCCTATTTGTAAAGTTTCACTTGTATTTTGGAGTGAAATATATTTGGTAGTGCCCGAGGACGTAGGCAAGATTTGCCGAACCTCGTTAAAATTCTGGTGTTCTTTACTATTTAATGTTCATATTTTGTGAGTGTGATTGTAGTGATTTATTGTGCTATTAAATTACGATAGAGGGATATTCTGGCTAGGAAAGACTTGGTACTTAAGTGATCCTCGTGATTCACCTCTCTTTCCTGGGAATTGAACTTAGTGTGATTTTTTAGTACAATAATTTTACTCTTTCACACGCTTCCGCGCAACAAAAACAATTGATAAAAACTCATTTTTTATAGTGGAATAGTTACATTGAGCATTATTAAAAATCCTGGAAGCATAATAGATGACATGACTTTTATTGTCAACTCGTTGTCCTAGAATTGCTCTCACGACATAATTGCTTGCATCACACATAACCTCAAATGGTAAATTCCATTGAGGTGGTCGAATGATAGGTGCGCTTGTCAACAAATCTTTGAGTTTATCAAACATTTCATTATATTCTTTCCTAAACTCAAATTGAATTTTCTTTTGTAATAAATTTGTCAATGGCAAAACAATTTTAGAAAAATCCTTGATAAACCTATTATAAAACCCTGCATGTCCAAAAAAAGAACGCATTTCCTTAAAATTTGTAACGTAAGGTAAGTTTGCAATGATGTCCACCTTTGCTTTATCAACCTCTATAGAAGAAATCACATGTCCCATTACAATGCCTTGGGTAATTATAAAATGACACTTGTCATAATTTAAAACCAAGTTAGTCTCAATGCATCTTTTCAAAACTTTGGTTAAATTATCTAAGCACTCATCAGATGAATTCCCATATACCGTAAAATCATCCATGAAAACTTCAATTTGTTTTTCAATATATTCAAAAAAATACTCATCATGCATATTTGAAACGTACCTGGAGCATTACAAAGATCAAAAGGGCATAGGTTTTGAATGAACAGGTGAATACCATGTTTTCTACTTCTTGTACAATAAGGATTTGATAAAAATATGAAAAACCATTAAGAAAACAAAAGAAGGATTTTCCAGCCAACCTTTCTAACATTTGGTCGATGAAAGGTAAGGGGAAAATGGTCTTTCCTAGTCACTTGGTTAAGCTTCCTAAAATCTATGGACATTCTCCAACCATTTTGCACACGCATTGGTACAAGCTTATTATTCAAATTTCTTACCATAGTAATCTCAGTTTTCTTCTAAACAACATGATTCGGACTTACCCATTCGCTATCTGAGATTGGATTGATTATACCTACTTTTAGCAACTTGAGTATCTCTTTTATTACCATTTCTTTCATGGCTGGATTCAATCCCCTTTGTGATTCTCTTGAGGGTTTAGCATCACCTTTAAGCAAGATTCTACGCATACAAATTGATGGACTAATACCTTTGATGTCGGCTATGGTCTTTCCAATTGCAACCTTATACTCCTTCAAAGCTTGAACCACATTTTCTTATTGTTCAATTATGATTCCTTTCAAGACTATGGCTAGAAATGTCTCACTTTCACCCAAATACACATATTTTAGGTGATCGGGCAAGTCTTTTAATTCCAATTTTGGTGCCTGCACAATAAAAGGTAACATCTTATTAGTTGTTGTAAAAATTTCAGCATTAGAATTTATTAGTTTAGACGATGATACTGAAAGTAATTCTCTGCACCAATCTCATTATCAGTTCCTTCTAAATTGGAATGTGCGTTTAATTCCAACTCATTACCAATGCTCTTTTCTACAAAGACATCCTACACAATTGAATCAATCGTATCAACTTGACAAAGAGAATGCACATTATTAGGGTACTTCATTGCATCAAGAATATTAAATTTAACAATCTCCCCATCAAACTCCACAGAGAGAGTACCCTCATCTACATCAATCTTAGTCTTACATGTCTTCATGAATGGTCTTCTTAACAAAATCGAAGCAGATTTTGATGATGAATTACCATCCATTTCTAAGATATAAAAGTCTACAGGAAATATAAGTTCATTAACTTGCACCAACACATCCTCAACAACTCCATGTAGGTGGATATAAGAACGATCAACTAATTGAATTACCACACCAGTGTTTTGCAAGTCATTTGATTTCTAAGTCTTGGTACATAGAAAATGACATGACATTAATTGAAGCTCCTAGATCTAACATAGTATGCTCAATTTTCCTATCACTAATAACACAAGGTAATGAAAACGTACCTGGATCCTTGCACTTTTCTAGCATATTCTTTTACAAGATAGCCGACACATTTTTACTTACCACAACCTTCTCATTGTATTTCAATTTCCTTTTGTTCGTGCACATTTCCTTCAAAAACTTTGCATACTTAGGAATTTGCTTGATGACATCTAACAATGGTATATTAATCTCCACTTTCCTAAATGTATATAAAATTCTTTGTGCTCATTTCTTTTGGTTTTGCTAACCTGCTAAGAAAATAAGGTAATGGTGTATGAGATGAAATAGATAAAGAAGGATCAAATTTTACCCTTGGTGACATTTTGGATGGAACTTTGATTTCTTCCTCTCCTATGCTCGTCTCGGCTTCCTCAAATGGAGTTTTTCCCGAAGGGATTTCCTTCTTGCTCCTTGTGAGATTGCACTACAATTCTCCTTTGGATTTACCTCTGGTTGTGAAGGTAATTTTCCAAAATTTTGAGCCTCCAACTTACTAACTGACGTGGTCAATTGAGTAATTTGATTGCCTAAATTCTAATTGCTTACCCTTGTCTCCTATTGAAGTTAAAGAGTACTGTTAACAATATCTTCTAAATATATACCTAAGTTTGAGGCTTGTTGTTGTGTGGGAGCTTAAGGCGGTCTAACAAAATTGTGAAGGGGATGTCTTTGTTGTCCTCCTAGATTTCCATAGCTCAAATTCGGGTGATCTCTCTATCCATGGTTGTAATCATTAGAAAAATGATCATACTTCTTTTGGGGTTGACTAGGAAATCCACCCATAGCATTAGCTTCTTGCACTGAATCATGTTGCAACGTTAGGCATATATTCTTAAGATGCCCTTGAATTGAACATAATCCACAAGCTTTTGTCACTTGTAATTGTCTTACAACTATTTGAAGAACCAAAACAATTAAGTTAGAAATTTGATTTTTGAGAGTATTAAAACTTACCTCATTAACTTGTCTAATGGCTCCATCCGCCCTTGTTCCAAATTGTTGGGAGTTTTTAACCATGTTTGAAATTAATTGCTTGGCTGCTTCAGGTTTCTTATTCACTAAAGTTTTTCTATTTGCTGCATCAATCATACTTCTATCCATTGTAATAACCCTTTATAGGAGTATTGGATTAAAAGCTGGTTTAAATTTTGATGATGGGGAAAATTGGCACACAATCGTTTGAACCTTTCCCAATACTAATACAAAGTCTCTCCAATGAACAATGTTATGCCATAAATATCTTTCCTAATGTTGGTAGTTTTAGATGCAAGGAAGAATTTCTCCAAGAATAGTCTCATCATCTCATTCTGCGTTGTTATTGATCCAGAGGGTAGATAATATAGCCAATCTTTTGCTTGATCCTTTAAAGAAAAGGGAAAAGCTCTAAGATTGATTTTCTCATTGGTCACACCATGTGGTTTCATTTCGGAGCATACAACATGGAAATCTTTCAAGTGCTTATAAGGATCTTCACCTGCACATCCACAAAAAGAAGGCAGTAAGTGAATTAAGTCGGACTTTAATTCAAAATCACCTTCTATTTTTGGAAATGTAATGCATAAAGGTTGTTGATTCAAATCTGGTATGGCTAACTCCTTGAGAGTTCTATTTGCCATCATTACTTCAACTTCTTTAAAAATAGATATGCCACCAATTATCAAATCTATCCCTGCTTCTTCTTTAAGATGACTTTTTTTCTTTTTACTTTCTTTTCTCAATTTATGCGTTGTCTTATCGATTTCAGCATTATACTGTAGACCAGTAGTCTGAGAAAAACGAGTCATAAACAAAATAGACAAATAAATAAAACAACGAGAAGCTAAAATAGCTCCTCGACTACGATGCCAAATTTGATAGAGTTGTTAAAGCCTTTCAAAATAAATACTAATTCCCCTAAACTAACCTGTAGAAATAGTGTATCAGGTCGAATCCCAAAAGAACTAATTTTTTTAGAATCTCAAAGTTTAGACAATAAAAAAAAATTTGAATTTTTTAAAATAAAATTAAAGATAAACAAGAAATTAATTAAAAGGTGAATGTTATAATTAATGAAATCCAAATCTTACCAAACTTCCAATTCGAAGGTGTAAGTTCCGTCCAACTGTAATTCTGAACATAGGCTTAAAAATCAATTTCTCATACCCAAATATTTAGTCTACTTATTTGAAAAAGTCGCAAAAAGAATAATTCTCTTAATATAATTGATTCAAAGCAAGCATTCAAATCAAAACATACCATTAAACAGCTGGGCATGATAGCATCCCATATTAAATTCGAAGATAACATTAAGAATCTTGAGAAGAAGTAAACCAAAATCAGTTATTAGTCTAATTAGACTAATTAATGCAAACGAAATTTCCTACAACTTCAAAGAAAGGGACAGATCAATGAGTTATTCCAATATTATTATTAGAAAAGTTTTTTTTTTTAACTTCATAAACCAGTTAAAAATGAGCTCAAATTACTTAAATTTATTTATATTTATAAATAATTAATTGTATTTATATAATTTTTTATCGTTAAATAAGACCATCGTCTTTATGCGTTTTAAGTAATTGTAAATCAAGTGATTGTCACTCTTCTCTTATGTTTAATGATCATTTTATTGCATCAACTTAAGTTTCTATTTCAATCCCATAACTAATTGCTAAGTCATAGCGGGTGAAAGTACCATAAAGACTTTTATATTAATAATCAGATTGTATTTTGTCCTTTTAATAAAAAACGGGTAGACTAATTCTTGTACATTAGATCAAATAGTAAACTAGTTCTTTTTTGTTAAATTTTTTTATCTATTTCTACTTTATTCTGGAGTATAGGGATCAGTTTTTAATAGTAGAAATTGATGAAATATTTAACAAAAAACCAAATTTACTATTCGATATAACATACAAGGACTAATGTACACATTTTTGAGTAAAAAAGACAAAATATAATTTAAATTTTAATACAAGACTTCTATGATACTTTTACTACTATAGAAGAAACAAATTTTACCTTTCCAATACCAAAACTAAAAAGAAGAAATTAAAGACTAGTACTATTTAAAGAAGGGCTTAAACAATAAACCATTATCAGAAAGAAGAGCAGCACAAGCAGGAGGCCTGGCGGCATCACCAGGCCAACATCACGACGAAGAAAGTTCAACTTGTTTTTATAAATGCTAACCGAAGGTAAGCCATGCTTGAAGTGGACGAGGATGATAAGCAAAAGCAAAGGCACTACAACGAAGACCAAATGCAAGATAAGGGTCCATTTGTTCCGCTGAGACTTGTAGTTGAAAACTGATGGGATCAATAACAAAAGCAAAACGATGCAGGTAATGGAGATCAAAGGCCAAGGAAGTCCCATCAACATTGTAGCTTTTTTTGGCTAGAGTTTTTGACCTTGCTTAACATCTTATAGAAAAGATATTGGTGCCATTTATTGAAAAGGTTTTGTTTGGACATGTTAATCTAGGTCCAAATCCAAAGATTCACTCCAAAATAATTTTTTAAAAATATGTTGTTTAAATAAGGTTAATGATTTTGCTAAGAGTTTAAACACGATACGTGGAATTAAAATATTTTATTGACAGTCAAGGGTAATGATAAATTACAATTTATCTCCTTTAAGAATCATCAAATTATAAATTTATATACGGTAAAATTTCACTTTGACTTTCAAAATGAAAGGCATAATGATAAATTTAGCTCTTAATGTTTATATATTTTATTAATTTGATCCTTATTCTTTTTTGAGCTAAATTTATATTCTTTTTTGAGCTAAATTTAACCTTCTCTTTTGAAAAAGTGTCGATCTCTCTTTTAATGGAAATTTTGATTATAACATTAATTTTTAATGTTATTAGCATGGCAACTTGCATGTCAATTTATATGTACATCATGATAACATAACACTATTTGTTTTATATGTCACGTAAAAAATCATTCAAAATTATAAAAAGTAAAAATACATCAAAATTTAATTCTAAAACATATAAAAGTTCATAAAAATTCAAAAAAATAGTATGAAGTACACGTAAATTATCATGCAGGTTGCATTGTTTAAAAAGTCAATATTTTAGTTGGTATTCTTGTTAAAAAAATTATTTCAACTCTTTTTCAAAAGGTTGATTGTCAAATTTGACTCTTTTTAAAATGTTGAAGGCCAAATTTAGCTTAAAAAAAAGAATAAGGGCAACATTGACAAAAAATTGTAAACGTTAAGGGCTAAATTTGACATTATGCCAAAAAAAAAAAAATGTTTAGTCTTTTTTTAAATGATAGAATCATAAACTAATATATGATAAATTATATTTTAACCTCTAAAAATTTATAATTAAATTCTAGTTCCTCAAAAGTTTCTAAATTCACCCTTGTGATAGTGTACAAATATTAGCCTTTTTTATTTTAATAATTGAGAAAAGGAAATGGGATTCCTTAAGATCAAACTTAAGCTTTCATGCTTACAAAAAGTTTATAACGTTTAAATTTTATACTAATTATAGATATTTAAAAATTTTGAACGTATATATTTATATTTTTCAGAAAAAGTATTAAAACTTGAATTCTTTCAAAAGTAATTATTTTGTCATGAATAATAGTGTAATAGGCCAAATTTGGCCTGACCTAATTTACAAAATAAAATAAAAAATAAACATAATAAATAATCCTAATGTCTCGGTCCATTCACGACAAATTTAAACCAAAGTTGCCAAGCCCAACAAGCCCAAAATTCTAAAAACCCTAAAGCCCAGCTAGCCCACAACCTTAACTAATTTTTAGCCAAAAAAAAGAAAAAAGGGAAAACCCTAGCCTCCTTCAGCTTAACCAGCGCCACACGCCACCCTTGCCTTTGCCACTGTCGCTCGGCTTGCCTCCACGTGCCTTTGACACCTGCAAAACGAAGCAAACACGCAAGTAAAAGAAAATAATGGACAAGAAGACAAAAAACATTAGCAAACAACATGAAAACGACAACAAAATGAAGAAAACAAGACAATCTTGTATTCGACTATATAGCCAAAGAACAAAAAATGTAATGGAGGATTTTTTTTTTTTTGGAAAAAAGAATAAAAAACAGAGAAAAAAGCTTCAAAGTTTTCGACTTTTGTTTTAAGTTCTTGTTCATTTTGCTTTTATTGTTTTTACTCTTATTTTATATTTATATACATATATGAAAAAAAGAAAAGAAAGAAACCTTCTCGTTGTCGGAAGAGCTCCTCCCTGATGTTACAACCGTTCTAAGGAGAGGATAAAAGTCTTTTTTTTTTAACATTTTTGGGCTAGGAGGGCTTTATCATCAAATCCATTTGAAAAGGGGTAAAAAAAAGGGACCTTTTCGCATTCTCCGGCCACCGTGGAATGCGGTGCCGTTGCCGGCGACTGACGGCCGCCACGGTGGTCCGGTGACCGGACCTTGGCCGGATGTTTAGAGGGTGAGAGAGTTGAAAGCTTTTGTGAAAGGGCTTTGAAGTTTTTTTTAAAGGTAAAAGGGAAAATGATTTTTTGGGCAGATTTTTAACTTATATAATACTCCATATACGACGTCGTTTTGGAGTAAGCATCTGATGCCCAAAACGGCGCCGTTTCATCTAACCCGCAAGCGACCCAACCCAATACCTTGGGGATCCGCGTGTTTTTGCTTTTGGGACTAATTTTGCTGCAAGTCCTTTTGACTTCTTCGGCCAATTTCAATTTTATACTTTTCTTTTTTTTTTTCCAAATTTGTCGTTCGATTTTACTCTGTTTTATTTTAATCCTCTAATCATTTGTTCCTAAAACGCTGCGTTTGGGAGGGGGTCTGGGAATAATTTCCTTTTTGATCCTTGCTCCTTTCTGCGTGTTCGCATTCGGTCCTTTGTTCTTTTATTATTATTTTTCAATTTATTCCCTTTAATTTTGTTCTAGTTTTAGATCAGTCCTTATTTTTCATTTGTTTATTATAATCTAGACTTAAAATTTTGGTTCCAATTCGACTTAATCCTTGATTTATTTGACTTCAAATTTTTTATTTATTATTTATTTTATTTTATTAATGTTTATTTATTATTGTCCCATATTTTACTTTTTATTTTAAAATTTGTTTTGTCCGCATTTATAGAGTTTTGTTTTATCATCATTTTATTTCATTTATTTTATACTTTTATTTTATATATTATTTATTTACTTATTTATTTTATACATATATACATGTTATTCTTGTTATATTACTGCAACTATTCATTTTAATATTTTCATGATGTTTATTTACTTTATTATCATGCACTTTCCATTTTACTTTTATTATTATTATTATTATTATTATTATTATTATTATTATTATTATTATTATTCTTTTTGCTTTCTTTGTTTATTATTTTGATATTATGATTTGATCATCAATATTATTATTATTATCATTATTATTATTATTACTATTGTATTACTACTATTATTATTATTATTATATTGTTTTTCTTTTGTATTTACACATTAGTTATTTTTATTATTATATTAAACGAGTTAATATTATTTTTAAACACATATATATATATATATATATATATATATATATCATCACTCTTATTTTTATCTCGTCTTTGCTATTTTATTATTTTTCATATTTTAAAAGATTTCCTACTTAATATTACATATATATATATATATATATATACTTTATTTTCCTTAATTTTTTATATACTTCAAGTATACATATTAAAGTTCATAAGGTTAATGTTTTCTATATAAATAATTGTTGATTTGTACGTTTTCTTATTATTGATATTTACTCATGCTTTTGTTCATCATTTGCTTCTTTTATGTACATAGTTTCATTGTCCCATCCATTTTTGAACACTTTACCTTATGCTTGTCTATTTTTACATCATGTATCTTTGTTTTATTGCTTTACTCATTGATCGAGATTTGTTTACCAATATCGTGTCTATCTTCATAATTTTATTATTGTCATTGTAGCATTGTATCGCATACTGTATATCATTTTAAATGTTGCGCTAATTTTTGCCAAAATTCCTAAAAAAGGGGTTTCTTTAAAAATAAGGCAATATTTCGTTTTTTTTGGAAATTCGAGAAAACGTGCCCTAACTTACTGGGTTTCAATTTTTCTCGTTTAACCTAAATAACCTAATATCCCTTCAAATTTCAAAAATATGAATTTTAAATAAAATAAGGCAATATTCCGTTCTTGGAAAGTCGAGAAAATCGTGCCCTAACTTACTGGGTTTCGATTTTTCTCGTTTAATCTAAATAACCGAATATCCTTTTAAAAAATTTAAATACGTTTTTAAATTAAAAGGCAAGCTTATTTTTGGGGGTTTAAACTGTCGTGTCCTAACGTACTGGATGTGACATTTTATTACTTCGGGAAAAGAAGGTCTTTAGCATTCGCTTCGATTCATTCAAGCATTTTTTGTAAAACGAATATTCATAAAAATGGATTGTAAAAATTTGAAACAAGGCGATATTTCACGTTTGGAAATTTCGAGAAATCGTGCCCTACGTGCTGGGTTTCGATTTATCATTTGACCGAACAACCAAATATCCTTTTTAAAAAAATTTCAATGCATGAGTTTTGGAAATCATGAGATGATTTTGATATCGAAGGTTTGAAATGTCGTGTCCTACGTGCTGGATGTGATATTTTATTTCTCCGGAACAAGATAATCTTAATATCCACTTCGAGTTATCAAAATATTCATAAAAAGGGGATAGTATTTATCCGGAACAAGAGAATCTTAATATCCACTTCGAGTTATCCAAATATTCATAAAAGGGGATCATATTTCAAAATTTATTTTAAAATATTTTTAACTTTCGACATTAAGACGTTAATTAATCGATTAGGTACCGATTTTGGGCGTGACGAGGGTGCTAACCCTTCCTCGCACGTAACTGACTCCCAAACCCATTCTTTTAGGTTTCGTAGACCAAAAAAATATCGTTTTAGTAAACTAAAATATTTTATTAAAACAAAGGTGTTATAGGCCAATTTTGGCCCAGTCCATTTACAAATAAACCAAAATAAATAGTCCTTTTTTACAATGGCCCGGCAAGCCCAAAACCAAACTACCCATACCCAATTCACAAACCCTAAACTAGCCCATTTACAACCGAAATCCTAGCCTCATTTTTGGCTTCCACTTGTTTTGACACCAGACATTAGCCCCATACCCTAGCGCCCCAGCTCTCCATGCCACCATGTCGGCCACCACGCCCCTCGCATGCGGAGCCACCACGCACGCCACCACGCCTCTGAGGGTCATCTGACACCTGCAAAGTGAAGCAAGCACCAAGACAGAAGCAGACAAATAGAGAATGACAAAGAAAAACAATATTTTTCTACTATTGCAATCGGCTATAAAGCCGAGAAGAAATCAAAACAAAGGGGGGATTTTTGGTCTCAATACCAAGGATTCTAATATGCAAGCAGATTCAAAAAAAAATATACAAGGAAAATACAAGAATAGCATTAATCCAGTAATCAAAACACAGGCATCAAACATTAAGGTGATTTTTATTTTTTTCTCTATTTTTAATTTCGTTTTTAGACCCTTTTTTTTTTACCTATATATATATATATATATATATATATAGAACATATTAACATAAACAAGAAAATTTTCAAAAAAAAAAAAATTACCGCGCGGTGGCCGACGCTGGCGACGCACGGTGGTCTGGCAACCGGACCGGTGCCCCCCACGCTGGAATCCCTCCTCTCTCTTCTTCTCTCCTTTTCTCTTTTTTTTTCTCTTCCCTTCACAAATGATTTTTTTTTTCTGAAATTGGGCCTATTTATAGCCCTCCAAAACGACGTCGTTTTGGGGGCTATACTTAAGCCCCAAAACGACGTCGTTTTGGCCTAACCCGATCCGACCCGACCCATCTTACCCTAGGATCCGCATGTTTTTTGTTTGATGGTCTAATTGCGCGATTGGCCCTTCCGCCTTTTCATGTTTTCGCAATTGAGTTTTTAATATTTCCTAATTAGGCCCCGAATTTTGTCGCACTTTGTGATCTAGTCCTCTGCCATGCGTGGCGTTTTAGGAGGAGGGAATATTGCGTTTTTGGTCCCCCAGAGTTGACCGCGTGTTCATTTTGGCTCTTTGCCCTTTATTTCTTTTTAAATTTACCCCAAAATTCTGTTCTTAGTTCGATTTAGTCCTTTTTTTCGTTTATTTTCATTTCTTTTTTACATATTATTAATATTATTACTATTATTTTATTTCTATTATTATCTTTATTATTCTGTTAGTATTATTTTCATTACTATTATTTTTATTAACATATTAATTATTTTCTAACGTATTATTATTACTAATTATTATTTCTAGTTTTATTATTATTATTAATATTAGTGTATGTATATTATATATGTATGTATATATGTTTATATATAGTACTATTTTAATTACTTTATTTTAATATTACTATTATATTATATTTGCTTCTTATATATTTCATTATTATTTCTAATATTATTATTATTAGTCGTTATTTATTTCTAATATGTATATATTATGTAAATGTTTAAATATTATATTATATATTCTTCATATATGTTATATATATATATATGTTTTCAATATTATATTTTTATATATTATTATATATTTTAATATTATTAGTTATATATTTTGTATACTATTATATGTATATTTATAATATTATATTGTATATTTCTAATACTATTATTTATATATGTATATATATGTGTGTGTATATATTTGTGTAGTGTACAAAGTAGTATTTTATTATTATTATCATTTCAAAGGTATGTATATATTGTACATGTTTTATGTATGTTATGTATATATTTTAATATTACTAATTATATATATTTCTTATACATTTCCATGTACATGTTTTTATACCATCTTATGTATATATTTTAAATACTATATTGTGTATATATATATAAATATATATATTCTTAATACCATATTGTGTATATATCATTATTACATTTATTTTATTCCTACTATGTTTGTTATTAATATCAAGACATATATTTTATTATACTTGTATGCATATTTTATATATAGTATTATTTTCAGTATATCATTATAATTATTATACCCATTATTTTCACTATTATCACTTATTATTTTATATTACTATGTATATATTTTTCATATACGTCATGTGCACACATTTTTCATATGTATATATGTATATATTATGTATATATTTTAACATTATTGGTTATATTTTACTATCAAACATTATATATAGTTTACATACATACTCTTAATATCATGTATCTACATTCATTATTTCCATTTCATATTTAATTCTAGTATCATATATATCTTTATTGTTTATAATATTATTGTCACATTTATATTCGCTTCAATGTACCTCTAGATTTGTCTTTTATTTATTTTTTATTTATTAATTTGCTTTGCATTACTTCGAAAACCGTATTCTTGTTTTCTAATTAATTTCAATAATTAAGGCAACGTACCGATTTAACATTAAGCCATCGATTTCATCGCTATGTTGGGTGAAAATTAATCGACTCGTGTTAAAACGATATGTCCTCAAAAATCAAAAGAATTGAAATTTCTCGTCTTTTCAAACGGATCACGATTTAATCTTATATTGAACTCGTATTTTTGAAAATCAAGACAACATGTGTTTCTAAGATACCAATTTTGGGCGTCGCGAGGGTGCTAATACCCTCCTCACTCGTAACCGACTCCCGAACCCTACTTTTTCTCTGGACTTTGACGTAGACCTAAACTAGGCTTTCCTTTTGTTAAAAAAAATAAATTTATTAGGTGTCCGATCACACCTATAAAAAAGGATCGGTGGCGACTCCCTTCTTTATTTTAAAATCAAACTTTAGTTTTCAAGTTTTCAATAAAATCGCCACAATTAGAGACCGAAAGCGAAAATTTTTACGTCGCTACAAAAGGTGATCCGATCACATCTAATAAAGATCGGTGGCGACTCCCATGTTCGTTTTCATTTTTTAAATCAAAGTCGATATCCTGTTTTTCAAAAAAAATGGTTTCGAAAAATAGTATTTTTGTTATTTTAATTCAATAGATTGATAACAGATAACTAATTTTTTAACATTAATCTCATTATAGATTATTATCATATATGTTCTTTTTGAAATAATGCCTATAACTACTCATAGTCCCTCCTCAACACTTAAATAGAAGGATAATGAATTTCAGTGCATTAAAACCTACGTCTTCTTATACTGACATTAATACCAATGACAATCAATTAAGACTCCATCTACAAATTTCATTTTGAATATAAAAAGTTAAGATATAAAACCTCTTCATCTACACAAAAGTTAAAAGATAATGGGTTTGGCTAAGTTGTGTCTTTAAATATTAGTTAAGATTATATAATTATTATTTTTAATATTTTATTTTATGAAAATAATTTATTAATTATAATTTTATTTTCTTAATTATCGCTCCCATCAATGTCAACATTTCTCAGAAACTATATAAACTATGAGTTTTGACTTGAAATTAAGCAATTAGTTTGAATGTTCCTCAAAAGAAAATATGAAGTATTCATAATTCTTGATACTGAACGTGTAGGAAGGCTTAATTTCTCAATGTATAGATTAAATTAATGTTGGAATTGTCCTAGTCAAGTTTTGAATATACTTATTCTAGATTCCATCTGTTTATTTAAATTTGAAGATATTTTTAATATTTGAAAAATTTTAAATAAAAATATTAATCTTGAAAAATGAATTTAGGAAAATAAAAAGAAGCTCTATATATTAAAATATGAGCTAAGTTGAGTTCTGATTCGACCAGATCTATTTTAAAGTTTATACCATGTACCTTGTATTTTATTATATATATAATTTAATCTATATTATACGGACCTTAAATATTCTCTATTGTAAAGTAATTGTTGAAAATAATACGTTAAGTTGTTTATATTGAAAATGATTAATTTCATCTCATTTTACCTCAAAACAAAATAACATTAAATAAGAATGTGATACGTTCTTACTGTAGTAGGCCAAATTTGCCCGACCCATATAAAAACAAAAAAAACCAAAAATAAAAATAAATAAAATTATAACAGTCCATTATCTGTCTAATTACAACCCAAAATCAAATATCCTAAAACCCATTAACGGATAAACCCAGACCCAAATTACATCAGCCCAAAAGGCCCGAAACATTTCAAGAGCAGAAACCCTAGGGCTCTCTCTGTGCGCCGCAACCATTCAGCCTCCACTGCCCTGGCACGCTCCAGTACACCACCAGCCACGCCAGCACACCCGTACCTGAAAAAAAAAGCAACAGCAGTAGAGACAAACAAAAAGGACGACAACAGAACAGCAAATGGAGAAGAATAAAAATGGATTTTTATTTTTTATTTTTTTTTCTTTTTCGGATATAAAGCCCACTATTTTCAATTGTAAAGGGGGCTTCTTTCTTTTTATGAATACAGACACAAAAACAAAAAATCAATACAGAAAAGCTTGAACAAAAAGTCTCCACAAGGTGATTTGATTCTCATTTTTCTTTCGATTTCGTTTTTGTTTTCTTTGATTTATCTATCGCATGAAAAACTAATAAAAGGGAGGGGACGAACGATCACTGGGCACAATATACGTTTATGCATACATACATAAACAAAAAAAAAATCCAGTATAAAGGTGATCTCTAGTTTTTTTCCCTCTTTCTTTTCTGATCTATTTTTGGTTTGCTAGATTTCTTTTAATTTATGGATCGACACCAAGGAAAACCCAACGATCTCTGAAATGAAGAGATTTGGGTGAGGGTCGAATATTCTTCTCAACTTTTTTCTTCTCTATTTTTTGTTTTATTTTCAAAGAAGCAAAGTACAATTTAAAGTTTTTTTTAAAAAAGGGAAATGAGATGGATTGGTTTACCAGATCTCCATGATTGCAATCTTCACAGGCAAAGGTTGGGTTGTTGACCGCACGTCGTCGGCCATTAGTCCAATATTGGCTCGTCGTCTGCTAGCCAAATGAAACCCTATCATTTGGGGGTTAATGGCTGCTGCTACTTCTAAAAAAATGGTTGAAATTAGGTTATGTTTGAAGGAAAGGGGGTTTAAAATCCTTCACAAAGCCAAGCGGCACTGTTTATAGCAGTAAAGGTCTGCGCATTGGCCCAAAAAAGTGAAATGGATTTGCACCATTTTGTTAAATGGCAGATTTGCACGTTAGATCCCCCTCTTGCGTGAGTCTTCAATTTGTGCCCAATTGGCTTACCTTGTATTTTAAAATTTGGCCTGCTAATTTGTGCATCATTTCATTTTGATCCGCGGTTCATTAATGCATTGTGGATGCGAGATATTTACAAATTCAGTCCTCCTACATTTATGTGCATTGAGCATTAATTCATTTTGTAATTGCTTTATTTGCAAATTATCTTCCTTATTTTTACTGTAAGTTTAATTTGGCCTTGTAATTCTACGATTGGTTAATTTTTAAATACATTTAATATGTGTAATACCTTACCATGAATTATTATTTCTTGGTATTTAGTATATTATTTAAATTATTATTAAACATATATTTTGTATTTATATTTAATTTGCATCCATTAGTAAAGTTTTAATATTCTTATACATATAGATTTTAATAAGTTTGTAATTAATTGTGTTTTTTTAAAATTTATTATGTATATAATTTATGATAAAATTAGGTTAATCCTATAATTCATATTTTAATTAGATGATATTTTGACATATAATTACTTCTTACATTTTTCACATGTATAGGGCACATATTAAATTATTTTTGCTATGGTACATGTTATTATTTTCATATAACTTTATGTAAATATTTTTCTATGTATATATATCCTCTTTCAAAATTATTTATGTGAATAATATTTTTAAATCATTTATTGTATCTTATATTATCCTTATGTTTTTTATATATATATTTTGTTATTTATATAACGTATATGTTTACTTCTTTTTTTATACAATATTAATTTCATTCTTTTTATCAATAATTATACCCAATGTTTATCTGTATATAAAGATTTCATAAATTTACTTTATATATTATCTTATATCATATTTCAAGTCAAACTAATATGTTTTAAGCTATTTTTATAATCAATCATTTAAAAATTCTTTAAAACGAAGGCGATGTGCGATATTTGGCAATTCGCGGAATCGTGCCCTAACGTGTTGGGTTACAATTTCTCGTTTGCTTAAAATAATCAAATATCCCTTCAAAATTTCACGCATACCTTCTAAAAATCATTTAAAACGAAGGCAATATTCGGCGTTTGACAATTCGGGAATCATGCCCTATCGTGCTGGGTTGTGATTTCTCGTTTGTTCAAAACAATCAAATATTCCTTTAGGTTTTCATTCATGTTTATTAAAAACCTTGAAAAACGAAGGCGATGTTCGATGTTTGGCGATTTGAGAATCGAGCCCTATCGTGCTGGGTTGCGCTTTTTCATTTGCTCAAAATAATTGAAGATCCCTTCGGAATTTCACTCGTATTTTCTAAGGAGAGGCAATGTTCGATGTTCGGAAATTCGAGGAATCGTGCCCTACTGTGCTGGGTTTCGGTTTTTCGTTGGACCAAATAGTTGGGCATCCTTTTGTGATTTTCAAATTATAAATTTGCGGTCATCGAAACAAGAAGATTTTTGACAATCAACTCGGGTCACTCGAACGTTATTAGAAAAGAACCACATTTCCAAAACATTTTTATCTTAGACCTAAGGACGGTATTTAATCGATTTGGTACCAATTTTGGGCGTAGTGAGGGTGCTAATCCTTCCTCATACGTAACCGACTCCCGAGCCCATTTTCTCATATTTTCGTAGACCAAAATCGTTATTCTAGTAAACCAAAACATTTTATTAAAATAACCAAATCCTTAGGTGACCCGATCACACCAAAACAAAAGATCGGTGGCGACTCCATATTTCTATTTTTCAAAAAGTCGATTCCCCCGTATTTTCATTAAACCTAAATTTTTTTTAAATAAAAAGGGTGGTTTCGACAGCTTGGTGACTCCACTGGGAACGAGAGAGGGTCTAGCCATAAATTTGATTATTTGTTGTCCTTTTGTCAGAAATTGAAAATTTGTTTTTTGCATTCGATTATATGATCATTTTGATGTGGGTCTAGTAGAATGATGTTGCATTGCATTACATGACCGCTGTGGATACACCTTCTAAGTGGGAGTAAGAAACTACGCTTTCGTGAGGTTTTCACCTCCGCATGGGCTAGTGGATTGCTTCCGGGGTACATCTGTACCTATGACTTCGTGAGATTTTCATCTCCGCATGGTCATAGGGAAATGTATCCCCCTAAACCGAACTCGATCTACATGAGCCTATAATGGGTGAGGATCGAGGAATCTGCTGGTTCGGGTACCCTTACTCTAGAACCAAGCAACATATAGAGAGACCTAGGAGCTTACCCTTGGTAGAGCCACTCCGAACCCCTAGTGATCACCCGATGATAAAGGTTGAGAAGGATGAACGCGAAAGCGGATCGTAAAGTTTGTCAAAGTCGCGGATTTGACTTAGGGCTCTAGACGTTCGGAAAGAAACTTGGATTTTTCTTGACACAACCTGAAACGAAATTAAATCCAAGTTAGATAAAATAATTAAAACAAATAATAAATCAAGGATTCAGGAAGTGAATAAAGAAGATAAATGGAAAGATAGAACGTGGCGTGTAGAAGTCCTAAGAAGCCTTGGAAACACGAAGAATCCACAACCCCTTTCAAGCGGCTCTAATTTCCCCTCTAAGATAAAAACCTTGGCAAGAAAAAGTTTGAAGATGATCCCCACAATCTAAAAAGATTGTTAAAACTCTTCTAAAAGAAACTCAAGAGAAATTCTTGAAAAGAAAAAACTCAAAGAGAATTTATTAACTCAAAAGAGAAATAGAATAATAATCAATTGTCTCCCTGTGTACAATGCAAAGGCCTATATATAGGCTAGATAAATAAATCTAAATAAAACTCCTAAGTATACTAGAACTCTAATTTAATCTAAACAAGAAGTAGTTTTAAACTAAACTTTCTTGTTAACATAAAATTCCTAAATAACTTAAAATACTTAATAATTATCAAAAATTCGGAATAAAATAATAATAAAATAATAAGAGCTAATAAACAAAATATTGTGCTTATATATAATAAAAATTAAGCCTAAAACTTAAACCCAATATGAAATGTCTAAGCTTGTAAGATCAATTAGGGTTCTTGAAGTGAAATGCTTAAGCTTGTTAGCATTTTCCACATGGGCTTGTCGTCATAGATTGAGAGTTTAGGCCCACAAACATAATTAGTCTCTTCTAATTCATCATTACTCCAAAATTTATTGTCTTGAAACTTCAACTCTTCTTCTTGAATTTTTTTCGTGATAAAGTCTTGAACCACTAAGTCGAGTTTTGACTTTATTTGTTTGGATTTGGATCTCGTAATTGGGCCTTGAGGAAAACTAAACTCATCTCTATTATGGCCTTTGAATTGGGCTGAGTTACTCGTATCACCCGATTAGGTACTTTGTTGGTTGTTTATTTCTGTACTAACGTGTTTTGTTTGTTCATGATTGCATTGCATTACATCAGCATAGAAAGGAGGTGTTGATTCATATTCAATTGCTAAATAGAACAATTTGTCATGAGAAAACAAATTTCTTAATAACGTGGATTTCAATACGGTTGTCGGAATTTGGTCCAAGTGAACACGATAGAAGAAGGCTAACAGTTCGTAGAGGAAAACAAAACTTTACCTAAGGATTCAAGCTGATAAAGATTATCCAAAAGCCGTCGCATCCCGACTTTCGTAAAGGAGCTAATTCGTGGCCTGGATCAAGCAAAATGAGCCAGTAGAGGCATGCATTGGAAGCTTGCGAGATTTGACTTTCACGAAGAAAGGGGATCAGTGCCTTCGCCTCGAATATGAAAGCAAGGCCGTATACGTAATTCGTTTTATGAAAAAGAATTTGTTTTATAGAAAAGTTGTTCTTGTAATGGCGTAAATTCAATGTTATCGGAACAGTGGTTTCGTAACCACAAATCCGATTTAAAGAGAAATTTATTTCAATATTTTTGCTTGAAAATTGATATGATAGGAAAATCGTATGAAAATATTGATAGAAAAATTTTACCAATTTAGTGATTAGATAGAAAAAGAAATTATTGAAGAAATTGGGTAAAAACAAGGTATCGAGATCTCTATCTGGTAAAAACGAGTCAAAAATAATTTTCTAAATATTTATGAAATGTTATTAATGTGGTATTAAAATTTCGTTAGGAAATTTTAATGTTTGGGTAGTCAATTAAATGAAAAGGACTGAATTGTAATAGGTGTAAAAGTTGCTAGAGTGATTAAATAGCTTATTAGTCTAATGAGAAAGGATATAAAAGGCAATTAGACCCAAAATTTATTTGGGCTGGACGGCAAGGGTATGAAATCAGCAGAAAAATTGATAAATTAAGGGTAAAATTGGAATATTACAAAATTAACTAAATAAAACTAGGACTAAATAGGAAATATCTAGATTTCTCTTCATTTCTCTTCAATTCCAGCAGCTAAAAACTCCATAGGAGGGTTCTCTAAGCTGGTATTTCATAATTTTGCACCAAGTGAGTTAATCCTTGCCTTTTCTTGTAATTTTGTGTTTCTAAGACTTTTACAACTAGATCCTACTATTAAATTCATTAGTTTTTTATTTCATGGATGAAATTTAAAGTCACCATGGTTGAGTGCTGTAAGTTTATGATGAAATAGAATGAAATTAAAGCTTTAATTTGTTTATGAGATGATTTTATTAGGCAATTTCAATGGAAATTGATTTTTGGGACCTAATTGTGAAAATGTTTGGAATTAAAGTATATTGCTGAAATTCTGATTCCTAAAGGTTGTAAACTAGTTTAAGGTGATAGAATAAAATGTTAATTGAGAAAAATCAGCTCAATTGAGAGGCTAATTGAGTAGGGACGAAATTATCATTTATTAAAAGCTTAGGGGAAAAATGGTAATAAACAGCTTGCACTAAAACAGTTTGGACAACAGCAGTAGACTAACTTTGAAAAATCACGAAAAATTGTAGGAATCAAATTAGAAGATGAACAAAATATGGAATTAAAGCTTATTGAGTCTAGTTTCTCATAAAAGAAATATTGTAAGCAATGGATTTGTAAATTCTGAGATATAATGAATTTTGTGAGACAAGGTCAGAATAAATTCGGGTTCCCCTGTTCTGACTTTGAAAAATTATAAAAAATTGAATAAAAATAATTAGGGAGTTAAATTTATATTTATAGAATTCTGAATGAGTCTAGTTTTAATAGAAACAAACAAGAACATCATTTGAATTCTGTATAAAGAGATAATTTATTTTTAGTGAAGAAGGGTCAGAACTGTTAGACAACAGAACAGGGGTGATTTTGAAGAATAAACTGTACTGATTGGCTAAACCAAAAATTCTGAAAATTTTATGGTAAAAATATATATGAGTGTAGTTTTAGGTAAAATTAACGGCTCTTAATTTGGAGTTCCGTAGCTCAAGTTATAAATAATTTAGTGACTATGACTCAAGTAGACAGCTTTGAATGAACTATAAATAATAGTTGAATTATAGAGAATGTTGCATATGAACATGAAATGTATTAAATTGATAATTAAATTTATTTATTTAGATCCGGAAGATTAAAATGTGAAGCTAGATCGAGGAAAGGAAAAAGTTCGGGATTAGTAGATTTTTACTGTTTACAAACAAGTATCAAGGTAAGTTCGTGTAACTTGAATTATATTCTGAAAAGCTTGAGATTGTATGTTATTGATGAGAATATGATTTGAGTGTTCATTGCATGAAAATTAATGAAACATTGATATATTTGATAAAATGGGAAGAAATCCCGGTTGAATGAAAGGAAAATTCGATGGATCTCGAAAAGGAATTGACGGTAAAAGGATCTAGCCGGACGGGTGATCCTATCTGATATAGCCCTCCAGAAGAATATGTGTAAAATGGATTTAGCCAGACGGGTAATCCGAATTAGGGTCTGAATTTAACTCGACTGGTAATTCGGATCCAAGCTCATTAGAGTAATTGTCGTTGCGGGATTTAGCTTTGACTGGTAATCCCGAGAATACTCTATGAGTTTATATTGCAGGATTTAGCTTGACCGTAATCCATTGCAAGGTTGAGGTTCATGAGTGTGCTCTCTCGAAATGGAAATGTGTGCACATGAATATGAATTGACGGACCGAATTGTACACTAAAATGTACCTCTGAAAATCCATCAAAATTCGATAAATTCAACGGGATAAATATGAAAAATAATAAGGAATGAAAATCATGGTATTGATGAGTACATCAATCATGGTATATATATATATATATATTATTGATACATGGAAATTATTGTACTAACTTGAATGTTGAGTTTGTGCATGTTAGGGTAATAATGCATTGAATGGATATATGAATGTTTATTATATTGTATTGAAAATATTAGGTAAGTATAATTCTTGTTACATGAGCTTACTAAGCACAAAGTGCTTACCCGCTTCCTTTTTCCCTGCTTTTGTAGTGTTAAGAGCTCAGAGGTCGGATTTGGTGGGAGACACATCATATCGTCAACCTCGGATTTCGGTATATAAAGAAACTTTATTTTGGAAATCAATGGCATGTATAAGCTAACAAAGTAAATGTTAACGTGAAATGAATGTAAAGTTAGCCATTAGTATGGTTAACAAACCAGTTATAGATATGTGATGACGTTATCTTATATAAATGCATGAATCTATCATGAAAATATGTTGAATTAAAAAAAATTAATTCAGTAAACTCCTAGAATGCCTCGCACCTATTCCTAAGCAATGAATATGAGTAGGGTATTACATTTATTGGTATCGAGCTACGGTTTAGCGGTTCTAGGATCGATGTAGCAAATACGGGATTAGCTATACATGCCATTTAAATTATTATTGATAGTGTGATATCTCCGACCATTTAAAATGTGTTTTTCTTATAGTAATGTCATCCGACCGAGCTCAATCTGAGGAAGTGGGAGTCATGCTCGCTTCAAGACAAAGAGAAGAAACTAGCAGAGAAGGCAGAGAGAGGGTCGAGGGAGGAGGCAAAACAAACCTTCTTTCAAATGATGAATGAATGGTTTAATTAATACTTAAGAACTAACCTTATAGTGCAGCAAGTTCAAGCTCCCCTCCCGCTCCTTCACGGGTTCCGAGATCCCACAAGGTATGTGTCTTGAATCTATCGAAAAGGAAAGCTCCAGAGATAAAATTCAAAAATATGGGGTAGAAGAATTTCGAGCTGCAGCTTGATGATGATTCGAACGGGCTGAATTCTGGTTAGAAAATACTACTCGGGTTCTGAAAGAATTATCTTGTACACTAGAAGAATGTCCAAATGTGCCGTCTCACTACTAAAAGATACTGACTTACCATTGGTGGAATATTAAAGCTTCATTGTTAGAAAGAAGAAATTACATGGGAATTCTTTCGCATCGAGTTCGAAAAAAATATATCACCAGAGGTTCCTTGACCGAAAAGAAAAGAATTTCTTGAGCTAAAACAGGCAATAGATCGAGATTCGAATATGAAAGAGAATTTGTTCGATTGAGTAAATATGCTCGAGAATGGGTACAATCGGAAGTTGAAATGTGCAAACGATTGAAGAAGGGTTGAATGAAGACATTAAGTTACCGATCGAATTCTTGAAATTGAGAGTTTGCTACATTGGCGAGAGAGCTTATAAAGCGTAAGAATTGAGCAAAGAAAAGAAATACTGAGAGGGAAGCTCAAATTTTTAGTAAAAGACCGATGGGAAAATCCCAGTTTTCTGCTTCAAAGAAATTGAAGAAATATCAGGATCGTTCTACTTCAGCCATTGGGTATTCGGGCAAAGAACGAGGTTCTTAACGCACTAATCCAAGGCCTTCTACTCCATCAGTGACCAGTGTTGGCAGTGTTGGCACTCCTAAACTGAGATGCCAGTACTGTAATAAAGCTCATTTTGGTGAATGCCGATTTAAGAATAGGGCTTGTTACCAATGTAGTTCTTTTGACCATTTCCTCAGAGATTGTCCAGAAAGGGTTGAAAAAGAAGTTGAACATATATCGAAGCCGAGTAATCTAGTTTCGAGAGGTAGACCACCTCAACTATCCGGTAATGTCAGTGGTAGTCGAGGAGCTACAAAAGATTCTGCAGGTAGGCCCGAGGCACGAGCACCTGCTAGGACATATGCCATTCGTGCCAGAGAAGATGCTTCAGCACCCGATGTTATTATTGGTACATTTTCTTTACTTGATCGATATTCTGCATTGATTGATCCCGGTTCTACGATTCATATATATGTGTTAAACTTGCAATTGTTAAAAATTTATCTGTTGAACCTCATGAATTTGTGGTTAAAGTCTCGAACCCCTAGGCGGTCTGTGTTAGTGGATAAAATTTGTAAAATTGTCCACCGATGGTAAGAGGTTATTGTTTCCGGTGATTTGATGTTAGTGTCATTTGATGAATTTGACGTGATATTGGGTATGGATTGGTTAACCCAGCATGATGCGGTAGTAAATTGTAAACAAAAATATGTTGTGTTAAAATTTGAGAATGGTGAGTTGCTCGGTTAAATCGATCGAACGGAGGGTTATCGATATGATTTGATAATGGCGACCTGAGGTATGTCAAAAGGGTATGATGCTTACTTGGTTTATGTACTCGACACCAAGGTATCTCGAGTCAAAGATACTGAGCGATTCGAGTGGTATGTGAATTTTCCGATGTGTTTCGGAAGAATTACCAGATTGCCACGAGAAGAGAAGTGGAATTTTCTATAGATTTGATTAGGAACTACTCAGATCTCCATAGCTCCGTACCGGATGGCTCCTATAGAATTAAAAGAGTTAAAGACATAATTACAAGAGCTTGTTGACAGGGGTTTTGTTCGACCGAGTCATTCACCTTGGGGTGCTCCAGTTTTGTTTGTGAAAAAGAAAGATGGGTCTTTGAGATTGTGTATCGACTACCGGCAGCTTAATAAAGTAACCATAAAGAATAAGTACCCGTTACCCTGGATTGATGATTTATTTGATCAGCTGAAAGGTGCTACTATGTTTTCAAAGATTGATCTTCGATCAGGTTATTATCAGTTACGGGTAAAGGAGTCAGATGTGCCAAAAATAGCCTTTAGAACCAGGTACGGGCATTATGAGTTTCTAGTTATGCCGTTTGGGCTAACTAATGCACTTGTAGTATTCATGGATTTGATGAACCGGATATTTAGACCGTACTTAGACAGATTTGTAGTAGTATTCATTGATGATATTTTGGTTTATTCTCGGGATGAAGAAGAACATGCAGAACATTTGAGAATTGTGTTGCAAATTCTACGAGAGAAGCAGTTGTATGCTAAATTCAAGAATGTGAATTTTGGCTTCGAGAAGTGAGTTTTCTTAGACACATTGTATCTGCCAAGGCATCGTGGTAGATCCAAGTAAAATCTCACTATTGTCAATTGGAGTCCACGAAGAATGTATCCGAAGTTAGAAGTTTCTTGGGTTTAGCTGGTTATTATCGGAGATTTGTATAGGGATTCTCTATGATAGCTTCTCCAATGACTCGATTATTGCAGAAAGATGTAAAGTTCGAGTGGACTGATGAATGTCAACAAAGTTTCAACCGATTGAAAGACCTATTAACGAAAGCACTGTATTAGTGCGGCTGAACCGTAAGGAATTTGTTATTTATAGTGATGCCTCATTAAGTGGTTTAGGTTGTTTTTGATGCAAGAAGGTAAAGTAATAGCCTATGCTTCAAGACAACTTAAACCACATGAAAGAAATTACCCAAGACATGATCTTGAATTAGTCGCTATTGTATTTATTTGAAGATATGGTGGCATTACTTGTACGGTGAGAAATGTCATATTTATACCGATCATAAAAGCTTGAAATATTTGATGACACGAAAGATTTGAATTTGAGACAGTAGCAGTGGCTTGGCGATAAAGGACTATGATTTGATTATTGATTACCATCCGGGTAAGGCTAATGTTGTAGCTGATGCTTTGAGCATGAAATCTCTGTTTGCTTTACGAGCTATGAATACCCGGTTATCATTGACTGATGATGGTTCAATCCTAGTTGAATTGAGAGCTAAACCGACATTTTTACAGCAAATATGTGAAGCTCAGAAGAATGATGAGAAGTTACAGGTTAAACGGGCACAGTGTGAGTCAGGTAATGATTCTGAATTTCAGATTGGTTCTGATGATTGTTTATTATTCAGAGGTAGGGTATGTGTACCTCAGAATTCGGAGCTCATACAGAAGATTCTACGCGAGGCCCACAGTAGTACTATGTCTGTACATCCGGGGAGTAATAAAATATATAATGATCTGAAAAAGATGTACTTGTGGTCGGGAATGAAACGTGATATCTCTGAGTTTGTATCAAGGTGTTTAATATGTCAACAAGTTAAAGCTGAACATCAGGTACCTTCGGGGTTACTTCAGCCAATTACTATACCGGAATGGAAATGGGAAAGAATCACTATGGATTTTGTATCGGGGCTACCTTTGTCTCCAAGGAAAAAGATGCTATTTGGGTGATTGTAGACCGATTGACAAAGGTCAGCTCACTTTATTCATGACGTATGGATTATTCTTTAGTTAAACTATTTGAATCTGTACATATCCGAGATTGTCGGGCTACATGGAGTGCTGTCTCCATTATATCGATAGAGATCCCGATTTACGTCTCGTTTCTGGGACAAATTGCAAGAAGCCTTGAGTATTTCAGCACTGCATTTCATCCTCAGACAGATGGTCAATCTGAGCGTGTATTTCAAGTATTGGAAGATATGCTCGATGTTGTATACTAGAGTTTGAAGGTAATTGGGAGAGGTATCTACCTTTGATTGAATTTGCTTACAATAATGCTTATCGTCTAGTATTAAAATGGCTCCGTATGAAGCTTTGTATGGTAGAAAATGTAGAACACCGTTATATTGGATAGAGCTCATGAAAGGAAGATACATGGGGTTGATTTGATCCGGAAATGTAAGAAAAGTAAAGGTTATTCGAGATAGTCTAAAAGCGACTTCGATCGTCAAAATTATATGCCGACCTTAAGCGAAAAGAGATTAAATTTCAAGTCGGTGACAAGGTATTTCGAAAGTATCTCCTTGGAAGAAAGTTCTTCGATTCGGTCGAAAGGGTAAATTGAGTCCAAGATTTATCGGGCCCTATGAAATCATAGAAAGAATTGGACCGGTCGCTTATCGATTAGCATTACCACCGGAACTTGATAGAATCCATAATGTTTTTCATGTATCTATGTTACGACGATATCGATCAGATCCTTCACATGTTATTTCTCCGACAGAAGTAGAGATTCAACCGGATATGACTTACAGTGAAGAACTGGTCAAGATAATGGCACGGAAGACAAAAGAGCTTAGAAATAAAAAGATAAATTTGGTGAAAGTATTGTGGCAAAAGCACGGGATTGAGGAAGCAACATGGGAACCGGAGGAGGAAATGAGGAAACAATACCCAAACCTCTTTACTGGTAAGATTTTCGAGGACGAAAATCCTTAAAAGGGGGGAGAGTTGTAATGGCGTAAATTCAATGTTATTAGAACAGTGGTTTCGTAACCACAAATTTGATTTAAAGAGAAATTTATTTCAATATTTTTGCTTGAAAATTGATATGATAGGAAAATCGTATGAAAATATTGATAGAAAAATTTTACCAATTTAGTGATTAGATAGAAAAAGAAATTATTGAAGAAATTGGGTAAAAACAAGGTATCGAGACCTCTATCTCGTAAAAACGAGTCAAAAATAATTTTATAAATATTTATGAAATGTTATTAATGTGGTATTAAAATTTCGTTAGGAAATTTTAATGTTTGGGTAATTAATTAAATGAAAAGGACTGAATTGTAATAGGTGTAAAAGTTGCTAGAGTGATTAAATAGCTTATTAGTCTAATGAGAAAGGATATAAAAGGCAATTAGACCCAAAAGTTATTTGGGCTGGACGGAAAGGGTATGAAATCAGCAGAAAAATTGATAAATTAAGGGTAAAATTGGAATATTGCAAAATTAACTAAATAAAACTAGGACTAAATAGGAAATATCTAGATTTCTCTTCATTTCTCTTCAATTCCAGCAGCTAAAAACGCCATAGGAGGGTTCTCTAAGCTGGTATTTCATAATTTTGCACCAAGTGAGTTAATCCTTGCCTTTTTCTTGTAATTTTGTGTTTCTAAGACTTTTACAACTAGATCCTACTATTAAATTCATTAGTTTTTATTTCATGGATGAAATTTAAAGTCACCATGGTTGAGTGCTGTAAGTTTATGATGAAATAGAATGAAATTAAAGCTTTAATTTGTTTATGAGATGATTTTATTAGGCAATTTCAATGGAAATTGATTTTTGGGACCTAATTGTGAAAATGTTTGGAATTAAAGTCTATTGCTGAAATTCTGATTCCTAAAGGTTGTAAACTAGTTTAAGGTGATAGAATAAAATGTTAATTGAGAAAAATCAGCTCAATTGAGAGGCTAATTGAGTAGGGACGAAATTATCATTTATTAAAAGCTTAGGGGAAAAATGGTAATAAACAGCTTGCACTAAAACAGTTTGGACAGCAGCAGTAGACTAACTTTGAAAAATCACCAAAAATTGTAGGAATCGAATTAGAAGATGAAAAAAATATCTAATTAAAGCTTATTGAGTCTAGTTTCTCATAAAAGAAATATTGTAAGCAATGAATTTGTAAATTTTGAGATATAATGAATTTTGTGAGACAAGGTCAGAATGAATTCAGGTTCCCCTGTTCTTACTTTGAAAAATTATAAAAAATTGAATAAAAATAATTATGGACTTAAATTTATATGTCTAGAATTCTGAATGAGTCTATTTTTAATAGAAACAAACAAGAACATCATTTGAATTCTGTATAAAGAGATAATTTATTTTTAGTGAAGAAGGGTCAGAACTGTTAGACAACAGAACAGGGGTGACTTTGAAGAATAAACTGTACTGATTGGCTAAACAAAAAATTTTGAAAATTTTATGGTAAAAATATATATGAGTCTAGTGTCAGGAAAAATTAACGGCTCTTAAGTTGGAGTTCCGTAGCTTAAGTTATAAATAATTTAGTGACTATGACTCAAGTAGACAGCTTTGAATGAACTATAAATAATAGTTGAATTATAGAGAATGTTGCATATGAACATGAAATGTATTAAATTGATAATTAAATTTATTTATTTAGATTCGGAAGATTAAAATGCGAAGCTAGATCGAGGAAAGGAAAAAGTTTGGGATTAGTAGATTTTTACTGTTTACAAACAAGTATCAAGGTAAGTTCGTGTAACTTGAATTATATTCTGAAATGCTTGAGATTGTATGTTATTGATGAGAATATGATTTGAGTGTTCATTGTATGAAAATTAATGAAACATTGATATATTTGATAAAATGGGAAGAAATCCCGGTTGAATGAAAGGAAAATTCAATGGATCTCTGAAAAGGAATTGACGGTAAAAAGGATCTAGCCCGGACGGGTGATCCTATCTGATATAGCCCTCCGAAGAATATGTGTAAAATGGATTTAGCCGGATGGGTAATCCGAATTAGGGTCTGAATTTAGCCTCGACTGGTAATTCAGATCCAAGCTCATTAGAGTAATTGTCGTTGCAGGATTTAGCCTGGTGGTAATCCCAGAATACTCTATGAGTTTATATTGCGTGATTTAGCTCGACCGGTAATCCCGCCGCAAGGTTGAGGTTCATGGAGTGTGCTCTCGAAATGGAAATGTGCGCACATGAATATGAATTGACGGACCGGAATTGTACACTAAAAGTGTACCTCTGAAAATCCATCAAAATTCGATAAATTCAACGGGATAAATATGAAAAATAATAAGGGAATGAAAATCATGGTATTGATGAGTACATCAATCATGGTATATATATATATATATATTATTGATACATGGAAATTATTGTACTAACTTGAATGTTGAGTTTGTGCATGTTAGGGTAATAATGCATTGAATGGATATATGAATGTTTATTATATTGTATTGAAAATATTAGGTAAGTATAATTCTTGTTACATGAGCTTACTAAGCACAAAGTGCTTACCCCGTTTCCTTTTTCCCTGTTTTGTAGTGTTAAGGGCTCGGAGGTCGGATTTGGTCGGAGACACATCACACTGTCAACCTCAGGATTTCGGTATATAAAGAAACTTTATTTTGGAAATCAATGGCATGTATAAGCTAACAAAGTAAATGTTAACTTGAAATGAATGTAAAGTTAGCCATTAGTATGGTTAACAAACCTGGTTATAGATATGTGATGACGTTATCTTATATAAATACATGAATCTATCATGAAAATATGTTGAATTAAAAAAAAAATTAATTCGTAAACTCCGGTAATGCCTCGTACCCTATTCCAGCAATGAATACGGGTAGGGGTATTACAGTTCTAGGGGAATTGAATTCAAAATCAACATCTTCCTTTCCTTTGCATTCATCCCATGCATTTACATTGCATTGCATCATTTGCATCATTTGCATTAAATTTCCCAAAAGGACCCTAATTAGGCAAAGTTATTTTAGAACCGAAAAAAGATATGGACTAAAGGTTGGAGAGAATGGAGCAAAGGCAAATACAGATGCAAGAGCAGTTGATCAAAATTCAACAAGATATGCGAGAAATGTTAGAACTCCAAAGAGATATGATGGGCCAGGTAACCCATTTATTGGCCGGAGAATTCAAAAAAAGGAGTGGCCCAGTGGTCAATGGTGGTGATGATGTTGAAGAGATCATTTACTCCCAGGCTTTACCCCAATAAGCGTCCCGACCCAACCAGACATGCAAGGGGTACCCGCTGTTATCGGAAACCAATATCAGACGGATACATCAACACTGATGAGTTTCTCGATGGGTTCAGGTTTTAACCCGAAAGATGATCAAGCCAAGCCAATTGCTCTGGCAGAAACAAAAGCAAGGGGAGAGAGGACTTTAACGGCCCCAAAAAAGAAAGAAAAGAAGGCAAATAGTACGAGTAGGTATAACAAGGGTTGTTCGGAGCCAATTATAGCAGGCCAGCCAAGGTCAGTAGCTACCAGCCATCAGGCCTCCTCAAGGCAAGAACCCAATCGAAAATCGAACTCAGAAAAACCCCAATACACGCCCATTCCAATCACATACGGAGAGTTGTACCGTGTTCTGTTCGACACACGTGTTGTATCCCCTTTTTACATAAAACCAATACAACCTCCGTACCCTAAATGGTATGACGCAAGCAGCCGATGTGAATACCATGCGGGAATCACGGGGCATTCTATCAAAAACTGTATCACTTTTAAGAAGCTAATCGAAAGATTTATTAAATTGGGTATTGTGGAATTTGATGGTCCCTCTAGAGTGGGAATGTAACGCCCCAATTTTCGGGAATCCTGTAAATGTTGGCATAGGTTTAATTATGTTAGTGGGCCTCTAGAAGGCCCAAGCTTAAGATAGAACCCGATAATTTTAGTTAATTTTTGTTCCATAAGAAAAAGGGAGTGAAATTATGAAATAGGACCTATGTGAAAATGTTTGAAAATGCTATAGGCTAAATTAAAGTGGCCAAATAAATAGGAGTGCAAAATAGGAGGATTTGCATGACAAACCTCCCATTTTACATGAAGTGGCCAGCCATCATGTTGTTGTAGACAAAATGTGCACTTGATATCCATAATTTATGGTACAAATTGATACAAATTGATAATAGGTTAGGTAAATGTTCCAAGATAATAGGTTAGGTAAATGTTCCATGATAATGGGTTAGGTAAATGTTTCATGATAATGGGTTAGGTAAATGTTTCATGATAAGAATTTCATGTCTTTTGTATTAAAGAATTAAATGGATGAAATATGAAGTTTTATTAAAAGAAAAAGGGGTGAAAAGAACAAAGTTTTGTCCATCTTTGTTCATCATAGATGAAAGTTAGAGAAGAGAAAGGAGAGGAGAAAGCTCGAGTATTTGGTCATTAGGAGGAGGAAAATTGAAGGTAAGTTCTTGGTACCTTGCTTCTATTTTGAGGTTCATGAGTTCTTCTTGATTCTACCTTAACTCTTGAAGTATATTTTGATTTTTAGTTGTGTTGTGAGCATTTAATCATGAATTAAAATGAAGGAAATGGTTGTTGTTTCATGTTCTTTTGATGAAAAATGGAAGATAGGTGAAGTTGAGCCAAACAAATAAGCATGCATGTGCCTGAGATGTTAAAGGGAAAAATCAGCTAACATGTTGTGCTTTAAAATGATGAAATGGAGATTATACTTAAGTAAAATCATAGATATGTGATGATTGATTGGTGATATACATGTTTAAATAACAAGCATGCAAGTTAGGTGTGAAAGAGTGATTTGGTAATAAATCTGCTTGGGACAGCAGCAGTAACGTCACTTTGGAAAATCACCATAAATTGTGGAAGATGAGTTAGAAGCTGCATAAATTATGTAATTAAAGCTTATTGAGTCTAGTTTCTAATGAAATAAACAAGAACATATTTTGAATTCTGTACAATGAGAAATTTGATTCGTAATGAAGGGTGGTCAGATTAGTCAAATAGTGAACACATAGGAAACTTTGAGAAAAATCTGGTATTGATTGGCTAAACCAAAAATTCTGAAAATTTTATGGATAGAAGATATATGAGTCTATTTTCAGGGAAAATTAACGAAACTTGATTTGGAGTTTCGTAGCTCCAGTTATAAATAATTTAGTGACTGTTGCTCAGGAAGATAGCTTGCAGTGAAATTATGATTATGTGGTAAACATTGACAAAAATCTGTTAATGAGTTGCTTATTGTTTTCTTATAAGCTTACTATGATCTGTAGGTATGGTTGGCCGAATATTGTAAGGGGTTAATACGTAGTTCGTATTTGAATAGTTAGATTAACGTGTTAGTAATCCAATTATAGGCGGTTCATGTGTGGATCTCGTCAAGATATCATCGCCAATGTGTGTATGGCGACACCTCTCATAGACTAGATTGGCAAAAGCGAAATGCGAAATCTTTGAAAAGTCGGTATTTTAGGAATTTGCGAGTGTCTGAATGCTCGTAAGATAGTTGGGTTGTATATTTGGTAATCTAAAGTAATAAACCGCAGATGCGCGATTTCGTACATTTTGATAATTTGGGCTTAATGGGCCAAAGATCGGGTTCATGGGCCAACAGCCCAATTAAGTAAGTATCTTGTGATAAGTGTTCGATAGTACGTAAATAGTTAGGATATGCATGAAAACCCTAAAAGTAGCTAAATTACTATAATACCCCTATGTATGGAAAATTACTATTATACCCCTAGGTGCAAAATTACCCTTATACCCCTAGGGTTAATTTTGTTGAAAAGCATGACGATCGATTACGTATGATGTATGCCATGATTATATATCATTGCATGGGGACATGGGTTATATTATGGAGGAAGCGTTCGGTGGCTATGCCACAAATATCGATCTGGTGGCTCGCCACAAATATTCGATCTGGTGGCTCGCCACATATATCTGATTCGGTGGCTCGCCACGATTATCATATCTGGTGACTCTGTCACATTATTCGCTCAGCAGCCATGCTGCAAATTACGTGGTGTGTAGCGGTTGGGTAGGTCGAGTTGTCTCCCACACGGTGTAAGGTTGGTATGGGGGTGTATACGGTTGGATATGGTTGGGTTTCGCATAAACATGTAATATACATTACGTTACGCTATGGGCCTATGGGCTTTATTCAATTCGCTCGGGCTAAGGCCAACTTATTCTATTTCGTGGTTTGAGTGATATAGGCTATGGTTGGGTTAATTTACACACCGAGTTTCCCAAAAACTCACCCTTTTATTTTCATCCACGCAGAAATCCCCAACCATAGTGGGCTTGGAGTCGTGAGGGAATTGGAGTGGCCACATTGCTCGAAAGTTTGATTTTCTTCTAGTGAATGGACATCCTTTTAATTACGTTTGAGGTTTTGGGCTTTTAAATGTAATAAGGCCGCTTATTTATTTTTGATGGTTTTTAATATGTATTACTAAGATAGGTAATACTTATTTTAACTATTGAAATTGGATAGCTTTGGTAGCGTTTTCAAAAACAACTGTTGATTTCAAAATAACACGACAACAAGCAAAGCTTCCATAATGAAAGTATTTTCCAAAATTAATCATTTTTCCTAAAATGACTTAATCGAATCGGTTTCCTAGAAATATCCATGATGTTAAGGTGTGGCAATGGCGGTATGCATGTTTAGGATTGGATCCGAAGGAGCTTGGTACTTAGCGATCCGATGGACTCACCACCTCTTTTAGGTTTCCTACCGGTGCATGACTTCCATTCACTTTAACCCTTAATGAATTAATCTTTTGAACATCAAGTACGATTTTCTGGACTTAGAATGGAAAATTTTAAAGTTTTTGATGTGGCATGCCGGATCCGGCCATAACTTCTGGGCCGGGTTTGGGGTGCTACAGGGAAATCAGTTATCCAACCTTTCTGTTAAAGAGGCGAATGTTATGAGTTCCATGCTAGATTGGGGCACGAGATTTAAGGGCGCATCGAGCTCGGGACTCTAATGCAAGGCCTGGTATTGGGGAACCCGACCATCAACGATGTATCAGAAGAGGGAACCCGAGAGTAGACTTTTTCAAGCTTCTGTCTTTACGTACTTAGGGTGTTTTGAACAATAGGACTGTGAAAAGGATCTTTGTATTTTTTAGAGCTAATCTAGAGTAATATTCAAAACACACTTGTTGTTTTAAGCCTAGAAGCAACAAGAATCCTTTTGTGAAATAGGCTTATATCCAAAATCTTTATTTCAATGAAATACATGTTTGAGTAAATATTCTTTTATTCTTTCTATTTTATATGTCTATTCTTAGATTCTTTCATTCATGATCATACCATACAAATAATTATTCATAGAATCATTTATTCTTTGAAATATGCCTTCGTACCTCTAACAGGTCTCCAGATATCAATGACGTGAGCGACGCTGTCATTAATTCCAAGTCTTTTTAGCAAGATATGTGTCTAGAAGGATCTCAGGACCTTGAAGATGACAGAGATTGTGACTTATTTCCTGATTTGTTAAGGACGGTAGAACAAGATGAAAAAACTGATCCTACTTTACAAAGGGTCAATGGACATTGTGAACAAAGGGCAAAGATTCAAACCAGAGTCACCACAAGGACAAAATGAATTGTCTTTGAGTTACTTCAAGAAATTCAAAGATGTTTTCACATGATCATGTCGAGATATATTTGAGATATTAAGATCTGTGGATGATACAAAATGTCTATACAGTGCCAAAATGACACATGTTAAAGGTTTCATGGTAGCTACGCTAATCATGAGGTTTAAATATTGTTGATCCACCATGGAAGAGGATTACATTGGTTAAAGCCACATTCATTTCTTCACAAATTTTGCCTATACGAGGCAAGGATGTTATCAGGCCATTCTCATTAATTCATCTTGGCAGTCACGAAGGGGGTGAGGGTCACTTCATGTGTCAATAATTACAAGATTAATAGTCGTCAAGTTTCAAATTTCAAATTTCAAAAAAAAAAGAAGAAAGAAAAAGAGAAGCGGTTGCTGACAAGTAATGTCAAAAAAGATTATCTTCAAATACATTTGCACAATGTCAAAAGTTTGCAATTTGTTCAAGGATCAGACACCATATTATAGTGCGGTAAAGGCATCCAAAAAGAAAGACAAAAAGTTCAAAAATATAAAAAAAAAGAAGAAAAAAAGAAAAAAAAGGGAAAAACAAACAATAGAACAAAAGCCATAGTGAAAAATGACCGAGTCTTGTAAATATTGGCATAAAGAAGTTATCATTTACCCTCTATATTTGTCAAACGTCGGCCAGAACCTTCACCGGGGTAATACATTGTTCGATGGATTTTGAAAGAAAGATTTCTTTTGGTCAAGTCTTAGCTGAAGTTGGATTAGGCAGAATAGATTTAACCCCGATATGATCAGTTGAATTTGAAGAAAGGAGATTGAAAGCCATATGACATGGCCCAATGTACCGGAAATGAATGATGCAAGCTTACATCGGAAAGGCTCTTCCTAGAGGATTCTATGAGGGAGACCTGGCATTGAAAAGTTCCTTTTTACATAAAAGGACTTCCAAGGAAAGTGAAAGGCCACAGCGAAAACCCTCAAATGATACTCTGGGATCTTAAAAAAAAAAGAGAGAGAAAGAAAGAAAGAAAGAAAGAAAGAAAAGGAGAGGCCAAAGCGAAAACCCGCAAAGGGCGCCTTGAGACCAAGGGGGATTTGAGCTGAAAACCCGAAAGGGCAGCTCAAATTTGGATCAAAGTGAGGCATACAGTAGTCTTGCTATATCTGAATTAACAATAAAGAAGTATGCTACATCTTGGGGCATCGACAAAGTGTCGCGGATCCCCTGAACACATATTGAGATCAGAAAGGTCCTCAAGAAGTTAGTACAGAGAAGCTCAAGCTGCGATATCTGGGGCACCTAGTTTCCATTTTGCTCATTTTGAATTTGTTATTTTTGATTGCCTTATTCTTTTCAAGATACATCCCAATAAATTTCCTTCTTATTGCATCGTTATCTTTGATTAACCCATTCATGTTGAGTTAATCGCCTTCTTGTTGCATTTGCAATCTTCGATTAACTTATTTGCTTCGAGCTATGCTCTTACCCAATTTCCTTTTTGTCCATTGTTTTGATCTTTTTCGAGCATGTTACATTGAAATAAAGATCAATGGACCAATAATACTTTCATAAAAGAAGTCTTGCATATTATTCGAGAGGCTTCTAAATAGTACAAGAACCTGAAACAAGACTGTTGTTGAGAACCCACCAAACCTAAGGGATGGAAATGTTTGAGAAGGAGGAGTCTAAATTATGGCTATCTCTTCGGATTTTCTATCAAAGGTATCGGTTGAATGAAGAGGCAAGATATTTCATCGGTGATACAACCTTGACAAATGACGAGCAATGTCAACCCAAGTGTAAAAGGGGGATCGTTATCAGGAAAAGAAAAATGATATTCCGCATTCACATGAATATCAGACATGCATACAGGGTCATTACACCCGAAGGATGATCAAATTGATACTATACCCTGAGTTACAGTGGGTTGGATAAGCAAAAACTCAATAAAATTTCAGTAGGGCAAGCTTGCCGAGCAGATTGAGAGTGTTTCTTTGGGTTTTCTGTCAAGAATACTAGCTGAACAAGGTGGCCGCGTAATACGTCAGTGATAATGTCCTGATGAACAAGCAATGATACCTAGGTCTTTTTCATTTCCATATCATTCATAACACATCTAGTTAAAAGCATTCGATTCATTTCAATCATAGCATTCCAATTATTTGACACAAACATCATATCTAGTTAGGAACAATTGATTCATGTTGATCATAGCATCCTAATTATTCGGCATAAGCATGGGCCTATGAGGCTAAAATTTTAGATCTTGTTTCCCTGAAATTGAAGTGAAGCAGATCGAAGACGGCGAATCTGAGCTTCCTGAAGTTGCAGTGAAATAGATTTAAGCCACCAACCTAGCTCCCTAAAGTTGTAGTGGAGTAGGCTAAATTTCAGATCTTGTTTCCCTGAAGTTGCAGTGAAGCAGATCGAAGACGGCGAATCTGAGCTTCCTGAAGTTACAGAGAAGCAGATTTAAGCCACCAACCTAGCTCCCTAAAGTTGTAGTGGAGTAGGCTAAAATTTCAGATCTCGTTTCCCTGAAGTTGCAGTGAAGCAGATCGAAGACGGTGAATCTAAGCTTCCTGAAGTTGCAGTGAAGCAGATTTAAGCCACCAACCTAGCTCCCTAAAGTTGTAGTGGAGTAGGCTAAAATTTCAGATCTTGTTTTCCTGAAGCTGTAGTGAAACAGATCGAAGACGGTGAATCTGAGCTTCTTGAAGTTGCAGTGAAGCAGATTTAAGCCACTATCCTAGCTTCCTAAGGTTGTAGTGGAGTAGGCTGAAGATTATAGATCTTGTTTCCCTGAGATTGCAGTGGGACAGATCGAAGACGGCGAATCTAGGCTTCCTAATGTTTCAGTGAAGCAGATTTAAGCAAGTCCTAGCTCTCTAAAGTTGTAGTGGAGTAGGCTGAGGATTATAGATCTCGCCTCTCTGAAATTGCAGTGAGGCAAATCAAAGACGATAAATCTTGGCTTCCTGAAGATGCAGCGAAGCAGATTTAAGTATCCTAGCTCCCTAAGGTTGTAGTGGAGTAGGCTGAAGATTATAGATCTTGTTTCCCTGAGATTGCAGTGGGGCAGATCGAAGACAACGAATCTAGGCTTCCTGATGTTGCAGTAAAGCAGATTTAAGCAAGTCCTAGCTCTCTAAAGTTGTAGTGGAGTAGGCTGAGGATTGTAGATCTCGTCTCCTTGAAGTTGCAGTGAGGCAAATTAAAGACGATAAATCTTGGCTTCCTGAAGATGCAGCAAAGCAGATTTAAGCAAGTCTTAGCTCCCTAAAGTTGTAGTGAAGTGGGCTGAAGATTGTAGGTCTTATCTTCTTGAAGTCGCGATAGAACAGATCAAGCTAATTACAGAAAAATAGATTAAAGCAACAAGCCTCAAGTAGCCGCAGTGGTGTAGATCAAAGCAACAGTTCTTACACCTTTAGAAATGCAATGGGGCCACTTGAAGAAGAGAAGCACCAAAGAAGTAAAGATCCTGCAAGACCAGACAGATTTGGCGTCTCTGTAGTGACGGAGAGCAGATCGAAGATAGCAGATTTGGCATCTCTGTATTGGCAAAGAGCAGATCGAAAATAGCAGATTTGGCCTCTCTGTATTGGTAGAGAGCAGATCGAAGATAGCAGATTTGGCCTCTCTGTATTGGCGGAGAGCAGATCGAAGATAGCAGATTTAGCGTCTCTGTATTGGCGGAGAACAGATCAAAGATAGCAGATTTGGCGTCTCTGTATTGGCAGAGAGCAGATCGAAGATAGCAGATTTGGCGTCTCTATATTGGCAGAGAGCAGATTGAAGATGGCAGATTTGGCGTCTCTGTATTGGCAGAGAGCAGATCGAAGATGGCAGATTTGGCGTCTCTGTATTGACGGAGACCAGATCGAAGATAGCATATTTGGCGTCTCTGTATTGGCGGAGAGCAGATCGAAGATAGCAGATTTGGTGTTCCTGAGTTTTCAAGAAGCAAGTTGAGGATAGCCAATTTGCCACTCCTGAAGACATCAGAGTACCTTTGAGGAAGAAGAGGATCAAGACTTTGAGACTTAGCCAGACCAGGCAAATTTGGTCCTTTTTATAGTCTTTACTCTATTCTCGTTACACGACAATGAGCAAAGAGAGGCAGCTGTAGTAGGCCAAATTTGCCCGACCCATATAAAAACAAAAAAGCAAACCAAAAATAAAAATAAATAAAATTATAACAGTCCATTATCTGTCTAATTACAACCCAAAATCAAATATCCTAAAACCCATTAACGGATAAACCTGGACCCAAATTACATCACCCAAAAGGCGAAACATTTCAAGAGCAGAGACCTAGGGCTCTCTCATGCGCCATAACCATTCAGCCTCTCTTCGCTCTGCACGCCCAAGACACCACCACCACGCCAAAGACACCGTGCACTGCAAAACAAAAAAAAAAAAGCAACAGAAGAGAGACAAACAAAAGGACGACAACAGCAGCAAATAGAGAAGAACAAAATGGATTTTCTTTTTTCTTTTTTTTTCTTTTTGGATATAAAGCCCACTATTTTCAATTGTAAAGGGGCTTCTTTCTTTTATGAATCTGAGACACAAAACAAAAAATCAATACGAAAAGCTTGAACAAAAAGTCTCCACAAGGTGATTTGATTCTCATTTTCTTTCGATTTCATTTTGTTTTCTTTGATTTATCTATCGCATGAAAAAGCGAATAAAAGGGAGGGGACGAACACTCACTGGGCACAATATACGTTTATGCATACATACATAAACAAAAAAAAAAAGGAAAAAATCCAGTATAAAGGTGATCTCTAGTTTTTTCCTCTTTCTTTTCGATCTATTTTGGTTTGCTAGATTTCTTTTAATTTATGGATCGACACCAAGGAAAACCCAACGATCTCTGAAATGAAGAGATTCGGGTGAGGGTCGAATGTTCTTCTCAACTTTTTTCTTCTCTGTTTTTTGTTTTATTTTCAAAGAAGCAAAGCACAATTTAAAGTTTTTTTTAAAAAAGGAAATGAGATGGATTGGTTTACGGATCTCCATGATTGCAATCTTCACAGCAAAGGTTGGGTTGTTGACCGCACGTCGTCGGCCATTAGTCCAATATTGGCTCGTCAATCGCTAGCCAAATGAAACCCTATCATTTGGGGGTTAGTGGCTCTTGCTACTTCTAAAAAATGGTTGAAATTAGGTTATGTTTGAAGGAAAGGGGTTTAAAATCCTTCACAAAGCCAAGCGGCACTTTGTTTATAGCGAAGAAAGGTCGTGCATTGGCCCAAAAAGTGAAATGGATTTGCACCATTTTGTTAAATGGCGATTTGCACGTTAGATCCCCTCTTCTTGCGAGTCTTCAATTTGTGCCCAATTGGCTTACCTTGTATTTTAAAATTTGACTGCTAATTTGTGCATCATTTCATTTTGATCCGCGGTTCATTAATGCATTGTGGATGCGAGATATTTACAAATTCAGTCCTCCTACATTTATGTGCATTGAGCATTAATTCATTTTGTAATTGCTTTATTTGCAAATTATCTTCCTTATTTTTACTTGTAAGTTTAATTTGGTCTTGTAATTCTACGATTGGTTAATTTTAAATACATTTAATATGTGTAATACCTTACCATGAATTATTATTTCTTGGTATTTAGTATATTATTAAATTATTATTAAACATATATTTTGTATTTATATTTAATTTGCATCCATTAGTAAAGTTTTAATATTCTTATACATATAGATTTTAATAAGTTTGTAATTAATTGTGTTTTTTTAAAATTTATTATGTATATAATTTATGATAAAATTAGGTTAATCCTATAATTCATATTTTAATTAGATGATATTTTGACATATAATTACTTCTTACATTTTTCACATGTATAGGGCACATATTAAATTATTTTTGCTATGGTACATATTATTATTTTCATATAACTTTATGTAAATATTTTTCTATGTATATATATCCTCTTTCAAAATTATTTATGTGAATAATATTTTTAAATCATTTATTGTATCTTATATTATCCTTATGTTTTTTATATATATATTTTGTTATTTATATAACGTATATGTTTACTTCTTTTTTATACAATATTAATTTCATTCTTTTTATCAATAATTATACCCAATGTTTATCGTATATAAAGATTTCATAAATTTACTTTATATATTATCTTATATCATATTTCAAGTCAAACTAATATGTTTTAAGCTATTTTTATAATCAATCATTTAAAATTCTTTAAAACGAAAGCGATGTGCGATATTTGGCAATTCGCGAATCGTGCCCTAACGTGTTGGGTTACAATTTCGGTTTGCTTAAAATAATCAAATATCCTTCAAAATTTCACGATACCTTCTAAAATCATTTAAAAGCGAAGGCAATATTCGGCGTTTGACAATTCGGGAATCATGCCCTATCGTCTTTGGGTTGTGATTTTCGTTTGTTCAAAACAATCGAATATTCCTTTAGGTTTTCATTCATGTTTATTAAAACCTTGAAAACGAAGGCGATGTTCGATGTTTGGCGATTTGAGAATCGAGCCCTATCGTGCTGGGTTGCGCTTTTTCATTTGCTCAAAATAATTGAAGATCCCTTCGGAATTTCACTCGTATTTTCTAAGGTGAGGCAATGTTCGATGTTCGGAAATTCGAGGAATCGTGCCCTACTGTGCTGGGTTTTGGTTTTTCGTTGGACCAAATAGTTGGGCATCCTTTTGTGATTTTCAAATTATAAATTTGTAGTCATCGAAACAAGAAGATTTTTGACAATCAACTCGGGTCACTCGAACGTTATTAGAAAAGAACCACATTTCCAAAACATTTTTATCTTAGACCTAAGGACAGTATTTAATCGATTTGGTACCAATTTTGGGCGTAGTGAGGGTGCTAATCCTTCCTCATACGTAATCGACTCCCGAGCCCATTTTCTCATATTTTCGTAGACCAAAATCGTTATTCTAGTAAACCAAAACATTTTATTAAAATAACCAAATCCTTAGGTGACCCGATCACACCAAAACAAAAGATCGATGGCGACTCCATATTTCTATTTTTCAAAAAGTCGATTCCCCCGTATTTTCATTAAACCTAATTTTTTTTTAAATAAAAAGGGTGGTTTTGACACTTACTATATATCATACACATTTTGAGTTGATATAAATTTGTCTCATTTTACCCTAAAAAATAATAATGTGATACGTGATATGTTTTTACTAGATGTCATACACCTTTTGAGTTAATTGAGATGAAATTGATAGTTTAGGCATAATTTTTTATCAAAAAAACTTTAAGTAACTAAATGAGAAAAGCGGTATAATTTAGAGATTAATTCTATAATTAAACTTTATTTTAAAAAAAATTTACTAAATTTCTACTCATATATGATCTAATATGAACCCAACATATCGATTTGGATGAATAATCTGATTCATGATATGATATAGAAGCGAGTAGGTTGTATGAATCCAAAGATATTACTTGGACCAATTCAATAGTTCTAGTAGTTGAAAAAGACTCAAGTGAGACAAATCATATTTAGACCTTATGTGAATTGTTAAGTAAGTCAACCTCTTACTTTTAAACCTCTCTCTCTCTCTATAGATATATATATTCCCTATTTACATTTCATAAAGGAAATTAATTAAAACATATAAGGTACCAAAGAACAAAAAACAATAAATATTCAAAAAAGAAAATACAGCATTTGGCCTAATGATAAAGAGCCGAATTTTGCTCTTATTTCCTTTCTACTTTAGTCTCCTCTGTGAGCTAAGTGGCCGAGTTGGTGGCCTTGGACCTGCGGTGGACGGTGAAGAGGTTGGTGTTGGATTAATCGTTGATATGGGATCGAAGGAGGGCAAAGTTTTCCATGGCCGCGTTTCCATGGCGATTTCCGATTTCAATAGCTTTGGTAGGGACAACCAAATGAGGATAGTTCTCCATACAAGAGACTCCAAAGGGGACCTTTTGCTTGCTTTATCTTCCGGTTAATTATAAGCTTTCTTTTACTTTTTTTTTTCATCCTCCAAATTTAACTTTTGACAAAAATATCATAGAGACCTTTGTATTAAGAATAAGTTTGCATTTTTTTTCATTTTACTCAAAAAAATAACATATTAATTCATGTATGTTATATTAAAAAACAAGCTGGTCATTTTTGTTAAAAAATTCATCCATTTCTACTGTTAGAAATCAGTGTAGCTGTCATAATAACAAAATAGTCACACGTAACGTGTCACGTGTACCTCATGTTGACATATAGAGACCAATTCTTAATAGTAAAAATAGATGAAATTTTTAACAGAAGAACCAATTTACTCTTTGGTATAATGTACAGAGACTAATTTACTTATTTTTTAGTAGAGAGGGCAAAATTCAATTTGACTTCTATTATGAGGGCCTTCATGGTACTTGTACTTGAAACTTTCTTGCATCAAGGCATTCCTAATATTAAAATGGTTAAATTTTGTTATTAATCCGTGTATTATGAATAAGTTGTAGATTTAATCATTTTATTTTATTTGGTCATTTTTAGTCTTTACACATTTCGAATTTTAAAATTTTATTCCAGACCAAATGATAAGTACTAAATTCATTAAGTTCTATTATTTTTAAAATATTGTAAGGACAAACATATTATTATATATGTAATGTCATATCAATTTACTATTTTCACATATTATTTACACAGAAAATCCAGTTAATGACTTTAACGACTGTAATTTATGTTAAGATTAAAATTTTAAAATTCAAAAATATAAAAATAATAAAAATAATCAAACTAAAAAGATGAATTAATTTATAACTTCATGTATAATTAATACCAAAATTAACAAAAAAATTCTGTCAAAATTTTGAAATGCTTGGCATTAGTCCATTTAACCGACTAGTTGTTTTATATACTTGGCATTAGTCTAATTAGACTAATTAATGCAAACGAAACTTCCTACAACTTGAATAGAAAGGGGCAGATCAATGAGTTATTCCGATATTATTATTAGAAAAGCCTTTTGTCTTTAACTTCATAAACCAGTTAAAAATTAGCTCAAGTTCCATATATCATACATAGTTTTTCAAGTTTAGTTCGATCTGGAACAAGAGTGCAAATTTTATTTATATTTATAAATAATTAATTTAAGTATGTTCTATTTATATAATTTTAAAATTTTAAATAAAAAATATATTATTTATTTGGTATTTATTAATTTTTATTAAACGATTAAGCATATACTGCTTAAATATGTTTAAAAATTTAAATTATAGTATTCATATATAAAAAATAAAAATATATTCATAGATTAGGATTTCTCCAAAATCCATTTAGGGTCTGTTGTTTCATTGAAAATAGCTTTGGAAAATAATTTCTGGAAAATGACTAACTTTCACGAAAAAGTTAATATTTTTTAGTTTTGGATGAATCTATGTAAAATATTTTCTGTTGTTTGACAGATTTCTTAAAAAAATTTCATAAAAGCTGTTTTCAATGAAATAAACATACATTTTGAGATTTTCTTATCTTTTCATTATTTAATTGGGTTTATTTTATATATATAAATTTATATTTTACATTGTTTTTACATATATTAAAAATATTTTGTTAAATTCAAGTTCATAATGTCATTTTTAGTTACATGACTCTTGAGTGAGTATTTTTTATTATTTAAAACGTAACATGAACAAAATTGACAAAAAATTGAACAATCAACAATTGGACTTTATTTTCAAATCTGATTGTAGAGGGACTAAATTCTTGAAAATTAAAGTATAGAGACTAAATTACAAATTTATGAAGAGTACATAAACTTATGACATATTTTAACCTTTATACTACAAAACATTTATTATTAATATATTTATAATTGTAATAGATATTTATTATTAAAATATCAATATTGAAAATTTCCAATAATATGTGAAGAATATTATTTAAAAGTTATTATTAAAATAAAATTAAAATATTAAATAATCTATTAACATGATAAATTATATTAATTATATTAATAATTTATTATAAGACTAAATATAAATAATTAAACATGTATGCTTAATAATATTGAAAAATATAATATTTTAATAATTTTAAATATTTTTAAAATAAAATAAAATTATTATTAATACAATAATATTAACATTAATATTTTTATATAAAATAAAATTATCTATAGAAAGACTCTTTTCTAAAAAATGACTACGCGCTTATTAAAAGATAAGTTATTTTATAAAAATAAAGACTATGAAAATATATAAAATATTATTCGTAAAATTTTATATGTAAATAAAAGGATTCTTAACCTAGGCTAAAAGTTCTTATTTAACGATTTGACCTTTTTATGCTGTACATTTTCCTATCCAGCTTTTAATCTCTGGGAAAAAAACAAAGTCAAGGTCATCCTCAGTGCGCAAAAATCAACATTGGAAGCAAAGTTTTTGGCTGAATTTGGGAATAACACCAAAATTCCAGTAATCCCAATTTCCGCCCCATACTTGATTCAAGCTCCACCACATGATCATGCCGAAGTGAAAGGAATTGTTGCTTTCGCAGAATTACATAAATGGGAAAAGGTTATCCTCATTTACGAAGATCATAATGACAATCATTGGAGTGATTTCTTTGAAGAGAAAAAGTTTCAGGTTGCATATAAAAGCTCAGTGGCTGCTTCATCCAAAGACGAACACATAATTGAAGAGCTTCATAGGCTCAAAGCAATGGAAACTTCGGTACTCGTTGTGCATGTTGAACCTGTCTTAGCATCTCGTATTGCCGTACACGCGAAAAGGCTAGGAATGGTTAGCCAAGGGTATGCATGGATCGTCACCTCCAAGTGCAGGAATCACTTGCAGAATTTGAAAGATTATTCATCGATATTAGAAAACATGCAAGGATTCATTGGTTTCAGGTCTTATAATATTAAAGAATCAAAGGAGTTTGATATGCTACAACTGATGAACTTTACTCAAATGGTCAATTTCGGAATAGTGAATGTGTTAGGGACTGAAGGGGAAAGAAGAGTTGGATTTTGGACAGGGAAATTCACCAACAAATTATCACACGGGTTTACCCATGGAAGGCATTTATTTTCAAGCTCCGGCTTCGAAACAATAATCTGGCCTGGTGGGACATCAACCATTCCCAAAGGTCGAAGGATGCAAACGAGCACTAAGACTCTATTGCTGTTCCAAAATCAAACGGGTTCCCTCAATTACTGAAAGTGGACATTGATCTTCAGACCAATATCACCTTCTCTGGTTTCTGCATAGAGGTTTTCAAAGCTGCAATGGCGGGTTTGGAGCATAAAGTGCCCTATGAGTTCGTCTCCTTCGAATATAATAACCCAAACATAGGTGAGGCTTACAGTGATCTTGTCTACCAATTATATCTCCAGGTATGGTTCTTAACAATTTTATGTGCTTCATTTATGCCACTTGCTTTTATTGATTTGTGTTGGATAAACAAAAACACAAGTACGATGCCATTGCTGGGGACATAACGATCACAGCAAATAGATCATTGTACGTGGATTTTACTTTGCCGTTTACCGAGATGGGGATCGGGATGGTTACTCGGCTACCCCCAAAGGAGAGCCAAAACTTGTGGATTTTCTTGAAACCACTCTCACCAGGTCTTTGGCTTACAATTGTGGGAGTTTATGTCTTATCAGCTTTATTTATTTGGCTGATTGAACGTCCTGCATTTGTTGAACGACAAACCCGGCAATCAAATGGGGAAATTGGAAGGATGTTTGGCTTCTCCTTCTCTATCTTTGTTTTTACACATTGTAAGCATTCTCATGCATACATTTTCTTTTTGCTATTAAAAATAACTCTATGGAATTGTACGAATTAGGAAATTCGCTACAGCAAAACATCGAAGCCTCTGCTGTAATTTCACCCAAATAGCAGCTCTTTATGCCATCCTGTAAGCTGCTTTCCTTCAATGCTCTTTGGCTTGATCTTTGATTCCGTTTGGTGCTCCAATTTTACTGATTCGATATGCTGCCTATCGCCTCAATTTTTGTGCTGTTTCGTGCTTCAAGTTGCTGCCATTTCTGCTTGCTATTTCATTAGCTTTGCTGCCTTCACCACCTCAGTTATTGCGGTTATTATCTCCAAAATTGCTGCTCTAAGATGCTGCCAATTGCCGATCTTTTTTTTTTTTTTTTGCTTCATTCGATTTGTTCTGCAATCGCCAAGGAATATGCCATTTCGTTTCCATTCTTTTCAGCCATCGAGAAAACAAACATTTCCAACCTTTACAATGTCTCTTTCAATACTTTCACCACGCCAAACTCTACCACATCGGAATCATTTGCTGCTGCAGAACCAGAAAATAACGCTCTTGTGACACCCTCCTTATCTCTCAAGACTCCTCCACATCCTGCTCTATCCTCATTTGCAATCCCACACATATTGAACTTTAAACATCCATGAGGAGGAGGCCGCCAAAATGATGCATCTGGCTTGGATTTAATTGAATCAATCCTACACCTGTTCGGACATATCCACGAAAAATTCTCCTGCAAACATTACTTCATCATATCAAGCAATTTTCTTATAAAATATTCCTCCGACTTTACTTCACTAAATCCCCCGTTTCTTGTATACATTCTCACCCTTCCTTTTTCGAGTTTTGCCAATCGATAAAGCCTTGGAAATCCATCTTCTAGAGGACGATTGCCACACCATGTATCTTCCCAAAACAGCATTGTCTTGTCGTTCCCTAACTCCCATCTCAAAGACTCTTAACCTGTCCATATAGCTATTCTATCATCCATTGCATTTTCCACAATTTCTCTCCAAACGATGGACATTTCTTTTAAGTTTGCTGTCTTGAATCTCCATTGTTGCACCAAGGTCCCATACTTATCCTGAATCACCTTCCTCCACTATCGCCTTCAATTTTTTACAGCATTAATATCTCCACCCAATATCTAAGGAGACTGAAACTGTTTACGTCGCTCCTGCAACTTGCCCCATAATACTCTTTGTTCAGAAATAGCATTCGATGCATACACATTTATCATTGTCGCTTCCATACCATCGTCCTTCCACTTACCCTCCACTACTATCATTCTGTCTTCACAATGAATTCTAATTGCCTCAAAGTAATCCTTATCCCATATAGATATTAGCCCACCCGATCGACCACAAGCTGCCATGAAGCTAAATTCAAAATTGTCATCATGTCAAAACCTCCCGATTAGTTCCTTCAAAAACTACTTCCATTTTACTTTCCTGTATAAAACAAAAGTTTGTCCTCGTTTTCCTTATAAATCTTCTCACCCAAGCTATCTTAACCTCTGCTCCTAGACCCCTAATGTTCCAAGAAACTACCCTCATATTCCCCTATCCAACCTTACTAACTGTTAAAGAATTAAAGCTTCAAATTTGTAAATTACTCACCAAATTCTGGTCAAGGTTTCTTCTTCTCCCGATATTTTCCTCTGTTTCCTTATCTGGGATAGATTTACAATCCTCTCATATTCCTTAAGAACTTCCCTTCCTCTTTTTCCTTATGCATGACTCTGTCTCTCTTCTTTCTCTCCTTTGTCGTTAAAATGCTGCTTTGGATTTCATACATAGACTGTATCTTCTTGTTCAAACCTTTCTTCTTCTTTTTTTTCCTACAAAGAAGCACCTGGTTTAATTCTTCGTCTAGTTCCAGATTGGATTCCCAAATGTCACCTCTTTCTGTTTCATTTTCCTAAATGCTTTTGTTGCCTTCCACTGGGCTTCTTTTTCCTTCCGAGTTAGTTTTTCTTGCTTTCCTACAGTTACACTCATTAGGTCAAAATTTGTTTTTCTCAAATTAGCTTGCCTGGTTTGTTGTATATTTTATAATATAATTAAATAGTCCAAATAATTAATTATTTAAATTAAAATATTGACGTACTCTTTTTATTAAAAAAATCACTTCTAACATGTCATAGTAACATTATTATATAGAGGAACATTTTTCCAATTACTATGAGATTTCAATTTTTTATTTGTAAATTGTTGAACCGTCTATTTAATCTATTAAATAAAGAATAAATGATGTTCAGGTACAATTACACTAAACCCACGTTTCAATAGCAAAATTTAGAAACAAGGTTTGATATAATTTTCCTTTAAAATGTGAATTTGTAGGGGAGAAATTATCGAGCAACTTGTCGAGATCAGTGGTTGTTTTGTGGGTGTTTGTGGTGTTCATATTGGGCTCGAATTACACTGCCACTTTGACATCAATGATGACGGTTCAACAGATTGAGTTCAACTCTGGGAAGAGCATCATAGGACGTGCAACAGGCCCTGTTACCCAAGGAGCTATTGGCAATCTAAATTTCCCGAATTCACATTCAAAATCTATCAGGCTTACTTCTCTCGAAGAATATGCCAAGGCTTTATCGGAAGGAAGGAAAAATGGTGGAGTCTCCGCGATAATTGAGGAGATGCCATACATCAACATCTTGCGACAAAAATATCCAACACGTTATTCCATGGTCGGCCACGTCATGCCTGTTACCAATGGCTTTGGCTTTGTAAGTTATTCAAGTACTCATACATACATACATGCATACATAATGTAACAATAGAGTTTTAGGTAAAGATGTCTATGTGTCGAATTAAAGATGACTTTGGCTCGATTTGATATAAGGATGAAATTAAAAAATGTGTTCAGAGATCAAAATAAAATTATAAAATTTTTAGAGTTTAAATTAAAAATTTTATGCTAAAGAACTTAAATTGAATCATTATCATTTTCTAGGCAAATATATATTTCATTTTATTAAGAGATTAAAAAAAACTTAATATTGAAATTATTTCCTTTTATGAGGGGTCATAAATGCAGTTTTTCCATTTATCAAGAAGGGCAAAGCCATCGATCCCTTATCTATAGCTGGTTTCATTTCATATATACTAACTTCATGCATTGTATGTGATTTTATAAATTTATTATTTAATTATATTTTTAAATATTGTATTTTTAATTTAGTAATTAACTTAAAATATTATTTTTATTTGAATTATTGAATAGAATTAAAATATATTAACTTATCAATTCAAATATTATTATAAGAAATTTTTAAATCATAATTAAAATATTTTAAACATATTCAACATACAATATAGTTTTAGTTTATGTAATTAATGCAAAACAACATTATTCAAAAAATAAATAATTAACATAATTAACTCTAATAGTAATTAATTGATAATTAAAATGTTTAGAATTTTATTCAAATAATAACTCTATTTTACATTATTAAAATTACCACAACTTTTAAAAAAAAAAATTAGCACAATTTTTAGCTAATACTTGTAGTTTAAATTATAATTATAATTATAGTTATCACAAAGTTTCTCTTATATTTTTATGCTTAGAGTTTCATTCAAGTAATAACTACTCTATTTTAAAATTATCACACTTCTTTTAACTAATAAATGTAAATGTAAATTATACTTATTTTTAAATTTATAATTATCACATATTTTATTTTACTTCAATTTTTTTATTTTTAAATGTAAATTTAGTAATATGATAAAATAAAAATATCTTCATGCTCAAAAGTTTTTCTAAACTCATGTTTTTTATATATTATAGATATTACAGATAATATTTAAAAGTTATTTTTATATTTTATATTTAAATTTATATAAAATTATTTTTATTATTTAATTTGAACCCGAGTCAACCCAAGTTAGCCCCAGGGCAAAAGTTTGCTTGTCGATGTTCAACCTAGGCTAAGTTAAGCCTACCGAGTTAGGTGGGTTGTTCAACCTAAAGACAATTCTGATTTATGATGTCTCCTGAACAACTTTAAGTGTTGAGATTTTATAAAATAGGTTTCTTTTTTTGAAAAGATTAAAAAACCAGTTTTGAGATGCAAAATTTTGAGGATCCAAATTTCAAGGAATACATTTGTGAAGAGATATCTCAATCTTGGCACCTAGGATGGCTAGTTATTTACTTGTACATAGTCCTAATGTTTTAATTTCATTGTGAAATCTTCAGGCATTTCCAAAAGGTTCACCCATGGCTAATGACATATCAAGGGAAATTGCAAAACTCAGACAAGATGGGACGCTTCAAAAGCTTGAAAATGAGTGGTTCAAAAGTCCCATCATTGATTTTGATTCAGATAATACTTTGGGTAGTATGAATTCACTTACAGTAAGAGACTTTCAAGGCTTATTCCTTATCAGCGGAATTTATTTAGCTATAGCCTGTTTCTTGTTCCTCACTTCTTTACTTTACAAAAACTTTCATGTTATGAAAGAATGGAGACGACCTAAATTTGTGGAACAGTACATTTACATGAAAATTTTCAGAAACAAAAGCAATGCTAATGCAGTACACCCAGAGTTGGACAATTTATGAAGTTCATCATGAAGTTATATCATCAACCCTATTTGTAAATTCCAGTAACTTTTACACTTTTATTAAAGAATATCCTCGTTACTTCTTGGGGACCTTTGTTTTCCATTGTATATTGATGGTAATAAATTTGTTTTATAGAATATTATTACTACTCAATGACAAATAAAGTTTATTAAATTGTGGCAAGCTGAGAGTAAAGAAAGATAAAAGAAAAGTTAAATCTAAATTTTTTAACTTTAAAATAATTAAATTGTGCATATTAATTAAAAGAATAAATTAAGATTTAAGGATAAAATGAAAAAAAAAATCACATGTTATTTTTTGATCAGTAGATTTATCGTTCAAAGTGAATGTCTTATAAGGTTAACTATATCACCTAATATGATAAGATTGTAGATTATGTGAGTTGAGTTTGGTGTGGACTTTGCCCTAGATGGATTAATTTGAGGTTTTCTTTAGAATAAATTTAGGGAGGCTTTCATTTGAATATATTACCCACTTAAGAATGATTGTATGAATTAACAAATATTCACATAAGTAATTTTAAATCAATAGAGAAAACTCTCTCAACATCACAAGAACTAGAGAATCAGCAGGTAATGAAAAGCATTAATTTGCATCCACCAACCAAACTATATATATTACATAGCAAATTTCATCAAACATATTAAAATTCTCTGTTTTCCAGCATCCACATCTGCAAAACTTAATTGAAACCTTCAAATACCCCTCAATCATTCAACCTTTTCTATACCAAAATAATAAAAGAATGAAGAAGAAATTAAAGACTAGAACTATTTAAGAAGGGCTTAAACAATAGGCCATTATCAGAAAAAACAGCAGCACAAGCAGGAGGCCTGGCGGCACCACCAGGCCAACACCACAACGAAGAAAGTTCAACTTGTAAATGTTAACCGAGGGTAAACCATCCCTGAAGTGGGCGAGGATGATAAGCAAAAGCAAAGGCACTTCAACCAAGATGAAATGCAAGATAATGGTCCATTTGTTCCACTGCGACTTGTAGTTGAAAACTGATGGGATCAATATCAAAAGCAAAACGATGCAGGAAATAGAGATCAAAGGCCAAGGAAGTCCCATCAACATTGTAAGCTTTTTTGGCTAGGGTTTTTGACTTTGCTTAAAATTAGTTTAATAATTGTAAAAGAAAATAAAGGAAAAAAAAAAGGGAAGAAAAGATCATATATTAATTTTGTTTGAATAATTAAAATTTTAAGGATTAAAAAAATTATGTGGCAGTATTTAAAATATACTATTTATAGAATTACAATATTTCACACTGTATACTTCAAGTCTGTCGAGTTTTGGAATGAAAATCCTCTGCCCCTTGTGCTCTTTCACTCATATATTCACACTTGTATTTAATTTTTTCTATACCCTGTTAAATTAGAATTCGGCAAAAAGAAAAAAAAAAAATTAAATGGTTAAAATTTGCCACAAGTTCTTATACTTTTTGAAAAATAAGAATTTAGTCCCTTTACTTTTATTTTATGAAATTTAGTTTCTCTACTTTTAAATTTAAAATTTAGGTCCAATTGTTAACATTAATAATTTTTTGTTAAATTTCAAGTTAATTAAAAGTCATTTTTAGTTACATGACTACTAAGTGAGTATTTTTATTTATTTAGAAAATGTCATATCAAATTTAATTAAAAAATAATAGTATTAATAGTTAGACCCAATTTTGAAATTTCAAAAGTAGAGAGATTAAATTCTATGAAATAAAAGTACATGTAGTAAATTCCTAATTTTTAAAAGGTACATAGACTTATAGCATATTTTAACCAAATTAAAATCACAATTGCTTACTCTTCTCCTCTAGCCAACAAATAGAAGAATAGATTAATGGTACCTCCATTGATTCGCCTGAAATGAGAATCAAACCAAGCGTTTCGAAAGTTTTAAAAGTTGTGGCTGGTAGCTCGAAACCAAGAGTAAAATAGCAGAAAATCAAAACACAAGAATTCCCATTATCATCATGTTTAAAGCAAGATAAATGATAGTTTTTGAAGAGGTTATTTTTTTGGGTTGATTGAGGATTTTTATAAATATGATAATAAGTGTCGTAACCATTTTTTTGAAAGCGGGAGTCGACTTGGATTTTGAAAATGAAAACGAAAAAAACTGGAGTCGCCACCAATCCTTTTTGATGAGGTGTGATCGGGACACCTCAAATTAAACATTTTAATAAAAGTTAAGATTTACTAAAACGATAATTTTTGGTCTACGAAAATCAGAAAATGAGTTCGGGAGTCGGTTACGCACGAGGAAGGATTAGCACCGTCGATACGCCTAAAAATTGATACCTAGTTGATTAATTAGTGTCTTAGTGTCGAAGATTAGAAAACTCGAAAGAACTTTGAAATACGATCCCTCTTTGTAAAAAATGCTCAAATGTTAAAGACCTTCTCGTTTCAAAACATAAAATGTCACATCCAGTAAGTTAGGACATGACATCTTGAATTTTCGAGAGCGAGCTTGCCTAAAATTTGCGTATTTTAACTTGTTAGAAGGGTATTCGATTTTTTAGAGTAAACGAGAAAAATCGAAACCCAGTAAGTTAGGGTACGTTTTCCCGAATTCTCAAACACCGAATATTGCCTTTGTTTTAAAACAAATTCTTATTTCGAGGTGACAAAGTATCATACCCGGTAAGTTAGGGCACAACACTTCGTATCTCCGGAAATAGACATTTCAAAACTCGTATAGCGATTCAAAAGAGTATTCCGTTATCTAGGTTAAATGAGAAAAATCGAAACCTAGTAAGTTTGGGCACGATTATCTCGAATTACTAAATACGGAATATTACTTTTATGAAAGAATTATTTTAAGGCATCAAAAAAAACATGATGTGATTTATAGTAAAATGTAAGAGCAAATTATGGTATTAACACATATAATAATATAATGATAGTGTCAAAACAATAACATGAACAGTTATAAAAGATGAAACAATAACGAGGTTAAGTATTATATAAATGTAAACACATACGTGGAGAAAATGAAATAATCGAACACGCAAGCAAAGAAATAAATAAATAGATATAAAAATAGAAAAATAAAATGACAATGATAACGATAATAATGATATAAAATTATATACATATATGGGTTTTAAGGTACATACGTAGAGGTTATAAGAAATATATGAAAGAAATATATATATAATAATATTAGTACAATATTAAAAGGTGCATATCGTAATATAAAATGTATACGTAATATAATCAAAATTACATAGTACATATATATATTAGTAATAATAATGATAATGATAATAATAAAAAACATTACATAAATGTATATTGAAAATAGATATATAATAATATTTAAAAGCATATACATAATATATATAATATCTGAAAGAAAATATACACATAATATATTAAAGTATATACATAATGTACATACATATATATGAAAGACAAATACATGACACGATCAAAAGTATGCACATAGTATATATATATACATATATATAAAAAATGTATACATAATATATAAAAATATATACATGCATATATTATTTAGAAAAGACGAAATATACATAGTATTGATATACATATGTGTAGCATGGGATATAAAAAGTATATACGTGTGACATACAAATATATATTAACGAAAGCAATAATATTAAAAGCTTTTAATAATACCATATAATATGTATCATATATATGTATAAATATCAAGTAAGAATAATAATAATGGGATACCAATAGGCAAGAATAATAGAATAACAATAATAAAATATAACAGCACAAATGGTATTAAAATTTAAAAAACAAAACAAAAAATAAAAAACAAAGAAAAGAAGGATTAAACTGAATTAAAAAAAGGAACGTTTGGGGCAAATCAGGATGAGAAAGAAATGTAGGGGCTATATGGGGCAATATTTCCATACCCAAAACGACGCAGTTCTGAATGTCTGTCCCTCAAATGGTCCCAGGTCCGAACTGAAGCAAAATCAAAATTAAGAGGCAAATTTAAGAAATGGTCAAAGACTAAATTAAAACCCTATAGAAACAAGGAGGGACTACGCGAGCAATTATCCCAAACAGTAGAAACACGCGGATCCTCAGTTGTTGGGTCGGGTCTCGCGCGGGTCACGTGAAACGGCGTCGTTTTGGCATTAAGGAGGCCGACCAAAACGACGTCGTTTTGATCGGCTATTTAAGGCAAAATTTCTTAAAAAAAATTCATTTCTTCATTTTGTTCTCCAAAACTATTTCTTCCCTCTCTCATTTCTCTCTGCCAGCCCAGAAATCGGCGAGGACCCGACCGTCCTCCCCCGTGTCGTCCGCCGCGCCGGCCACCGTACACGGTGACCGAAAATCGCCCGAGGGTAAATTTTTCTCTCTTTTTTTTTCTATTTTATATTTGTTTAATATATGTATGTTATTTTTAATAAAATAGGAGTGATATACGAAAACAATATTCGAAAAAAGTAAAGAAAAAAGGGTAAAATAAAAACGGTAAATAAACCTTTAGATCGGCCTTTGATACTCCTTACTGCTGATTCGTGTTTGTGTTACAAAGCCTTTTTTATTGTTAATCTTCTTTATATCTTTTGAATAGAATGAAAATCAAGAGTAAAAAAAAGCCCCTTACACCCGATCCCCTTTGTGGTTTTTATAACTTGTTTTTTACAAGTCTTCTTTTTTTTTTCTGCACACTGTTCTTTCTCTTTCAATGCTGCAGGTGCAAGTGGGGCGGTGGCACAGTGGCGGTGCTTGCAGGAGATGTGACTGGGGGCGGTGGGATTAGGTGATTTAGGGTTTTAGAATTTGAAACCCTAAATTTTTGGGCTAGTTGGGTCAGATTAGGGTTAGGGTCTGGGCCATATTGTTTTGGGCCTTAGTTTTTTATTTGTTTTAGGTTTAAGTCGGGCTATGTGGGTTTGAAAATGGTTTCTGTTGGGTAGATAGATTTAGACCTGTACAGCTGCCCCTCTTTGCTCGTTGTTGTGTAACGAGAATGGAGCAAAGACTTAAAAAAGGGCCAAATTTGCCTATCCCACTGGGTCTCAACTTCTTCGGTGCCCATCTTCTTTCAAGTAGCTTCATTCCAATCCACCGCATCCTCAGGGGTATAGGAACTGTTGCTTTGATTCGCTTCACCGTAACTTTAGATAAGATCTGTCTATTTAGCTTTACTCTGTTCCACTGCATCTTCAGGGAAATAAGATTTGTTATCTTCAGTCTGCCCCGCTACAACTTTAGGGAGATAAGACATGTGACTTTAATTAATTCTACTGAAACTTCAAGGAGATCTGCTGTGGCTTGGATCAACTCCACTGCTGTTTCAGGGAGAAAACATTTGATTTTCAGCCTGTTACCCTACTGCTTAGGGGTTTAAGGTCTGTAAATTTGGCTTGTTACCCTACTGCTTAGGGTGATAAGATCTGTAGATCTTCAGCCTGTTTCCCTACTGCTTAGGGGGTTAAGGCTTGGTGGTTTGAATCTACTTCACTGTAACTTCAGGAGGGTAAGATTCACCGTCTTTTGATCTGCTTCCCTACTGCTTAGGGTGATAAGATCTTTAAAATTCAGCTTCTTACCCTACTACTTAGGGGGTTAAAGCTTGTTGCCTTCGATCTGTTTCCCTACTGCTTAGGGGGTTAAGATCTTGTAAATGTAACCTGTTACCCTACTACTTAGGGGTTTAAGGTTTGGTGGTTTGAATCTGCTTCACTGCAATTTCAGGAGGGCAAGATTCACCGTCTTTTGATCTACTTCCCTATTGCTTAGGGTGATAAGATCTTTAAAATTCAGCTTGTTACTCTACTATTTAGGGGTTAAAGCTTGTTGCTTTCGATCTGTTTCCCTACTGCTTAGGGGGTTAAGATCTGTACATCTTCAGCCTGTTACCCTACTGCTTAGGGGTTTAGGCTCACCATCCTCGATCTGTTTTCCTACTGCTTAGGGGTTTAAGATCTATAAATTCAGCTTGTTACCCTAAGCTTAGGGGGTTAAAGCTTGTGAACTCACCGATGCTAGGGACATGACCTGTAGAATCAGTTCCATGTGTTTATGCTTATGCCAAAGAATTAGGATGCTATGATTAAAATGAATCAAATGTTCCTAATTAGATGTGCTATGAATGATCTATAAATGCATGAGTGCAGCATGTTGTGAGCATGAATCCTTTTTTTTAATGTTTAGATTGCCATTACTCTTTATTCATCAAGGTTCTTTCACTAAAATGGTACCCTGTCTTCTTGTTCAACTCAGATCTTTAAACCGAAAATCCGAAGAGGTAATCCCACTTTAAACTCTTTCTTCTCAAATGTTTCCAATCTTTAAGTTTGGTTAGTCCTAAATAATAGCCCTGTTTCAAGTTCATGTACTATTTAGAAACTTTCAGAGTAATACACAGAACTCTTTTTGCGAAAATGGCTTTAGTCCATTAATCATCATTTCAATACAAAATGCTTGAAAATGATCATAACAATGTCAAAATTGAAATTTATCAGAAACAAAATTTGAAGGGAATAGATTAATCACAGTCAACAAACATTGCTGGAATAAAAAATGAATAAAAAGGGAATAGGTGCCCAGATATCGCAGCGTGAGCTTCTCTGTACTAACTTCTTGAGGACTCCTTTTTTGCTCAATATGTGTTTAGGGGATCTAGAGTACCCTCGTAGATGCCCCAAGATGTAACATCTCTTCTCCTAGTTAATTTAGGTATCATAAGGCCATCGCATGCCTCACCTTTGATCAAAATTTGAACCGCCCTTTATGGGTTTTCAATTCAAAACCCCTTTGGTCTCAAGGTGCCCTTTGCGAGTTTTCACCTTGGCCTCTCCCCTTTTTTTCTTTTTTTTTTAGGTGAAGTATTTCTTAACCGAATCTGAATTCACAGGATTGGGTAAAGTCTTGCCATCCATTTCAGCTAATATCAATGCTCCACCGGAAAAGGCTTTCTTTACCACATAAGGTCCTTCCCAATTTGGCATCCATTTTCCTCTAAAATCTTTTTGTATGGGCAGGATCTTTTTCAATACTAGGTCTCCCTCGTGGAATTCTCTAGTGTCACGGACTTAAGATTCTTGCCTCAGAATCCATGCGGCCTTAGGCAGTTTCTTACTCCAAAAACGCCTAAGTCAGCCTAACTTCCACAAAAGAAGGATTCAACAGAATTCCTCTCAAAACACAACTCAAGCGAAAGCAACTCAAAGCCAACAAGATGAAAGAAGAATGAAACAAGAACAAGCCAGGGAAAATAAGAACACAAGAGAGAAAAGTTTGAGTGAATGCTCTCAAGGATTCTTCTTACTCAAAACTCAAGTGATTTACAATGAGGGAAGAGGTCTCTTATTTATAGTTGAGCCTCCCCAAATCCAACGGTACAAAATTAAGTACATCAACGGCTATGATTAAAGGGCACCTACCACTAAATCTTTAAGAATATAAAATCATATCTTCTAAAATTACATATCTTATCTAAGATATGTAATCTTATAAAATAATATCTTATATTTGTCTAACTTGTAAATGGGCATTCAATCTCTTCAAGCAACGGGCCGGTCCGATTGGGCCAAATGACCTCCTTCCTTCTTGATGGTTCACACAGATGTGTCATGGTTGCGGGCTCCCATACGCAACCCGTGACATTCTCCCCCACCAAATCTAGCGACGCCCTCGTCGCGTCCTCCGCATGGTATCGATCTATCTTGTCTTGGAATTGCCACAAGGTTTCAGCAGGTTCCCAACTCATCTCAGTATCCGGGAATCCCTTCCATCGGACTAAGTATTCGCGCCGCGGTCGGTAGTACTTATGTCTGACCATACGATCCGCTTCAAAGTTCTCGATCTCTCGATCATATGCGACTTTTACCCCCATTGGTGCTCGTTTAGACTTGCTTCGATTTGGGTCTTCTCCATCTTCATGGAATGGCTTAAGCATACTCACATGGAATACTGGATGAACTTTAAGCTTTTTAGGCAACTCAAGCTTGTAGGCCACCTTGCTACCTTCTTCACAATTCGAAATGGCCCCTCATACTGCCGAACAAGTCCTTTGTGTAACCCATCATGTCGCAAAATCAGGTGTAGTTTGGCAAGAACTGGGTCACCTACCTGAAATTGTTCGTCCCTTCGATTTCGATCCGCCCATTTCTTGTTGCGCTTACTTGCCTTATGTAGACAAGCTCTAGCTAGATCGTTTTGCTCTTGCCAATCCCTCGCAAATCGATAAGCTGCTGGATTCGGTCCCGCATAACGAGTTGCAACTGCATTGGGTGTAAGCGGCTGTTGCCCCGTCACTATCTCAAATGGACTCTGGTTCGTTGCCCCACTTCGTTGTAAGTTGTACGAAAACTGGGCCACGTCCAACAACTTTAGCCAATCCTTTTGTGTTGTACTTACATAGTGTCAAAGATACGTCTCCAACAATGCATTCACTCGTTCGGTTTGCCCATCAGTTTGGGGATGCATGCTAGTGGAAAAGTTTAAGTCTGAGCCCATTAACTTGAACAACTCTGTCCAAAACCGACCCGTGAATCGCCCATCTCGATCACTGATGATAGACTGTGGTACTCCCCAATACTTTACCACATGTTTAAGGAATAAGCGAGTGCCTCCTCGCCAGACACTCTTTGGTTGCGGGATGAAAGTTGCATACTTCAAAACCTGTCCACCACAACAAAAATACTCGCAAATCCATCAGATTTAGGCAAGCCTGTGATAAAGTCCATGGACAAGCTCTCCCATGGGCGCTCCGGAATGGGCAATGGTTGTAACAAACCAGCAGGGGCTTTCAACTCAACCTTATCTTGTTGGCATATTAAACAAGTTTTCACATAGGTCTCCACATCATCACCCATGTGAGGCCAATAAAATCGATCCTCCAATAGAGCCAAGGTGCGGTGTATTCTTGGATGGCCAGCCCATTTTGAATCATGACATTTCTTCATGACTTCCCTTCGTAAATTCTCATGTTAAGGCACATATAGACGTTGCCCATGAGTGTATAGCAATTCTCCCTCGAGCCAAAATTGCCTCGTCTTTCCATCTCTAGCAAGCTCCATTAGATTTTTAGCCGTGGGATCATGAGACAGTCCTTCTTGAATGCGCTCTAATAAGGGACTCTCAGGTTGGCTTATCGTTGCGAATTCCATTTTTCGGCTAAGTGCATCAGCCACAATGTTGGCACTCCCCGGCTTGTATTCCATGCTAAAATCAAACTCTGCTAGGAAAACCTGCCAACGAGCCTGCTTGGGGGACAACTTTTTCTGGGTTAAGAAATAGCTATTTGCAACATTATCAGTGAATACCACTAACCTGGAACCTAGCAAATAGTGTCTCTATATGCGCAAACAATGCACCACTGCCGTCATCTTTTTTTCTTGGACCGTGTATCTCCGTTCCGTCTCGTTAAGCTTTCAACTCTCGAAAGCAATCGGATGCCCATCTTGCATCAACACCCCTCCAATCGCATACTCTGAAGCATCTGTGCGTACCTCATACGCCTTTGAAAAATTGGGCAATGCGAGTACAGGCTCACTCGTCAACGCTTGCTTCACTTGGTTGAAGGCTTTCTCACACCGAAGGTCCCAATCCCATACTTTGTCCTTTTTCAACAGGTCCGTCAAGGGTGCAGTGATCTTGGAATAGCCTTCAATGAAGCGACGGTAGTAATTTGCTAATCCAAGGAAAGACCGCAACTCCGTCACCTTGGTTGGTGACTCCCAATCGGCAATTGCTTGAATTTTTCTTTCATCCATTCGAATTGTGCCCCCTCCCACAATATGGCCTAGAAATGGCACTTCTCGTTTGGCAAAGGAGCATTTCTCCTTTTTGACATATAGCTCATTTTCTCGTAGAGTTTGGAACACCTCCGCCAAGTGTCCCACATGCTCTTCGAGCGTCTTACTATATACCACAATATCGTCAAGATAAACAACCACAAAATGATCCAAGAAAGGTTGTAATACCTTATTCATTAGGGTACAAAATGTGGCCGGAGCATTTGTCAACCCGAATGGCATCACCAAGAACTCAAAGGACCCATACCTAGTTACACAGGCTGTCTTGGGTTCATCCCCTTCGGCTATTCTCACTTGATGGTACCCCGATCGCAAATCCAACTTAGTAAACCATCTCGCGCTACCAAGTTGATTCGAACAAATCTGCAATAAGAGGAATGGGATACCTGTTTTTTATAGTGATTTTGTTTAAGGCCCTGTAGTCGATGCACATTCTCAAAGATCCATCATGCTTCTTTTGAAATAACACAGGTGCGCCGAACTGGACTTTAGATGGTCTAATGAACCCGGCATCTAAAAGCTCTATCAACTGCTTCCGCAATTCCTCTAGTTCCGGTGGAGCCATCCGATATGGCGCCCTTGCTGGTGGTTCAGCATTGGGCAACAGCTCAATCTTGTGGTCCACCTTCCTCTTAGGTGGCAATCTTTTGGGCAACTTTATGGGCATTACATCTTGAAATGACTTTAGCAACCGTTCCACTTCCTTTGGAATTTCCACCTTGAATTTATCATCCATATTGTCTCTCAAGGTAGCTAGGTAGGAGACTTCATTTCGATGGACTCCTTTGGCAAATTGAATTGCCGACAAGGTTTTTCCATCCATGCTTCCTTTCCTTTTCATTCTCACCATATATCGTTGATTTGTATCGGAGATGGTCATGTAGTTCTCGAAAGGGTGAATATCCGCATTAAGCCTGTCAAGTAAACTTAATCCAACTACAAAATCGTAATCATCAAGTGGGATACCTTAATGGTCACTTTGCCCGTCCACTCGCCAAGTTTGAGTTTCACCCCTTTTGCCACACCCGTTATGAGAATGCTTTCTGAATTCACCGTTTTGATTCGTCCCGAATCTTCCTCGATTCTAAGGCCAAGTTCCTTTGCCATTTCTTTAGACATGAATAAATCAGATGCACCAGTATCAACAAGTGCATTCAATTTTCTGCCAGCTACGATGATGTCCACAAACATCAACCCATTGCTTGACTTCTCTTCGACACCTCCTAATATCGAATTGAGGCTTTTGGTGTCATCTTCGGCTTCTTCGAGCGCCTCCATGGCATGAAAAGCAGCTTTCTTTGGACAGACACTCATTCTATGTGGGCCTTGGCAAAGAAAGCACTTCATTGGTCCTTTTCTATCCCAAGGCTTACCTTGACTAGACTTTGGGCTTTCGTCATTCTTTTCCCTTTGATCTTTGTTTCCCCCACCATTGTCTTTGGGTCTCGACTTGGGTTTGGAAGAATCATTATTATCAAACTTTCTTCCCCCAACATCATAGAAATTTTCTACCTTGGCCATAGCTTCGGTCAATTCGGTGATATCTAGGCGACGCAACTCTTGCTTGGCCCACATTTTTAAACCATCCTCGAACCAATAGAATGCTTCTTTCTCATTCAAGTCTGAGATTTGAAGCATCAACTCGTTGAATTCCTGAACATAATCTCGAACAGTGCCTTGTTGCGTAGGCCGACGCAATTTAGCACGAGCCTCCTTTTCGGCATGTTGTGGATAAAACTGCTTCTTCAACTCTCTTTGGAACTCCTCCCAAGTTCCAATGGTCGTTCCTCCACGTTTCTCATCCGTGGACCTACGTCTCCACCACAAGAGAGCAACATCAGAAAAGTAAATTGAAGCGGTGTTTACCTTGGTGGCATCATCCTCAATGCCAATTGCTCGAAAATATTGCTCCAATTCCCACAGGAAGTTGTCCACTTCTCTTGCGGACCTAATCCCCTTGAACTTCTCGGGTTTTGGAACATCCACATGATGTTGCTTCAGTCCCGAAGCCAACATCCCACTTCCCAGGGCAGCCTTACAGATTCTGAGCTCCCCCTTAAGCTCAGCAATCTCTTCCTTCATGGCAGTCAGCAGGGCCTCAAGAGCTTCGTCCCTCCCTGTCAGTTTGTCCGAAGTGGATCTGAGGGAGTCCAACACAAACTCTTTGCTATCTTCCTCAGTTCCTCCATACGGGTTAGGACCACTTCGAGTGTCTCCTTCATGTCACCAACGGACTCCTCGAGATTAACCACTCGAATTTCCAAGCTCGAGAGCATATCCCTCGATCGACTAGCCTTTCTAGCCCTCCCACGGGTCTCCATTGGCTCATTCTGATCAACAACTTCTTTCAACATATCTCAAAAGTGCTTTCGAACTGGCTCTGGTACCAACTGTCACGGACTTAAGATTCTTGCCTCAGAATCCGTGCGGCCTTAGGCAGTTTCTTACTCCAAAAATGCCTAAGTCAGCCTAACTTCCACAAAAGAAGGATTCAACAGAATTCCTCCCAAAACACAACTCAAGCGAAAGCAACTCAAAGCCAACAAGATGAAAGAAGAATGAGACAAGAACAAGCCAGGGAAAATAAGAACACAAGAGAGAAAAGTTTGAGTGAATGCTCTCAAGGATTCTTCTTACTCAAAACTCAAGTGATTTACAATGAGGGAAGAGGTCTCTTATTTATAGTTGAGCCTCCCCAAATCCAACGGTACAAAATTAAGTACATCAATGGCTATGATTAAAGGGCACCTACCACCAAATCTTTAAGAATATAAAATCATATCTTCTAAGATTACATATCTTATCTAAGATATGTAATCTTATAAAATAATATCTTATATTTGTCTAACTTGTAAATGGGCCTTCAATCTCTTCAAGCAACGGGCCGGTCCGATTGGGCCAAATGACCTCCTTCCTTCTTGATGGTTCACACAGATGTGTCATGGTTGCTGTAACATTCCGAAATAGGGCCTAAACGAAACAGTGGTTGTGAAACCACAAATTCAGGGTAAAAAAAAATAAAATAAAAAATATTTTATTATTATTTTGAGGTTCATGGTATGATTACATGATTCTGTGAAAATTTCGTGATAAAATTCTATGCATAAAGTGCTTAAATTGAGGTTAGGGACTAAATCGAATAATTTGCAAAACTTGCATTCTAGAAGTTTTAGTATGAAATTATTTTGGAATATTAATTAGGAGATCTTAAATGGTAATTTGACCAATTTTAAGTTCATGGACAAAATTAGGACATGGAAGGAATTTTTGAAAGTTTAGTAAGGAGGGCATTTTGGTCATTTGGTTATTAACATTAATGAAAAGGTAAAAAGATGATAAAATTGTATCATCTTCTTCAAGTTACCAGCAGAACCTTACCTCTCTCCATAGCTGGGGTTTCTTCAACTTTCAAGCTTCATAGTAAGTGATTCCAAGCCCGCTTTTAATGATCTTTACGTTTTTGAAGTCCGGTAGCTCGATAAAGCTTATGCTAGCAATAATTTAAGTTAGGAATCAAATTTGGAAAAATACCCATAGGTGAAATTTGTGTATTTTGATGTTTTATGATGGAATATGAGGTTTTAAATTATGTTAGACAACTTGTGCTACTTGGTTTTAAGTGAAAACGAGTAAAAGGCTTAATCGGTAAAAATACCTAATAGTCATAAGTACATGTTAGTGTGTGAATTTGATGTTGCCATAGAAGGAAAAATGATCAGCATGTCATAAAACATAAGAAAATAGGATGAAGTTTAATTTACGAGCCTTGGGGCAAAAGTGCAAATATGTGAAAGTTTAAGGGCAAAATGTAATTTTGCCAAAGTTTGAGTAAAGGGTTGTTTTGATAAATGTTGATATTAAATAAGCTAAATTTGCTATTATAGATCAAGAAGAGCGAAATTTGAGAGTAGATCGGGAAAAGAAAAGTAAAGGACTAAATTGTAAAGTTTAGTCACATTTTGTATCGAGGTAAGTTTGATAAATAAATGCAATATTCTTTTATTTTACATTATTATTGTCAATTTCAGCATATATATATTTATGTTATGAAAATATTTAAAGTCGAATTTAAGGTGAAGTGATGAGAGGAAAAGTGTTAGAAAGCCGGTTGAACCCTAGGAATGTTAGGATATTAGGGTTGACAGAGACGAGCGAAATGAGCCATGTAAGTCCATATTAGAAATATGGCTTTGGAGACAGGATTGAGCCATGTAAGTCCATATTATATATGGCATTAGAGAAAGGAATAATTCATGTAAGTCCATGTCAAAGACATGGCATTGGCGAGATATTGATAGAGCAGGAGCGACCTAGTATCCTTAGTATTCCGAGTGGTTCAACGGGTCAGGATACGAGTTAAATTACAGTGAATTAACAGCAAAGGAAAAGTAGATTATACTTATGAAAAGGAAAGGTCGGGTAAGAAAGAAGGTAAGGAATAAAGAAGAAGATAGAAATTGAGAAGTAAAGAAATTTATGATGTTAGATGATATTATGCATAATTATCCATTATGTTGAATGTTGTGATTTATTTGCTTGTAAGCTTACTAAGCCTAGTGCTTAATCTCTTTATTTTCTTCTTCTTATAGTACTTATCTAGCCACTCGGGGATCGAAGGAAAGCGTCGGAGGCCGATCACACTATCAAAGAAATAACTCGGTATAATTAGGCGTTTTGTTTTGTGTATGGCATGTATAGAAACTTAGCCACTTTTGGTATAATATGAACAATGAATGATGTGTAAATACTTGCTAGTGATTAGCTAATAAAATGGCCGATGATATGCATGTTTATTAATATGTATGATTGAATGGTGATTATCACATGAAAATTATGAAAAATGTGAAAGTAACCTAAAACAGATTCAAGTAACAGCAATGACGTAACTTTGAAAAATAACTAAAATTGTATAAACATAGTTTGAAGATGAATAATATATGAAATTAAAGCTTATTATGTCTATTTTCTTATGGAATAATAAAAATAGGTAAAGGTATTATATTTCATGATATATCTGAGTTTTAGTGAAATAAGGTCAGAGCGATTTCTAGAACCTCTGTTTCAACTTTGGAAATTCACCATAAATTTTACAAAACTAATTAGAAGTTATAATTTATATGGTTATAATCCTTGTTGAGTCTAGTTTTAAGAGAAATAAACGGCTTAGTGATATGAATTTTGTACAGGAAGAAACATGGTTTGTAGTAACAAGAGGTTAGTGTAGTCGAGTTTTGAAACAGGGGAAACTTTAACTAATAAACTGTACTAATTGGCCAAGTCAAAAATCTATGAAAAAAATTAGTAAATAGATATATGAGTCTAGTTTCAGGAAAAATTTACGGATCTTAATTTTGAGTTTCGGAACTCAAGATATGAATTTTTAGGCGACTACGACGCAGAATGGCAGCACATTCCGAAATGCTTAAATAAACAATTTAAACCTATTTAAGGGATAGAATAAGTTTAGTAATGCCTCGTGCTCGATTCTGGCAACAGTCTCGGGTAAGGAGTGTTACAGTTACGGGCTCCCATGCGCAACCCATGACACTAGGACGAACCTTTTTGTTGTAAGCTCGCATCATTCGCTTTTGGTACATCTGAACATGGTAAACAGCCCTTAGCCTCTTTTCTTCAATCAAATTCAACTGATTGTATCGGGACTGGATCCATTCTGCTTCATCCAACTTTACCTCTGAAAAAACTCTGAGGGAAGGAATCTCGACCTCGATAGGTAAAACTGCCTCCATTCCATAAACCAATGAGAAATGTGTTGTCCCGGTAGAGGTCCTGACGGACGTTCGATAAGCATAGAGGGCGAATGGTAGCTTTTCATGCCAGTCTTTATAAGTCTCAGTCATTTTCCCTACAATCTTCTTAATGTTTTTATTAGCTGCCTCGACTGCACCGTTCATTTTCGGGCGATACGGTGACGAGTTGCGGTGTCTGATCTTGAACTGACTGCAGGCATCCGCTATCGTGCTGTTGTTCAAATTTAATGCGTTGTCAGATATGATCCTTTCCGGCATTCCATATCGACAAATGATTTTCTTTTTCAAGAACTTGCTAACTGTTGATTTTGTAACATTGGCATATGAAGCGACCTCCACCCACTTGGTGAAATAATCGATTACCATAAAGATGAATCGATGCCCATTTGCAGCTTTTGGTGAAATTGGCCTAATCACATCCATGCCCCACATCGAGAAAGGCCATGGAGAAGTCATAACATGCAGAGGTGAAGGAGGCACGTTAATCTTGTCTCCATAGATTTGGCACTTATGACATCTTTTGGCATAGTTAATACAGTCTCCTTCCATGGTGGACCAATAATACCCAAACCTCATAATTTGCCTGGCCATTGTAAAGCCATTAGCATGTGTCCCACAGACGCCCTCATGGACTTCTTCCAATATTTCTTAGCCTCAATAGCGTCTACAGATCTTAACAGCACCTGATCATTTCTTCTTTTGTATAGGATATCTTTATCTAAGACATAGTCACTAGCCAGTCTTCTCAACGTTCTCTTGTCGTTCTCAGTAACTTGGCTGGGGTACTCACGATTCTTTACATATCACAGGATATCGTGGTACTAAGGGTGATCATCATTTTTCTCTTCTTCTTCGAGGTTGTAACAATGAGCTGGAGCCTCATAGATACTTATTTGGATCGATTTCACATCCTCTTGTTTGTTCACCTTGATCATAGAGGCTAAAGTTGCTAGGGCATTGGCCATCTGATTTTGTTCTTGAGGGAGATAGCAGAAGACGATATCATCAAATTCTTTGATTAATTCAAGGCAGACTTCGGTAATTGATCAACTTGGGGTCTCTCATCTCCCATTCGCCTTTGAGTTGATAAATCACTAGCACAGAATCTCCATATACTTCTAACACCTTGATTTTACGCTTTATGGCCGCATGTATTCCCATAATGCATGTTTAGTATTCTGCCATGTTGTTTGTGCAGTCGAAATCCAATTTACTAGTGAAGGGATAATGTTCACCGTCTAGGGATTCCAAGACTGCCCCGATTTCGTTACCCACAGCATTTGATGCTCCGTCGAAGTTTAGCTTCCAAGGATAACCTTCTTGATGGTCTTCTTCAGTGGTTGCCACGTACACCAGATCTTCATTAGGGAAATCAAAGTTCAGAGGTTCGTAATCTTCTAGAGCTCTATTGGCTAGAAAATCCGCTATTGCACTCCCTTTTACAACTTTCTGATTTACATAGACGATATCAAATTCGGAAAGTAGAATTTTTCATCGGGCCAATCTTCCATTTAAAGTAGTTGATTCCATCAAGTACTTCAGAGGATCCAATTTAGAAATCAGCCAAGTTGTGTGGTACAACATGTATTGTCTCAGTCTTCGGGTTGTCCAGATTAAGGCACAACACAACTTTTCAATGAACGAGTATCTCGTCTCACACTCAGTAAACTTTTTACTGAGGTAATATACCGCTCTTTCTTTCCTTCCTGATTCATTGTGTTGGCCAAGCACGCATCCCATAGAATTTTCAAATACCGTCAAATACAGTATCAGTGGCTTATCTGGACTAGGTGGTGTCAACACTGGGTTATTAGACAAATATTGCTTAACTTTGTCAAAAGTCTTCTGGCATTCCCCGTCCCAAACACCAGGGTTGTGTTTCTTAAGGAGACGGAATATGGGGTCACATTTCTCGATTTTGCTGACCTGGCCCCGAAGGTACATTTTGCTGAATTGAGTTTCAACTGGAATTTTTTCAACCTCAAAAATAATTTCCTCAAGACTTGCACAGCTCTTCTTCAGTTCGAGATTTGATGATCATGTCGTCGACGTAGACTTCAATTTCTTTATGCATCATATCATGGAATAAGGTTACCATGGCTCTCTGATATGTTGTTCCTGCATTTTTCAATCCGAACGGCATCACCTTATAGAAAAAGGTTCCCCACATAGTCACGAATGTGGTTTTATTCATGTCTTCAAGATGCATCTTGATCTGATTGTACCCCGAGAAACCATCCATGAAGGAGAAGAGTGAGTAACCTGCCGTGTTATCCACTAAGGTGTCAATATGAGGCAACGAGAAATTATCTTTCGGGCTGGCTTTGTTTAAGTCTCTGTAGTCTACACACATCCGTACTTTTCCATCTTTTTTAGGGATGAGGACGATGTTGGCTACCCATTCCGAGTACTTAACTACTTGTAAGAAGCCAGCATCAAATTGCTTCTTGACCTCCTCTTTTATTTTCAACAAAACATCGGGCCACATCCTTCGAAGCTTTTGCTGAACTGGCTTGCATTCTTCTTTGATGGGGAGCCTGTGTACTACAATGTCAGTACTTAGCCCAGACATATCTTGATATGACCATGGAAAGACATCCTTGAACTCTTGGAGTAACTCAATAAGGTCCTACTTTGACTTTGTGGTAATGCAAGCTTCGATCTTTACTTCTTTCCTTTCTAGTTCATCTCCCAACTTCACGACTTTTACGATCTCTTTGTGGGGTAGAATCTGTTTCTCCTCGTGTTCTACCATCCTTAACAAATCAGGGGATAAGTTACAGTCTCCGTCATCCTCAAAGTCCTGAGATCCCTCTAGACGCATATCTCGCTCAAAAGGAGACTCTGAATTAGTAGCAACATCACTCACATCAGTGATATCTAGAGACCTGTTGTAGGTGCGAAGGAAGATACAAAGAACAAGAGAATCTAAGAACAATGATACGTATGGTATGATCATGAATGGAAGAATAAAATAATATTTGCATGGAATAAGTCAAAAGGATGCATTTCATTGAAAAAATGATTACAAACATAAGCCTATTTCAAAAAAGGACACTTATTACTTCTAGGCCTAGAGCAATAAGTGTGTTTTGGATATTACTCTGAGTTAGTTCTAAAGACTACAGGAATCTCTTCCGCAGTCCAATTATTCAGAACACTTCCCGGCTCATAGGGGCTAATGCCTGACAAATTCTCTACCCCAGTTCCTTCTTCATATGTGGCGTTGATGTCCAAACTCTCCATCATTCCTTCCACGATTTTTTTTCCCGATGTCTTCCGCTCAGAGTGAATGACCCCTCCAGACACAAGAGTATTCGATATATGGGGGAAGATCATTAGTTCCCATTCAATTTCTCCCCCGCTCAATTGCGCTCTCCTTCTTTTTTGCTTCTTTTCTAGCTCTTTCTTTCTTTGTTTCATGTCTGGCTTAAATCTTAACCCAAAACGGTCTTGTTTGTCTTTCACCATTGGTGCATTAATCCTTCCCGGAGGTATCTTCCGAATCCTTTTTCGAGTAGGGCCCCTTTTCCAACAGTTAATCGTAGTCCCATTCTTGTAGTCTCAGATAACTTGGGCATTGGAATCCTATTTCTTTCGGTAATGAATGTCGCGTTCATGAACTCCAAGATCGAAAAGAGCACTCGATTGCTTCGTCATTTTCCTCTAGATATGGAGCGTCACTGGTTATTGCTGTAATGATATCTTCTTCAGCATTGATCGTTACTAACCGACCTTCGGTTACCAATTTCAACTTCTGGTGCAGTGATGAAGGGACTGCCCCTACTGAGTGTATCAATGGCCTCCCTAATAGGCAATTATACGAAGGCTTAATGTCCATGACCAGGAAATCTACCTCGTACGTACTCGACCCGATTAAAAGGGGTATTTCAATTCTCCCCATTACCTTCCTTTCCATGCCATCAAATACTCTCACTACACTTTGGCATGTCTTCATATGGGAACTATCCACTGGCAACCTACTCAGCGTAGATAGGGGTAGGATATTCAGTGCAGACCCATTATCAATCAATACCCCCGTTAATGTGTACCCTTTACAGCGAGTCGTGACATGCAAAGCTTTAGTTGATCCTCGGCCCCCTGGTGGTACCTCATCGTCATTGAAGAATATGAAGTTGTCGGCACTTATATTGTTGACTAAGCGGTCCAGTTTGCTTACAAAGATATCGTTAGCAACATAAGTTTCATTCAGCACTTTCATTAATGCGCTGCGATGGGTTTCAGAGCTTAAGAGTAAGGCCAATACTGATATTCGAGCTGACTATTTGTGCAACTGTTCTACGACACTATATTCGCTGTGCTTTAGGAATTTTAAAAATTCCTTTGCTTCTTTTTCAGTCACTGATTCATTGGCAGTTGGTTCAGGCCCCGCTGGCTTCTCTTTCTTTTGCTCAATTGCTAATGATTTTTCTTTAACCTGCTCGACTTTTGTATTTTGGGTATAACGCCTTCCGCTACGTGTATAAAAACCCTCGTCTTGAACTTCTTCTGATGCATTAATTGGGGTCTCCTCTCCCGAGAATGTCACATTGCAGCTATAATTCCACGGTACCCTTTTGCTATCCTTGTAAGGGAAAGCAACGGGCTTCTAGATTACGACATTTGGCGCAACTTGTACCCCGGATTCATTCATTATTGGACGTGATATGATAACCACTGGGTGGTTGACTTTGTAAACATCCTTCATCGACCCCTCTTCGAAGGCACACACATTTATTTCTTCTGGGCTCCCGTCATATTCGAAGAATTCCAGCTCTTTATTATCCATCAATCCTTGTAACAAAGCCATGAATTCACTGTATTTCTGAATCTCGTGATCTTCTTGATCATGGAACTCGCAATAATTATTTGTTTCTCGAGGTCTGACCCATGAGTTCTATGCTATCAACCCTTTTTCCACCATTTTCTTCCATACCTCTCTCAACGGGGTATTCACTTCTGCAATATTCATCTTAATTTCTTTCCCCGAACTCTCAATTATTACATTTATTCCCTTATCCCCATGGTTAGGTAATGGATTCTCTGTACTGGATGTATCATCAAATTTCACGATCCCCATGTTGATGAGTCTTTCAACCAATTTCTTGAAAGTGGTGCAGTTTTCTATCGAGTGTCCTGTGGCTCCCGCATGGTATTCACATTGGGCATTTGCGTCATACCATTTGGGGTATGGAGGTTGCATTGGCTTTAGATAGAAGGGAGACACGACATGTGCATCAAATAAACTTTGGTATAACTCCTTATACGTCATTGGAATGGGCGTAAATTGGAGTTTTTCCCTAATTTCTTTTGTGTTGGGCTCTTGTCAGGGTGGGCCCTGCTATTCAGTAGTTGTCGACCTTGGTTGGCTTACGGTGATCGATTTCGAATATGAGCTCATATTATTCACTTCGTGTTCTTTCTTCCTCGACGCTGACCTCTTGACGTTTTCCCCAGCCTCTATTTTCCTATATCTTATCGCATTTTCTATCATTTCTCCAGACATTACTATGTTTGAAAAACTCTTGGTTGCGCTACCCAGCATGTGGTCAATAAAAGGTGCCTTCAGGGTATTGATGAAGAGCATAGTGGTTTCCTTTTCCAACAGAGGGGGTTGGACTTGTGTAGCCACCTCTCTCCATCGCTGGGCGTACTGCCTAAAGCTCTCATTATGCTTTTTCTCCATATTCTGTAAAGTGATTCTATCAGGGGTTATGTCTGCCACATGACCGTACTGCTTCATGAAAGCTTGTGCTAGATCTTTTCATGAACTGATCTGGGCTCGACTCAGTTGGTTGTACCATCTAGAAGCGGCCCCAACCAGACTTTCTTGAAAGCAGTGAATTAATAGTTGGTCATTATTGACATGGCCTGCCATTCGTCTACAAAACATAGTGATGTGAGCTTCGGGACAGCTAGTCCCGTTGTACTTCTCAAATTCTGAAGTTTTGAACTTGATAGGGAGTACCAGGTTTGAAACCAAACTTAATTCCTTAGCATCGATTCCACCACGATAGTCGGTGCTTTCCATTTCTTTAAATTTTTCTTCTAACCATCTACACCTTTCTTCAAGCTCTCTCGGGAGTTCTATCCTTGTCTTTTCTGTTTTTGTTACTTCATCGAGATTGAGGACCACAGGGTTGGTTGGGTTATCCCCCGGATTAGAGCCCGAGCCAGCCTGATAATTCATCGGTGCCTAGGCATCAGCCTGAAATGGTTGGGGCCTAATTGTGACCGATGGCCTTCTTGGGTACATGTCAGGTTGTGTCTGAACGTCCGCTGGGGCAAAACTCGGAGGGTAGGTAGGATCTTCATTATCATCTCCCGCATTGATCAAAGGGCTTTTCCCTTTTTCTAATCCGCCATCCAATAGACGAGTTAATTGGTCCATCATGCTTTTCTTGGACTCCAGCATCTGGTCCCTCATATCTTGCTGGATTTTGGCAAGCCGTTTTTGCATACGTGTTTGTAATTGATCATGCATCTCTTTTTGCATTTGTTCAAATCTCTCTAACCTTTGGTCCATAGCTCTTGTTTTTCCTCTTGTACCGTAACGATGTTCCAGGGTAACTACCATGATTTTTAGGGTTTTTTGTGAGTTTTAGTGCGTATGATGCAATGCTGATGCATGAATGTAATGAATGCGATGAATGCAAAAAAACGTTGATCCCAATTTGATTTCATTAGAGTAGCTGTTCTAGAAAACAAGTTTCTTTACATAAAATAGATTACATATAAGGCTTGGCCCTGATACTTAAGGCATTGACTTGCCTAAGAAGCCAAGCTAACTCTCGGCCTTGGTCTGATTCTGACTCGTATTTTAAACTCAGCATATCGGCTTGTACTGCTAATGTTTGCAAGTGATCAGCCACTTCTCGCACTTGAGTCAAAGCTTCGCCCATGACGTAGTCCCTGCTTCTGACTTGGTCTTGAGATTGATGAAGTTGCTCCTTCCATCACTCGTTATTTACCTCGAGGAGTTCTATCTGAAGTTCACGATTTTGCAACGCTGTTTTGAGTTTTTCTATATTCTCTTTTAATTCTTCGATTCTGTTCTGACTAGCTTTCAACTCGACTACGAAGTTACGTGAACGATACTGATACAAGGACCTCTCTAACTCTGATACCCAAATCTTTAACCCCTCTTTATCGTTCTGGCTTTCCACCAACTTCTTTTTAGAGCATCTTCTCAAGCTTGAGCATCGCGAAATTTTTCTTCCCACCGATTGGGTTTGCTTTGTTCTTCTTTAACTTCATGTCCCACTGTTCGGATGTTTCTCCTAACCTAGCGGTTCTCATTGATCTGCGCAGCTTCTTATAGTCCAATTTCAAACTGTTTAAGTCCTCTTCAGCCTTGTTTTTCCCTTTTCTGAGTCTTTCAGCTTCTAGTTTCTGGACATCGACATCTAACCCTAACTGTATCTTTTCTTCTTCTAACTGCTCGATCATTTTTTCTAGCTCTAGACTCTTTCTCTCGAAATCTTGCTTGATTATTTCTAGCTCAGATGGGATTACTTTCAAGTGTTCTTCTATCGACTGAGGATTCCCTTGATCTGATGTAGGGATGTTGTCGTTAATCCTCTGATTCCATCATCGGTCGTACTCAGGAGTAGTCATGGGATTGGCAGCAAACTTTTTCATTCTACGAGTCTGGTTCCAGGCATTTGATATCTCGCGAACTTTCTTTTTGTAATTATTCCCTGTGAACACGAACTCGCACTGGGCTAACCCGTATGTTGGTGGTGTAAACTGTCTGGATCTGTACTATCTTAATGCAAGCAGAGGAACATATCCGACGGCTCCCCATATTCCTAACAAGGGAACCCAATCAAAATCTTCGCATCTGTATAATATTTCATCAGGAACCATCCACGGGGATCTCCATTCAACGTCTCCTTCTTGTAAATTTTGGAGAATCGTCATCCAATTTTCTTCTGTAACATCATCTCGCCTCGGTGTAGCCACTAACTCTTTCAGATCTACCCAATTTGCTTCACTTAGCAGGTCGTGTATTCCTCTATAGTAGGTATCAGATCTACCCTCCCGAAAGTGAAGCAACTGTAAGTAGAATTCCAATATTGGGCAAGGGCTCGAAACATGTGTTCATCTACCTTGACATCAAGCAGATAAGGTAAATCACCGTAATGACAATAGAATAGTTGTTTGACCTCGTCATCCCACTGACACCAAATTTCCTTCATCTCTTGGAGATTATTCTGAGTTATGCTGATCCGAGTAAAATTCCATAACTCTGACACGTACCCCTCAGTAAGACTGTCACCTTTCTCTTGTTGTATTGCCTCAGCCCATATCCGGACAGCCGCGTTGTCTTCTACTTTATCAAAAAACCCCTTTTTTCGTGATAAGCTATCTATTTAGGAACCGAATGCGAATCAACACCTTTTGTGATGCAAATGCCATGCAAATACAATCAAAGTAAAACAAAGCAAGTCAGTATTTCATGCGCAGTTCAAAGCAAACAAAGAATAATAAATATAACACTTGCTCAAGTAACCACTAGGGTTTCAGAATGGCTCTACCTAGGGTAGGTTCTTAAGGCTCGCTACATAGGGTTTGGTTCTAGAGTAATGGTACCTGAACCAGCAGATTCCTCGATCTTCACCCATTATAGGCTCATACAGACCGAGTTTAGTTCAGGGGAATACATTTCCCTATGGCTACACGGAGATGAAAATCTCACGAAGACATAGGTACGGATGTATCCTGAAAGCGATCCACTATCCTGCACGGAGGTGAAAACCTCACGAAGGAGTAGTTTCTCACTCCCACTTAAACGGGTGTGACCACAGCGGTCATGCAATGCAATATGCAAAACTATTTAAAGACTCGAACCAGCGCAGCAGGTATTGTACCACAAAAATAGCTGATGAAATGCAATGAAAGGATCGTATTTCAAAACTAAATTTTTAATTTTCGATAAAAAGACAAAAGTTAATCAACTTGTGGCTTGACTCTCTTATTTGTTGTCCCCAGCGGAGTCGCCAAGCTGTCCTAACCATTTTTTTGAAAACGGGAATCGACTTGGATTTTGAAAATGAAAACGAAAAAAATTAGAGTCACCACCAATCCTTTTTGATGAGGTGTGATCGGGACACCTCAAATTAACTATTTTAATAAAAGTTAAGATTTACTAAAACGATAATTTTTGGTCTACGAAAATCAGAAAATGAGTTCGGGAGTCGGTTACGCACGAGGAAGGATTAGCACCGTCGATATGCCCAAAAATTGGTACCTAGTTGATTAATTACTGTCTTAGTGTCGAAGATTAGAAAACTCGAAAGAACTTTGAAATACGATCCCTCTTTGTAAAAAATACTCAAATGTTAAAGACCTTCTCGTCTCAAAACATAAAATGTCACATCCAGTAAGTTAGGACATGACATCTTGAATTTTCGAGAGCGAGCTTGCCTAAAATTTGCGTATTTTAACTTGTTAAAAGGGTATTCGATTATTTAGAGTAAACGAGAAAAATCGAAACCCAGTAAGTTAGGGTACGTTTTCCCAAATTCTCAAACACCGAATATTGCCTTTGCTTTAAAACAAATTCTTATTTCGAGGTGACAAAGTATCATACCCGGTAAGTTAGGGCACAACACTTCGTATCTCCGGGAATAGACATTTCAAAACTCGTATAGCGATTCAAAAGAATATTCCGTTATCTAGGTTAAATGAGAAAAATCGAAACCCAGTAAGTTTGGGCACGATTATCTTGAATTACCAAATACAGAATATTGCTTTCATGAAAGAATTATTTTAAGGCATGGAAAAAAAACATGATGTGATTTATAGTAAAATGTAAGAGCAAATTATGGTATTAACACATATAATAATATAATGATAGTGTCAAAACAATAACATGAACAGTTATAAAAGATGAAACAATAACGAGGTTAAGTATTATATAAATGTAAACACATACGTGGAGAAAATGAAATAATCGAACATGCAAGCAAATAAATAAAAAATAGATATAAAAATGGAAAAATAAAATGACAATGATAACGATAGTAATGATATAAAAGTATATACATATATGGGTTAAGGTACATACGTAGAGGTTATAAGAAATATATGAAAGAAATATATATATAATAATATTAGTACAATATTAAAAGGTGCATATCGTAGTATAAAATGTATACATAATATAATCAAAATTACATAGTACATATATATATTAGTAATAATAATGATAATGATAATAATAAAAAACATTACATAAATGTATATTGAAAATAGATATATAATAATATTTAAAAGCATATACATAATATATATAATATACTGAAATAAAATATACACATAATATATTAAAGTATATACATAATGTACATACATATATATGAAAGACAAATACATGACACGATCAAAAGTATGCACATAGTATATATATATACATATATATAAAAAATGTATACATAATATATAAAAATATATACATGCATATATTATTTAGAAAAGACGAAATATACATAGTATTGATATACATATGTGTAGCATGGGATATAAAAAGTATATACATGTGACATACAAATATATATTAACGAAAGCAATAACATTAAAAGCTTTTAATAATACCATATAATATGTATAATATATATGTATAAATATCAAGTAAGAATAATAATAATGGGATACCAATAAGCAAGAATAATAGAATAACAATAATAAAATATAACAGCACAAATGGCATTAAAATTTAAAAAAACAAAACAAAAAAACAAAAAATAGTAAAAGAAGGATTAAACTGAATTAAAAAAAAGGAACTTTTGGGGCAAATCAGGATGAGAAAGAAATGTAGGGGCTATATGGGGCAATATTCCCATACCCAAAACAATGCAGTTCTGAATGTCTGTCCCTCAAATGGTCCCAGGTCCGAATTGAAACAAAATCAAAATTAAGAAGCAAATTTAAGAAATGGTCAAAGACTAAATTAAAACCCGATAGAAACAAGGAGGGACTACGCGAGCAATTATCCCAAATAGTAGAAACACGTGGATCCTCAGGCGTCGGGTCGGGTCTCGCGCGGGTCACGTGAAACGGCGTCGTTTTGGCATTAAGGAGGCCGACCAAAACGACGTCGTTTTGATCGGCTATTTAAGGCAAAATTTCTTTAAAAAAATTCATTTCTTCATTTTGTTCTCCAAAAATATTTCTTCCCTCTCTCATTTCTCTCTGCCCATTAAAAAGCCGTGAGGAGCCATTGCCGTCTGTTGGCATGGCCACCGCATTACCAGTGGCGAAAATTGCTCGAGGGTAAATTTTTCTCTTTTATATTTTTTTAATATATGTATGTTATTTTTAATAAAATAGGAGTGATATGTGACAACAATATTCGAAAAAAGTAAAGAAAAAAGGGTAAAATAAAAACGGTAAATAGACCTTTAGATTGGCCTTTAATACTCCTTGCTGCTGATTCATGTTTGTGTTACAAAGCCTTTTTGATTGTTAATCTTCTTTATATCTTTTGAATAGAATGAAAATCAAGAGCAAAAAAAAGCCCCCTACACCCGATCTCCTTTGTGGTTTTTATAGCTTATTTTTTACAAGTCTTCTTTTTTTTTCTGCACACTGTTCTTTCTTTTTTAATGCTGCAGGTGCAAGTGGGGCGGTGGCACAGTGGCGGTGCTTGCAGGAGATGTGACTGGGGGCGGTGGGATTAGGTGATTTAGGGTTTTAAATTTTGAAACCCTAAATTTTTGGGCTAGTTGGGTCAGATTGGGGTTAGGGTCTGGGCCATATTGTTTTGGGCCTTAGTTTTTTATTTGTTTTAGGTTTAAGTTGGGCTATGTGGGTTTGAAAATGGGTTTCTGTTGGGTAGGTAAATTTGGGCCTGTACAATAAGGAAGTGATGTTAACGTTCTTGTCCAAAATTTTTAGTCCGAGTTTTGAATATACTTATCCAAAGTTAAGGTTATTGTCCAAATTTAAAAATTAATTTCGAGACTTCAAACAAAAATATTAAATTTAAAAAACGGGACTAAGTAAAAAAAACTTAAAAGCATGTTTATTAAAATTAGGTTGACTCAACTTAATTTAAAGTTTATAATTTTTTTTTATTTTCTATATTATGTAAATATATAAAATATATTAAGCTATTTATATTTAGAAATTCAACAAAAGGAAGATTATATATATATATATATATATATATATACCGTAATAAAAGAAAATATAATTATTCAATATTAAGTTAAAATAAAAAAATATGATTAGACATTGAACAAATAAATAAACTTGTATAATCGATTAAGTTTTAACTCGATTGACATGAGTATTGTTGTTAATACAGGAAGATATGGATTTGAATGCGTTGAAGCACATTATCTACCTATTTATAAGTTACGGAGAGGTTATGAATAGTTTTAAGGCATTTTATTCAAAAGAACAAATATAATAGAACTTATAATGAAATTGTTAAAAAAATTATAAAATTCGAGACATTGAACAAATAATTATAATATTAATACTATATAAAAACCCAATCCTAACTCCGCATAGCTTTGAATTGACTTCAATCCAAATTAATCGAATTCAACTTAAACCAAAGGTAAAGAGTTCATAAGAAAATTGAGCCACTATGACTCGTTAAAACTTTCTAGACCTATGGTTGTATCTTAGTGAAGCATTCTTCCCTTTGACCAATCATATAGTTACTACTTTCATGTGCGTCCTATTAAAATTGTATTTTCAATTGATTAATACTCAACTCTGTTCACATTATTATTGTACTAATGGTATGGGCACAATATTGCTGAGGCGAACATCAGCGTTTTTTAAAAATTTACTGGTGATATATCTTAATTATTTATTAGTAGTTTGGTTACATGTCGGATGTATATCGATCAAGCAAAATATATATATAAGTTTATATATTTTCTTTTAATTAAAGGATTTTGAAAGGTTATGAACAATAATAAAATTTGTTTAAAAACACATTTTTTAGATACTTAATAAGAGCGAAGTTAGAATTTTGTATTTAAGATTGAAATAAAAATTAAAAAAAATAAAAAGATGAATAATCCACGTCTTGGTTAGATATACAAATGAGTCTTATGTATATAAAAACAAATAGTTGATTGAATCCAAAGGTGAAAATAATAAACGAAGCATCGTGGCTCCTTCATGCATGCTTCAATTGGTTAAGGGGGATGACTCCAATGGTAAAAGTTTTCCCCCCTTGAAAAGAAAACTCGAGTGAGACAAAAATTATATTTAGACTTTATGTAATTTATCAAGTCAACCTCTTACTTTTACACCTATCGGTGATTCCTGTATAAATATATATTATATATATTCCCATTTAGATTATATATAGGAAATTAATTAAATCAGATAAACGTATCCGGCCAAATGATGAAGAACCAGATGTTGCTGTTTTTTGCTTTCTACTTTAGCCTCTTATGTGAACTAAATGGCCAAGTTGGTGGCCTTAGACCGGCTGTGGGTGGTGGCGAGGTTGGTGTGGGGTTAATCGCTGACATGGGATCAAAGGAGGGGAAGATTATTCAGAGCTGCCTTTCCATGGCGATTTCAGATTTTTATGGGTTACATAGGGACTATCAAATGAGGATAGTTCTTCATACAAGAGACTCCAAAGGGGATCCTTTGCTTGCTTTATCTGCCGGTAATTATAAGCTTTTCTTTTTTCTACTTTTTGAAGTTGAAAGTAACATTATCATTAGCATGCATTCCTTTTGTTTTTTTTTTCTTTTCAATATTTATGAGTAAAACCAAAGCAATCACAAAATATCGAATAATTACAATTAAATTAAGGATGAGTAATTAAAAGTATTCAGAAATTCACATATATAATTATACAAATTAAATTAAAATTTTAAATATTTAATTAAGTTGGTGTGACACTTCACTCAATGAATACTAACTCAATTAAGTAATGGTTAAAGTACAATTATTTTATAAAATAAATCATATTATTTTAAAAAAATATATGATAAACATTCATAAATACATAGGAAATAATTGAATATATTTTATATAAAATACGAATTTTGCCGACAAAATATTTGTCAAACTCTGAAAATTTTGGGAAATTTTAACGAAGTTTGACTAATCAGGGCAGACGAAATTTCATAGAAAATTTATTGACCTATTATTTTAATCTAATACCTAAGTAGTAGATTGTTACGTAAGTACTCTATAGATATATTAAAAGAAGACTTGTCTTTTCAGAATTTTTTATCAAATATGTTTATATCAACATAATATTAAAATTCAATTGGTTTAAACTTGCTCTATCTACCTTAGCTTGTTGAAGTGGTCATGGGCACAGTTAGAGTACATCATGTACCATACATAGAAGTGGAAATCTGTTTATATTATTTATTTAATATTTATTAATTTTATATGATTTTATTTATTAACTTTTAAAGATAAAAATTTAAATATAAATTATATATTTACTTTCAGATTAAATAAGTTGCATAATGTATAAAAATAAAATTAATATTTTTTCATGTTTTCTAATGAATATTTGATGCTTGATGATGATGTCATCGCCTTAAATTATTTCAAAAATATAAAAAATTAAAAATATTTTTAATCGAAATCAAATTCTTTTAAATTTTTTATAATATTATATAGTAAAATTTTAACTTTTATAAAAATAAACTATAATTTTTCTACAAAAATAAAATATAGTTACTTACATAAAATAATTTTATAAAAATTAAAGTTTTTATATTTGAAATATATTTTTTAAATTTTCATATGATAACATCACAATAATGCCATCTATCATTACATGTTAAATATGCATTGGACTGCATAGAAAAAATTAAAATCGTATATCTCGAAACCAACATAAAGAAAACTAAACATATGTACCAAATTGAAAAAAAACATCAAAGCAAAATATAAAAATAGACTTACCTTTTTCTTTTCTTTTCTTTTCTTTTTTTTCCAAAAATCCATTTCCATATTTTTTTATTCAAACTGTATTGGTTGAAGACGGTTGAAAACAGTTGATTCAAAAGTTTTAACCTTGATGTTATACATTCCCTATCCAGCTTTTAAACTCTCAGAAGATAACAAAGTCAAGTTCATCCTCAGTGCACAAAAATCAACGTTGGAAGCAAAGTTTTTGGCTGAATTTGGAGATCACACCAAAATTCCAGTAATCTCAATTCAAGGATTCATTGATTTTATGTCTTCTATTGACAAGCTAGAAATGGTGAACTTCATTACCCAAATGGTGAATGTGATGAATTTTAATAACTTCAAGCTCACCTCAAGCAATTTCGAAATATTAAATGTGCCTGCTCGTGGTAGGCATCTGCTTTCAAGTTCCACCATTGATGAGTCAACTCCCAGAGGTCGAATGATGCAAACAAGCAGTAAAACACTAAGGATTGCTGTTCCAACAACAAATGGGTTCCCACAATTGCTCAAAGTAGACCATGATCCTCACACCAATACCACCATTTTCTCTGGTTTCTGCATAGATGCTTTCAAAATTGCGATGGCGGGTTTGAACTATCAAGTGTTTTATCAGTTTGTCCCTTTCGAATATAATAACCCAAACATTGGTGAGGCTTACGACGATCTTATCTACCAAGTATATCTCCAGGTATGGTTCTTTTATCTGGTTAGTTTATGTCACTTGATTTGTAAAAGTACTATGGAGTTTCTGAAAGTTGGATTACATTTACCTTTATCTACTAAAAATATAAGCAAATTACTCATTGCATGTTAGATCAAAGAGCAAATCGACTCTTCTATTAAAAAATACATTCATTTCTATTATTAAAAACTGATTTTTATAAGTAAACACAAGCTACACATTTTGTCAACCATGCCAAGTTTTAATAGTATAAATAGATGAAATTTTTAATAGAAATGAATGATTTACTCTTTGATCTAACATATAAAGATTAGTTTATTTATTTTTTGTGTAGAGGATATAAAATGTAATATGATTCCTAGTTCAGGACGTCCATGGTACTTTATCAGACTTGCTTTTACTGATTTGTGTTGGATAAACAAAAACAGAATTACGACGCTGTTGTTGGGGACATAACGATCACAGCAAATAGATCATCGTACGTGGATTTTACTTTGCCGTATACGGGCATGGGGGTCGGGATGGTTACTCGGTTAACTCCAAAGGATAGCCAAAACTTGTGGATTTTCTTGAAACCACTCACACCAGGACTTTGGCTTACAATGGTAGGAGTTTATGTCGTAACAGCTTTGGTTATTTGGCTAATTGAACGCCCTGCATTTGTTGAACAACAAACCCAACAATCAAATGGACGAATTGGAAGGATGTTTGGGTTCTCTTTCTCCATTCTTGTTTTTGCACATTGTAAGCACCCTCCCAAGTCACAATCCATGTTACATTCCCAATTACTTAGATCCAATTATGGCTTTGATCCCTCTGCAATGCTCATGTTTAGGATTTAGTTCTTATTACATTCTAAATTACTTAGATCCAATTATGTCTTTGATCCCTCTGCAATGCTCATATTTAGGATTTAGTTCCTATAATTTGGTATAATTTTATCATTCACTTTCATAATATCATTAGTTAGATCAAATAGTTAATACTATTAATTATTTCAGTTAAAAATGTGATTTTTTCTTAAAACATCTTATCAAACTCATTCTACTAACATGGGTTTTTATTTGTGTTGGAATATAGTAAAAATACTATAGAGACTTCGCACACTAGGAGTTAAATTGAATTTTATCCTCTTTACCAAAAAAATGTCAAATTAATCTTTGTATATTAGATCAAAAAGTAAATTAGACATTTCTATTAAAAATTTCATCCATTTTTACTGTTAAAAATTGAAATGGCTGATAGAATAATAAAAAAGTTGCACGTGGCATGCCAGGTGCACATTATTCTGATGTACATATATATTAAGGTTAAAACAGTTGATTTATTCTCTGATTTAATGTGGATAGATTAATTTGTCTATTTTTTTAGTAGAGAAGACAAAATATAATCTAATTCCTAATACAAGGGCCTTATAATACTTTTATTATTGGAATATGTGTTTTTAAGAGGAAAAAATCACATTCACATTTTAACTGAAATAGTTAACAATAACACCAATGACTAACTAATGATATTATAAAAGTAGATAAAAGAAATTATGCCAGGATCCTAAATATAAATATGGTAGAGAGACCAAAATAAAAAAAATTGCCTGAATCCTTATGTTCGATAGCCCTTTTGATGATGTTGAGTTTGTTAGAGAGAGAAAAAATACCCTGGATGCTTCGAAATTGGCAGCACTTCGAAAATAATATAGATTTGTCAATGATTTACACTTATTTTATGCAGCTTAATCTATAAAAAGGTTGGTGTTTTCTTTTAAAATGTGAATTTGCAGGGGAGAAATTATCAAGCAATTTATCGAGATCCGTGGTTGTTTTGTGGGTGTTTGTGGTGTTCATATTGGGTTCGAACTACACTGCCACCTTGACATCAATGATGACGGTCCGGCAGATTGGGTACAACTCAAAGATGAGCAACATAGGACATCGATTAGGTCCTGTTACCCAAGAAGTTGTCGGTAATCTAAATTTCGACAATTCTAGTTCAACATCTGTATGGCTTACTTCACCCGAAGAATATGCAAACGCTTTATCGGAAGGTGCCAAAAATGGTGGAGTGTCTGCAATAATTGATGAAATGCCATACATCAGCATCTTCCTAGAAAAATATCCAACACGTTATTCCATGGTCGGCTCCGTCATGCCTACCACCAATGGCTTTGGCTTTGTAAGTTATCAATCTCTTAACTGTTATACATACATGCAATTTTAGGATAAATTTGATTATGAGTTGGACCGGATTGGTTCACAGTTAAGTGTTTTTTTTTAATTCAAATCTAAATTTAAATACTTTGATTAAACACAAGAATGAAGTCAAGAATTTAGTGTTAGGGTTCAGAATAAAATTATAAATTTTTGGGGCTGCAACTAAAGTTACATTTTTTTTCATTTAATTAAGAGACTAAAAGAATTTGAGTTATTATTTTTAAGAGGGGCTAAAATTGTAACTTTTTCATTTAGCAAGAGGGTCCAAGTCCCTTAGCTTCTCCATCTAAGAGCCCGATTTACTATTCATATATTTAATTTATTATTAAATTTAAATAAAATAATTTTATTATTTAAATTGAATTTGGGACAAATCAAATTGATTTGAAGCATAAATTTCTAGTCGGAGCTCAACTCAAGCTGAATTGACCCTACTGGTTAGGTGACTTGTTTAGCCCATGGACAAATGTAATTTCAACATGTCTCTTAGTAGTTTTATGTTTTGATTTTACATAAAGGTCTTTTTTGAAGTCTCAGGTTAGAATATGAGAAAGGCCAATTTAAGAATACAAAATTTTGAGAGCTCGATGTATATTCGAAGAATACATACACAAAAATATGTACAAATCTTGGCACATAGGATGACTATTTATATACATGTATATTGGGCCTAAAGTTTTAACTTTATTTTGAAATCTTTAGGTATTTCCAAAGGGTTCAGCCCTGGCTAGAGACATATCAAGGGAAATTGCAAAATTAAGAGAAGATGGGAGGCTCCAAGCACTTGAAAATGCATGGTTCAAAACTCCGATCATTGATTTTGATTCAGAGGACACTACAAACAGTGTGAACTCACTTACAGTAGGTGACTTTCGAGGTTTGTTCCTTATTAGCGGAGCCTTTTTAGCTATAGCTTGTATTTTGTTTTTGGCTTCTTTGTTTTACAAAAACTTTCATGTTATGAAAAAATGGATACTAAAACTATACATTTGTATAAAAATTTTTAAAAACAGAAGAGATGCCAACATAATACACCCAGAATTTGACAATTGATGAAGTTCACCAAGTAATATCATTAGCCTAAATTCCCAATAGGTCATACATCTTTTATAGAATATTTTCACTACTCCTTGAGCCCTTTGTTTTCCATTGTATATATTATTTTTGATAGTAATAAATTTGTCTTATAGAAAATTATTACTACTCATTGACCTTGTTTCACCATTGTCTAAAGGAATATTATTTGCTCTATTAAATCCACTTGTAAATTACTTAAGGGCATTGGGTGTTAAAAGATTGAAAATAAGTATATTAATTATGTTTGATAAATAAAGAAACGAGCTACAAATACTTAAAGTTCAAATCCAAATCTTAATTTAAAAATAATAACATCTCATATATTAATTAATGGGACAAATTTATGGTTTAAGAGTAAAATGATAATAATTGAAGGGTAAATTTGGTAGAAACATAACATTCCCCCAAGAATCTTACACAAAATGAATTGTATTAAGATTACTAGAATGCATGATTACTGAAATCCAAATAAGGGACTGTGATTTTAGAGTCATACATTACCAGTGAGAATGTGAAATTCCTTGAACCAATGCCCCCTAACTCCAATCAATCTAATGTTAAGAGCTATTCATGCGACTTCAGATTGCAGTTCCCCCAACAGTTTTCATGGGTGTACCATTTAGTCACTCTTATATCATACCTACTATTGATTTTAATTTCAAATTCTTTTTTTTTTTTTGGCTTTATGTTTTAGCATTTCAAGCTTAGTACTTGATTTAACTTCTTGTACGATCGATTTTATGAATTTTTATTCATTTCGTTACCCTCGTCCATTTTATGGTCTAAGCATAGTTCTGCTCGGGCCGAGGATGATATTTAAGTAAAGTCTCCCTAATAATATTATCAACTCTAAGATCCAAACTTGATCCAAATATTTGAATAAAAAATTTACTTCTACCTCTTCCAACTACTTGTTGGTACAGCTGGTGGCTTTTAATATTATTTTTTCTAACTTTTAATATGGAATATAAAAAGTCACAAAAGTAATATTTTTTGACATTTTTATTCTTTTGTTTTCTTTTATTCAAAATAAAAGTGTCATGTAAAATAATATTTTTTTATGACCATTTTATAGTTATATTGTTACTTTAGATCCAAAAAATAAAATTAACTGTAAAATACCCCTTTCGTGATGTTTTTTGTTATGTTTTTTTTCGACTTTTTTTCACTTTCCATAACATTTAAAATTGTCATCCATAACATTTCAAAGCGTCACAAAAACCTTTAATACGTGTGACACTTTTTTATATTTTCTCAACAACGTCATGAAAAACTCAAAAGTTGCATTTCAGTGACATTATTAATTTGGTTGTTTTGTGACATTTTGAAAATGTCACAAAAAATTGTTTGTGGTGTCATCGAAGTAACTTTCGATAATAATACGAAGGAATCAACATTTCCTTATTCCATCTCATGTACCAATTGAACATTTCCTTATTCCATCTCATGCTTAACAATAATTGATCCTAATAGATTAGTGCATTATCGTACCCCTTTTCTTCTGTGAGTGGTGGTGACAATTAAAGATGATCTCCACATTTCTCTCCCATTCAAGGTATGCCTTTGGATAATTAATTCTATCCGTAGAAGGAAGGGATGTTCATTTTTATGAAGTTGATGTTATTGTACTTTTCTTGTTGTGAAGAACCATCACTCTTTCATTAAGGGTGGCCTGACTAGCCATCTGCTTGGCGACCATCTTTTCCATTCCGTCTTCAAACTCCATTGTTTGATTTTCAATCAGTTCATTTTATCGTCGCTTATTTTTTCAATTCGAGTCTCAAACTATGTTTCTTTGACTTCCAATCGACCAATGCTTCAAGGGCTAACGAATTGGTTTTCTAGCCAGATGTAGTACTATTCTTTGAGGACATTTTTTAGTTTCTGCAAGGTTGAACAAGAATAAAATAAGAAAAATTTTCTTCACTGTTATTCACTCATGTTTGCACTCAATTGGCTTTTACCCTCCATTAAACTCACCACGCTTAGTTAAATAAAGAAATAAATCCAAAGAGGATGAAGGTTGGTAAAGTAAATCAATTCCTTATCCCATGGCCGGCTATGGCTAACAAAGAACCATAGGATAACTCAAATTTTACCTTTTAAATATTTAACCGGCCTTCATAAAAAGAAAAACTTTAATTATTACGAAGACTCTATTTCCGGTTAATTTCATCTGAATTTACATTGAACGGAGCAGTTGGGAATTTACAAAATTGCATTGTAGCTTCCTCAATTAATGTCGAAACTATTTTTTTTTAAAAACGGGAATCGACTTTGTTTGAAAGCTAAGATTAAAACGGGAGTCGCCACCGATCTTTATTAGGTGTGATCGGATCACCCTTGTTTTAATAAAATATTTTAATTTACTAAAACGGTGTTTTTGGTCTACGAAACTCGAGAGAACGGGTTCGAGAGTCGGTTACGTGTGAGGAAGGATTAGCACCCTCGTCACGCCCAAAATTGGTACCGAATTGATTAGTTAGTGTCTTAATGTCGAAAGTTAAAAATTGGGAATAGATTTAAAATACGATCCCTTTTTTATTAACGTCGATTTAAAAAAAAAACTTGAATTAGATCAAAATGATTGCTAAAGATTTCCTCGTCTCGAGATATCAGAGTATCACATCCTGTAAGTTAGGACACGATACCATGAACTCCCGAGCGCAAGTTTGTCTTTAATTTCAATTGGAATTCCGTTTATTTTAAAACTCAAAAGGATATTTGGCTATTTAGAATCAACGAGAAAATCGAAACCCCGTAAGTTAGGGCACAATTTCTCGATGTTCCAAAACGCAAAACATTGCCTTATTTAGAAAATTTTCTTTTTGAAATATAGCGAGTATAATGTTTAATAAAGTACGTTATTCGTTTGGATTAAAAATAAAATAATTTATTGGATGAATGTAACGAGGCTTGATTCATGGGGCGATGATATGAAATAAAAGTATAGTGCGACATGAAACGATGATACATGAATAAAAAAATTACACAAGTGAATGACAATAATATGAAAATACAAATAAACGAATCATAGTACATGCAATGGCAATAATCTCACAACATGCATCATTTAAATACTAACATTAATAATTAAAGACCAATGAATTAAATAATATATATAACAATTTAAAAAAATTATAAAGCAAATTAAAATAAATAAAATGTAAAACAAATTTTAAAACGATAATAAATAAATTTAAAATAAATAATGTGAAAAGAAATTTAATATCAACAATGTACAAAACAATTTAAAAATAGAGTATATGTAAAAGAAATTTTAAAATAGGTAATATACAAGATATCAAAGAAATAACTAGTATATATATATATAAAATAGATATAACAATTTGAAATTGATAATATATATAAAATTTTAAAGTAAATAATAAAACAATTTAAAATGAATAATACATAAAGCGAGTTTAAAATAAATAATGTAAAAGAATTTTAAAATCTATATTACACAAAGCAAATTAAAAAGGATTCATATGAGTAATTTTAAGATAGATAATATATATATATATATATATATATATATATATATATGCATACACAAAAGTGTATGTAAAACCATCTTTCAAATTTAAGGAAAAGCGGGAATCGACTTTTAAAACCAAATATGGAGTCGCCACCAATATTTTTAGTTTTAGGTGTGATCGGATCACCTAAAAATTTGGTTATTTTAATAAAATATTTCTTTTTACTTAAACAACGATTTTGGTCTTACGAAAATATGAGAAAACGGGTTCGGGAGTCAGTTACGCATGAGGAAGGATTAGCACCCTCACTACACCCAAAATTGGTACCAAATCGATTAGGTACTGCCCTTATGTCTAAGATTTGAAAATGTTTTTTTGAAATATGGTTCCTTTTATAAACATTTGAATAGCCCAAGTTGGTCGCCAAAATTCTCTTGTTTCAAAGGAATACATTATCACTCCAGCACGATAGGACACGATCCTTTATACATAAATTTCGACTTCCAAAAATTTATATGTTGAAAACTGCAAAAGGATGCCCAATTATTTAGTCCAACGAAAAAATCAAAACCCAGCACAGTAGGGCACGATTCCTCGAATTTCTAGACATCAGACATTACCTTATTTTAGAATTTAAAGAACATGAGTGAAATTCTAAAGGAATATTCGATTATTTTGAACAAACAGGAAATCGCAACCCAGCACGATAGGGCACGATTCCCCGAATTGGCAAACATCGAACATTACCTTCGTTTTGAAGGATTTTTAAAGACATGAGCGAAATTCCAAAGGAATATTCGATTGTTTTGAACAAACAGGAAATCGCAACCCAACACGATAGGGCACGATTCCTGAATTACCAAACATCGAGTATTGCCTTCGTTTTAAAGAATTTTTAAATGAATAATTAAAAAAATGGCTTAAAACGCGTTAATGCGTCTTGAAATAAAACGAAATTAATCTTAAAGATTTGGACCTTACAAAACCAAATTTCATAAACCAAGTGGAAAACAATGATATGGGATAATATACACACATGAGATACAATCAATTAACAAACTAATAATTAAGTATAACTAACCTAAAAAGTATAATCCGATTACGATCATGCATGGAAAATAATTGATATAATAATACAATGACAAAATAATAATACAATAATTCAACACAACCAAAACAATACACACAATAATATGCCACAATAATATACATAGCATGATATGAAATAATCAATGCAAGATGTAAAAATAAAATAGCAATTAGAAGCCAATATGCTATAAAACGATTTTAAAATAATAACGAATAAATGGACACATAATATATAGGCTGACAAATTTGCATAAAAACTAGGGATATATAATTTTGAAATAGTTATTATAGAATAAAAGTTTGAATCAAATTACGTGTAAGATATTTTAAACACAAATTCATTTAAAATTGACAATGTACATGATAACTTAAATAATATATATAATATGAAAGAATAATAAAGATACATGACAAGATATAATACACAAAATAGATTTACAAAACATATATACATAAATAACTTTAAAAATAATTATTTGTAAAAACATAGAAATACATACAAGCTTAAATTAATTTTATAATAAATTATATAATAGATTTAAGAACATGCTTATATATATATAAAGAAAACTATATTTATAAAATACATAGATTTAATAATATATATAGATCAAATATAGGTATCAATAAATATACATACATATATATAATAATTACTTAGAAGATATATTACGAGGACTATATAATGAAATACAAGAATAAATTTAAGAAATCATATGTATAAAATAATATAAGGTTAATAATATATATATGAAATAAAATTAACTTTAATACAACGTATATATATATATATATATATATATATAATAGTGTATAAAAAACATTTACATGAAATATACAAAATGTGACGATGACATTACAAAAACAAGTTTACAATGAGAAAGAAACAATTACCTAGGTAGTTTAAAATGTACGAATAAGTAATTAAGAATAAAAGGCTATAAAATAAAAAAAAAACTTAATTAGAATTAAACTAAAACAAAAGGGATAATTTGAGAATAAAACAATAATAAGAAAAAGGATCAATATTCAATGCGCGAAAACGTATAGGGACCAAAACTGGCAATATACCAGATCCCAAAATGCTGCGTTTAGGCACGAATCAGATTGCAACAAATGTAAATTAAGAGGCCAAATTTAAAAGAAATAAAATAAAGTGCATCAGGTGCGATTGAGTACTCGCGTGAAATAGGAGGTCCTCACACGCAATTATCCCTCTCCGCAGAAACGCGCGGATCCAAGGGTTGACAAACCGGATCGGGTCGGGGCTCTTACCAAATGACGTCATTTTTGAGCCACTGAAATAGGCTTCGAAACGGCGTCGTATTTGGCCCTTTATAAGGGCTAAAACCGAATCACTCAGCCAAACCCTAGCCTCCGCTTTTCTCTTTCAGCCAAACCCTAAAATCTCTCACTCAGATGCCGATCCATCACCACGAATGGCGTTCAGCGTTCTCGAGCTTAGAAGGGTGTTTTTCTTAGCCTTGAAACCCCCCCTTTAGCTTCGATTTCGACGAAGCAAGAGAGGATCACCAGCCAAATCACACGGTATAACCTCTTTTTTCTCTTTTTCTTTTGTTTTTTTAAAATAAAAATATTGAAACAAAATCGACAGAATATAAGTAAAAAAAAAAAAAAACTCAGGGAATGAAAGAGATTAAAAAAAATGAAATCACCTTTTCAAGAACTGTTTTCGAATTTTTTCTATTCAATATGCGTGTATTGTGCCAGCGTCTATTACATTCCCTTTCTTTGGCTTTCTGTAGCCGAAAGCAAAAATAAAGAAAAAAGAATACAAAAATCTGCTCCCTTTTTTTGTCTCTGTTTTGTTGTTGTCCCTTTTGTTTTCTTGCAGGTACAAAAGGCGACGTGGAGGTGCGAGGGTGGCGTACGGAGGCGTGCAAGGGGGTCGTACGGAGGCACGCTGGAGGCTAGGGCTGCGGCGCTCTTTGCTGCTAGGGTTCCTAGTTGGTGAAGTTTGTTTAAGTTTTGGGCCATTTGGGCGAGGGTATTCAGCTACTTGGGTTAATGTAAATGTTTTGGGCTGGTTTTTGATATTTGGATTGATGGATCGTTAATAATATTTAGACTTTTAGTTATTTTTTTATATTTTGGGTTTATAGGCCCAGGCTAAATTGGGCCTCTACGATTGTAAAATAAATAATATATAAAAACCTAAAGTAAATAATAATAAAACCATTTTAAATAAATAAAAAGAGTTTAACATAAGATATATAAAACAATTTTAAAATAAATAATATATAAGTCAATTTTAAAAATAATAAATAAGAATCTAAAGTAAAAGAGAGATTTAAAGAAACAATATACAAAGCAGTTTTTTAATAATATGTATAAAAACGATTTGAAATGCTATATAGATAATATATGAAAAGAGCCAAAATATATATAATATATACAAAACAGTTTAGAATACATAATGTAAAAGAAACAATTTGAAACAGTAATAACACAATTTTAAATAATCAACATATTAAAACAAGTTAAGATAAATAATACACATAAACAATCTAATGTAAATAAATTTATAAAATATTTAAAATAACATATTAATAAAACATTTTAAAATAAATAAATGAAATAAAGGATTCAGGACATGATTGAAAATGGATTAGAATTCAGGGTACCAATTACAAATAAAAAAGGGAAGGCCACCAGGGACTAAATCAAAACGCGCTTAAATTCACAAGGACAAAATGGGGTAATATTCCAAGTCCTAATGCGCTGCATTTTAATTGTCCAAGCCATGGATCGAATTGGAAATAGAATAAAATAATAGGGCGAGATTTTAAAAAAGAAAAAAACAAAATGGGACTAAATAAAGGGACAGAAAATGGCGGAGGGACCAAAGTGGATATTTTACCACTTAAAAGAAACGCACGGACCCCCTGGAGGGGGTCGGGTCGTGCACAGGCACACTACAAACGATGCCGTTTCGGCATTAGACACCTAGGTGCAAAACGGCACTGTTTTGCCCTTAATATTTAAGTTAGTTTTTTTTTCATTTGCTTCCCTTTTTTTAAAAAAAAAATTCAGAGGATACCCTTCTTTCCATTTTCTTTTCTTTGTTAGGGTTAGGAGAACCCTTCATTGCCACCGTCATGATCGTCGCACCACCACTATTCCCGATGGCCAACGATGTGAGAAGATAAGCTCGTTTAGCCCCGTTTTGACCAGATTTAGAGGTCTAGCCTCTTATTTGTGACAAAAAAACCAAATAAAAGAGGACTTTTCGGTCCTTCTACCTAGTCGACGCAGCCATCAAAGCCAAGGCCAAACCTTAAAAGGTTTTGGGGCCCTCGGAGACGGTGAAACACCCTCGACGACGGAGGGGCGTGAAGCTACTCAGGTAAGTTTATTTCTTCTCTTTTTTTTTTTGAAAGATTTGTGTCATAAAAATAAAAAATAAAATAAAAAAAGAAAAAAAATGAAAATAGATAGTGAAAAGATCAAGATTTTCGAAACTTCTGTTCTGTTTTTTGATTAATGGTGTTGCAAGATTGGGGTTACAAGATCGGTGAATCCACAAACCTTATCTCCCTGAAGTTGCATTGGAGTAGGTTGAAGTTACTAGTCTTATCTCCCTGAAGTTGCAGTGGGGCAGACTACAAATAGCAGATCTTATCTCTTTAAAGTTATAGTAGAGTAGATCAAAGCTACAGATTACAAATCTTATCTCCTTGAAATTGCAGTGGAGTAGGTTGAAGTTACTAGTCTTATCTCCCTGAAGTTGCAGTGAAGCAGATTGAAGTTACAAATCACAAACCTTATCTCCCTGAAGCTGCAGTGGAGCAGACTGAAGTTACAAATACTAAACCTTATCTCCCTGAAGTTGCACTGGAGTAGGTTGAAGTTACTAGTCTTATCTCCCTGAAGTTGCAGTGGGGAAGACTACAAATAGCAGATCTTATCTCTCTGAAGTTACAGTAGAGTAGATCAAAGCTACATATTACAAATGTTATCTCCCTAAAGTTGCAGTGGAGTAGGTTGAAGTCACTAGTCTTATCTCTCTAAAGTTACAACGGAGCAGATCAAATACGGCGAATCTTATTTTCTTGAAGTTGCAGCGAAGTAGATTGAAACCACTAGTCTTATCTCCCTAAAGTTGAAATGGAACAGGTTAAAGTTATAAGTCTTATCTCCCTGAAGTTGCAGTGGAGCAGACTCAAGATAGCGAATCTTATCTCTCGGAAGTTGCAGTAGAGCAGATTAAAGCTATAAATCCTATACCTCTGAAGTTGCAGCAGGTCGGATCAAATCTACCATGATGAATCTTATCTCTCTGAAGTTGCAGTGGAATAGATCGAAACCACTAACCTTATCTCCCTGAAGTTGCAGTAGAGCAGGTTGAAGTTACAAGTCTTAGCCCCCCGAAATTACAGTAGGGTAGACTGAATATAGTAAATCTTATTTTCCTGAAGTTGCAGTGGAATAGGTTAAAGCTACGAGTTACAAGTCCTATACCTCTGAAGTCACAGTGGGTCGGATCAAATCTATCATGGTGAATTTTATCTCCCTAAAATTTCATAGAGTAGATGTAGGTCATTAACCTTATCTCCCTGAAGTTACAATGGAGTAGGTTGAAGATGCAAGTCTTATCTCCCTGAAGTTGCAGTGGAATAGACTGAATATAGCAAATCTTATCTCTGTGAAGTTGTAGTAGAGCAGATTGAAGCCACAAACCTTGTCCCCCTAAAATTGCAGTGGGGCAGGTTGAAGTTCTGATTATTATCTCCTTGAAATTGCAGTGGAGTTAATCGTCCAAGCCAGGGATCGAATTGGAAATAGAATAAAATAATAAGGTGAGATTTTAAAAAAGAAAAAAATAAAATGGGACTAAATAAAAGGGACAGAAAAAGGCAGAGGGACCAAAGTGGATATTTTACCACTTAAAAGAAACGCGCGGACCCCTTGAAGCGGGTCGGGTCGTGCACGGGCACAATCCAAACGACGCCGTTTCGGCGTTAGACACCCAGGTGCAAAACGGCACCGTTTTGCCCTTAATATTTAAGTCAGTTTTTTTATTTTTTTCATTTGCTTCTCTCTTTTTAAAAAAAATTTTAGAGGATACCCCTCTTTCCATTTTCTTTTCTCTGCTAGGGTTAGGAGAACCCTTTCTATTTTCTTTTCTCTGCTAGGGTTAGGAGAACCCTTCATTGCCGCCGTCGTGACCGTCGCACCACCACTATTCCCGGTGGCTGACAATGCGAGAAGATAGGCTCGTTTAGCCCCGTTTTGACCGGATCTAGAGGTCTAGCCTCTTATTTGCGACAAAAAACCAAATAAAAGAGGACTTTTTGGTCCTTCTACCTAGCCGACGCAGCCATCAAAGCCAAGGCCAAACCTTAAAAGGTTTTAAGGCCCTCGACGATGGTGAAACACCCTCAACCACGGAGGGGCGTGAGGCTACTCAGGTAAGTTTATTTCTTCTTCCTTTTTTTTTTATTTTGAAAGATTTGTGTCATAAAAATAAAAAAAATAAAAAAAAGAAGCAAAAAAATGAAAATAAATAGTGAAAAGATCAATATTTTTGAAACTTCTGTTCTGTTTTTTGATTAATGGTGTGTGTCCAAAAAAATGCAAAGGAATTGATATGGCTCTTATAGCCGAAATTACAACCCTTTGCTTCTGTATTTTTGTCTTTTGCTATTTGTTTCTTCTATTTGTCGTCTTTTGCTTGCGTGCTGCAGGTGGTTGTCAGAGACTGACGAAGAGGCGCGCGTGGTGGCCTCGCTGGTGAAGAACGGCGGCTGAAGAGGGGGGCTAGGGTTTGTTTGCTTGCTGAAAATTTTTGATAGCTAGTGGGCTAGGGTTAGTTGGTTTTGGGCTTTTGTAATTGGGTCTGAATTTGGGTTTAATTTTGTAATGGACTTTTTATTATTTGGGCTTTTAATTGTTTATTTGGGATTTAGTTGTTTGGGCCAAAATTGGCTATTACAGCTGCCCCTCTTTGCTCATTGTCGTGTAACGAAAATGGAGCAAAGACCTTAAAAGAGCCAATTTTGCCTAGCCTTGTCGAATCTTGATTTCTTTGGTGCTTCTGCTCTTCGAGTAGCCTCATTCTATCCCATTGGGTCTTGAGGGGTATAGGAATTATTGCTTTGATTTACTTCACTACAACTTCAGGGAGATAATAATCATAACTTTCAACCCGCCCCACTGCAATTTCATGGGGACAAGGTTTGTGGCTTCAATCTGTTCTACTGCAACTTCAGAGAGATAAGATTTGCTATATTCAATCTGCTCTACTGCAACTTAAGGGAGATAAGACTTGTATCTTCAACCTGCTCCATTGTAACTTCAGGGAGATAAGGTTAATGGTTTTCATCTACTCCACTGCAATTTCAGGGAGATAAAATTTGCATGATAGATTTGATCCGTCCCACTGCGACTTCAGAGGTATAGGACTTGTAACTCGTAGCTTTAACCTATTCCACTGTAACTTCAGGAAAATAAGATTTTCTATATTCAGTCTACTCTACTGCAATTTCGGGGGGGGGCTAAGACTTGTAACTTCAACCTGCTCTACTGCAACTTTAGAGAGATAAGGTTAGTGGCTCGATCTGCTCCACTGCAACTTCAGGGAGATAAGATTCATCATGGTAGATTTGTAATACTCTGAAAATTTTTACAGTAAGATATTATCCTTAATATAGTAAAATAAGAAAATAAAGTGACAAAAAGGGAAATTTTGAGTTATGTTAATATTGAGAAGTATATTATGAAATATTAATTCAAGAAAGGGCTAAATTGTACAAATGAGAAAAATTTTGTTGCACAAGAGTAAATATTCAAAATTTAAGGGGTTAAAGTGTAAATATGAAAAAGTTGAAGGACCAATAGTGTAAATAATTTAAGAGTGGAATGCTCTAGAAACTAAGGAAAATGGATGAATTAGGACCAAATTGAATAGATGAAGAACTATGAGGGACTAAATTGCAATTTTACCAAATTAAATGATGACTCAAGGATGGAATTTTAAAAGATAATGAAGGGCAAAATGGTCCATTGGAAGAGAGAGAAATCTAGAAAGTAATAATGATGCTAGAGATATTTTGATATTTTATAATTATTTAATTAGATAAATATTATTTTATTAATATTTTAATAAGATATTTTATTCTTATTTTATTAGTATATAAAGAAAGAAAGATGAGAAATTCTCATTCATATTTTCCCATGCACTAACGTGAGAGAAAGAGAGGAAGAAAGAAAGTTTTGCTTTCTTTACAATTTGGTCTTTTTATCAAAAATTCACCATTTTCACCCAAAAATCAAATGAATTTCCATAGCTACCAAGAGACAAAAATGTTAAGGAGAGCATGGAGAGTTAGAATATCAAGTTGGATTCAAGAAATAGAAGCTGAAGGAGAGAGAAAATCAAGTTAAAGATTAGTATCAATAGAACAAGGTAAGTATATCAAGATTTCAATATGTTTTTAAGTTTGTTATTATTGACAAAGCATGGAAATAATGTTATAGTAGAGTTTTCTTACATAAGGTCCTATATTTTTGATATGTTAGTGAAGAGGAAATAAGAGAAAGTGATGAGAAATGGTGTAGAAAAAGAACATAAGGGTGTTATAACATGGTAATTAATAGCTTGCACAAAAACAGTTTGGACAGCAGCAGTAGACTAACTTTGAAAAATCACCATAAATTGTAGCAATTGAATTAGAAGATGAAAAAAGATATGAAATTAAATCTTATTGAGTCTAGTTTCTCATATTAGAAATAGTTTAAGCAATGAATTTGTAAATTTTGAGATATAATGACTTTTGTGAGACAAGGTCAAAATGAATTCGGGTTCCCCTATTCTGACTTTGAAAAATCATAAAAATTTGAAGAAAAATAATTAGGGGCTCAAATTTATATGTATAAAATCCTGAATTAGTCTATTTTTAATAGAAACAAACAAGAACATCATTTGAATCCTTTATGAGGAGATAATTAATTTTTGGTGAAGAAGGGTCAGAACTGTCAGACAGCAGAACAGGGGTAACTTTAAAGAATAAACTGTACTTATTGGCTAAACCAAAAATTCTGAAATTTTTATGGTAAGAATATATATGAGTCTAGATTCAGGTAAAATTATCTGATATTAATTTGGAGTTCTATAGATCCAGATATAAATAATTTAGTGACTATGATGCAGATAGACAGCTTGAATATTCATAAAAGTAAATAATAAAAATTATGGATAATGCTACTTACAAGTGTGTTATCTACATTAAGGATGTGGAATGGAGAGGAGGAGAAGGAAAAATATGTATGAATATTCATCTAGCATGGCTAATTTGCATATTTTAGGCTCAGGGACTAAATTGAATAAAAATAAAACTTTATGGGCAATTTTGTAAACATGTCAGAAATGACCAAATTGCATGAAATGGATTATTTTATTATTTAAATTACAAAATTGAATGAAATTATTAATTTAGTTCAAGATCAGGGGAAAACATGTTTTAGGGATTAAATTGAAAAGTGTTGAAATTATGAAAAATTCTGATATTTTATAGAATTCATGGATTGTTATCAATATATATGAGAATAATAGCTGGAAATAAGGATTAAATTGCAAGAACTTTATTTTCCTGACCCTAAAGATGAAATCGTCATTAATTAAAAGTTTAGGGGCAAAATGGTAATTTTGCCTAGAGCATTAATTAAATGCATTAGAATATGAAATGAATGAAAATGACGACCAAATTTATTTATAAAGATCCAGACGACTCAAATCTGAGACTTGATTGTGGAAAAGAAAAGATATCAGATTAATGAAATTATAAACACAAACAAGCAATGAGGTAAGTTCGTGTAACTTGAATTATATTCTTAAATGCTTGAGATTGTATGTTATTGATGTGAATATGATTTGAATGTTTATTGTATGAAAATTTATGAAACATTGATATATTTGATAAAATGGGAAGAAATCCCGGTTGAATGAAAGGAAAATTCGATAGATCTCTGAAAAGGAATTGACGGTAAAAAGGATCTAACCCGGATGGGTGATCCTATCTTGATATAGCCCTCCCGAAGAATATGTGTAAAATGAATTTAGCCCGGACGGGTAATCCGAATTAGGGTTTGAATTTAGCCTGGACTGGTAATTCAGATCCACGCTCATTAGAGTAATTGTCGTTGTAGGGGATTTATCCTGGACTGGTAATCCCGATAATACTCTATGAGTTTATATTACAGGGGATTTAGCCTGGACTGGTAATCCCACTGTAAGGATGAGGTTCGCGGGAGTGTGCTCTCTGATATGAAATGTGTAAGACCATGGTTGAAAGATACCATGGCAACCTGTGTGTAAGACCATGGTTGAAAAATACCATGGCAACCTGATATGAAATGTGTAAGACCATGGTTGAAAGATGCCATGGCAACCTATGTGTAAGACCATGGTTGAAAAATACCATGGCAACCTAATATGAAATGTGTAAGATCATGGTTGAAAGATACCATGGCAACCTGATATGAAATGTGTAAGACCATGGTTGAAAGATACCATGGCAACCTGATATGAGATGTGTAAGACCATGGTTGAAAGATACCATGGCAACCTGATATGAAATGTGTAAGACCATGGTTGAAAGATACCATGGCAACCTGATATGAGATGTGTAAGACCATGGTTGAAAGATACCATGGCAACCTGATATGAGATATGTAAGACCATGGTTGAAAGATACCATGGCAGCGTGACATGAAAAGAATAAGACCATGGTTGAAAGATACCATGGCAACATGACAGAAAATGAGTAAGACCATAGTTGAAAGACACTATGGCATCACGTCAAAGATAAATAAGACCGTAGATGGGAGACGCTATAACATCTGTTGAACAATTGATATTCAGGTAAAATGTATCAGATGAAGAATGGTTATATGAAATGGTTGTGTGAAATGTTTACAAGAACTGGTCATATGGAAATATATGTACAAAAGCATTGTATGAAATAATTATGAAAATGGATAAACGAAATAAGTATAAGTACATGGAATATAATTTATGTTAAGTTTGATATAAGCTATTACCGAATAAATATACATAAAATATATGGAATTGATGGGCATAAAATATTGATATAATGAAATGAATGATATATGCTTGTGAAGAAACGGTAAGAGCATGATATGTTTCATGACATGTACATATATGATTATCTTTGATATGTTGATACAATGAAATTATGTAAGTTGAGACTATTATTAAACTAAAGTGCGACATGTCGAGAAAATAGATATATCAATGTTGAATTTATATGAGATATGAGCAAGTATACTAAGAATGTTGTTGTTTGATGCTTATACAAGTACCAAACTGTTGATTGAATGGTAATATATTTATTTTATATGATGCATTGAATCGGTAAGTATTTTAATTTTTTTTAAGTTATCTGCAAATGGTAGTAATGCTCCGAAACCCTGTTCTGGCAGCGGATACGGGTTAGGGGTGTTACACTTAGTGGTATCAGATCTACGGTTTAGTCGGTTCTCGAACTAAACGTAATATATGTGAAGTCTAAAAACACATGTCATTATAATATGTGATAGTATGATATCTCCCGACTCTGATGAGATTTGTTTTACTTATAAAATGAGATGCTTTCTAACCCAAGATAATTATGATAATGCTAAAAACGATACACAGGTATAGGAGTACAAAGTTGATTAGAATGAATCGGAATTCATAAAGGTATGAATAAATACATGTCGATGATGAATGTTATGTGTATTATTAAAAGTAAATTACATTGCTACACGAAATATTGTGCTGATGACTAAATTACAAAATATATAAAAGTGGTATACGAAGTACATGATAAGGATTATTAGTAAATTATGGATGAATAGTGAATTTTGAAAAATATTACATGTATTAAAGGTAGAGAAGACATAAATAAACGGATTATTGGTACAAGGATTAAATTGTAAAGCATGTAAAAGCATTAAGCGAAAGGTGTAAAAGTGATATGCGTGCATGAAATAATTTGCCCAAGTAGACAAGATTAGAACTATTAGGATATTAAGAGACCTCAAGATGCTCTCTCGATTACTAGCACGTTAGTGCTCTCGATTATTAGCACATTCAAAGACATTCGTACTCTCTTTATAGCACTTCGTTGTTCTCTGCTTAATAGTGCATAATAACGCACCTCAAAGATAAGTCCCGTATATCCAAGTGTTCTATCTAGTCTCTGGGCCTCTCGCTAAGTAAAAAGTAAACAATTTTCGTTCTGAGGAAAAGGATTATCTCTGAGTAAAAATATTAATTATGATGAAGCAGAACTCGTAAAAGTACAGATAAATGTTTTATAGTACTTGAGAATGATAAATGTTATATGAGTAAATACATGACAATTAAATTATGAGGCTTTACGATCTATACCCTTTACTAATACGCTTATATGCAATGAAAGTCATGAGATTTATATTGATTAAGTTCGAAGCGGAAAGTGAAAAGCTCAATGGTTGAACAATTGATAATGTAGTCGGAACTGAGAATGAGTTAATAAGTAAAGATGGGTTCTGAATAGAGATATCAGATTTTGCTTAAACTAGTTGAGATATACAACATCACTGTTAAAGAAAGAAGTTATTTATGGGAAAATCGATTTATTTAAATATGGTATTTACTGTAATAGTTAACGAAAATTTCTTCGAATTAGTTTTTTTAGTGAAGTAAATAATGTGAAATTATTGATGACTATACTAGTCAATAGATTGGTGAATAAATTGCAAAAATATTTGAATATAGCCATTATAACTGGGTATATTATAGTAAATATTTTTTTGGGATTTTATATGGGTATCTTATATATATACTGATATTTTCAGAGGCATATGGAACTGTTCATGTTTGGATGTTATAATCAATATATGGAAAGGTTGGATAAATATGCTAATAGACAGAAATTATCGCAAGTCTGATTAATTCACAAGTGGTACTACTCTATCTTTCTTTGGTTTTCTAAGCCAATATATGTGATAGACCACTTGATAATAAGATTCTTATGATATTATTTTCTATTTCTGTTGGTAGAAGCTCTGAAAGGCAAATGTGAAATATTGTATTGAAAATAAATTGTGAGATGAAAGGATAGAGAATGGATATAAATGATAAACTGGGTAAATATGTATAGAAAGAAACTATAGAACTACAGAAGTAATGAAATTCATGATCAAAAGAGAACAACGAAATTTCGAGGACGAAATTTATTTTAAGGGGGAGAGAAATGTAATACTCTGAAAATTTTTACAGTAAGATATTATCCTTGATATAGTAAAATAAGGAAATAAAGTGACAAAAAGGGAAATTTTGAGTTATGTCAATATTGAGAAGTATATTATGATATATTAATTCAAGAAAGGACTAAATTGTAAAAGTGAGAAAAGTTTTGTTGTACAAGAGTAAATATTCAAAATTTGAGGGGTTAAAGTGTAAATATGAAAAAGTTGAAGGACCAATAGTGTAAATAATTTAAGAGTGGAATGCTCTAGAAGCTAAGGAAAGTGGATGAATTAGGACCAAATTGAATAGATGAAGAACTATGAGGGACTAAATTGCAATTTTACCAAATTAAATGATGACTCAAGGATGGAATTTTAAAAGATAATGAAGGGCAAAATGGTCCATTGGAAGAGAGAGAAATCTAGAAAGTAATAATGATGCTAGAGATATTTTGATATTTTATAATTATTTAATTAGATAAATATTATTTTATTAATATTTTAATAAGATATTTTATTATTATTTTATTAGTATATAAAGAAAGAAAGATGAGAAATTCTCATCCATATTTTCCCATGCACTAACGTGAGAGAAAGAGAGGAAGAAAGAAAGTTTTGCTTTCTTTACAATTTGGTCTTTTTATCAAAAATTCACCATTTTCACCTAAAAATCAAATGAATTTCCATAGCTACCAAGAGACAAAAATGTTAAGGAGAACATGGGGAGTTAGAATATCAAGTTGGATTCAAGAAATAGAAGCTGAAGGAGAGAGAAAATCAAGTTAAAGATTAGTATCAATAGAACAAGGTAAGTATATCAAGATTTCAATATGTTTTAAGTTTGTTATTATTGACAAAGCATGGAAATAATGTTATAGTAGAGTTTTCTTACATAAGGTCCTATATTTTTGATATGTTAGTGAAGAGGAAATAAGAGAAAGTGATGAGAAATGGTGTAGAAAAAGAACATAAGGGTGTTATAACATGGTAATTAATAGCTTGCAAAAAAACAGTTTGGACAGCAGCAGTAGACTAACTTTGAAAAATCACCATAAATTGTAGCAATTGAATTAGAAGATGAAAAAAGATATGAAATTAAATCTTATTGAGTCTAGTTTCTCATATTAGAAATAGTTTAAGCAATGAATTTGTAAATTTTGAGATATAATGAATTTTGTGAGACAAGGTCAAAATGAATTCGGGTTCCCCTGTTCTAACTTTGAAAAATCATAAAAATTTGAAGAAAAATAATTAGGGGCTCAAATTTATATGTATAAAATCCTGAATTAGTCTATTTTTAATATAAAGAAACAAGAACATCATTTGAATCCTTTATGAGGAGATAATTAATTTTTGGTGAAGAAGGGTCAGAACTGTCAGACAGCAGAACAGGGGTAACTTTAAAGAATAAACTGTACTTATTGGCTAAACCAAAAATTCTGAAATTTTTATGGTAAGAATATATATGAGTCTAGATTCAGGTAAAATTATCTGATATTAATTTGGAGTTCTATAGATCCAGATATAAATAATTTAGTGACTATGATGCAGATAGACAGCTTGAATATTCATAAAAGTAAATAATAAAAATTATGGATAATGTTACTTACAAGTGTGTTATCTACATTAAGGATGTGGAATGGAGAGGAGGAGAAGGAAAAATATGTATGAAAATTCATCTAGCATGGCTAATTTGCATATTTTAGGCTCAGGGACTAAATTGAATAAAAGTAAAACTTTATGGGCAATTTTGTAAACATGTCAGAAATGACCAAATTTGCATGAAATGGATTATTTTATTATTTAAATTACAGAATTGAATGAAATTATTAATTTAGTTCAAGATCGGGGGAAAACATGTTTTAGGGATTAAATTGAAAAGTGTTGAAATTATGAAAAATTCTGATATTTTATAGAATTCATGGATTGTTATCAATATATATGAGAATAATAGCTGGAAATAAGGATTAAATTGCAAGAACTTTATTTTCCTGACCCTAAAGATGAAATCGTCATTAATTAAAAGTTTAGGGGCAAAATGGTAATTTTGCCTAAAGCATTAATTAAATGCATTAGAATGTGAAATGAATGAAAATGACGACCAAATTTATTTATAAAGATCTGGACGACTCAAATATGAGACTTGATTGTGGAAAAGAAAAGATATCAGATTAATGAAATTATAAACACAAACAAGCAATGGGTAAGTTCGTGTAACTTGAATTATATTCTTAAATGCTTGAGATTGTATGTTATTGATGTGAATATGATTTGAATGTTCATTGTATGAAAATTTATGAAACATTGATATATTTGATAAAATGGGAAGAAATCCTGGTTGAATGAAAGGAAAATTCGATGGATCTCTGAAAAGGAATTGACGGTAAAAAGGATCTAGCCCGGACGGGTGATCCTATCTTGATATAGCCCTCCCAAAGAATATGTGTAAAATGGATTTAGCCTGGATGTATTATCCGAATTAGGGTCTGAATTTAGCCTGGACTGGTAATTCAGATCCACGCCATTAGAGTAATTGTCGTTGCTGGATTTAGCTTTGGTGGTAATCCCGACAATACTCTATGAGTTTATATTATAGGATTTAGCTTTGACCGGTAATCCACCGTAAGGATGAGGTTCACGGAGTGTGCTCTCTGATATGAAATGTGTAAGACCATGGTTGAAAGATACCATGGCAACCTGTGTGTAAGACCATGGTTGAAAGATACCATGGCAACCTGATATGAAATGTGTAAGACCATGGTTGAAAGATACCATGGCAACCTAATTGAAAGATACCATGGCAACCTGTGTGTAAGACCATGGTTGAAAGATACCATGGCAACCTGATATGAAATGTGTAAGACCGTGGTTGAAAGATACCATGGCAACCTGATATGAGATGTGTAAGACCATGGTTGAAAGATACCATGGCAACATGATATGAAATGTGTAAGACCATGGTTGAAATATACCATGGCAACCTGATATGAGATGTGTAAGACCATGGTTGAAAGATACCATGGCAACATGATAGAAAATGAGTAAGACCATAGTTGAAAGACACTATGGCATCACGTCAAAGATAAATAAGACCGTGGATGGGAGACGCTATAACATCTGTTGAACAATTGATATTCAGGTAAAATGTATCAGATGAAGAATGGTTATATGAAATGGTTGTGTGAAATGTTTACAAGAACTGGTCATATGGAAATATATGTACAAAAGCGTTGTATGAAATAATTATGAAAATGGATAAACGAAATAAGTATAAGTACATGGAATATAATTTATGTTAAGTTTGATATAAGCTATTACCGAATAAATATACATAAAATATATGGAAATGATGGAGCATAAAATATTGATATAATGAAATGAATGATATATGCTTGTAAAGAAACGGTAAGAGCATGATATGTTTCATGACATGTACATATATGATTATCTTTGATATGTTGATACAAGGAAATTATGTAAGTTGAGACTATTATTAAACTAAAGTGCGACATGTCGAGAAAATAGATATATAAATGTTGAATTTATATGAGATATGAGCAAGTATACTAAGAATGTTGTTGTTTAATGCTTATACAAGTACCAAACTGTTGATTGAATGGTAATTGTTGTAGGCCAATTTTGGCCCGTTTACAAAATACCCAGGCCCATTAAACCATTTAACCCATCCTCAAACCCAAAACCTAAAATTAACCTAGCCCAACATCCAAGCCCAATTCCAAAACCCTAGACTCCCACTTGCCTCTTCCCACTCTCCCATGCTGTCGCCACCAAAGACCATTCCCACTCTCCCATCTTGTCGCCACCAGCACCATTCCCACTCACCCATGCTGTTCGCCACCAAAGACCACTCCCACTCTCCCACTGCTTGCCAAAGATCATCACACACCCCATTGTCCATGCCCATGCCCCGCAAACAAGCAAAAATGAAGCAAGAATAGAGAATAATAATAAAGTATGTAAAAATTAGGCTATATAAAGCCACCCAAACAACAAAAAAGGGGAAGGGATAAAAAGTTTGTATCAAGAACACAAAAAAGGAAAGCTCAAGGTGAACTTCAATTTTTCTCTGTTATCTCAATCTTTCTGCTTATCTTTGCTTTGTTTTATTTTTTTCTTTAACTTACTTTAAAACGAAAAAGAATCAAGGAAGAAAAGAGTATTACGGATCTACCCGTGGCGCTCCCTTTCCGTTCAAGACGGTGAATCGCCGGTGATGATGGATGTTGAAACCTTAATCAAGAAATGAGGAGAGATAAAAGAGGGAAGCAAAAAAAAATCCAAAAAAAATTCCAGCACCAAAAAAATTTCGAGAAAAAAATTCCGGTAAAAAAACCAAAAAAAACAATAGAACGACCTAAAACAAATTCAAATTAGAGATTGAAGAAACAAAAAACCTAAGGTGATTTTTTTATATTTTATTTTAATCCGATTTTAAGTTTTTAACCTATATATATTAAAACATAAAATATAAATAAAATAAAGTAAAAACAAAAAAAAAAAGATTTTTTTTACCTTTCCAAGAATCATGTACGATTGGTCGGCACCAAACACCGTGAGCCTCCGGTGACCGGTCGCCTGACCGGATTTCCTTCCCCTCCTTCTCTCTCCTTCTCTCTTCCTCTCTCTTCCTTTTTTTCTTTCCCTCCTCCAAATGATTTTTTGGGTTATTTTTGGCCTATATAGCTTTCCAAAACGACGTCGTTTTGGGGTTGTCATTAACCCCAAAACGACGTCGTTTTGACTTGGACCGTTCGACCGACCCGACCCGCTTAGGATCCGCGTGTTTTTTTAAAGGAAGGGCAAATTGCGCTTTTAGCCCTTCCGCTTTTTATTACTTTACAATTAAGTCATTTTTTGTTTTTTTAATTTGGCCCCGGAATTTGTCGCGATTTTCAATTTAGTCCACAATGATGTGCTGCATTTTATGGGAAGGAATATTTGCTGTTTTGGTCCCCTGATGTTTCTGCGTGTGTTTAATATAGTCCTTTCCTTTTATTTTTATTTCAATTTTGCCCCAAATATTTTGTTTTTAGCTCAACTTAATCCTTTTTAGTTATTTTACTATTTAAATCAATTATTTTAGTATTATTAATATATTTTATTCACTTATGTAGTGTGTTAATATTTTTATCATTTCTAATATGTATATATATATATATATTATGTGTATATATATATATATATTATGTATATATGCCATTAGTTATATATTTCTCATGTATATATTCTTAAATACTATTATATACATATATATATATATATATATATATATATATATGTATATTTTAAATTCCATATTGTGTATATATTATTATTACAAATTATTACTATTGCTAGTATTATTATAACTATTATTATATTAGTGTATATTTTATATACATATGTATATATATATATATATATATATATTTGCACATATCATTATTTTATATTATTGTTGTAAATTTTTATGTATATATTTTTATGTATGCGTTTCCCAATATTTTCTTTTATTGTAGATATTATTATTATTATTACATACTTTTATTATATATATATACATATATATGTATTTTTATGTACATATTATTATTTTATATTATTATTACCAAATATATCATTTTTCCTATTTTATTATTAGTACATGACTTGTTTCTATTTTGTAAATATCATTATTATTGTTATTTTAATATTCTAGTATTCCATGTTAATATTTTTCATTAATGATATCATTTTTTTTTTTGCTCTTTATCTATTTTAATTTCTCACTTTAGGAATATTTTTCTCATGTTTTAATTAATTTCAAAAATAAGGCAATGTACCGATTTAATATTAAGCTATCAATTTCATCGCTATGTTGGGTGAAATTCGTCGGCTTGTGAAACGAGACACCCTTTCTAAAAAAAAAATCGAAAACTAAAAATTCCTATTTTTCAATCGGATCACGATTAAATATTATGTTGAACTCGTATTTTTGAAAATCAAGTCAATACATGTTTATGAGATACCAATTTTGGGTGTCGTGAGGGTGCTAATACCTTCCTCACAGAATCGACTCCGAACCCCAATTTTTCTCTCGAACTTTCACGTAGACCTAAATTTGGCCTTCTTTTGTTTTAAAATAATTTTATTAGGTGTCCGATCACACCTATAAAAAGGATCGGTGGCGACTCCCTTTGTTAATAAAATCGGAAGTTGGTTTTCAAATGTTTAATAAATCACCATAATTAGCGACCAAGTGTAAAATTTTTTTCGTCAGAATACAATGGCGACTCCACTGGGGACGCGTTTTTGAGAGTCGAGTCGAGTTAAGCATGTGTTGTTAAAATTTTCAAATTTCCTTGTTCAAAGTAAACTTTTATGGTTTTGGTTTAGTTCCTTTAAGTAAAACACAAAGGTTTATGAGTTTTTCTCCACACACCGTGCACTTGCATTTTGCATAACATAAAGCTCTCTACCCGGCTCGTCTCGCTTAAGTGAAAGTAAACGATATGCCTTCGTGAGTTAACTCGTCCCTCCGCACAGGCTAGTGAATACTTTCGGGTTACATATGACTTATACTTTCGTGAGTTAACTTGTCCCTCCGCATAAGCATAAGTAAATGTAATCCTCGAATTGAACTCGTGAGCTGTGATGGGTTATGACCGAGGCTTCGTGCTAATCTTAGTACATGATAGTACGAGCAATTCGAAGTACTGTCTAGAACCGAGACTGCATATAATGAACCATACGAGCTATCCAATTAGAGCCATGACGAACCTCGTCCGCTTATAGTCACCAAAATAAGCACACGGGAAAATGCCTTTTACCTTTCAAGAGAATTGATTGGGTAGTTTAATTTGTTTTTCAAATTATAATTGTTGTGTTTACTAACCGAGTTTGTTTGTTTTATTTTTATTTTCATCATGCATCGTAGGCATCATATTAGGAAGGTGTCGATTAAAGGTTGGTTGCCAAAAAACGGGTTTCGATGGAGGAGTCAATTACACAAATGATCGAGAAGAATGCCGTGGTTCGGACCGGTCTCTAAAAACTCAGAGGGACAAGGGGGATAGTCTTGTGGAAAGGTGTGCTGCCAATTTGCCCGAACAAATAACTGTGAATGTTCGCCAAAATAACCTCGAAGATTTGGTTCAAATTTGGAATCAGTGGGATTCAGACATTAGAGACATTTTCACTGAGAGGTATGGAGATATAGCTCACCGATCACCATCCGTAGATGAACAGTTGATTCAAGCCATGGTTCGTTTCGGGACCCAAACTTATCGTTGTTTCACCTTCAATCAAGAAGACATGACTCCAACTATAGAAGAGTATGTCGCTTTACTCCAAGACCGACAATGTACAATTCGCAAAATATATGTGAATGAGCCTAAGCCGATGACCTTCAAGAAAAAGTTAGTGAGACCGATGACATGACCGATGCATGGGCTGAAAGATGATAAAGAAGAAGAACGAAACCATTTGCATTCCATGGTCCTCCCTACGAGATTTGACTCGAACCATCCCGACATGTCAAAAGGGTAAATCTATTCGCTGGCCATTTATGGTTTGGTTATTTTCCCAAAGGTTCTCGGACATCTCGAAGTGGCGAGTTGATTTCTTCAAAGGTTAAAACAAGGAGTCAACCCCGTCCCAACCATCCTAGCGTAAACCTTCGTGTCCCCGAGTAGTTGTCGAAGAAAAGGGAGGGACGATTTATCGGATCTGCAGCTTGCTCAATGTTTGGATTTTGAGTCACTTCGGAAGGTAAAGCGACTCCATTCCATATGTTTTCTAAAACATTCTCCCGCTAGAAGCTTTCCTCAAGAAAGAATGGCCAAGGAAGTCACCGAGCAACATTGGGTATCGATCTTTCGTAATCTTCGCCGAGGATATAACATGGAGAGCACCGGATTCGTCCTTCGCTCGCTATACAAATGTGGAAGCCAAGATTGGGTACCTTTACTTGGGTTATGGGGAGGAGTTGGATATGCTCCGCTATTGGTCCAAAGGCAATTTTTTTCACGACAATTCCTCCCGCAATCGGAGGATTAGCACGATTCGAAAGTTCGCTGCGGGTGAAGGATATATGAAGAGAGTCCAAACACCGCAAAGTCTTGGAAGGAAATTCATTTCATGGAATTAGCTTTGTATGCTGATACCCTTACCCAAGATTACGGCGTATGGAGGAAGCAACGGGTAAATAGTCAGCAAATCTCGTCAACAAACCACCCCATCCAGAATCCTTTCTCAAGGAAACGCCGTTCGAGCTAGAAGTGGCAAGACAAGAATTGAACGAGAAAAGACCAAGATGTCTCGGGACCTTAGTGCCCTTCAAGAAGAAAACTATCAATCAAGATTGAAGTTCAGGTTGAAAGGTCCAGAACTGAAAAAGTACAAAGAGAAGCCGAGATTATGAGAAACGACTTAAGGGACCTTCATTTGGAAAACAAGAAATTAAGAAGCACTATAAAGAATAGCGGGTTGGGCAAGTCGACAATGAGAATGGAAGGAAGAAATTAGCAATATCAAAGAAGGAATGGAGTTTTGGAAGGAAAAGCAAAGAAAGAGGTAGAAAAGCAGCTGCTACCTGTGATAGAGTTAAGAAGGAAAACGCCGAGTATGAAATAGTGATTGCGAATTGGCGAATAGTCATCCAACATCAAGAATTAAAAGGAAAACACGAGATCTAGAAAATATACGCAATCTCGTCAACAACAATTAGATAACCTCCTGAAGACTCTAGAAGAAAAGAGTGAGCAGTACGATAGGGACATTCACGCGTATGAAGGAACTCTCAAAGAAAAAGAAATGCAACTCGACTTCTTGATCAATGAAATTCGCAAAGCGGCTATACAAGTTGTTCAATTATCGATGAAGTCAAGCTCTCGGTTGTCAATTCCTCCGAGCCGAAGATCGAGCATATCAGAGTTTTTAGAGCAAGTGAAGAAACAAGGCAATGTGGCTAGGAAATTTGTGTAACCGTTGGAAAAATGGAAACTTTGTGTAATAGACTATGTTGATAAATGAAATGCCTAAATATGGGGCTACCTTGAAATTAACACCAATTTTTTGCATTCCTTGCATAATTAACATATTAACATTTTGACATTCGTGCATTCATTCATGCATTCATCCATACATTGCATATCCCATACTCGGTCATTTGAAGACAAAATATATAATTCGCAGTTGTAATACCACAAGATGGAACCACGTCATCAAGATAAAACGCGCCGACAAGCTAGAGTGATGGAAGTGAATTCAATGAGAGAATTGAAAGGATGGAAAAGGCTCAAAGAGAATTGCAAGAGCAAGCGGCAAATCGCAACAAGAGACGAGAGACCTAATGGTGAGATCTCGAGAGGAATCACTCGAGCAAAGAGATCAAATGGCCAAGATGATGGAGATGATGTCACTCTAGTTAAAGGAAAAGGACCCATGCGAGCCTCGACATCGAGGAGTCTCGATCAAGAATTCACCACGATCAGGATCCACTCTATCCCCCAGGATTCACTCTACTGCTCGCGTATACAACACAGAGAGGGTATACTCAAGGGGAACCCACTAGATTGGAACATCGACCTATGCCACCTGCTCCACCCACTAATTTGGGGCAAGGAATATTCACGTCAAACCCAGGGGCTAGTCCTGCTAATCCACTAGTCCCAGATCTGGATGACCCAGCAGAGGTAGCCAAGTTGAAATCGGATAACCATGACGCAAAATATAGGGGTCTAGAGGAAAGACTCAAAGCGATAGAAGGCACTGAAGTCTTCTCCGCACTAGGTGCCAAAGAACTCAATTTGGTACCTGATCTGATTTTGCCCCCGAAGTTCAAAGTGCCTGATTTTGAGAAGTATGATGGGACAAGATGTCCAAAGGCGATCTGGTCATGTTTTGTCAAAAATAACTCGGTTATGTGAATGAGGATAAACTACTCATACATTGCTTTCAAGATAGTCTAACAGGTCACTTCTTGGTGGTACAATCAACTTAGTAGAGAAAAGATTCGATCTTAGAAGGACTTGGCGTCAAGATTTTGCAGCAAGACAAGCATGTATCGGATATGGTGCCGCATCAGTATGACCTTGTAGATGATGGAGAAGAAACCAGAGAATCCTTTAGACAAGACGCAGAAAGATGGAGAGATATCTCGCCCAAGTGGAGCCTCCATCGACTAAGACCGAGATAACGGTCCTTTTCATCAATACTGAAAGCACCATTCTATGACAAGCTGGTGGGAAGTGCTACGAAGGATTTTTTGGATATCGTAATATCCGGTGAACTCATAGAGAATGCCGTCAAAAGTGGTAGAATGGAAGGATCAGAAGGCTCAAAGAAAGCAGCAACCGTAAGGAAGAAAGAACCAGAAGCCCACATGGTGGGAACTGAGAGTCGTTACATTCCCAATTCGTATCCTAACCAACCCCGACCTCGAAATTATCCACCCCTAAATTTCTATTATCCCCCTCAAACCCCTTACTACCAAGCACCACATCCGTCCTACCCCGTATACGCCACCAACAACCAAAGACCCGTCACCACATTCCCACAAAACACTCTACCCACTCAAAGCCAACCCAGAAATGAACCAAGACCAACAAGGCCCAATCCCGAGAGACAGCAATTCACCCCTATTCCTGTATCATATGGGGAATTATACCCAAAACTTTTGGAGAAGCAATTAATATCACCCCATTACATGGCACCCCTTAAACCTCCATACCCGAAATGGTACGATCCAAACGCTAGTTCGCATATCACGCAGAAACCAGGGGCACTCTCATCGAGAACTGCCTTGCTTTCAAAAGAAGAGTTCAAGGACTCATTGACGCGGTATCCTACGATTCGATAGTGCCAAGAACGCCACGGAAACCCGTTTCCTAACCATACCAAGGGAATGTGAACACAGTGGGGAAAGAGGATGAATGGAAGGACAGGAGATGTGTTTGAAATAAGGACGCCTACGTAAAATCTGGGAGGTATTGGTTAAGAAAGGATTGCTCACCACTCGATAGAATTTTTGGAGAAGAAGGTCAAAGTTTTGCAATTTTCATGGATTGTTGGACATGACATTCAGTCATGTGAGGACTTTAAAAGGTTACTTCAAGACCGGATGGATAATAAGGAGATCAAGGTCCTTAATAAGAGGGAAGATGCCAACGAAAGAGAAGTATGCGTCTCTGATAGCCAATCATCAGGGCCTCTTTATAGTGCTGATCGACCGTTGATAATTTATTACGACGCGATGAGAAAGCCGTTGAAACCACAGATGGTAATTGAAGTACCGTCTCCTTTTCCGTATAAGGACAAAAAAGCAGTACCATGGAGATATGATGTTAATATCGTTAACGGAAGTTGAAAAGTCCAAAGCCATAATCAAGATGTTGGGGAGGTAGGTCATTTTACTCAAGTGGACGATGCTATTCTAAAGAAGTTGAGCCAAGAAAGAAAAGTAACGACTCAAAACAAAAGGGAAAGCAAAGTGATGCACGAAGTCGAGGTCGAGCAAGAAATTCCACCCATGCAAGAAACTAAAAAGCCTGTGAATGAGGAAGAAGCTCAAGAATTCTTGAAATTTATTAAGCACAATGAGTATAGTGTGGTGGAACAATTGAGTAAGCACCAAAGACGAATCTCGGTTCTATCTCTATCGTTAAATTCGTAATCATATCTAATGCTTTATTGAAGGTGTTAAATCAAGCTTATGTGGCCAACAACATATCCGTCGAGAAGCTTGATAGGTGGGTAAACAATCAATGCGGACAATTTCATCTCTTTTAGTGATGATGAGATACTGCCAAATGGTAGAGGCTTGGTGAAAGATCTGCATATCACGACTCGTTGTAAGGGATACATAATACCAAACGTACTCATCGATAATGGGTCAGCGTTAAATGTTATGCCATTGGCCACGCTTTCTAGAATACCGATAGATTTGTCCTACTTAAGGCCCTGTCATTCCACGGTAAGGGCATTCGACGGGACGAGGCCGAAGTCATGGGAAAGATTGAAATCCCTTTGGAAGTGGGCCCTTACATTTCTGATGTCGAGTTCCAAGTCATGGACATTACACCTTCTTATAATTGCCTTCTGGAAAGACCTTGGATCCATTCTGCTGGAGCAGTCCCATCATCCCTCCATCAAAAGGCGAAATTTATCATGGATGGCTGTTTGGTCACAGTCGAGGGCGAAGAAGACATTGTCACATCTATCTCTGCTGATGCACCATACCTGGAAGTAAGCAAGGACGCAGTGGAATGTTCCTTTCGATCCCTTGAATTCGTCAATGCCACTTTCGTCGCTGAGGGAAACAGAATTCCAATGCCAAAACTATCGAGAAATACCGAATGGGTGTCAAGTTGATCAGAGGAAGGGAGCTCGTGCGAGAAGAGGTTTAGGAGACATCGCAAGGAATAGTTAGGGCTTTAAAGCCGATTGCACCACAAGGCCCGACACAGTTTGGGGTTCCAATGACATGCGTCAAAGAAGAAGACAGTGGAAGAAGGATCAAGAGAGAAGAATTGCAAGAACTTTGGGCCGAGAACCGGAAGGGAACCAATAGAGTACTCTCCTTTGTCAAAAACATTTACATCTCGGGAATGATGTACACCGGACAAGATGATCCACGAAACATATGGGGTTAATTGAAAGGGTTTTCGAATGTCAGTATAAACGTCATTGACAAAGGGGCTGGTGTAAGTAAAGGTGTCTCGAGGATACGCCCTTGTCCCCTGGGTTTCAAGTTGAACAATTGGACTACCGAGGAACTTCTTGTAGTTTATAAGTCTTCAGAGTAATGCTCAAACGTTAACATTCTGTTATGTCTTTAGATATAATAGAATTCTTTTGTAAGAGCCTGCATTCGCTCTTTATCATTCAAATGAATATCAATGAAGATGCATTTCGTCATAATCTTTCACATTATCACTAATTTCATAATCATTTTCTCATTTCATAGCCAATCTTTACATTTGCCTCATCCCATGCCATAACATTTCATTTGTTGGTTTCAATACTTGGATGCCCTCTATAGTTCCTTTTTCATTCAACTTTCAGTGCTCGGATGTCAACAAAGATGAACAAACCCGTTACAAGTCCCGAAATCGATTTTGAGAATTTGTTTGTTTAGGAGAATTAAGTCAAGAAAATGTCAAGACTATGTCTCGCCTCCGATTTGCTAAGAATGGTAGAAAAGAGGATAAACAGATTTTGCCTCATCAAGAATCCGTTGAAACAATAAACTGGGAACCAAGAAAGGAAACAAGAAGTGAAGATTGGGACTTCTATTTCAGAGAGTACCAGGCATAGTTTGATCACTTTACTCCGCAAATACAAAGATGTTTTCGCATGGTCATACCAGGACATGCCAGGGTTAAATGAAGATTTAGTGGTCCACAAGCTCCCATTAAAGCCAGAATGCAAGCCCATACAGCAAAAATTAAGATGGATGAGACCCGAAATGCTGCTAAAAATAAAAGAGGAAGTCAAGAAACAATTTGATGCTGGCTTCCTACAAGCTTCCAAATATCCAGAATGGGTGGCTAACATAGTCCCGGTACCAAAGAAAGATGGCAAAGTATGAATGTACGTGGATTACCGTGACCTGAATCGAGCAAGCCCAAAAGATAATTTTCCCTTGCCACATATTGACACGTTAGTGGACAACACAGCAAAACATTCATTGTTTTCTTTTATGGACGGATTCTCAGGGTATAATCAGATCAAGATGGCCCCTGAGGATATGGAGAAAACTACCTTCATAACAATGTGGGGAACGTTCTGTTACAAGGTGATGCCATTCGGGTTAAAGAATGCTGGGGAAACATATCAAAGGGCTATGGTGACGTTATTCCATGACATGATGCATAAAGAAATAGAGGTCTACGTCGACGACATGATTGCTAAATCCCGAGGGGAAGAAGAGCATGTAATGCACCTCAAGAAGTTGTTCGAAAGGCTGAGAAAGTTTTAGCTAAAGCTTAATCCAGCCAAATGCACATTTGGGGCTACCTCGGGAAAGTTGCTAGGCTTCATTGTCAGTGAAAGAGGTATCGAAGTTGATCCAGATAAAATAAAAGCCATCCAAGAGTTACCACCTCCGCGCACGCAAAAGGAAGTTAGAGGATTTTTAGGGAGATTAAACTACATCGCCTGATTTATCGCTCAACTTACCAACCAATGTGACCCAATCTTTCGGCTTCTTCGAAAACATAACCCGGGAGAATGGAACGAGGAATGCCAGGTGGCCTTTGATAAGATAAAACGATATTTGTCCAGTCCTCCAGTGCTAGTACCACCAACTCTTGGAAGACCACTGATTTTGTATTTAACTGTGTTCGAAAATTCAATGGGTTGCGTACTGGGGCAACATGACGAGTTAGGAAAGAAGGAAAAGGCGATCTACTACCTCAGCAAAAAGTTCACTGAATATGAGGTAAAGTATTCGTCCATTGAAAAATTTTGTTGCGCTCTGGTTTGGGTAGCTCGGAGACTCAGACAATACATGTTGTACCATACGACATGGTTGATTTCAAAGCTGGACCCAATAAAATACATGATGGAGTCGCCAAGCACTATCGTGAAGAATGGCACGATGGCGCATCCTCCTTTCGAATATGACATTGCCTATGTAAGTCAGAAGTCGATAAAAGGGAGCGCAATAGCTGACTTCTTAGCAACTCGAACGACAAAAGAATATGAGCCTTTAAGATTCGATTTCCCAGACGAAGACTTAATGTGCATCACAGAAATAGAATTCGAGTCATCAAAAGAGAAGTCATGGAAGATGTGCTTTGATGGTGCGTCAAATGCTTTAGGGCATGGAATTGGCGCAATCTCGGTATCACCAGACGGAATCATTATCCGCTCACCGCAAGACCGAACTTCTTCGTACCAATAATATCGCAGAATATGAGGCTCAGATCATGGGCTTCGTGCAGCTATCAAACGAAACATCGAAATCTTGGAGGTGTACGGGGACTCAACCCTAGTGATTTACCAAATCCGTGGAGAGTGGGAAGTGAGGGACTCAAAATTGATTAAGTACAGCGATTTAGTGGCTGGATTGATCAAGGAATTCAAATAAATAACTTTTCATTACTTCCCACGAGAAGAGAACCAACTGGCTGATGCCCTGGCCACTTTGGCTTCAATGTTCAAAGCAAGTAGAGAAGCAGAAATAATGCCCCTCAAAATGAGCATATACGAGGTCCCTGCACACTGTTGTAACATTGAGAAAGAAGTAGACAGACGGCCTTGGTTCCATGATATCTTAGAATATATCAAGAATCAAAGGTATCCCGAACAAGCGAATGAGAACGATAAAAGAACAATTAGAAGAATGGCAGCGGGATTTGTTCTTGATGGGGATATCCTGTATAAAAGAGGAAAGGATCAGACTCTTTTGAGATGTGTGGATGATGTTGAAGCCAGAAAAATACTTGAAGAGGTCCATGAGGGAATTTGCGGAACGCATGCCAATGGTTTCAATATGGCCAGAAAGATCATGAGACTCGGTTATTATTGGCTGACAATGGAAAGTGACTGCATCAATTTTGCCAGAAAATGCCACAAATGTCAAATCTACGGCGATAAAATTCATGTAGCCCCTTCACCCCTTCATGTCATAACTTCTCCGTGGCCTTTTTCTATGTGGGGCATGGATGTTATAGGGCCAATTTCTCCAAAAGCATCAAATGGACATCGATTCATTTTGTGGTTATCGATTACTTCACAAAATGGATAGAAGCCGCTTTGTTTGCCAATGTGACGAAGACCTGCAGTTTGTAAGTTTTGAAAAGGAAATCATTTGCGGTATGGTTTGTTCGAAAGAATCATTTCAGATAATGCCACGAATCTGAACAATAAGATGATGAAAGAAATGTGCGAGCAATTCAAAATAAAGCATCATAATTCCTCGCTCTATCGCCTAAAGATGAACGGGTCATTGAGGCGACTAACAAGAATATCAAGAGGATCATTGGGAAAATGATGAGACATATAAAGATTGGCACGAGAAACTTCCATTTGCTTTGTTTGCATATCGGACATCCGTGCGAACATCTACGGAGCAACTCCTTTCTCTAGTCTATGGAATGGAAGTGCTACCTATCGAGGTTGAGATCCCCTCTCTGCGAGTATTGATGGAATCAAAGTTAGAAGAAGCAGAATGGATTCGAGCTCGATATGATCAGTTGAACCTCATTGAAGAAAAACGCCTAAGGGCAATTTGTCACGGGCAAATGTACCAAAAGAGAATGATCGCAGCCCATGACAAGAAGGTACGACCAAGAGAATTCCATGAATGAGAACTCGTGCTGAGAAAGATTCTCCCAGTACAAAAAGACCTGCGAGGAAAATTGGCACCAAATTGGGAAGGACCATACGTTGTAAAAAAAGAGCTTTGATCCTTACCGAGATGGATGGGAAAGAGTTGTCGAATCCAGTGAACTCAGATGCAGTGAAGAAATATTATGCTTAGGATGAAAACCCGAAAAGGGAATCTAAAAAAAAAAAAGGATCAGAGCGAAAACCCGAAAAGGGCGCTTTGGTTAAACATAAAAGATTAGGATGAAAACCCAAGAGGGCGTTCTAATGAAGCAAATATTCGGCTTACAAGGCAAGGCGTTTTAAACTGTACGACAAACAGTGAGACTACAGTATTTGAAGCATCTTTGAAAGCTTGAAATCTTCTACGCAAGAAGCCATGCTCGAAAAGATTATTGATTGAGGAACGTGGAAGAGTTCATGTGTTGAATATCTAGAGCATTTGTATCCGTTGAATACGACCCTTTCTTTTTTTTTGACATTTTTTGTACTATCATCAGTTAACTTTCTTTGTTTGCCACATTTGAAATAAAGGAATACGAGATATCCTTTTTGTCCCTACCTGACTATTTTCATTATGTGTTTATTTACATGATAAATGGTGAAATGACATGCTCTAAACAAAAGAAATGTTAAGCATTACCTGGATGAAAAGTTAATAAGCGCAAGAGTCTCAAAGTAAGAACAAAGTTCAATCGGGGCAGAAGAGTGATATCGAGAAACGCCGATCACTCAAAGACGGCACGAGGCTCAAGAGGAAGTCGAGAATCAAAGCAATGAACGCAGATCCTCAACAATCAGGGCGAAAAGGACATACGACAGATATGCTTAAGGAGCACTGCATAATCACGTAGGGATTAAGCCATTTAAGATAAACATGTGCATATCATGATGACATCATGCATGGCATATACAGGTAATCCAGTAAAGCAAGAGGACGTGATGATAGCTGACCGAATCAAAGGAAAAGACACCGAGTTCTACCAAGTGATGAGTAAAATCAACTCACATTGCGAGAGGTGAGTTGAGCCTCAAGACACGTTGAGGTAATTTCAATTTATGTTTCAAAATCAACTCATATTGCGAGAGGTGAGTTAAGCCTCAAGACACGTTGAGGTAATTTCAATTTATGTTTCAAAATCAACTCATATTGCGAGAGGTGAGTTGAGCCTCAAAACACGTTGAGGTAATTTCAATTTTCAATTTATGTTTCAAAATCAACTCATATGGCGAGAGGTGAGTTGAGCCTCAAGACACGTTGAGGTAATTTCAATTTATGTTTCAAAAATCAACTCATATTGCGAGAGGTGAGTTAAGCCTCAAGACACGTTGAGGTAATTTCAATTTATGTTTCAAAATCAATTCATATTGCGAGAGGTGAGTTGAGCCTCAAAACACGTTGAGGTAATTTCAATTTTCAATTTATGTTTCAAAATCAACTCATATGGCGAGAGGTGAGTTGAGCCTCAAGACACGTTGAGGTAATTTCAATTTATGTTTCAAAAATCAACTCATAGGTGAGTTGAGCCTCGGGGCACGCTGAGGTATTTTCAGTCTCTACTTTCCAATTCCTGTTTTTCAAAAATCAACTCACATTGCGAGAGGTGAGTTGAGCCTGTTAATTTCTGTCTTTCAAAAAGCAACTCATATTGCGAGAGGTGAGTTGTACCTTTTTGTTTTTCAAAAATCAACTCATATTGCGAGAAATGAGTTGAGCCTTAGGTCATATGTCGAGGTATTTTCAAAATCTCTTTTTCAAATTAAGTTTCAAAAGACTAGCTCATGTTGTGAGAGATGAGTTGAGCTTTGGCTCACGTGCTGAGTTATTTTCAATTTCTGTTTTTAATGTTTGCTTTTAAAGAGTCAATTCCTATTGCGAGAAATGAGTTGAGCTCAAGATCACATGCTGAATAAAGAATAAAGATTAAAGCTGATGGAAGACACCAGATTTGGCCTCCCTGAAGAGAAGACCCAAACCTTATTTCACTGAAGCAATAGAAGAGCAGATTGAAGTTGTAGATCTTATCTTCCTAAAGTGGCAGTGAAGCAGATCGAAGCTACAAATTTCATATCCTCGAAGTTACTTTGGAATAGATTAAAGCTACGAGGCACATATCAGAAGGTGCAGTGGATTGAATCAAAGCTACAGGATGCAATGGACTAGAAGGAGACTACCTGAGCAAGAAGAGCTGAGGAGGTCAAGATTCGCAAGACGGGCAAAATTGGTCTTTCTTTGTATCTTTGCTCTATTCCTGCTATACGACAATAAGCAAAGAGGGGCATTGTTGTAGGCCAATTTTGGCCCGCTTACAAAATACCCAGCCCATTAAACCATTTAACCCATCCTCAAACCCAAAACCTAAAATTAACCTAGCCCAACATCCAAGCCCAATTCCAAAACCCTAGACTCCCACTTGCCTCTTCCCACTCTCCCATGCATTCGCCACCAGCACCATTCCCACTCTCCCATGCCGCGTCTCGCCACCAAAGACCACTCCCACTCTCCCATGCCGTCTGCCTGCCAAAGACCATCACATACCCCATTGTCCATGCCCATTGCCCGCAAACAAGCAAAAATGAAGCAAGAATAGAGAATAATAATAAAGTATGTAAAAATTAGGCTATATAAAGCCACCCAAACAACAAAAAAGGGAAGGGATAAAAAGTTTGTATCAAGAACACAAAAAAGGAAAGCTCGGAAGGTGAACTTCAATTTTTCTCTGTTATCTCAATCTTTCTGCTTATCTTTGCTTTGTTTTATTTTTTTCTTTAACTTACTTTAAAACGAAAAAGAATCAAGGAAGAAAAGAGTATTACGGATCTACCCGTGGCTACTCCCTTTCCGTTCTAACACGGTGAATCATTGGTGATGATGGGTGTTAAAACCTTAATCAAGAAAGGAGGAGAGATAAAGAGGGAAGCAAAAAAAAATCCAAAGAAAAATTCCAGCCAAAAAAAAATTTCGAGAAAAAATTTCCAAAAAATAAAAACCAAAAAAAAACAATAGAACGACCCAAAACAAATTCAAATTAGAGATTGAAGAAACAAAAAATCTAAGGTGATTTTTTTATATTTTATTTTAATCCGATTTTAAGTTTTTAACCTATATATATTAAAACATAAAATATAAATAAAATAAAATAAAAAAAAAAAAAAAAGAAGATTTTTTTTTACCTTTCCTAAGAATCAGACGGTGGCGGTGGCACGGCCACGCATGAGCCTCCGGTGACCGGTCGCCTGACCGGATTTCCTTCTCTCTTCCTCTCTCTTCCTTTTTTTTCTTTCCCTCCTCCAAATGATTTTTTGGGTTATTTTTGGCCTATATAGCCTTTCAAAACCACGTCGTTTTGGGGTTGTCATTAACCCCAAAACGACGTCGTTTTGACTTGGACCTGTTCGACCCAACCCGACCCGCCTAGGATCCGCGTGTTTTTTAAAGGAAGGGCAAATTGCGCTTTTAGCCCTTCCGCTTTTATTACTTTACAATTAAGTCATTTTTGTTTTTTAATTTGGCCCCGAATTTGTCGCGATTTTCAATTTAGTCCACAATGATGTCTGCATTTTATGGGAAGGAATATTTGCTGTTTTGGTCCCCGATGTTTCGCGTGTGTTTAGTATAGTCCTTTCCTTTTATTTTTATTTCAATTTTGCCCCAAATATTTTGTTTTAGCTCAACTTAATCCTTTTTAGTTATTTTACTATTTAAATCAATTATTTTAGTATTATTATTATATTTTATTCACTTATGTAGTGTGTTAATATTTTTATCATTTCTAATATATATATATATATATATATTATGTGTATTATATATATATATTATGTATATATGCCATTAGTTATATATTTCTTATGTATATATTCTTAAATACTATTATATACATATATATATATATATGTATATTTTAAATTCCATATTGTGTATATATTATTATTACAAATTATTACTATTGCTAGTATTATTATAACTATTATTATATTAGTGTATATTTTATATACATATGTATATATATATATATATATATATATATTTTTGCACATATCATTATTTTATATTATTGTTATAAATTTTTATGTATATATTTTTATGTACGTTTCCCAATATTTTCTTTTATTGTAGATATTATTATTATTATTACATACTTTTATTATATATATATATACATATATATGTATTTTATGTACATATTATTATTTTATATTATTATTACCAAATATATCATTTTTCCTATTTTATTATTAGTACATGACTTGTTTCTATTTTGTAAATATCATTATTATTGTTATTTTAATATTCTAGTATTCCATGTTAATATTTTTTATTAATGATATCATTTTTTTTTGCGTTCTTTATCTATTTTAATTTCTCACTTTAAGAATATTTTTCTCATGTTTTAATTAATTTCAAAAATAAGGCAATGTACCGATTTAATATTAAGCTATCGATTTCATCGCTATGTTGGGTGAAATTGCCGGCTTGTGAAACGGGACACCCTTTCTAAAAAAAATCGAAAACTAAAATTCCTATTTTCAATCGGATCACGATTAAATATTATATTGAACTCGTATTTTGAAAATCAAGTCAATACATGTTTATGAGATACCAATTTTGGGCGCCGTGAGGGTGCTAATACCTTCCTCACAGAATCGACTCCGAACCCCAATTTTTCTCTCGAACTTTCACGTAGACTAAAATTTGGCCTTCTTTTTGTTTTAAAATAATTTTATTAGGTGTCCGATCACACCTATAAAAAGGATCGGTGGCGACTCCCTTTGTTAATAAAATCGGAAGTTGGTTTTCAAATGTTTAATAAATCACCATAATTAGCGACCAAGCGTAAAATTTTTTTTCGTCGCAACAGCAATATATTTATTTTATATGATGCATTGAATCGGTAAGTATTTTAATTTTTTTGAAGTTATCTGCAAATGGTAGTAATGCTCCGAAACCCTGTTCTGGCAGCGGATACGAGTTAGGGGTGTTACAAGATTTGATCCGACCTGCTGCAACTTCAAAGGTATAGGATTTATAGCTTTAATTTGCTCTACTGTAACTTTAGAGAGATAAGATTTGCTATCTTGAGTGTACTCCACTGCAACTTCAGGGAGATAAGACTTGTAACTTCAACCTGCTCCATTGTAACTTCAGGGAGATAAGGCTGGTGGTTTCAATCTGCTTCGCTGCAACTTCAGGAAAATAAGATTCGCCGTATTTGATCTGCTCCGTTGCAACTTCAGGGAGATAAGACTAGTGACTTCAACCTACTCCACTGCAACTTCAGGGAGATAACATTTGTAATCTGTAGCTTTGATTTACTCTACTGTAACTTCAGAGAGATAAGATCTGCTATTTGTAGTCTGCCCCACTGCAACTTCAAGGGGATAAGACTAGTAAATTCAACCTACTCCAGTGCAACTTCAGGGAGATAAGGTTTGAGATAAGGTTTGGTATTTGTAACTTCAGTCTGCTCCACTGCAACTTCAGGGAGATAAGATTTGTAATCTGTAGCTTTGATCTACTCTACTGTAACTTCAGAGAGATAAGATCTTCTATTTGTAGTCTGCCGCACTGCAACTTCAGGGAGATAAGACTAGGAACTTCAACCTACTCCACTGCAACTTCAGGGAGATAAGGTTTGTGATTTGTAACTTCAATCTGCTCCACTGCAACTTCAGGGAGATAAGACTAGTAACTTCAACCTACTCCATTGCAACTTCAGGGAGATAAGGTTTGTGGATTCACCGATCTTGCAACCCTGATCTTGCAACACCATTAATCAAAAAACAAAACAGAAGTTTCGAAAAAGTTGATCTTTTCACTATCTATTTTCATTTTTTTGCTTTTTTATTTTATTTTTTTTTATTTTTATGACACAAATCTTTCAAAATAAAAAAAGGGAGAAGAAATAAACTTACCTGAGTAGCCTCACGCCCCTCCGCCGCCGAGGGTGTTTCACCGTCGCCGAGGGCCTCAAAATCTTTTAAGGTTTGGCCTTGGCTTTGATGGCTGCGTCGGCTATGTAGAAGGACCGAAAAGTCCTCTTTTATTTGGTTTTTTTGTTGCAAATAAGAGGCTAGACCTCTAGATCTGGTCAAAACGGGGCTAAACAAGCCTATCTTCTCGCATCGTCAGCCACCGAGAATGGTGGTGGTGCGACGATCACGACGGTGGCAATGAAGGATTCTCCTAACCCTAGCAGAGAAAAGAAAATGGAAAGAGGGGTATCCTCTGAATTTTTTTTTAAAAAAAGGGGAAGCAAATGAAAAAAAAACAAAAAAAAAACTGACTTAAATATTAAGGGCAAAACGGTGCCGTTTTGCACCTGGGTGTCTAACGCCGAAACAGTGTCATTCGTAGTGTGCCCGTGAGCGACCCGACCCATTCCAAGGGGTCTGCGCGTTTCTTTTAAGTGGTAAAATATCCACTTTGGTCCCTCCGCATTTTTCTGTCCCTTTATTTAATCCCATTTTGTTTTTTTTGTTTTTTAAAATCTCGCCCATCCATGGCTTGGACGATTAAAATGCAGCGCATTAGGACTTGGAATATTACCCCATTTTGTCCTTGCGAATTTAAGCGCGTTTTGATTTAGTCCCTAGTGGCCTTCCCTTTTTTATTTGTAATTGGTACCCCGAATTCTGATCCATTCCATCATGTCCTGAATCCTTTATTTCATTTATTTATTTATTTGTTTTAAAATGTTTTATTAATATGTTATTTTAAATATTTTATAGGTCATTTACATTAGATTGTTTATGTGTATTATTTATCTTAACTTGTTTTAATATGTTGCTTATTTAAAATTGTGTTATTACTGCTCCAAATTGTTTCTTTTACATTATGTATTCTAAACTGCTTTTGTATATATTATATATATTTTGGCTCTTTTCATATATTATCTATATAGCATTTCAAATCGTTTTTATACACATATTATTAAAAAACTGCTTTTGTATATTGTTTCTTTAAATCTCTCTTTTACTTTAGATTCTTATTTATTATTTTTAAAATCTTTAAATCTCTCTTTTACTTTAGATTCTTATTTATTATTTTTAAAATTGACTTATATATTATTTATTTTAAAATTGTTTTATATATCTTATGTTAAACTCTTTTATTTATTTAAAATGGTTTTATTATTATTTACTTTAGGTTTTTTATATATTATTTATTTTACACTTTTGTATATGTGTATATATATATATTATCTATTTTAAAATTACTCATATGAATCCTTTTTAATTTGCTTTGTGTAATATAGATTTTAAAATTTTTTACATTATTTATTTTAAACTCGCTTTATGTATTATTCATTTTAAATTGTTTTATTATTTACTTTAAAATTTTATATATATTATCAATTTCAAATTGTTATATCTATTTTTTTATATATACTAGTTATTTCTTTGATATCTTGTATATTACCTATTTTAAAATTTCTTTTACATATACTCTATTTTTAAATTGTTTTGTACATTGTTGATATTAAATTTCTTTTTCACATTATTTATTTTAAATTCATTTATTATCATTTTAAAATTTGTTTTACATTTTATTTATTTTAATTTGCTTTATAATTTTTTTAAATTGTTATATATATTATTTAATTCATTGGTCTTTAATTATTAATGTTAGTATTTAAATGATGCATGTTGTGAGATTATTGCCATTGCATGTACTATGATTCGTTTATTTGTATTTTCATATTATTGTCATTCACTTGTGTAATTTTTTTATTCATGTATCATCGTTTCATGTCGCACTATACTTTTATTTCATATCATCGCCCCATGAATCAAGCCTCGTTACATTCATCCAATAAATTGTTTTATTTTTAATCCAAACGAATAACGTACTTTATTAAACATTATACTCGCTATATTTCAAAAAGAAAAATTTCTAAATAAGGCAATGTTTTGCGTTTTGGAACATTGAGGAATTGTGCCCTAACTTACGGGGTTTCGATTTTCTCGTTGATTCTAAATAGCCAAATATCCTTTCGAGTTTTAAAATACATGGAATTCCAATTGAAATTAAAGACAAACTTTCGCTCGGGAGTTCATGGTATCGTGTCCTAACTTACGGGATGTGATACTCCGATATCTCGAGACGAGGAAATCTTTAGCAATCGTTTTGATCTAATTCAAGTGTTTTTTTTAAAATTGAAGTTAACAAAAAAGGGATCGTATTTTAAATCTATTCCCAATTTTCAACTTTCGACATTAAGGCACTAACTAATCAATTCGGTACCAATTTTGGGCGTGACAAGGGTGCTAATCCTTCCTCGCACGTAACCGACTCTCGAAACCGTTCTCTCGAGTTTCGTAGACCAAAAACACCGTTTTAGTAAATTAAAATGTTTTATTAAAACAAGGGTGATCCGATCACACCTAATAAAGATCGGTGGTGGCTCCCGTTTTAATCTTCGCTTTCAAACAAAGTTGATTCCCGTTTTTCAAAAAAATAGTTTCGACAATTAACATATAAAGAAAAAAAATGATTGAATATTAATTCGGTTGGTATCCACATTGTTGCTAGTACAAGAGGACGAGGGGTTGAACACGCTAATGCTCGCCTTTATCCTTATTTAAGGGTTGAGGAGGGGTTTCTTAGATAAAACACCTTAGCTAACAAAATAAATTAATTATAAATAAACACATGTGAAATAAAATATAAATTTATCAAATACGAAAATCAAATAAAACCACAATAAACAGTTGAAATAAAGGAGAATCGAGATTTTACGAAATGATGAGGCTCGTGAAATACAGTTTCCTCAAAACAAATTCAGTCGCTCCTACGGTACTTAGAGTAATATACAACAACAACAGTGATCAATGTAGCAGCACCTCTACAACAATCAACAAATGAACAATGCCTTTTTCTTTCACCGGAATGTTTGAAAATACGAAGGAAGAAAGAAAGAGTTTTGAGAGGAACATAGTTTCGGCAAGAGAAATTATAAGAGAGTTTGAGGGCGTAAAAACCCTTCAGAAATCATGACCTTTTATAGGCATGGAGACTGTTGGAATTTTGAAAAAAATATCCATTAATTTTGCCATTGAATCAATTTGATTTAAAATTTTAATCAGATTTAGTGGAATAATTCTGCCATTGAATCAATTTGATTTAAAATTTTAATCAAATTTAGTGGAATCAAATCAATAAGATAAGTTTCCATATATATGCAGATTTTGTCTGTTGAGGAAAATAAATTCGTGTTTGGGCTAAATATCTACAAAACTATTTGGGTCCAAACATTTCGCATCACCCATGTCCTGAGAGTATGTCCCAACCCCGTCAAGTTTGGACCTATACCCCCCTTGTGTGCGAGCCAATGTTACAAGATTAGTCATTCAAATATCTTTTGAGAGAGTTCTCATATATAAACACATCTCACACTTGGTATCTAACTAATGTGGGATCTGAGCCTTTACTTTTCCTCAACAATATTTCCAAGTAGCTTACTTTGAGCATCAATTTCTCGTTCACGTACCATTCAACCATTTTGAACATATGATATTGTAAAGGTCTCATGGAGTAGAATATGAAACCATAATTTTATAATTCAACTCTCTACCTATACCTATTGAGAATATGCCTCAAAGTTCCCATAAAAGCAATTTTTTCAATAGGGTTATGGGTGGCTTTAAGCATTATATCCAAAAAAAATATATATATATATATATATATATATATATAAAAGTTTAAACAATTCAAAATAAAAGTTACATCAATTTGAATGGAGACAAAATCGACGGTAAAGTTAAAAACTTAAAGATGAAAATTAAATTATATATTTTCATAAAAGTTAAAATGCAATTTATGTTATGATTATTTATAGCCTCAAAACTAAGATTTCTAAGATAAAATTTATACCTCTCCTATGTATCACCGAAGTAAATTAATCAAATAATTTCATTATTATCACTTCAAGGGACGGATGCATCTTCCTTCCTAGTGTCTGGGTGCAAAGTTTCTAATATACTATTATTCTTAAAATAAAATAAATGATTATATATATATATATATATATATATATATATATATATCGATTTTCTCTATTAGTTCATATTTGAGATTTGTGGTTGCACATTTTAATATTGTCGTTTGATTCATTTCGTAGATTCAAATTAACATCATCTCTTTAATAATACAATATATATTATCAATTCATACTAATATTTGTCAATAATTATATACTAAAACCGATCTCCAATCCTTATCTCATGGCCGGCTATGGCTAACAAACTCTATTTTATTAAATTACAAAGAACCATAGGATAACTCATTTTACTGCATTTTTATTACAAAGGCTCAAATTCCAGTTAATTTCATCTTTGAAGTTCAATTTGTTTAATAAATCATTGGATAAAAAACTTGACTTTGTTATTGACCTGACCTGGTAAATAAGTTAAACTTAAATCTCAATTTTAATCATCTTTATTGTTTGTCGTGTGCTTCCCCTTTAAATTTATTTTACCTGGTGGAAATTACTTTGAACGGAGCAGTTGAGAATGAAAATTGTTGGAAATAAGTGCCATATACAAAATTGCATTGTAGCTTCGTCAATTAAAATAAAAAGTTTTATCATTTTGATTGGAGACAAAATATTTATCTTTCTTTTAAGTTAAAAACATGTAATTCTAATCAATAAGAAGCTGCGATGATGGTGTCATTTAGGTAAGGGCCTAGTGGATGCTGAGATGGTTTATTAGTAGATGATTGGCTGCCGAGGGGTTGAGAGCTTGGGATATACGTGTATATATATACATATCACCAGTTAGGTTACATATGGGAAATTAAATCGGATTACGTACCAAAAACAAAATGTTGCTGTTTTTTGCTTTCTACTTTAGTCTTCTCGGTGAACTAAGTGGCCAAGTTGGTGGCCTTAGACCGGCTGGTGGTGGCGAGGTTGGTGTCGGGTTAATCGTTGATACGGGATCGAGGGAAGGAAAGCTTATATATAGCTTTGTTTCCATGGCGATTTCCGATTTCAATAGCTTTCGTAGGGACAATCAAATGAGGATAGCTCTTCATACAATAGACTCCAAAGGGAACCCTTTACATTCTTCATCTGACGGTAAGTAAGCTATTTGAAGTTAATTTATCATTATTAATAAATATTGAATGCAATAATAAATCATATGAAATTGAATACGAATTTGTTGAGAGACGCAATAATAAATTTGGAAAAGATTAATCTCTATAAAATAAAATGGACAGATAAAATCCTTAGTATCTATTTTTTGTAATAAGTTAGATATAAAATTAAATTATATCCCACTTATAACGTGGATATTTTATAAAAAAATTTAAAAATTGTTCAATAATAATTATAGATGAAGTGATAAATAACTTACAAATTTTGAAATTGAAACTTCCGGTTATCCAATAAAAATATGAGATCCCTAATAATAAACTAAAATGCCTATCCGATTAGTTACAAACGCTTTTTGACAAGCGTTTGCCGCAGCGGGTTGTGTGAACCTAAAACATATTAATAGATAAGAACACATTCCAACTAATTCCCAACAAATATAAATTTGCATCAAATTCGAACTAGTAACTAATCCCAACATTGAAGTATTGAACAAACTCATATAAGCAAAAAATCTCAAATATTCTTGATCATGAGACATATAATTGTCACTATAAATAAGAACAAAAATTCCAACCGTAGTGATTAATATTGACATAATAGGGGTAAGTGAATCAATAAGGTAGCCAATTAAACTCGAAAGAAAAAATCATTATTGATGGTCCAAGACCATACATATTGATAGATAGAACTTCCATTTATTTGCTGAATAGACAGATTGATTGAAAAATTCATAACTACACTCAACAAAGCCCACATACAACGAAGATTTTTTGTTGTTGTCGGAAAAAGTAGGAGTCTTATTCCTATTAATAGGAATGGGAAGTGGAACAAAAGGTATGATCCATGAAAACTGATATGCATGTTCCATAAAAACTTAGTCTTAGGCTTTAAGTTAAAGGCATCATGGTATAATTGTCGAGGTACCGTAAGACCTAAGAGATCGAATGGAAGGGTGCATAAACAAGTAAATCTCTTATGGCACTCCTTTAATTTTAATATAAGAGGATTCAACATTCGAGGGTAAGTAGACTGCTCAAGAATTTCAGATTTTATTATGTCTTAATTATGAATTGAATAAAGAATTAAGAAAATCTAAATCTATAAAAGAAGAATAAATCAATGAAATGTTTCTTGGAACTTGAGTAAAGAGCAAACCTTTTTTGGGGTTCTAGAATTTGAAAGCAAGAATTCCTTTACTTTATCTTTATTTGGTGTAACTGCTTGAGTCTGATGAGAGGAAACTCTCATGTCCGATTTTGAGGGGGGATCTCGTAGGGCCCTATCCTAATTTTTCTTTTGATAAGTCATAGCTAAAAAACCTACTTTCTTACAATTACGAGGTTGTACATTAGTTTTATTAACCACATATTTGATACTTAGATATATTATTTTTAATTATTTTATTTAAATATTATATAAAATTATGAAAATACAAAAATACCCATCATAACAATATTGCCTATCATTTAAAAGAAAAAGTGTATTAACCGTTTTTCCAACTAACTCAACACCCCAATAAATGTAACACTAATTTAATCAATGTTTTATGATAAATATTGATAGAGATATCAATTTTACCAAAAAAAAAAATGTCTAATTTTGAAATGATTAGCATTAGTCCATTTTACTGATTGGTTAGCATTAGTCCCATAATAATATGGAATATTATATTTTAGGAATATCTAAATATACAGTATATTATCATATATCTTTTAGGCATATATTTAGGAATATATTTGTTACTCCAGACCATATTCCTGTTTCTCGATTTAGACGACCAAACATTTGTTGTCGGTGGTTGGTCGTCCTCCTTGTTTTGTTTTGTTTTCTGATATCTTCTTCTCAATTTAATAATCCCTTTTGGAGGTCTTGTCTGGGCTTTTTTCTTTTTTTGCCAGCAACTTTTCTTGTTTTTCTGTCTACTTGTATTTTTGAGTTAGTTAATTGTGATTTATAGGGTTTTTATGACATTGGTTGATGTTGTGCCTCGGTCTTTCGTTGAGGCTATGTTTAGGTTTATGACTTCTATCACTTGTAAGCTCAAGTGGTTGAAAGCCTTACTATTGAGTTTAGATGTTCATCATCCTAAAGTTTTTTTTTTTTTATAGTCAATTTGCATTATATATTGCAATTGAAGTGAATTGTCGCTTTGTTTGGAATGCAATCCGGGATGAGTTGATTGCACCTTCTTATGTTTAGACCTTGGTTCAGTTGGCTAATATTTTTACAAAGGGGGTGTTAGGATATTATTACGAGATACTATCTTTTAAAAATATCTAAATATATCGTATATTATTGTATATCTTTTAGGCATAATTTAGGAATATATATATATATATATATATATATATATATCTTTCCATATATTTAGTAATATATTATACATCTTTCCTATTCTTACGTGACTACTGCAATATAAATATTATGTATCTTGATAAGATCTCTATTAATAAAATTGAAAGGGATTATCTTATTCTTGTCACATACTGTTAACAAAATGGTGTTGGTTTTTTCCTTTCTACTTTAGTCTTCTTAGTGAACTAAGTGGCCAAGCTGGTGGCCATATAAAAATATTTTTTAAAAAGTTTATATATATTTGTACATATAAAAATATATATTATTTTCTCAATATTTTAATATTTACTAATTTTATATAATATTTATTTTATTAAAATTTTAAACATAAACAATTTAAATATGTTTTAATATTTAAATTATAATATTATATATATATACTTAAATCATATTACATAAATTTTATTATATATAATAAACATAACATATTATTAAATTAGAAAATAGATCAAGATTAAATTGAGTTCAAGTCTTGAATGTTAAATCTCAAATCTAACTGATTTTTAAAATAAACTTAATTTTTCTCTAAACCCATTTGATTACTTTCAAAAATATTCAATTTTTAATTTGACTGACTTTTTAAAATAAATTTTTTTCCCTAAACTCATTTGAATATTTTCTCTACCTTTATTTGATCATTTTGAAAGTTTAGTTTTCTATTCAAACAGTTTTGTTTAATTATTATATGAACCTTTTGAAAAGTTCAATATTTCTAATCAAGTACCCATGAACACTAGTTTTCTCAAATTTCAATCTAAAAATTTAGATTCAAATTTTTAACCTATTATCATCATGCTCTACATATCCTATCCAGCATTTTACCTCTTGGAGAAGGCGAAAGTCAAGGTCATCCTGATCAGTGCACAAAAATCAACATTAGACACAAAGGTTTTGGCTGAGTTTGGAAATCAAACCAAAATTCCAGTAATCTCAATTTCAAGCTCCACCATTGATGACGACCTGAACACATTACTATGGCCTGGTGGGACATCAACCATTACCAAAGGTCGAATGATGCAAACAAGAACTAATAAGACCCTGAAGATTGCTGTTCCAAAGTCAAACGGGTTCCCTCAATTACTGAAAGTGGACCCTGATCTTCAAACCAATACCACCATTTTCTCTGGTTTCTGCATAGCTGTTTTCGAAGCTGCAATAGCGGGTTTGAAGTATCAAGGGTCATATGAGTTTGTCCCCTTCGAATATAATAACCCAAACATCGGTGAGGCTTACAATGATCTTATCTACCAAGTATATCTCCAGGTATGGTTCGTAACAATTTTATCTGGTTCGTTTATGCCACTTGCTTTCACTGATTGTGCTATGGATAAACAAAAACAGAAGTACGATGGTGCTGTTGGGGACATAACAATCAATGCAAATAGATCTTTGTACGTAGATTTCACTATGCCATTTACCGATATAGGAGTGGGGATGGTTACTCGGTTAACTCCAAAGGACAACCAAAACTTGTGGATTTTCTTGAAACCACTAACACCAGGACTTTGGCTTACAATTGTGGGAGCTTATGTGTTAGCAACTTTTGTTATTTGGCTAATCGAACGTCCTGCATTAGCTGAGCAACAAACCCAGCAATCAAATGGGCAAATTGGAAGGATGATTAGCTTCTCCTTCTCCATCCTTGTTTTTGCACAATGTAGGCACACTCTCGCACATCTATTTTGTTCGAAGCGTAATTTTACTATTGGTGACTGAATTTTCACGTGATTTGATTGAGTAAAAATACATTTAGCAATTAAAAAAGTTTTTAGACATATTAAAATAGAGGGACTAAATCTTAAATTTTAGCATAATAGACGGATTAAAGCTATCATTAGACCCAAAAAATAATCCATTTGTTCAATGCCTTTTTCTATAAGCTGTTTATACTTGTTTTATTTATCTTAATTTTTTTTAAATGATGGTTTCTTTGAAAATGTGAATTTACAGGGGAGAAATTAACCAGCAATTTGTCGAGATCCGTGGTTGTTTTGTGGGTGTTTGAGATGTTCATAGTGGGTTCGAATTACACCGCGACCTTGACATCAATGTTGACGGTCCAACATATCGAGTTCATCTCAAAGGTGGACAACATAGGACATCGATTAGGTCCTGTTACCCAAGAAGTTGTTGGCATTCTAAACATCCAGAATTCTAGTTCAACTTCTAAATGGCTTACTTCACCTGCAGAATTTGAAAAAGCTTTATCGGAAGGTAGTAAAAATGGTGGCTTCTCTGCTATAATTGATGAGATGCCATACATCAACGTCTTCCTAGAAAAATATTCAACACATTATTCTATGGTCGGCCCTGTCAATCGTACCACCAATGGCTTTGGCTTTGTAAGTTATCAATTACTCCTAATTGTTTTACATGCATATACTTTTAGGGCAAACTTGATTATGGAGGGATCGAGTTGACTTACCGTTTAGCCCCTTTTTTTTTTTCGTTTAAGCCCATTGGACGTGAGAATGAAGTTAAGATTTTAGTGATGAGGTTCAACATAAAATTATAAATTTTAGGGTACACAATTTAAAATACTTTTTTTTCATTTAATCTAGAGGGTAAAAGGACTTGAGTTATTATCTTTTGGAGGGGTAAAATTGTGACTTTTGCATTGAGATTTTGTAAAAAGTCTCATTTAAGGTTTTAGGTTAGAATCCAAAAAATGCATGTTTCAAGATACAAAATTTTAAGATATTGTGAGTATTCGGATAATAAATGTGTGAAGAGATATCCAAATTTCGACACATATGAGGACTATTTATATGCTTGTGTATTAGACCTATTGTTTTAACTTTATTTTGAAACCTTCAGGTATTTTCAAAGGGTTCAACCTTGGCTCGAGACATATCAAGGGAAATAGCAAAACTCAGAGAAGATGGGAGACTTGAAATGCTTGAAAATGTGTGGTTCAAAAGTTCAACCACTAATTTCGATTCAAGGGATACTTTCAACAGTGTGAACCCACTTACAATAAGTGACTTTCGAGGCTTATTCTTTTTCAGTGGAACCTTTTCAGCTTTAGCCGTTCTCTTGTTTTTTGCTTCCTTGCTTCGCAAAAACTTTCATGTTATGAAAAAATGGGGACAACCTAAGATTGTGAAACAATACGTTTGCATGAAATTTTTCAAAAATAGAAAAGACGCCAATGTAATACACCCAGAGTTTGATAATCTCTAAAGTTCATGAAGTTATATCATGAGCCTCGAATTGTATGAAACTGTGATTCCACGTCATCCTTATGCCTTTTCAATAGGAGAATGACAAATCAGATTTTTCCTCCTGATTTTTAGCATTATTAGTTGGATTTGAATTTGTTTTCAGGAGGAAAAAGCTGGAAATCAAGAGGAAAAATCTGATTTGTCATTCTGCTATTGGAAAAGGATAAAAATAATGTGGAATTACAGTTTCATACAATCTTTTCTCCTCCTTATATATAAGTTCCTAGTATGTTTTGTTTCAAAAGAATATTTTCACTACTTCTTAATACCTTGTTTTCCGTCATATAGGTTATTTTGATGGTAATAAATTTATTTCATAGAGTATTAGTAGTTTCTAATCTCAAGAAATGTATTAGTTAAGTTGTATGTATCAATTAAAACATAATTATAATTATAAAATTTGTAGCATTTTAAATTTATTATAATTGAGAAAGTAAAAATAATATAATATAAATGTTTTATTTTTAAAAATTTAATATTTTGTATTACCATCAATTTAAATTAAGAAAAGTTAAATTTTAAAATAAACTTAAATTATTTACTAATATTCATCAAATTGACCAAAATTTAAAATTTAAAAAATCTTGAAATCAATTTACTCATTTTTAATAGTATAAATAGATGAAATTTTAATAGAAAAGTTCAGTTTACCCTTTGATCCTAACGTATAAAGATTAAATTATCTATTTTTTAATAAAATTGATCAAATACAATTTAACTCTTAATATAAAATCATCCATAATACTTTTATCATAAAATTTCCAATAATCATCGCATCAAACAACCGATGCCTCTTCTTTTGCCAGTGTCTAGGTGCAAAGTTTGTTAAATAAAGCTTTGAAGTTGAACTTGTCCAATTTTTGAAGTTACCTATTAATAAATGGTTAAATAAAAACTCGAACGTTAACTTTGTTATTGACTTTGATCATCCTTGTCGTTGCTTGATAAACACATTCCCTTTGATTTATTCTACTTGGGAGGAAGTTACTTTACTCGGAGCAGTTAGGAATGAAAATGTTGGAAAATAAGTGATATATCTAACTTCCATATTACATTATTTATTAAATCACCTCAAAATTATTTGTCTTGTGGATATCACATTAGTAAAGTTAATCAATGCTAATTTTTTCATCTATTTTAGGATGATTTGACAATCAATACGAAATTAAAAGCTAAAAGAGACAAAAAATTAAATAAATCAACTCTATTGTTTCAATAAACTATCTATTTGCTTTATACCATTACACCATAATCATCAGAACCTTTGTCTTGTAGTAAGCCAAATAGCTTCGATACAACTCACCAACCCAAACACTGAGTCTCAAGCTCAACCTAAGCGAGTCACAAGTAAAATAAACAAAAGAAATTGGTTGAATGGATCCAAGCTTCATGTAATGACTTACTTCATGGACGAGTCTATGGCACTAGATGGCCTTGGTTCATGGGGGAATAACTCCATTGGTAAAAGTTCAGCTCTTGCAATTGAGTCGTTGAAAAACACAAGTGAGACAAAAAATTTACTGAGTAATATAATTTATTTAGTCAACCTCTTAATTTTATTTGTTAAAAAAAAAAGAAAAACTCTTATTTTTGTTGCGTACCTATATATATGTATTGGAACAGTGTACGTACCAAGAACAAAAGCAATAAATATTCAAACAAGAAAATACAGCATTTGGCCAAATGATGAAGATGAAAAATCATATGTTGGTCTTATTTGCAGCCTACTTTAGTCTTGTTGGTAAATTAAGTGGCTTTAGACCAGCGGGGGGCGGCGACGAGATTGATGTTGGGTTAATCGTTGATATGGGATCAAGGGAGGGAAAGATTATTTATAACTGTGTTTCCATGACGGTTTCAGATTTCTATAGCTTACATAGGGACTACCAAATGAGGATAGGTCTTCATACAAGAGACTCTAAAGGAGACACTTTGTTGGCTCTATCCGCAGGTAATAAGCTTTTCTTCTGATAGGCAGAAGTCTTATGCGGATCTGAAGAGGAGAGATATTGAGTACTCTGTGGGGGACTTCGTGTTTCTTAAGGTTTCTCCATAGAAGAAAGTTCTGAGATTCGGTCATAAGGGCAAGTTGAGACCTAGGTTCATTGGGTCGTACCAGATTCTGAAGCTTGTGGGACCGGTTACTTATCAATTAGAGTTAGATCGTATCCATGATGTGTTTCATGTCTCAATGTTGAGACGGTATCGGTCTAACCCATCTCACATTGTTTCAATTAAGGAAATCGAGATTAGGCCGGATTTGACTTTTGAGGAGGAGCTGATTCAGATTCTGGATCGTGATATTAAGGTTCTGAGAAGGAAGTCCATACTGTTAGTGAAGGTTCTGTGGTAGAATCATGACACTGAGGAAGCCAAGTGGGAACTTGAGGACTCAATGCGTCAATAGTATCCTCATCTGTTCTACTTAGGTGAATTTTTAGGTCGAAATTTTTTTTAGAGGGTAGAGTTATAACGCCATGAATAATTTATTTCTGTTTCTGTAAATATCTTACACAACTGGGTATCTACTTTTATGGTTAAGTGTTCTGGGGTTGTGTATGAGGTCTTGAGTTCAAGTCCCAGATTTGTTAATTTTGTTATTCTTGATCTAAGCCTTACCTTTGTTCAATGGGCTTTTATATAACTTTTTGTGAATCTATATCAGAATGAGCATGGGCATTATTTTTGCTCAATTGTCTAATAGAGTTTCAGTGGAGCTAAAATTCTGAGGTGGTTGTGAGTTAGTGAGTTAGTGGGAGGAAAATTAGGAAGGTTATCAGATTGCTAAATCTGTCCAATTTTGAATTCTTTTTCCCAAGATTTCTGTTCCTGGCGTTTTTCTTTCTTTCCTTATCTCTCACTTTCGTTCTTTTTTTTTTTTTGTTCTTCTTTGGATTTCTGTTGTTCTCTTGTTCGACTGATTGTTGCTACGGTTTTTTTAGAATCGTTAATCGATTTGGAGAAGATTGTGAGGTAGGAAATCACTTCTCGACGGCTTGATTCGAGGTGTTGGTCATTTTTATGTAAGCGGTATTGGTGGTTTCGGGAGTGATTTCACAGTGAAAATGAATCAGTTATGTACTCGAAACATAGAAAATCGAGCTTCGGCGAAAGTCAAAAAACCTCACTGTCGACGCTACACTGGTGTGTGGCTGGCCGTGTGGCTGGCCGTGTGGCTGGCCGTGTGCGAGACACGGCAGTGTGATCGACGAAGGCATGGCTGTGCACAGGGCACGACCGTGTGTAGTAGGAGTGTGGCCGTGTAGGCTATACGAGCTAGGCCAAGTTGGGCGTGTGGGCCCACACGGGCATTCCACATGGGCGTGTGGGTTTTTGGGCCAGGCCGTGTGGGCGACACAGGTAAGGCCAATCTGGGCTTGTGGGCCACATAGGCATGTGGGCCCACACGGACATGTGGGCCCATATTTCTATAATTTTTCCCAGGGTTGTACGAGTCGCTCCGATCGACTATGAGCCTTCTGTAGGGTCGGTAAGGGCTAATTAAACCCCATTTCGTGTGTTAAGATATTTGATAGACTGAGCTGAGTAGGATACTAAGTGTATGCCTGACTGTACTACAATATGTATATCTGTATCTATATATAAGTCTGATAAGCATGTTTAAGCTGTTACATTTGTATCTGATTATCAGTATCTGTTATTGGGGTGGGATTTGGATATGATGAGGAAGTATTCTGTACGGCGATCATCGCCTATATTCTGGCAGCTGGGCTGCATATTATCTTACATGTGTCGTAATGGCACAATATGGTGTGTAAGGATGGGTGAGTGTTGTTAACCCTACATGGTGTGTTGAGATAGTCAGAGTTGGTGTGTAGAGGATGGAGGTAGGATTCTGTTTATGTAACACCCCATACCCGAGTCCGCTGCCGGAGTCGGACACGAGGGGTTAACGGCTTAAAACATTCACTTTCGCAGTCCATTTTAAAAATTTTCCAGGCAGTTGGCTAACTGCGTCACTGTCACTTTAAAAATCATATCTTGAGTTCCAAAACTCGAAAACCAGTTTCGTAATTTTTCTCTGAAACTAGACTCATATATGTATCTACAGATTTTTTTCTAGAATTTTTGGTCGGGCCAATTAGTACAGTTTATTAGTTAAAGTCTCCACTGTTACAGGGTGCGACTACACTGACCTTCATGCATTACGACCTGGATATCTCCCTGTACAGGGCTTCAATACTGATGCCGTTTGTTTCTATAGAAACTAGACTCAAAGAGGAATCTATAAATATATGGAATGACTCCTAATTATCTCTGGTTAATCTAAAATGAATTTCCAAAGTCAGAACAGGGAATCCAGAAACCGTTCTGGCCCTGTTTCACGAAAACCTAAATATCTCTTAACATACAACTCATATGACCGTTTTGTTTCTTCCATATGAAAGTAGATTCATCAAGGTTCATTTACATAATTTATTCACTATTTAATTCCATTCCTACTATTTTTAGTGATTTTTCACATCCACATCACTGCAGCTGTCAACCTCTGTCCTTAAGGTAGATTTTACCTACTTCATAATTTCCTTGATTCAACTAGCCCTTTTAGCATACATGGCACAAAAGATGATCACGATTAACCATTCCAAGGGCTAATCGATTCCAAACATTTCCACATCTCTTAATGAACAACATACAAAATGATTATGATACCATGCCAAAGTGTATACAAGCCATTTTCGCATGGCTATCCAAATTTATACAAAATCAAAGGGTCTATGACCAACAAACGAAAGAGTAGCCCTATACATTAACCAAAATATCCTCTCACTACTAGTCTATTCTATACATGCCATAAGATATTCCAAAACATAGCAGTACCAAACAGTGGATAGTGATAGTGTGACTAGTTGCTGACGATCCCCGAGCCCGGTAGCTTCGCAATGAGACCTATAAGGCGAGGAAACAGAGTAAACGGAGTAAGCATTACAATGCTTAGTAAGTTTTAAGCAGTGTCAACAGATAACAATCAAATTATAACATAGTTGTTCGTATTTTTATTTCACTCTTCCTTCGGGCATACCATCCCTTTACCGAATATGCACATCTCATCATATACAATAGACAGATAAACTCTCACACTAATCCGATGTCACATAATCATAGGAATAGTCCCATAGATTGCTCTCGTATGCATCATATATAAACTTGGAGTACATACCTGTTTAACCTTTCGCATTGCGTATATTTATAAGCAATTCTTATTACGAAGTCTTACCCGGACATAATCTCCACACGTAGTCATCGGGTCGTACCTGGACATAATCTCCACACGTAGTCATCGGGTCGTACCCGGACATAATCTCCATACGTAGTCATCGGGTCGTACCCGGACATAATCTCCACACGTAGTCATCGGGTCTCACCCGGAACATATTTCTAAGTTTCATGTACACTTAATCACATGTTACAACATTCACATTAGCCATTCGGCTTTACCACATATATATATACACTTTCACATTCATCACGTCGGCCATTAGGCCTTATCCCATATATATACATTTTCACATTCATCACATCGGCCATTAGGCCTTATCACATATATATACAGTTTCACATTCATCACCTCGGCCATTAGGCCTTATCACATATGTATACAGTTTCACATTCATCACGTCGGCCATTAGGCCTTATCACATATGTATACATTTTCACATTCATCACGTCGGCCATTAGGCCTTATCACATATATTATTATGTACAGACTTAGTCTTGGCCGAATCTACATCAATCATTTTCCAACGAATAATTCAATTTCACGCCATACTATCATTTCATATTCGAATACTCATAAACTTACAATTTCACAAATTTTGATATCAAAGATCCATCTAACACTCATGTATCATTTTACAATATCACAATTTAGAATTCAAGTATGGGATCAATCAATAGCTTATGAGCAACTAAAACAAGTTTTTATCCATGTTTACAACAAAATCACATATTCGCTACGAGCTGTTTTCCTGAGCAATGGTCACTAAATTATTTATACCCGGAGCTACAAGACTCCAAATCACTTGCCGTTAATTTTTTCAGAATGTAGACTCATATATCTTCCATACATGAAATTTTAAGAATTTTTGGTTTGGCCAATCAATACCATATTTTTCTTAAAGTTACCCCTGTTTCACTGTTTGACTAATCTGACCACTCTTCGCTACGAATCAAATTTTTCATTGTACAGAATTCATAATGTGTTCTATTTGATTCCATTTGAAACTAGACTCATTAACGAGTCTAAGCATATAAATCTTATCTTATAACCATTTTTGTACAAATTATAATGATTTTCCAAAAACAGAACAGGGGATTTCGGAGTCATTCCGACACTGTCCCGGACAACTTTAAATATCTCTTTATAGGAAATTTCTTTGCTTCCACGGTCTCTTTTATAAGAAACTAGACCAACTAAGCTTTGATTACATATTTTATTCAGCCTATAATTCCACACCGACAATTTATAGTGATTTTCTAAAATCACATTACTGCTACTGTCCAAGCAAATTATTACAATTTACTCTTAAATTTCCAAGTCCAAACACTTATGAACTTACCATTTGGGTTTAAGACATATCATAGCCACATCATATCTTATTAAATCAACTCATTATGTCCTATTATGATTGAATTTACTCAACATTTAATCACTTAAAACTTACCTCGAAAGTGGTCGACAACTAGATATCCACGGCTATTCGTTTACTTCCTCTTTTCCCTTATCCGACTTTGATCCTCTAGGCTCTTGAGCTAAATCAAACAATTTACTTCCCAATCAAACACAATCACACGGCATCCATATACATTTTAGAACCATTCTTAACATATTTACTACTCAAGCATGTAACTTAACAACTTAACCATTAGTTGCCGAACCACAAACAAAACATATTCATACGTCAATATCTCAAACCTTACCATAACAACCAATATGCAAGATATCACGTATACATAACTTAGCTTATGAGAACATATGTATTACATCATAAACACATCTTCTACCAATTACCTCCCTTAAGCCAAATTTTTATAATCAACCACAAAGAAAAATATACCACAAATCACACTTCCAAAATGAGCTACCTCCATGGCCGATTATACTTCATCATTAACATATCTCATTTTGAATCATATAATCAACATTTGTTCAAGACATCAAACCTCTTTAATTTGGCTATTACTAATATAAACATTCACAAATCATATTCTTAGGAAGACCGATTTCTTTTCATAACACATTCATCATCAATACATAGACGAAACAATCAAAATCCCTTCCTTTATACCCTAGCCGAATGCTCCAATCATCCATCAAAATTACAAATTTTAGCATGGGCTAAGTAAGAACCATGATTATTTACCTAAAACAAGTTAAAATTTCACCATTTGACATAATATACTAACCTTCTTAATGACTCAAGTGACCAAAATTCTTCCCCTCCTTTGTTTCTTCTATTCGGCCATGTTGAACAACCAAGAAAGAATTTTGTTTCTCCTCCCCTTTCTCTAGTCACGGCAATGGGGGGGGAAACATGGATGAGACAACTTTGTTCTCATCACCCCTCCCATCCATTTCTTTATTACTAACCCTTTGTTTTATTCTTTCTCCCATAACACACTAACACAACATGTTTCCAACATGTTTCACCCCATAACATTTTGTCCATCCTCATGCTCATGGCCGGCCACTACATATTAGGGGGGAAAATTGACATGCAAGTCCTCCCTTTTGACTACATGCACTATTAGATCCTTGTAGATTAGCCTATCACATTTCAAAAGTGTCACACAAGTCCTTTTGACTAAATTCACATGCAATTTACTAAATCGAAGCTTAAAAATTTTCGCACATTCATATTCACATATTTTAGACCATAAATATCACATCCAAATAATTTGGTGACTCGGTTTAGCGGTCCCAAAACCGCTTTCCGACTAGGGTCACTTTAGGGCTGTCACAGTTTATCTAATCTGTATATCTGATTATGTATACTGTATCTGAAAAGGGCATTAGCCCGACTCTGTATCTGTATGAGTGCATACTTAATTCTGTTGGGTTACACATTGAGTTTACGAAAACTTACATTCGTTTGTCTGTTTTGTTCAGGTAATCCACAGTCTTAGGCCGACTGGTGCGACGAAGCCTCTTGGCGACCACGAGTTCGTAAACTAGTTATGTTTATGGTTTTTATTTTAAGGATTATTTCTGGATTTTTGTAACAATTGGACTTTTCGAACTTTTTGGTTGATTTTCTTTTGGATTTGAATTTTCGTTTCAATACTTAATTTGCGACTGATATCTAAAAACTTTGGTTTCTACTAAAACAAAGGTTTTCTGAAAATACGAACTAATTTCTTAAAATACAATGTTTTCGTAAGCTTCCGCTATAAAATACGTTTTAAGGAAAATTAATTAATTGAATAAACGTTTTGACAATGGATAAAGGAAAATAAGAGTTTTAAAACTGAAATGGTTTTAACATGTAGAGTTCGGTATCAAAACCCATTCTTTTTGACACATCCTAATTTGGCCATAACGTTTAGGCCGAATTTAGAGTGTTACAAGTCATCCAAAAGAAATAAAGAAATAACTATAAAAAAGAACAAGGTAGGTTAAAATAAAGAAATAAATAATGAATATGTAAATAAAAGAAATGAATAAAATAAACGAATAAAGAGATCATATTAATTTCATCAATTTTGGCGCCGCTTTATGTAGGAATTGAGGCATGGTATAAGCTTTTATAAATTGTAACATTCAGTCAATACTTAAAATTAAGAAGGAAAAAATAAACATTAAAATGAATAATTTTAAAAAAGAAAACAAAATTACCTCACCAGCATTTGGATCAAGTTCTTCCTTATACATTTGAATCAAATTCGAATTTTGTAGTTATTTTTTTTAATTAAAAGATAATATTAAAAAAATCTAAAGCAAAAGTTCAATTGGTAACTAAGAAATATGAGACTCACGAGACTCAAACCAAAAGTATGAGGTGGAAATGAATTAAAACTAAGCAGGGAACATTCCAAGTTCACCCAGTCCCAATTTGGCAAGTCCATCAATTAAGCAATTAAGCAACTGATATCTCCTATGTCACTATGAAACGAGTCAATGTCAGAAACCACCTTCTAGAACCTCTAAGGCCTTTGAATAGTACTCAAACTTGGAGTCGATATTGTTGAGAGGATTTTACTTAAACCTTACTTGAACAGTATTATATTCAAATTGTAAAACGAATATTAACATTTTTTTAACAAAGTTGAATCACTCAAGTACTCAAGTAGATAACAAAAAATATATGAAATTTATGTTTACAATGGACTGCACCTATGTTCATGTTTAGGATTCGTAGATGCGCCTTTTAATATTGTCATTTGGCTCATTTCTTAGATTCAAACCAACATCATATCTTTGAGAATATAATATATCTTATCACTACATTTAATACATATCAATAATATATATATATATATATATATATATATACACATACCAAAGTTATCTCCCATCCTTATCTCACGGCCGGCCTCGATTGAAAAGAAAGTCTATTTGATTAAATTACAAACAACCATAAGATAACTCAAATTTTACTCTTTGAATATTTAGCCGGCCTCGATTGAAAAGAAAGTATTTTTATTACAAATCCCAGTTAATTTCATCTTTGAAGTTCAATTTGTTTAATAAATCATTGGACAAAAAACTTGACTTTGTTATTGACCTGACCTGGTGGACAAGTTAAATTTAAATCTCGATTTTGATCATCTTTGTCGTTTCTCATGTGCTTCCCTTATAAATTTATTTTACTTGGTGGAAATTACTTTGAACGGAGCAGTTGAGAATGAAAATTGTTGGAAATAAGTGCCATATACAAAATTGCATTGTAGCTTCGTCGATTAAAATAAAAAGTTATATCACTTTGATTGGAGACAAAATATTTATCATTCTTTTAAGTTAAAATCATGTAAATCTAATCAATAAGAAGCTGCGATGATGGTGAGGGCTTAGTGGATGCTGAGATGGTTTATTAGTAAATGATTGGCTGCCGAGGGGTTGAGGGCTTGGGGTATTTGTATATATTTACATATCACCATTTAGGTTACATATAGGAAATTAATTCGGATTACGTACCAAGAACAAATGTTGCTGTTTTTTGCTTTCTACTTCAGTCTTCTCGGTGAACTAAGTGGCCAAGTTGGTGGCCTTAGACTGGCCGGTGGTGGCAAGGTCGGTGTCGGGTTAATCGTCGATATGGGATCAAGGGAGGGGATGCTTCCATGGCCATTTCCGATTTCAATAGCTTTCGTAGGGACAATCAAATGAGGATAGTTCTTCATACAATAGACTCCAAAGGGGATTCTAATTTACATACTTTATCTGTCGGTATGTAAGCTATATTTTACTTTTGAAGTTAATTTATTATTATTAATAAATATAGGGTGCAATGGTAAGTCATAGAAAATAATATTGTTGAGAGGGTCAGTATTAAACTTTGAAAAGATTAATCTCTATAAACAATAATAAGATACATATTATCTATTATTTAATAAATTTAATATAAAATTAGATTACGTCACACTTATAATGTGGGTGAAAAATATTTTTAAATAATAATTATAGGTAGAGTGATAAATAAGTACTTGTATATAAATTTTATTAAACGCATGCTCAATATTTGGATATGTTATTTTTAGTTATTTTATTTAAATATTGTATAAAAGTATAAAATGCATAAACAACATCATAGTAATATTAATTATTTTTTAAAGAAAAGTATATTAATTTTTTAACTAACTTAACTTGATTAACCTATGACGCTAAATCAATATTTTATGATAAGTATTGATATAGATATCAATTTTGCCAAAAAATTGCTTAATATAATATTTGGTACTTGAACTTGACACTTTTTTAATTTGGTATCTAATTTTTTTGTCCAATTTGGAACCCAAACTTGACAATTTTTCCTAATTTGGTACATAAACTTGACACTTTTTCTTAAGTTGATACTTAAACTTTTTCGGGATCTAATTTGGTACCTAATCTTTTTTTTGTTCGATTTGGTACTTGTCAAACGTTTACAAATTACTCCAATATACTAATAATGTTATTTTTTATGAAGTAGTAAAAATAATCAATGAATGACTGACATGTGATAGATGATATGATTTTTTTGTATTTTATATATTCAATTAATTTTAGTTTTATTTATTTAATTAATTATTTTGTTAATTGAAAATAATAAATTTATTTTAATTTTGGGTTTTAAAAAAATCTTATTTAACATTAATTGTCTAATACTAATAATATTTTTGTAGCATAACAAAAAAAATTAACACCATTGATGTTTTGCATAATTTGTATAACATTTAATAAATTTAGGTACTAAATTGAACCTAAAAAAACTTAAGTACCAAATTGAGCCCAAAAAATTTAGATATCAAATTAGGAAAAGAGTGTCAAGTTCAAATACTGAATTGAGCTAAATTAAATACTAAATTAAAAAAAATAAAGTTGAAATACTAAATTAAGCAAAAAAGAAGTTCAAACTTTGAAATGGTCGGCAGTAGTCAATGTTACCGATTGGTTAGACTCGTTAATGGAGACGAAATTTCCTACAACTTCTATCGAAAGGTACATTATTAGTAAATTATTTTAGACATTCGGTTAAAAAAATTTTATCTTATGTTCTTAAATATAAAAATACTCGTCTTTTCATTTTTTTATGAATTATGTTTGTATTAAAAATTAATTGGGTTAAACTTGTTTGTATTAACTTGTTGTGTTCATAGATTTACTGTAATTGGATTAAGTTCAATCCAATTCTAAATATGAATTCAAATTTTATTTAAATTTATTTATATTTATAAATGATTAGTCGAAATTTATTATTTTATTTTTAAACTCATTTTATATAAAAAGAGCATATATTTTTAAAATTAATATTTATTAATTTTATATAATATCTATTTTATTAAAATTTTAAACATAAACAACTTAAATATTTAAATTATAATATCATATATACTTAAACAATATTACACAAACCACATAATATATAAATACTAAATAATAACATATTTTTAAATCAAAAATTGATTAGGCTCAAGTCGAATTAAAGCCTTTAATGTTGGACCTCAAGCCTAGTTGATATTTTGAAACAAGCTTTTTATTTTTTTTCGAAACCCATTTCCAAATCTAATATTTTTTAGGCTAAATGTTTAAATTAGGGTTTAATTTTTTAAGAGTTGTTCATATAAGAGCCTAACCTTTCAAAATAGTCATATAATGGTCAAATCTTTACAAAAGTGCTCAAATAAGAATTTTTCGCTCACTTCAATCCAATTTGTAGTAAGAATTAAGTCAATACTAATGTGTTTAAAATAAAACATATGATAGTTGAATCAGATGTTATTTGAAAATAAAATAAAATAATAAAAACATAAGTTCAAATTTAATGTACTCATTTGAAAAGTCGTTATTTGAGCACTTTCGAAAATGTTTGGCCCTTATTTGGTCATTTTGAAAGATTAGCCTTCATTTGAGCACTTTCGTAAAGTTTTGTCTATTATATGACCATTTTGAAATGTTGGACCATGAGCAACCCCTAAAAAATTGTGTTCTAATTTGAGCATTTAGGGTAAAAGTATCATGGAGGCCCTTATATTAGGAATTACATTGCATTTTGCCCATTCTACTAAAAAAACTGAGCAAATTAATCCCTATAAACTAAATCAAATAACAAATTGATCTTTCTGATAAAAATTCCATCTATTTTTATTGTTAAATATTGGTCATTGTACATCAGCATAAGGTGTACACGTAATACATCACATGTAGCTCTCATTATTTCCTCAACCATGTCAATTTTAACATAAGAAATGAGTGAATTTTTTAAAAGAAAGAATAAATTTACTATTTGATCTAATGTACAAAGATTAATTTGTCCATTTTTTAAATTAAATACAAAATTTAATCTAATTTCTAATATAGGAGCCTCCATGGTATTTTTAAGCATTTAGCCATATTTTTATCAAAAAAAAAAAGATTCAAATTGTTAACCTCTTATGCTATACATTTCCTATCCAGCTTATAACCTCTTGGAGAAGGCGAAAGTCAAGGTCATCCTGATCAGTGCACAAAAATCAACATTAGACACAAAGGTTTTGGCTGAGTTTGGAAATCAAACCAAAATTCCAGTAATCTCAGTTTCAAGCTCCACAATTGATGACGACCTGAACACAATACAATGGCCTGGTGGGACATCAACCATTGCCAAAGGTCGAATGATGCAAACAAGTACTAATAAGACCCTAAAGATTGCTGTTCCAAAATCGAACGGGTTCCCTCAATTGCTGAAAGTGGACCCTGATCTTCAAACCAATACCACCATTTTCTCTGGTTTCTGCATAGCTGTTTTCGAAGCTGCAATAGCGGGTTTGAAGTATCAAGGGTCATATGAGTTTGTCCCCTTCGAATATAATAACCCAAATATCGGTGAGGCTTACAATGATCTTATCTACCAAGTATATCTCCAGGTATGGTTCGTAACAATTTTATCTGGTTCGTTTATGCCACTTGCTTTCACTGATTGTGCTATGGATAAACAAAAACAGAAGTACGATGGTGCTGTTGGGGACATAACAATCAATGCAAATAGATCTTTGTACGTAGATTTCACTATGCCATTTACCGATATAGGAGTGGGGATGGTTACTCGGTTAACTCCAAAGGACAACCAAAACTTGTGGATTTTCTTGAAACCACTAACACCAGGACTTTGGCTTACAATTGTGGGAGCTTATGTGTTAGCAACTTTTGTTATTTGGCTAATCGAACGTCCTGCATTAGCTGAGCAACAAACCCAGCAATCAAATGGGCAAATTGGAAGGATGATTAGCTTCTCCTTCTCCATCCTTGTTTTTGCACAATGTAGGCACACTCTCGCACATCTATTTTGTTCGAAGCGTAATTTTACTATTGGTGATTGAATTTTCACGTGATTTGATTGAGTAAAAATACATTTAGCAATTAAAAAAGTTTTTAGACATATTAAAATAGAGGGACTAAATCTTAAAATTTAGCATAATAGAAGGATTAAAGCTATCATTAGACCCAAAAGATAATCCATTTGTTCAATGCCTTTTTCTATAATCTGTTTATACTTGTTTTATTTATCTTAATTTTTTTTAAATGATGGTTTCTTGGAAAATGTGAATTTACAGGGGAGAAATTAACCAGCAATTTGTCGAGATCCGTGGTTGTTTTGTGGGTGTTTGAGATGTTCATAGTGGGTTCGAATTACACCGCGACCTTGACATCAATGTTGACGGTCCAACATATCGAGTTCATCTCAAAGGTGGACAACATAGGACATCGATTAGGTCCTGTTACCCAAGAAGTTGTTGGCATTCTAAACATCCAGAATTCTAGTTCAACTTCTAAATGGCTTACTTCACCTGCAGAGTTTGAAAAAGCTTTATCGGAAGGTAGCAAAAATGGTGGCTTCTCTGCTATAATTGATGAGATGCCATACATCAACGTCTTCCTAGAAAAATATTCAACACATTATTCTATGGTCGGCCCTGTCAATCGTACCACCAATGGCTTTGGCTTTGTAAGTTATCAATTTCTCCTAATTGTTTTACATGCATATACTTTTAGGGCAAACTTGATTATGGGAGGGATCGAGTTGACTTACCGTTTAGCCCCTTTTTTTTTTTTTCGATTAAGCCCATTGGACGTGAGAATGAAGTTAAGATTTTAGTGATGAGGTTCAACATAAAATTATAAATTTTGAGGGTACACAATTTAAAATACTTTTTTTCATTTAATCTAGAGGGTAAAAGGACTTGAGTTATTATCTTTCGGAGTGGCAAAATTGTGACTTTTGCATTGAGATTTTGTAAAAAGTCTCATTTAAGGTTTTAAGTTATAATCCAAAAAATGCATGTTTCAAGATACAAAATTTTAAGATATTGTGAGTATTCAGATAATAAATGTGTGAAGAGATGTCTAAATTTCGACACATATGAGGACTTTTTATATGCTTGTGTATTAGACCTATTGTTTTAACTTTATTTTGAAACCTTCAGGTATTTTCAAAGGGTTCAACCTTGGCTCGAGACATATCAAGGGAAATAGCAAAACTCAGAGAAGATGGGAGACTTGAAATGCTTGAAAATGTGTGGTTCAAAAGTTCAACCACTAATTTCGATTCAAGGGATACTTTCAACAGTGTGAACCCACTTACAATAAGTGACTTTCGAGGCTTATTCTTTTCGGTGGAACCTTTTCACTTTAGCCGTTCTCTTGTTTTTGCTTCCTTGCTTCATAAAAACTTTCATGTTATGAAAAATGGGGACAACCTAAGATTGTGAAACAATACGTTTGCATGAAATTTTTCAAAAATAGAAAAGACGCCAATGTAATACACCCAGAGTTTGATAATCTCTAAAGTTCATGAAGTTATATCATGAGCCTCGAATTGTATGAAACTGTGATTCCACGTCATCCTTATGCCTTTTCAATAGGAGAATGACAAATCAGATTTTTCCTCCTGATTTTTAGCATTATTAGTTGGATTTGAATTTGTTTTCAGGAGGAAAAAGCTGGAAATCAAGAGGAAAAATCTGATTTGTCATTCTGCTATTGGAAAAGGATAAAAATAATGTGGAATTACAGTTTCATACAATCTTTTCTCCCTCCTTATATATAAGTTCCTAGTATGTTTTGTTTCAAAAGAATATTTTCACTACTTCTTAATACCTTGTTTTCCCGTCATATAGGTTATTTTGATGGTAATAAATTTATTTCATAGAGTATTAGTAGTTTCTAATCTCAAGAAATGTATTAGTTAAGTTGTATGTATCAATTAAAACATAATTATAATTATAAAATTTGTAGCATTTTAAATTTATTATAATTGAGAAAGTAAAATAATATAATATAAATGTTTTATTTTAAAAATTTAATATTTTGTATTACCATCAATTTAAATTAAGAAAAGTTAAATTTTAAAATAAACTTAAATTATTTACTAATATTCATCAAATTGACCAAAAATTTAAAATTTAAAAAATCTTGAAATCAATTTACTCATTTTAATAGTATAAATAGATGAAATTTTAATAGAAAAGTTCAGTTTACCCTTTGATCCTAACGTATAAAGATTAAATTATCTATTTTTTAATAAAATTGATCAAATACAATTTAACTCTTAATATAAAATCATCCATAATACTTTTATCATAAAAATTTCCAATAATCATCGCATCAAACAACTGATGCATCTTCTTTTGCCAGTGCCTAGGTGCAAAGGTTGTTAAATAAAGCTTTGAAGTTGAACTTGTCCAATTTTTGAAGTTACCTATTAATAAATGGTTAAATAAAAACTCAAACGTTGACTTTGTTATTGACTTTGATCATCCTTGTCGTTGCTCGATAAACACATTCCCTTTGATTTATTCTACTTGAGAGGAAGTTACTTTACTCGGAGCAGTTAGGAATGAAAATGATGGAAAATAAGTGATATATCTAACTTCCATATTACATTATTTATCAAATCACCTCAAAATTATTTGTCTTGTGGATATCACATTAGTAAAGTTAATCAATGCTAATTTTTTCATCTATTTTAGGACAATTTGACAATCAATACGAATTTAAAAGTTAAAAGAGACGAAAAATTAAATAAATCAACTCTATTGTTACAGTAAATTATCTATTTGCTTTATACTATTACACCATAATCATCAGAACCTTTGTCTTGTAGTAAGCTAAATAGCTCCGATACAACTCACTAACCCAAACACTAAGTCTCAAGCTCAACATAAGCGAGTCACAAGTAAAATATACAAAAGAAATTGGTTGAATGGATCCAAGCTTCATGTAATGACTTATTTTATGGACGAAGTCTATGGCACTAGATGGCCTTGGTTCATGGGGGAATAACTCCATTGGTAAAAGTTCAGCTCTTGCAATTGAGTCGTTGAAAACACAAGTGAGACAAAAAATTTATTGAGTAATATAATTTATTTAGTCAACCTCTTACTTTTATTTTTTTTTTAAAAAAGAAAAACTCTTATTTTTGTTACGTACCTATATATATGTATTGGAACAGTGTACATACCAAGAACAAAAGCAATAAATATTCAAACAAGAAAATACAGCATTTGGCCAAATGATGAAGATGAAGAATCATATGTTGGTCTTATTTGCAGCCTACTTTAGTCTTGTTGGTAAATTAAATGGCCTTAGACCAGCGGGGGGCGGCGACGAGATTGATGTTGGGTTAATCGTTGATATGGGATCAAGGGAGGGAAAGATTATACATAACTGTGTTTCCATGACGGTTTCAGATTTCTATAGCTTACATAGGGACTACCAAATGAGGATAGGTCTTCATACAAGAGACTCCAAATGAGACCCTTTGCTGGCTCTATCCGCAGGTAATAAGCTTTTCTTTTACTCTTTGCTTCCAGAGCATATCACTATTGTAAAGGCTCAAATTTGTAAGGACCCAAAAAAAATAAATCAAAAAATATAAAAATGAAATAATAGCAAGTTTAATTTAAAAAAATCAGACTCAAATTACAAGCCAAAATTTTAAAAACCTAATACAAAAATTACAAAACCCAAATAATAAAAAATCCAATGGCCCACAACACCTAAACAGAAAACAAAAAAAAACCCTAGCCTCTGCCGGCTCCTGCTCCACCACCTACTCTATCATCGTCGCCTGCAAAGAAAAAAAAAGAAAAGACATAAACCAAATATGAGCAGTTGAAACAGTAGAAATAAAAAATGTAAATCGGCTATAAAAGCCTGAAAACCGATTGAAAAGGGGTACCATTTTTGAAAAACATAGAAGAAAATATACAAAAAAAAAATCGATTGTAAAGGGGTTCCCCTTTTTGAAAAATATAGAAGAAAATATACAAAAAAAAGATTGAATATGATAAGAAAAGTGACTTTTTTTACATTCATTTTTATCTTTTATTTTCGAAATACATAAAATAAAATAAAAAACCAAATCTTTTACATCTATCGTCGTTGCTTCTCCCTCCGTTCTGGAAGACCGACGGGCCCTTGGGGGTTAGTTGAATGGTCGCGACGGAAGTGGGTAGAAATGAAGGATTCTTTTGTTTCTTTTTGAATTTTAAAGGCCTTTTTTTAGCGTATTAACCTCAGATCTGGATTCTACTCGAAAAAAGGAAAAAATAGGGTTTTGACATTTTTGACCACTGTGGATGGTGGAGCCATCGCTGATGACAGGCGGCCGATACTGTGGATGTTCGCCAGAGCCATGGCTAGCCGAAGGATGGCTTGTAGAGAAAAGAGAGAGGGATTTTTGTTTTTTATTTTTTTTGGAAGAGGTTTAAAATGATTATTTTTTGTGATTTTTTGGGATTTATAGGGATATGAAACGACACTGTTTTGGGCTTGACTCTCAAATGCTAAAACGACGTCGTTTAGACTTATAACCCGAAATCCGACCAGAAAGTGAGTAAGGTCCCTGTGTTTTTTCCTCTTAAGGGGGTATTTACGAATTTAGTCATTCTGCCTTCTGGGTCGTTTTAATTTAGTCCTAATTTCACTATTTTTTTAGAAATTTTGTCATTTAGGTTTACCCCACTTTCAATTGAGTCCTCGGTTCGCTGATCTCCTAGAGAAGAGACACGTGTCCTAAGGATCGGGATAATTGCTCATTTGGTCATCATTTGTTTTCACGCTTTTCATTTTAGTCTTTTATTTATTTATTTTTCCCGATTTATCCTTTTAATTCCATTTAAGTTACAATTGAGTCTTTTATTTATTTATTTATTTACTTATTTACTTATTTATTAGTTTTTTACCATTTTTAATATTTAAAACTGTTTTTATTTTATTTTCCTTTATTGTTCCTTTTTACTTTTTTTTATTTTTATTTTCTTTTTGTGCCTTTGTTATCATGATCATTATTTTATTTATTATTATTTTATTAGTATCCATATATTTATCTCATATATATATATATATATATATATATATATATTTTTACATACTCGTGAATTGGATTATACACATGCTTTTATTGGCACATTTTTATTATTATTGTCATTGTTATTTTATTTTTACTTTTTGGGGTGCTCTTATTACTTTACTATTTCCGATATTATTTTTGGTATTTTCATGTCATGATCATTTATTTTTAATATGCATCTTCCATGTTCTTATCTATTTTAAGTTACTTTATTTATTATTACTATGATATGATTGTTAATATTATTATTAAGATTATACTATTATTGTCATAGTATTCATTTATTTACTTATTATTTATCATTCCAATATTCTATTCAGATAGCCATTTTATATTATTTATTTATCACAACAATACATTAAGTTTAGATTTATACTTTGAGCTGGGAACTTTCTTCTGCTAATCACAATAAATACATATCGTTTTAAATATTACATTTGTTATTATTCAAAAAAAGGAAATTTTAAAAATAGACAATGTTTCGTATTTGGAGATTTGAGAAGTTGTACCCTAACTTACGGGGTTTCGATTTTTTCGTTGAATCTAAATGACCGAATATCCTCTTAAAATCAAAATACACGATATTTAATTAAATAATAAAAAATGTGAACTTATTTTTCAAGATTTCAAGGTGTCGTATTCTAACTTATAGGATATGACCTTTTGTTACCTCGAGATAAGATGACCTTTAACATACGTTTTAATTTATTCAAGCGATTTTTAAGTAAAAATAACATTGATGAAGAGGGATCGTATTTTAAATTCTCTTCGAGTTTTCAACTTTTGACACTAAGACATCAAGTAATCAACTAGGTACCAATTTTGGGCGTCACAAGGGTGCTAATCTTTCCTCGTGCATAACCGACTCCCAAATCCATTTTATAAATTTTGTAGACCAAAAATCGTTATTTTAGTAAATCAAACCTTTTATTAAAACGATTAAATTACAAGGTGATCCGATCACACCTCACAAAAAAAAATTTGGTGGCGACTCTCATTTTCGTTTTTTAAACAAAAAGTCGATTTCAAAAAGGGTTTCAACAACTATTACAAATTATCTATCTCATTCTTCCTCTACTCAAATTTCCTACAATTTCTACTGAAAGGGAAAGATCTAGCCAGATGATTCATTATGTATATTAATATATAATGCTATTTTTTTTGAAAATTTATGATTATATTAATAGTTACAATCAAATTTAATTATTATAAATGTCCTAATAAAATATTAATTAATCAAAATAAATTTAGAAGAAAATTCACAAATTAAATACACACGAAAAAACTTGATAAATATAATTAAATATAAAAGTTATTTGTTTTTATTGATTGAGTGGTGTTGAGAAGTAAGCAAGTTGTTAGATGGTTAGTTACAATTAGTTTGCATGGAATAGTTTGTTACGATAGTTAGTAGTAGGATATAAATACAAGCTTGTAAGTTAAGTTAGGGGTGGTTTTTTTCATAAAAGAAAATGTACTGTTAATTCTTGAATAATAAAAGTGTTCTTGATCAGTTTTCAACATGGTATCAGAGCAAAGATGATCGGTTCATCTCCAGTGATCAGTGATTCTTTTGATCATTTTGTGTTCTCCCATATTGTTGGATATTGATGTTGGTGCTACTGGTTTGCTTTGTTTGTTGTTTTTTTTTTTTTTTTGCTCTATAAGTTGACTAACGGGCTTCTAGATTGGCCCAAATTTAGTTGCTGGACAATTTTTTGGGGTTGGTAGTCTAGGGCACAATTTGCTCTTCATTGTTCTTCATTAATCGTTGTTTTTGTTTCTCTGGTTTCTGTTTCAATAGCAGAGGCTTCAAACCATGGTGAATCCCACTGAATCAGCCATTGATTTTAATCATCCCCTTTACCTTCATCCTTCCGATACTCCAAGTACCCTGTTGGTGACTCACCAGTTGCTTGGAGTGGAAAACTACAATGTTTAGAGCCGAACAGTGAAGATTGCGTTGTTGGCTAAGAACAAGTTAGGGTTTGTAGATGGTACTTATTTTAAAGGTTCTTTTCTGGATGAAATGGGTTATCAATGGGAATGGTGTACTGCGATTGTGTTGTCCTGGATTCTGAATACTGTCAGTAAAGAACTTTCAGTAGGCATCGTTTTCGCTTCTAGTGCAGCAGTGGTCTGGAACAACCTTGATGAGCGGTTTCATAAAATTGATAGTTCAAGAATCTATTTCTTGCATCGGGAAATTACCTCGCATCTTCAAGGGACTTCCTCCATCTCTGTATACTTCACTAAATTGCGATTACTTTGGGATGAATATGATATGCTTGTGCCAACTTCCACATGTGGTTGTAAACAATCTAGACAGAGTGTTGCGCATCATTTGCAACAACGCTTTTCAGTTTTTTATGGGTTTGAATGAGACCTATAATGCTGTGCGAAGTCAAATTTTGTTATTGAATCCATTGCCATCTGTTAATCACGCATACTCATTACAAGAAAAGTCGCAGAGGCAACATAGTCCCAATGATATTGGATCTGATCCGGTCTCGTTTCATTCAGCACACATGGTACAAAAGAAGAGGTTTAATAGTACTTGTGATCATTGCAAAATCAAAGGGCATAAGAGGGAGAATTGTTATCGACTAATTGGCCATCCTGCAGATTTCAAGTTTACTAAGTAAAAAGTAAACCCTGGGCCTGTATCTGTAGCAAATCATGCTACTGTCATTGATTCTACGAGTGGCAATGACTTGAACAGCAATGTTAGTTCTTGTTCACAAGCACCTTTCTTCACCCAAGCACAGTACAATCAAATCCCGAATCTATTGAACAAGAAGCCCACAATTGAAGCTGCTGCAAGCTTAGCAGGTATGGTTAATGTTTGTCATACTTGGATTATGGACAAAGGAGCCACTGATCACATACTTTCTGACTTTCAATTCTTAGAATCTCTTGTTGCATGTGCGTCACATCCATCTTGTGTTCGGCTTCCCAATGGCTCCTCTATTCTAATTTCTTATATTGGTACATATAATGTACTACCTGATTTACAACTTACCAAAGTCCTATATGTCCCAAATTTTTATTATAATCTTCTCTCTATTTCTAAACTTACTGCTGATCTCAATTGTATTGTTTCATTTTATCCTCATTTTTGTCTTATCCAGGATCTCTCAAGTGGAAATATGAGGGGGATTAGTAGGGCGCGAGGTGGTCTTTACATCCTCAATCCATCTTGGCAGACTAATGTGGATTCGACTCCATCAATTACTCCATCTGTTGCTTCCATTACAACTGTTGAACCTTCCTTTCTTTGGCACACTCGGTTGGGTCATGCTTCGGTTTCAAGATTGAATAAGGTGTCTAACCTTCCCTGTATAGTCTCCAATAGTGACAGTATTCACAAATGTTTTGTATGTCCTCTTACTAAACAAACTAGGCTTTCATTTCCAAAAAGTACATCTCGTGTCAATTCTATTTTTTCTCTTGTTCATATAGACTTATGGGGACCTTATCGAGTTTCTACTCATAGTGGTCATAGATATTTTTTAACTATTTTTGATGATTACTCAAGGATGACATGGATATACTTGTTACGGTGTAAAAGTGATGCTCTTGTATATCTTAAACAGTACTTTTCCTTTGTTAAAAATCAGTTTTCCACTAGTATTCAAATTGTTCGTAGTGATAATGGGTATGAATTTTTTAACACCGAATGCCATGAGTTTTTCAATATGTCAGGGGTTATACATCAGAAACTGACTTCAGTAGAGTATGATGACTCGGTACAAATGAAGACTGATGGGGATGACTTGCTCACGAATATTACAGTATATCAAAGGCTTCTTGGAAGGTTGTTGTACTTGACCAATACATGTCCAAACATAATGTTTGCAGTCCAGCACTTAAACCAGTTGTTAGAATTAAGTGACCTGAATCCTTATTTAAATAAAATACAATGGTAAAATAAAATAAAAGAAGAATCCATATAGAATTACACTTCTTTTATTTTTATTTTAGAATAAGGTTTTTTAAACCTTATTAAATTCCATATATTTGATATTTATTAGAATAAGATGTTTCAGTCTTACTAGAATATGGCTTTACAAGCCTATAAATAGATATAGTCTATTCCTCTTGTAATTAATTCGAATTCGACATAGTGAATTTTCTTCTCCTCTGCCCGTGATTTTTTCCCGAAAGGATTTCCACGTAAAAATTTGTGTGTTCTTTATTTTATTTTTTTTATTTTTTTCATAAATTGGTATCTGAGCTTCCGGGTTATTCATCTCGATCACCATAATGGCATCTTTGAAGTATGAAATTCCGCTATTAGATCGCAACACTAAATTTACGTTGTGGCAGATTAAGATGCAAGCAGTTTTTGTGCAGATGGATCTGGAGGATGCCCTGCTAAGGATAGATAAGATGCCTTCGACATTAACAGATGAATAGAAGAAGCGTAATGATCAAAAGGCGTTAACACAATTATATTTGCATTTGTCCAACGAAATTCTGTAAGATGTGATGAAAGAGAAGACTGGCGCTGCATTATGGAAGAGGCTAGAACAAATATGTATGTCAAAAACTCTAACAAGCAAGTTACATATGAAGCAGCGTCTTTATACTCATCGTTTGGAGGAAGGTGCGTCTGTACACGAACACTTAACAATGTTTAAAGAAATTCTCTCAAACTTGGAGGCCATGGAGGTTCATTATGATAAGGAAGATTTAGGGTTGATTCTACTTTGTTCGTTGCCCCCGTCTTATTCAGCCTTTAGAGACACAATTTTATATAGCCGCGAATCTCTCACAGTTGATGGGGTTTATGATTCTTTAACCTCGTATGATAAGATGAAACATCTTATGGTTAAACCCGACTCTCAGGGAGAGGGTCTCATTGTTCGTGAGAGACAAGATCGGAATGCTGATAATAATCATAGTAAGACACAGGAATGGAATCCTCGTGGTAAATCTAAGGGTAGATCAAATTCTTCAAATAGAGGTAAAACTTGTAACTTCTGTAAGAAGAAAGGGCACATTAAATCTGAGTGCTATAAGCTACAGAACAAGATTAAAAAGGAGGCTGCAAATCAAAAGAGAAAACAACTAGAAAATTCTGGTGAAGCTGATGTTGTAGAAGACTACAGTGATGGTGAACTTCTAGTCACTTCTGTCAATGATTCTATAGTAAGTGAGAGTGGATACTTGATTCAGGCTGCACCTTCCACATGAGTCCTAATCGGGATTGGTTTACAACTTACGAAACAGTGTCTGAAGGTGTTGTTTTGATGGGAAATAATACTTCATGTAAAATCGCAGGTGTTGGAACAATTAAAGTTAATATGTTTGATGGAGTTGTCAGAACACTTAGTGATGTATGACATGTTCCAGAATTGAAAAGAAATTTAATTTCGTTGAGTACTCTTGATTCAAAAGGGTACAGATACACAGCAGAAAGTGGGGTATTAAAAATTTCCAAAGGTTCCCTTGTTGTGATGAAAGGGCAGAGAAAGACTATCAAGTTATATGTTTTGCAGGGTTTTACTGTTACTGGTAATGCAGCTGTCGCTTCTTCTTCCTTGTCAGATGATGATATTACTAAACTTTGGCTTATGCGCCTAGGGCATATGAGTAAGAATGGCATGGCAGAATTGAGCAAAAGATGACTTCTTGATGGGCAAGGAATTTGCAAACTGAATTTATATGAGCATTGTATTCTTGGGAAGCAAAAAAGAGTTCGATTCACCAGAGAAATCCATAACACAAAGGGAACATTGGATTATATTCATTCTGATCTATGGGGGCCATCCAGAGTGCCTTCGAGAGGTGGAGCTAATTATATGCTAACCTTTATTAATAATTTTTCCAGAAAAGTTTGGGCGTTCTTCTTGAAGCAGAAAAGTGATATGTTTTCCGCATTTAAGTCTTGGAAAATTATGATTGAAAAATAGATTGGAAAACAAATAAAATACCTCTGTACAGACAATGGCTTAGAGTTCTGTTCTGATGAGTTTAATAGATTGTCCAAGTCAGAAGGTTTCGTGAGACACTTGACAGTTCGCCATACTCCACAACAAAATAGCGTTGCAAAACGAATGAACAGAACGATCATGGAGAAAGTTCGATGTATGTTGTCAAATGCCAACTTATCAAAGTCGTTTTGAGCCGAAGCAGCCTCTACTGCATGTTTTTTGATCAAATGATCCCCATCCGTTGCCATTGGGAAAAAGACTCCATAAGAGGTATGGTCTGGTAATCCTGCTAATTATTCTGATTTAAAAATCTTTGAGTGTCCTGCGTATGCTCATATTGATAATGGAAAATTGGAACCGATATCTATTAAATATGTTTGTTCTTGGTTATAAAGCACGTGTAAAAGGGTATAAGTTATGGTGTCCTAAACATAGAAAAGTTGTGATTAGTAGAGATGTTGTTTTTGATGAAACTGCTATGGTACCTAACTTATCTCTTAAAGACTCTTCCAATAAAAAAATTAAAAGCAGGTGGAGCATCAGATTAATACAGAGTCGACTCCTCAAGCCAGTACAAAAATTGAAAATAGAGTTGCTTATTCACCGCAATACTCTATCACTAAAAACAGAACTAGAAGAGAAATTAAACCTCCAAAGAAGTATGCCGAGGCTGATCTAGTTGCTTATGCATTAAATGTGGCTGAAGATATAGATGGGAATCAAGAACCATCTAATTATTCTGAGGCGATTAGTTGTGAAGACTCAGAAAAGTGGATGTTTGCTATACAAGAGGAGATGGAATCACTCCACAAAAACAAAATATGGGATCTTGTAAAACTTTCTAAAGATAAAAAGGCTGTTCGTTGTAAATGGGTATTTAAAAAGAAAGAATGGACTCTAGGAGTTGAAGAACCCAGATATAAAGTAAGACTTGTTACAAAGGGTTACAGTCAAATTCCAGGAGTGGACTTCACAGATGTGTTCTCCTCACCCCAGTTGTTAAGTATAGTTCGATTCGAGCTTTGCTTGGTATTGTGGCCATGCATGACTTGGAGCTTGAGCAGTTAGATATAAAAACTGCACTTTTGCATGGAGAATTTGAGGAGGATATTTACATGCAACAACCAGAGGGTTTTACAATCTTAGAAAAAAAGGACTATGTTTACTTGCTGAAAAAGTCTCTTTATGGTTTGAAACAGTCACCAATACAGTTGTATAAGAGGCTTGATTCCTTTATGACTTCTCATGATTTCAAAAAAAAATAGTTTTGACAGTTGTATTTACTTTAAGAAAAATAGTGATACTTCTTTTGTGTATCTACTTCTTTATATTGATGACATATTGATAGCAACAAAAGATAAAGAAGAGATAAGAAAAGTTAAAACCCAACTAAGTGAAGAATTTGAGATGAAAGATTTAGGACCAGCAAAGAAGATACTTGGTATGAAGATTCTCAGAGATAGAAAAGTAAGTAACTTGTACCTAAGTCAGAAGGCGTACATTGAGAAAGTTCTTTGCAGGCTCAATATGCAGAGTGCTAAGCTTGTTAATACTCCTTTAGCAGCCTATTTCAGACTTTCATCGGTTTTGTCTCCACAATCAGATGATGAGATTGAGTACATGTAACATGTTTCATACTCTAGTGCAGTGGGATCTCTCATGTATGCTATGGTTTGTTCACGTCCAGATTTATCATATGCAGTTAGTGCAGTTAGCAGATATATGGCGAATCCTGGTAAAGAACATTGGAAAGCAGTTCAGTGGATTTTAAGATATTTACGAGGAACTACCGATGTTTGCTTACAGTTTGGAAGAACTAGAGATGGAGTAATTGGGTATGTTGATGCTGATTTTGCTGGAGACCTTGATAAAAGAAGATCTCTCACAGGTTATGTCTTTACAATCGGAGGTTGTGCAATTAGTTGGAAAGCCACTTTGCAAACTAGAGTCACTTTATCTACCACTGAAGCTGAGTACATGGCGATTACTGAGGCTTGTAAAGAAGCTATTTGGTTGAAGGGACTCTTTAGTGAACTCAATGAAGACCTTCAAATCAGCCACAAGATTTTGTGACAACAGAGTGCCATCTTTCTTACAAAAGATCAAATGTTTCATGAGAGAACAAAACACATTGATGTTCGGTATCATTTTGTTCGTGATATTATTGCTCGTGGTGATATTGTTGTGAGCAAAATTAGTACTCGTGAAAATCTTGCAGATATGATGACTAAGTCACTTCCTATAACCAAGTTTGAGTATTGCTTAGACTTGGTTAGTGTTCATTGTTGAAGTTAAACCCTTAAGGGGTTTTATGGAAGAGGTGAAGAACTTGTTCGTTGAGAGTTCGCGATGAAGAACTTGTTCATTAAGAATTCGTGTCAAGGTGGAGATTGTTAGAATTAAGTGACCCGAATCCTTTTTTAAATAAAATACAGTGGTAAAATAAAATAAAAGAAGAATTCATATAGAATTACACTTCTTTCATTTTTATTTTAAAATAAGGTTTTTTAAACCTTATTAAATTCCATATATTTGATATTTATTAGAATAAGATGTTTCAGTCTTACTAGAATATGGCTTTACAAGCCTATAAATAGATATAGTCTATTCCTCTTGTAATTAATTCGAATTCGACATAGTGAATTTTCTTCTCCTCTGTCCGTGGTTTTTTTCCGAAAGGGTTTCCACGAAAAATCTGTGTGTTCTTTATTTTTTTTATTTTTTTTTCACACCAGTTCATGCACAAACCAAAAAAATCTCACTTAGAGGCTGCATTTCGAATAGTTCGATACATAAAGAAAAATCCTGGTCAAGGTATTTTGTTATCTACATCAAGTAAAACACAACTTATTGCTTTTTGTGATTCTGATTGGGCTTCATGTCCCATGTTTAGACGATCAGTTACTGGGTTTTGTATTAAGATTGGCGGTTCTCTTGTCTCATGGAAGTCAAAAGAACAATCTACTGTTTCTAGATCATCAGCAGAGGCCGAATATAGAAGCATGGCAGCTGTTGTTGCAGAGATAGTTTGGTTAGATGGATTATTGAAAGAAGTCAGCCTTAATCAGTTTGACAAGTCAGTTCTTTTTTCAGATAGGCCGAATATAGAAGCATGGCAGCAAATCCAGTTTTTCATGAACGCACTAAACATATAGAAATTGATTGTCATTTTATACGAGATAAAATTGGAAAGGGATTGGTTCAGATGCAGTATATCAGGACAACAGAACAACTTGCCGACTTGATGACTAAAGCTCTTGGAATCAAGCAGCATGATTTTTTGGTATCCAAGTTGGGGGTGTTGCGCGGAAGCGTGTGAAAGAGTAAAATTATTGTACTGAAAAATCACACCAAGTTCAATTCCCAGGAAAGAGAGGTAGATCACGAAGATCACTTAAATACCAAGTCTTTCCTAGCGAATATCCTCTATCGTAATTTAATAGCACAATAAATCACTACAATCACATTCACAAAATATGCAAAACAAATAATAAAGAACACGAGAATTTTAACGAGGTTCAAAGAAATTTTGCCTACGCCCCTCGGGCACTACCAAATATATTTCACTCCAAAATTACAAGTGAAATTTACAAATAGAGAGAGAATAATGCCTTAAGTAGAGAATGGCAATTATGGGATGAAGAAAGTAAGAAATGGTTAGGCCTATTTATAGTTGAGGTTCAAGGATCAACTTGCAATGTCCCTATACAATTAGGGACCAAAATTGCAATTATCCCATGCCAACTTTTAACCCAACTTGCCAACCAATATTACTTTCTACTTTCGGTGCCCACCCCATTTGACTTTTCAAAGAATGATGGGTTCCAATAATCTCCACCTTGAAGATTTGATTAGGATAATCTTATCTTCACACAATTCTTTCTGCTTTTGACAACAATACTTGATAGTGCCTTCTTCAACTGTTAAACTTGCAGGATATTAATCAAGTTCAAACAATGTTTGAACTTGGTTGTCATACCACCTTGGTCATCATATCTGCGGGATTATCTGCAGTCTTGATCTTCTGAAGACAAATTTTCCCCTCTTCAATAATTTCCCGCACAAAATGGAATCGTACGTCGATATGTTTTGTACGTGCATGATAGACTTGATTCTTTGCTAAATGAATAGCAGTTTGACTATCACAATACACGTTAATATGCTCCTGAACCAACCCCAAGGTTTTAGCCATACCTTGTAACCAAATAGCCTCCTTTACAGCCTCTGTTACAGCCATGTACTCGGCTTCTGTGGTTGACAATGCAACTGTAGACTGTAGTGTAGACTTCCAACTTATTGGTCCTCCAGCAAGTGTAAACACATAACCGGTGGTTGATCTTCGCTTGTCCAAATCACCGCATAGTCGTAATCAACGTACCCAATAACACCTTTACCAAGTGTATTATCCCGCTTGAACAAGTAATCCAACATCCACGGTCTTGAATATACCGTAGAATCCATTTCATGACTTGCCAATGTCCTTTTCGTGATTATGCATATACCGCTCACTATACTAAGCGCTGTGAAATGTCGGGTCTTGTACACACCATTGCATACATCAAGCTACCATTGCATTAGAATACGGAACTTGCAACATGTATTCTCGTTCCGTATTCGTCGAAGGAGATAGTTGTGCGAAAGCTTGAAATGAGAAGCCAACGGGTACTTACAGGTTTTTGTCCGCTTCGTTCATGCCAAACGCTGTAGTACCTTTTTCAAATCGCTTCGAGACAAGCTAACTCTATTATGAGCTCTATCTCTCCATATTTCCATGCCGAGAATCTTTTAGCTTCTCCTAGATCTTTCATCTCAAACTCGAGATTGAGTTGAGTCTTCAATCTTTCAATCTCAACTTTGCTCTTAGATGCTATTAGCATATCATCAACATATAAGAGCAAGTATATGAAAGTTTCTTCTTGTAGCTTCTGAAAATACACGCAATAATCAAATTTACTTCTTGTGTACCTTTGCCCTTTCATGAACTGATCAAATCGCTTGTACCACTGCCTCGGAGATTGCTTCAATCCATAAAGCGACTTTGTCAGTTTGCAAACCCAATTTTCTTTTCCAGCAACCTTGAATCCATCTGGCTGAGTCATATAGATTTCCTCTTCCAAATCACCGTAAAAACGCGGTCTTCACATCAAGTTGAACTAGTTCAAGATCATATTAGCAACCAAGGCTAGCAAAATCCGAATAGACGAATGCTTCACAACGGAGAAAACACTTCATTGTAATCTATTCCTTCTTTCGAGCGTAACCCTTTGCTACCAATCTAGCCTTGTATCGAATTTCAATTTTATCGAAATCCTTCCTTCTTTGCATATACCCATTTGCATCCAATTGCCTTCTTTCCTTGGGTAGTGTCACCAACTCCTGTGTCTTATTTTTATGAAGAGACGCATTTCTTCATTCATTGCTTGCTTCCACTTTACACCATCGGGGTTACTTATCGCTTCGTAAGTAGAAGGAACATCATCATCTGCAATTGGAAGTGCATAGGCCACTATATCATCAAAGCGAGCGGGCTTACGAATCTCTCTTCTTGGCCTTCTATATGCAATTGAATCTTGTTGTTGTAGAGGTTCTTGGGTAGGAACCTCTTCATCATTTGTCCCTCCAATATTAGTTGGATCATCGTTAACCTTTTCAAGCTCCACCGCCGCAAAGTACTCTGGTTTTGTCATCCTTTTGTGAATCCTTGTACTTCAACATGGTTGATTCATCAAAAGTCACATCTCTATGAAAACAATTTTCCTTGTATTAGGACACGAGAGACGGTATCCTTTTACTCCATCGTTATACCCAAGAATAATGCTTTCTTTGCTCTTGGGTCTAACTTAGATTCTTTACATGATAATATGCGGTGGAACCAAATACATGTAAAGAATCATAATCGATGTGATTTACATCCACATCTCCATAGGAGTTTTTCCATTTATTGCGGTGATGGCAAGCGGTTAATTAGATGGCACGCATATGTAATCGCCTCGGCCAAAATTCTTTGTCCAATCCAACATTGGACAACATACATCGAACTTTCTCGGTATAGTTCGATTCATGCGTTCTGCCACCCCATTCTGCTTGTGGTGTATCCCGAACGGTGAAGTGTCACACAATGCCCTCATCTTGGCATACTTGTAGAAATGGATCGTTTTGTACTCAAGTACCATTATCCGATCGAAGTCGTTTGACCTTTCGACCATATGAGTCTCCACCATCTTCTTCCATTTCGAAATGCATCCAAAACTTCACTTTTCTTTTCATTAGATACACCCATACTTTTCTTGAATAATCATCAACAAAAGTAACAAAATAGTGCATACCTCCCAAAGAAGCTACTTTGGTAGGTCCCCACATCATTGTGAACGTAGTCCGAATTCCTTTCGTATTGTGAATTCTTTGGACCAAATTTTACCCTCTTACGCTTGCCCGAACACAATGTTCACAGAATTCCATTTTGCAAGAATTTGCACCTTTCAACAAGCCTTGCTTCGCCAATGTCGCAAAGCTTTTTCACCAAAGATGTCCCAATCGCATATGCCATAATCGGTAGCCTCTGAATCTACATTTTTGTAGAAATTGTTGATGTTGATCCAATAACTGTACTTCCATTTAAAAGTACAAGTTATTTCTTCTTGTGCCTTTCATCACCGTCAATTGCCCAGCTACTACTTTTAGTAATCCATCTCTCAAAGTGATTGTGAGCCCTTTAGATTCTAGGGCCCCTAATGAGATGAGATTTTTCTTGAGCTAGGTATGCGTAGCGAACATCTGTCAAGACTTGGATTGAGCCGTCGTGATTCTTCAATTGGTATGCATCCACTCCCATTGTCTTACAAGCACTATCATTGCCCATAAGAACAATTCCACCTTCTAGCTCTTTAAGACTAGAAAACCGGTCCTTATTAGGACACATATGGTAAGTACATCCTGAATCCAAAATCCACTCATCCGCTTGACATGCCATTGCCATGCCAACCAAGCTAAAGTCGACTCCTCATCATGCTCACACACATGCATTAGAAATAGCCTTGCCCTTTTGTAGCTTAGGACAATTCTTTTTCCAATGCCCTTTTCACGGCAAAAGGCACATTCATCTTTGGCGGGTCTCCCTTTGGACTTTCCCCTTCTACCAGATTTGCTGTTGTGTGAACGACCTCTTACTGTTAAGACTTCTGCGGTTGTATCTCTGTGATCTCTTTTATCTTTCTTTCGAGTCTCGGATCTATACAACGACTACTGATCGCATCAAATGTGATCGTGTCCTTCCCATGAAGCAATGTGGTGGTAAGATGATCATATTCATCAGGAAGGGAATTCAACAACAATAATGCCTTGTCTTCATCTTCAAATTTCTCATCCAAATTTAGCAAGTCTGCTAAAATTTTATTGAATGAGTTCACATGGTCATTCATCGACATACCGGGTGCATATGTGAATCGATAAAGTTTCTTTTTCATATAAAGCCTATTTTCAAGACTTTTCGTTAGAAACTTTTCTTCCAGTGTATCCCATAACTTCTTCACCGATGTCTCCCTCATGATGAGTACTTACGCTCTTTGGCCAAACATAGGCGGATTGTACCACACACTGTCTATTGATCTTGGCCCTCCTTGTCATCCATCTTGTCGGGTTTTTCTTCAAGGGCTATATCTAGCTCTTGCGACATAAGACATCCAGATCTCACATTGCCACATACCAAAATTATTGGTACCGTCAAATTTCTCTACTTCAAATTTTGCATTTGTCACAGTAGTCCTTGCGATGGCGATCTTTGCGCGCCATTTTTTCTCAATCCCAACTATTGTATACGTGAAGCGATCAGTATTCAGTAAATAGTGCCGATATCGTTAATAATCTTGATATCGTGAATAGTGTTGTATACGTGAATAGTACAGTAAATGGTCGTATTCCCAAGTACGAATCGGCTCTGGTACCAATTGTTGCTTGAAGCGTGTGAAAGAGTAAAATTATTGTCTTGAAAAATCACACCAAGGTCAATTCCGAAAGAGAGGTAGATCACGAAGATCACTTAAATACCAAGTCTTTCCTAGCGAATATCCTCTATCGTAATTTAATAGCACAATAAATCACTACAATCACATTCACAAAATATGCAAAACAAATAATAAAGAACACGAGAATTTTAACGAGGTTCAAAAATTTTGCCTACGTCCTCGGGCACTACCAAATATATTTCACTCCAAAAATTACAAGTGAAATTTACAAATAGAGAGAGAATAATGCCTTAAGTAGAGAATGGCAATTATGGGATGAAGAAAGTAAGAAATGGTTAGGCCTATTTATAGTTGAGGTTCAAGGATCAACTTGCAATGTCCCTATACAATTAGGGACCAAAATTGCAATTATCCCATGCCAACTTTAACCCAACTTGCCAACCAATATTACTTTCTACTTTCGGTGCCCACCCCATTTGACTTTTCAAAGAATGGTGGGTTCCAATAGGGGGTTAAAGACTTATATCAACCCTCAACGTGAGAGGGAGTGTTGAGAAGTAAGCAAGTTGTTAGAGGGTTAGTTACAGTTAGTTTGCATGGGATAGTTTGTTACGATAGTTAGCAGTAGGATATAAATACAAGCTTGTAAGTTAAGTTAGGGTGGTTTTTTTCATAAAAGAAAATGTACTGTAAATTCCCGAATAATAAAAGTGTTCTTGATCAGTTTTCAACAAGTGGTTATTTGACATAGTTGCTAGCATGTTGAAGTGCATGATATCCTTCAGTTTGGTGTTTAAAGGTTTATAAATAAAAGAATATTTATTTTAATTTTTTTATAAAAAAAATAGAACTAATTGGTTTTAACTTTCCTTCGTATACCTATTAGCTTTTAGCCTCTTGGAAAATGACAAAGTTGGGATCGTCTAGGTGCACAAAAATCAAACTTTTGGAAGCAAAGTTTTTGGCTGAATTTGCAAATCAGACCAAAATTCCAGTAATCTCGATTTCAGCCCCATTTGGTTCATTTTCTGAAGTGAAAGGAATCGCTGCTTTCATTGAATTGCATAAATGGGAAAACATTATCCTTATCCATGAAGATGATCATAATGGCAAGTTCTGGGGTAATTTCTTTGAAGAAAAAAAATTTCAAATTACATATAAAAGCACAATGGCAGCTTCATCTAAAGATGATCAAATCATCGAAGAACTTCATAGGCTCAAAGCAATGGAAACTTCGGTATTCGTTGTGCATGTTGAACCTGTCTTAGCATCTCGTATTTTTGTACATGCGAAAAGGCTAGGAAAGGTTAGCCATGGTTATGCATGGATCGTGACTTCTAAGAGCATGAATCACTTGCACAATTTGATAGATCGTTCATCGATGCAAGGATTCATTGGTTTCAGGTCTTCTAATATTACAGAATCAAAGGAGTTGGTATGCTACAACTGATGAACTTCATTACTCAAATGGTCAATTTCGAAATAGTAAATGTGTTAGGTATTGAGGGGGAAAGAAGGGTGGGTTTCTGGACACCTACAGGCAAATTCACCAACAAATTATCACACGGGTTTGCCCATGGAAGGCATTTGTTTTCAAGCTCCACCATTGATGAGGACCTCGAAACAATAATGTGGCCTGGTGGGATTTCAACCATTCCCAAAGGTCGAATGATGCAAATGAGCAGTAAGATCCTAAGGATTGGTGTTACACTAAAAAATGGGTTCCCTCAATTGCTGAAAGTGGACCATGATCTTCAAACCAACTTCACCATTGTCTCTGGTTTCTGTATAGATGTTTTCAGAGCTGCAATGGCGGGTTTGAACTATCAAATGTCGTATGAATTTATACCCTTCGAAGATAATAGCCAGAACAGTGGGGAGACTAACAATAATCTTGTCTATGAAGTATATCTCCAGGTATGCATGGTTCTTTAACATTATCTAGGTCGTTAATGCAACTTGCTTTTATTTGATTTGTGTTGGATAAACAAAAACAGAAGTATGATGCTGCTGTTGGGGATATAACAATCACTGCAAATAGATCATTGTACCTGGATTTTACTTTTCCGTTTACGGACATGGGGGTCGGGATGGTTACTCGGAATTAACTCCGAAGGACAGCCGGAACTTGAGGATTTTCTGGAAGCCAGTTACGCCGGGACTTTGGCTTACCATTGTCGGAGTTTATGTGTTGACAGCTTTAGTTATTTGGCTAATTGAACGCCCTGCATTGGTTGAACAACAAACCCATCAATCAAATGGGCAAATTGGAAGGATGTTTGCATTCTCTCTCCATCCTTGTTTTTGCACATTGTAAGCACCATCTCACACAAGCATTTTACACTGATTAGGTCCAATTCTGTTTTTGGTCGCCCTAGGGGGTTAGATTGTATTTTCTCCGCAAATTAATTTTTTTGAACAGTCCGTCATAATTCATTTCAGCTTAGTTTCTTTCTCATTTTTTTATATTAATTTTTATTTTAATTTTTAGACTTATTTTGATAAAATGAACTTTATTTTATAACTTTTAAATATTATTTGACAAAATTTCATGATCTTTTTCATAAATACTTTTAAAAATAATAAATTTTCAATAACTTTTAAATTATTTTCACTAAGTTAAATATAAAATATTTATTTTTATATCATAAAAATAAAAAATTAATTATATATTAAATAAAAATAGAATTTAGGGTAATCACAAATTTTTAACTTACATTTCATTAATCATCCAAATATCTCTATTCGGGATGATTTTTTATTTTATTGGTTTTTACTCAACCCTATATTAGATTAAAGAATAAACTTATTTTGTCGTGTATCGCATACTAACATATAAGGGTCAGTTTTTAATAGTAAAAGTTGATGAATTTTTTAATAAAATGACTAATTTACTCTTTAATCTTTCGTATAGAGATTTATTTGTCATTTTTTTAGTAAAAAGAGCTAAATACATTCCAACTTCTAGTATAAATATCTTCTTCATACTTTTACTCTACTTTTAACAATGGCAATTTTGAATATTGAGTAGATTTTTCCTAAAAACATCGCTTCTAACTCATTATTCTAACATAAAATTTCCTCTTATTTTTTGCAGCTTAATCAATAAAAGGTTGACGTTTTCTGTTAAAATGTGAATTTGCAGGGGAGAAATTACCGAGCAACTTGTCGAGATCAGTGGTTGTTTTGTGGGTGTTTGTAGTGTTCACTGGGATAGAATTACACCGCCACTTTGACGTCAATGACGGTCCGACAGATTGAATTCAACTCCAAGTTGAGCAACATAGGACACCGAACAGGTCCTGTTACTCAAGAAGTTGTTGGCTATCTAAATTTCCAGAATTCTAGTTCAACATCTATATGGCTTACTTCACCCGAAGAATATGCAAACGCTTTACCGAAAGGTAGCAAAAATGGTGGTGTCTCTGCAATAATTGATGAGATCCCATACATCAAGATCTTCCTAGAAAAATATCCAGCACGTTATTCCATGATCGGCCCCGTCATGCCTACCACCAATGGCCTTGGCTTTGTAAGTTATCAATTATACTCCTCATAAATTCTACACATACATACATATATAATTGGAATACACTTATCTTTTCTTGCCCAATAAAAAGTACATAAGGTTAATTGCAGTATAAAATATTGTATGAATTAAGTCATTATTTTATCTATTTGTTAACTTGGACATTAAATATCAACTCAAATCTATAAATAAGGATGCATCTATTGCATAGACAGATTGTATGTGCCATGTTAGAAAAAATAATAATAATTTTCCTAAATTTTATTAACTTTGTATGTTTTTTAACATGTTAAGTCTAAACATAATGTCCATGTGTTTTAGATATACTTTATTTCAAATTTGAATGGATAGTTAAATTTTGATTTATGATACCTTAAAGACTCCGTTAAAATATTTTGAAGTTTAATGACCAAAGTAGAATCTAAGCATTGATTTGGAGAAATCCCATGATCTTTGATTTGTTTTACATGTTGGGAGGAAGTCTTTAGATTCTAGAAGAAACAGACTTCTAAAATACAATACTTTGAGATATCTATAAGTGCTTATAGAGATATCCAAATCTTGACACCTAAATCGATCTAACTGAGTGTATATATATATATATATATATGCAAGTGAGTATATTAGCTCTAGTGTTTAACTCTATGAGAAATTGCATGTATTTCCAAAGGGTTCAACTATGGCTCATGACATATCAAAGGAAATTGCAAAACTAAGAGAAGATGGAAGGCTTCAAATGCTTGAAAATTCATGGTTCACAATTCCAACCACTAATTTCGATTCAGGGGATACATCGAACACTATGAACCCACTTACAAGAGGTGACTTTCAAGGCTTGTTCCTTATTAACGAACCATTTCAGCTCTAGCCTTTCTTTTTTTTTCGCTTCTTTACTTTACAAAAACTTCCGTAATATGAAAAAATGGAGACAGCCTGATTTTGTAAAAGAATACATTTGCATGTACATTTTTAGAAACAAAAGAGAGGTAAACATAATACACCCAGAGTTTGACAATCTATGAAGTTGATAAGAGCCTTTTATTTGTAAAGTATTTGCTAATTGGTTTTATAAATTATTAATTTGCAACTTGTTGTACCAACAATATAGATTCTTTTTATGATGTTTCCTTATTGCTCTAATTAGCAATTCCCAGAAATGATTCTTCTAATAATTTAGGTGTAATTATGCTTTCAGCTCCTGTACTTTTGAGAACTTCAACATTTAGCCTGCTACTTTTAATTCCATAAATTTAGTCCACCTACTTGTTTAATTTAATAATTAAAGCTTAACTGATAACATTGTCAATTAACTTCTATTAGATATGAATATGTGTTATTAATTTGATTTTAATTTTAAATAAGACCTTTGAATTTCTTTTTAAATGGAAAGGAAGTAAAATTTTTATTTAATAAAAAGCTTGGATACCAATTTATGATCCAAGTGACATTAGCCACAGTATTTGAATATTAAAATTTCATATACTCAAATTTAATAATATTGTAAATTGGAGTTTAATTTATTAAATTTTAAAAGTGTTAGACTGAGAGTAAATAATTTATAACTTCGTCAATTATTATCAATATGATATTGAAAAACAGAAAAGAGAGAGAATAGATAAATTTAAACCCGTATCATTTAAGTCACTAACAGGAACTCTAATCACTTCTCCAAACAAATGTTGGCATACATATTATATAATTAACATAAATTCTAGAGCTAATTATTTAAATTCTGCACTTTCTAGCATTTATGTATGGTTCAAATCCTACAAATCCAGGGCAATCCTCCATTCCAAGGATTTCTAGCGTGACCCCTTTCGAGGTAACCTTTTGTTTTGAAATAGTAGCAAAAGACTTGTATTGAAATAAGATCAAATTTAAATAGAGTTATTTTTTAAGAAAATATCATATATTATTTAATAAAGTTAATATTTTATAATTTTTATGGTTTTTAAATAGAATTTTTGTTTGAAATTCAACTGTAATTGAAAAATAATAATTTTAAGATATTTTATATAGTAAATATTAACTTTATTATAATTTAGACTTATTTAATTATTTTTAATAATATAGAGACTAAATTGATCTATTTAATAATAAAAGTACTATTTAAGAATAAAAGGACTATTTTATATCAACTCCCATAATACAAGGACCTTCCAAATATTTTAACACAAAAATACACATTTTTATTAATAATCTGTAGAATCCATATTCGAAAAAAATATATATAATATTTAGATAAGGGTAAACTACACTCAAGGTGACTAAATTATTAGTAATTTTATATTTTGGTCACTTAACTTCAAAAAGTTACAAAATAATTATTAGACTGTTCAAAAGTTTTCATTTAAGTCACTTAATTATTAAAATAATTGTTGTATAACCTTCTCTGATTGTACAACATGTACCAACAAAAAGCTCTATTTCCCCTTCTCTTTTACAATTTAATTTTTTCATAAAACAGTTATAAATATCACGAATCTACGAACCAAAATTCAAATTACTTTCTTTTATGATCTTCGATATTGATCATCAGATCAATTTAGATCTAAAGTATCTTCTTCTACTCATCAATGTGTATTGATTCATCGTATAAGTTATCAAACCATCTATTGAAGCTTACTAGTTGGACTTTTAAAAAAAAACTATAATAGTCCAATAACTTAAATTCAAACTTTCAAATTATCTAGTGGTCACTTTATAATTTTTTAAAATTGACTGATCAAAACAAAAATTTACTAATAATTTATTAACCTTACCCTTTACATAAAAATATCAATGTGATCCGACCAACTTGGGGGCAATTTAGTAAATCCATCCCGAGACGAAAAAAAGGAATTCAACTTTAAGAGGACAACTTATTTTCAGCCCCCACCGCACTCACCATCACGTTCCCTCACATCCACATTTGACTTCTCACCAATCTCATAAAATGACCCTTTTAACCTCCTTTTACACCATACGTTTACATCACGCGCTATAAACTCGCGGTAACACAATTCAGTACATTTTATACAACAGCGAAAAGATCTAATTTGGTCTTGTACTTTTTTGTGGTTTTGATCTTCATTAAATCTTATCATTATCATCACGAGTAAATCATGAATCGTACATTTGTACCGATGAGCTACGTGTCAATATATGGACTGTTGATCAAACTACGTTTATCTTGATCCCAGACAAAGATGCGGATTTCCAGAACTGTACCTTCAAAATCATCTAATTATGCAAAAAAAGAAAAAAAATTATTCGTGCAAGTGCAAGTGGCCAAGTGGGTGCTTTATGTTTAATCTTCTTTTTTTCTCCATTTTTTCTGGGTTTTATTTGTGCTTTAATATGAAACCTTTTTTTTAGGTTTTTTTAATGGTTGATAAATTTGGTCTGGATCTGGGAATTAGGCTTCAAGGTTGTTCTTTTATAAATGTTTTTTATCTGAACTTTAATGCCCTATTTTTCTATTGAATTTTAATGTTAGGGTCGTTTATTGCTATTTTTTCTAGCATTTTTGAATTCTTTGTGCTTTCGATTTCAATATAAGTCTTTTTTGGCTTTGAGTAAGGATAAGCTGACCTTTGTTCTCTTCTAGAAATTTTAGTTCTGTTTGTTTACTGGGAAATATTAAGAAAAAAAATACAAATCCTGGAAAATTTTTAGTTTATTGAAGCTTGAAACAAACCCTTGATTTCTTCTCTTCTCTAAGCTTTTATTTAGTAAATTCAGCTCTTGAACTAGTGTTAAAATCCAATAAAATTTTCTTATTGACTTTTGAGTTAGTTAAAAAATATGGAAGATCATAAGGTGTTTGACATTTTGTCTTTAATTCTTAAGGCTTTATAATATGCATGATCATCACATATATATAAGTTCCCCTCTTTCTTCTTACTTGTCCAGCCAGCTAGGAAGATTACAGAATCTTCGGCGAGTTTTTGGTGAACAATTTGCTCCATTTACATTGAAATATCTATACATATAAATATTATATTGCTAGGATTGTCTAGGATTAGCGACTTAAATCGAAGTTATCATCTTTCATTGCATGTGATATTACTTCACTGTTTAATGCTCACAAAGTTATGTTTCTTTTATCTTTTTGAATGGACATATATATATATATGTATGTATATACATGTATATACTGTCCATAGTACTAATGTTGCTGTTAAGATCATAGTATATTGAATGTTCCATACAGTTGCGCTGTTGTGGTTATGAACAGTGTTGTCAAGGGCGCAAGGTGCATTTTGGGCGCTGGCATCCTTATATTGCCTCAGGTGCAAGGCGCTACAAAAAGCGTTAGCCTGAGTGAAGTGAAGGGCAATATGCATATGTGTGAGTTTTTGTAAGTGTTTGTGTGTATATATAATATATAAAGATAAAGATATAAACTCCAAAGTGTGGTCTGCAATTTATTGGTCAATATGCATGATTTCCTTATGGTCAATGTTGTTGAATGCTCAAATATTGAGAAATGTAGAGTTTGATATTATCTTTTTCTTACTGGTAAAGCTATATCTAATGAAAATAAGTGAAAAATAAAAGAAATTAAAGAGAAATTCAATCATGCGGGGTTTTTTTATACTTATCGCCTTATAAAAAGTGCGCCTAGGTGCACTGATCAAATGGGCCTCGCCTTGAAGGGTCTGAGGCGTTTTGGTTGAATAATGCTAAGGCACAAGGCGCACACCTTGACAACACTGGTTATGAATTTCTTAGGTTGTGTTTGGGAACTTAAATTTCAAAAGATGATTTTGGATTAAAAAATACTGCAATTGGAATGTAACATTCGTGATTATGCGAGTGTTTTGCATCATAAACACATGTAGGTGAAACAATACTATATCATGCATAAAACTATTCTTTTTTTAATTTTTATAAAGAAATTAAAACTCATATAAAACCATTACATATTATAATAACACAATGGTTCTAAAATGAATAAATAATTTTTTTTCGAAGAAAATGTGATTTTTGAACAAAAAAGTCTGCGACCACGACAGTAGCGACACGTTACCTCAACGAAATCCGCGATAAAATTCTCTACTGCAATTTAGATATGTGCATAAAGGATAATGTTGTTTTGAACAGTTTTTTCATGTTAGTACATGATTTGTTTTTTTTTACATTTATCTTCAATTTTTTCAGGATGGTTGGAATCACGAGTTATGGATGTATTTCTATTGCATTGGGGTAATGGCAACAGAATTTATCATATTCTATGGTAAGCAATCCATTATGATTAGAGTATTTTTCTACTAAGTATAGCTTCTAGGCAGTATATTCTTATTATTTACTTTTTTCCTGTTTGCAGAGATTAGTTTACTTAAAAGATATGATACATTATCAATTGACAACGAGAGAGAGCACGTTTGTAGCCATTCATACATGGTCATGGATGCATACAAGCGTGCTCTCTATCGTTGTCATGTGATTTGTACATGTCTCTCCTGGTGTTTATTTGCTGCAATAGCTAGCAGGTGATTCTTTCTTATTCAGCTCCGATTCCTTTAGTGAAATGTTAAAAAATAGATTGATCGTCATTATCGTGAATACAAGGAGTGGCTACGAGCATGTAACCTTAGAGTTCCATTATTAATGTTTGATCATGAATTTGTGGGGTTGAAGATATTTCCTTCACTAGAGAATAGAAATAGAAAAATTAACACGAATTTTAAACCCAAGTATATATTCTGTTTATTAACTAAAGTTCTGTTCATAATATCTACTATAATAAGTAGTATGCATATTGGTCCTTTCCTCATTGCACCAATATTCGCAAACTGCTTGCATCTTAAGATAAATAGGATGAAAGTTAGGTATGATGTCTTGCTTTTGTTCGTGGAGATGAAGTTAAACCATTTTGCTAGCTTTGAACCATTATGATCATTTGAAGCTCATTGAATGATGTTAAAGGAAGTAAGGAACTTCTATGGTCAGAATCTAAAATCAATGTCCTTAGATTCCTAATACACTAATCCTTCGTGTTTGATTTTCAGTTTCTTTTCATATTCCAACCTTATAAGACCTATTGTCCGTTTGAGTCAATTGTTCTTTGTAAGATGTACATGTATCAGGTTTATATACTGTTGTGTTGTGCAAGAGTTTCTTCATTGACATTAAGGAGAAGTTTCATGTAGGTAAATTCTTTGCCCGTGCTTGGTGAATGTGGCTGATATCGCAATGTAACTTGGTTTTATTTTGCTTGAAAGAACTAAAATATGACTCCAGACCGATTTTTTTATATGTAATCTCATTGGTAGGCAATTATATACTCTGATACTATAGGGAGAATGAAGAGTCAATGTAACATAGGGTAAATAGATATGGCAACTTATAACAATTCAATATGATATCCATGACCAGGCGGGTAACCCAACTGACCTGCACCATTGTTGTTCGCCACCCCCCTTCCCTTCCCCTTGTTTGTAGGCATGCATGCTTAGAAGTACCTTTTGCGATTTTTGTTGTTAGGACATTTGGCATATTGTTTTTTAGCACAAAATAGATACAAGGAGGTAGGTCTCTCTAAATTTTTCCTGCATAAAGGCTTATAAGATATTAATTGAATGCATCAATAAATAGCTCATCTTTGAGTGAAAGATTTGATATGTTATATAACTTGTGATAATGAAATGCATGCTCTTTGCATGACAGTTAAGATCAGTATAGTGCTACATTTGAAAAGGTATAAAAAGATGAATTTCAATTTCTCAAAACATATAGGTATTTTGGTTTACCGTTAAATACCTATCCGATGAATCCAAGGTATAAAAAGAAGCTGTTGAATGTATCAGCTACCAAGGAAGAAACACCTGGATTGGAACCAGGAGCTTGTTCAATTGGTTCAGGTACCCATCTTCTGAGAGGTGGTAACTATCATGCTTCAATCTATTCCGAGTCGGAAATGGCTTGAACTCTTTATCACTTTTCACTCTGAATTTTTGAATGAGGGAAACGAAAATTCCACTGCCCTTATCACTCATAATTATATGTTTTTAGGCTTTTTTTTATATGGCCATGATATCATTCATGCCCATTTTACCATCCATGAAGACTAATTTTTTTGGAGATTCATGGTTGTTCCTTTCAATAATGTTGTCTCCAGGAGTTTAGACCTAAGTTCACTCCATCCTTGGAGCATCTCATTCTGAAGTCTCATAATGATAAACATAGCGGTAAGTGCCTTCGTTTCAACACTTTAACACTGTTTTCTCTCGGGAAATTTAACTCCGTTTGAAGATGAGGGATTCATGGATTTCATACCCGATGAATGTAATCATCTTGAGTTGGTGTTATGCTTGTGACTGAACTAAGTGAGTAATTATAGCTGAAACCTTGTTTTAAAGCATGTATGATTGCTTGAGCATTGGTTATTGATGTTGAACTTTTTAGGTTTACCAGGCAATGTGTAGAACTGAAGTGAAGATCAATCAGTGAAACGTAATAGGTTAATTCTACGTCGAATAACATGACCCCCAATCTTGTATCTTCTTGTTTTGGAAGTGTTGACGAAAGACGTTTGGCATCTCGTTTAGTATCTCGTTTATTATTGGTCAACATAAAACCTAAAAATGTCACTGTTTTCCAAGAATGCGCTTGTATTGGATTGGTATTGGAGCTCTATTAGAAATTTTTTTCTCATTTCACATGTGGGGGTTGGCCTGCATGCCGTATCTCTCTTGCATTCGATGTGCATGTTTGTTTGCCCTTCATAGGGTGATAGCAATATGTATATATTAGCCTCTTTTTTATAGCAATATGTATTTGTTAGCCTTTTTGAGCTCTAAATATACTATATGCCATGCTTGAACTGTCGATGAGTTAGCCTTCCATATGTTAAGAGTTTCTGCATTCGATAGATTCAGTTATTGGTTTTGGCAGTTTTCTTTTTAAGTTCTTGTATAGCAATGTGCATGCTTGTAACAGAGATGAATGATAATCTAGGACCCCTTCCAAGGTGTCGGGACCACCACTAAATCCCCCATCCAACCCTTTCGGGAATGCATTTTACAGTGTTGGTTCTGGACTGAGTCGAGGAGGATTAGGTTGGTAGCTAACCATTCTATCAAATATCTTTCTTGTGCATCATTTTAGCAAATGCATTACAATTCTAGTATTTTACTTGCTTCATATAGGCAAACACGAGTGTAGCGATTTACAATTTCTTTTTCCTTTAAATCCTAACAATACCAATTTAGCGATTCGGATAGCTCAACAAAATTCTGAGGTAAAACTATTGAAGTAAATCTCCCGAGTAGTTGGTCTGCTTCAATTAACAGATAAGCAAGTACTTCTCTGATCCTCAGTATTACTTCCAAGTGATCGATCATGCATGTATGCATGTATGTGGATCATTTTATTGTTTTGTTGCATCTTTAGGGGCATTGACAATTACTGAGCCAGTTGGAGGGCAGCACTCCTATAAACCTCCCATTTATGGCATTTGCTACGAACTCGGTCCTTACTGGCATCTCATTAGGTCCATCAGGGAAGTAAGTTCGAATAGTTGTAATGCTTTAAGAGCTTCAAATTTGATCTTTGCATAAACATCTTCGACTCTCTAGTTCGTGCCGGGCTCAGTCCAGAGGGGCCGGTTTCTCCAAGTAGTGCTGCTGTAAAGGTATCATTGGTTTCATTAGGGGAAGGAGATGCCCCATTGCTTGAGTAATTGCATATGCCGAATATTCTTTCGCCGGATCGTATTACTTCATAGTTCTGTGGATTTGTTTGTGCATAGGCACCTTCTAATAGCAGGAGATTTATTTATTAACCCCAAATTTAATTTTTCCTTGTCTCAATCCAATCTTTTGTGCTTGGAAATTTTGATTAATTATCTTATTTTAATTGTGTTTTACACTTTGTTTCTTTGTTTTGAAATAAACAATGAACCCTAATTTGCTGCATAATTATTTGTTACTTGAATAAGTGAACAAGAATGAAGATAACAAGTTTATGCAAATTGCATTTGTTTGAGTAGCTTAGCAAATATTGAGAAAGGAAATGCTTTGACTGCAATTAATGGTATGCATATGTGTGTAACTTTCTAGTGTTTGATTAATATGTATTTTATTAAAAATATTTTAACTCAAGTACATGATTTTTTATTTTGGTTATGGGTATTTTAAGGAAAATTTTACATTAATATTCTATCAAGAATATTTAATGATGTTAATTATTTGTACTATTATAAAAATAGAAAGATTAAATTAAATTACCTCTCAGGATTAAATTTTAAATTTGAGTAATTTGAGTATGGTAAAAGGACTAAATCAAAAAATTTAACATCATTATATCTTAAAAAATTTAAATTTAAAGATTAAATTAGAAAAATTGTCAAAAATTAATATAGATAAAAAGAAATTTCTGAAGTTATCGAGTATTAATGTTGCCTTATATTTATTTATAAATTATAAATTATAATAATAAAATTAAATATATGAATTTTTTAATAATTTTTATATTTTTTATAATTTATTCAGAGTTTTCAACTTTCTTCCAACAATCTACCTTGGTCCAAAAGGAAAATATCCAAAAGCAAATGTAAAGCAAAGCATCTGTCTTTTTCTCACCCAAATTTCTTCGTAAACAAACAGAAAATATGTTACATAATCCTGGGGTCTACCTTGGGGCCATCTCTGTACCAACAACCATAAACCCTTCAAACAACAGAACCCAAAATCTTCCACGATTGATCAATAATGAACGAGGAGTAAACTTTCCTTTTCATCGCCTTTCCTTTTCAATATTTCATCGTAAACTTCCATTTTTTTTAATCCTTTTTAGGAACTTCAACACTGTAAATTCATTTGTTTTCCAGGTCCAACCAGCACCACCACCACAGGGACCACCGAAACAACGAGGGTAACCCGGCGGTCCAGTCCAGAAGACTAACGTCCACGCCTTCTTCTTCATCATCATCATCAAAAACAAGCGTCCACGTTACCGCCTTAGACGGTCTAGTCAACGTCAACTCCCTCTTCACCGTAGCTGTTTTCGTTGGCCTTTCTTTGACAACCCCAGGTCAACACAGTCTCGAGAACCGAGCACCATGCGACGCCGGCGTCGATGTCGCGAAAAAGCTCTTGGTCTTCGAAGTCGTCTCTTTCAGCTTCTTCCTTTTCTCGTCGTTGGTGGCGCAAGGACTGAAACTGGCCATCAATTTGTTGAACAGTAAAGACGTCGACGAAGCGTTCAGGGCGCACATTAACCTTAAAGTTTTGAGGTTCGGGATGATGGGCTCCGCTGTCGGGTCCGTCATGGGGTGTTTGTTTTTGATGCTGTCGATGGTGAATGTGATTGAGATACGGTTGGGGATGTTGTCTTGTGGGAGCAAATCTTCGGTTCATGCGGCGGCGGCGCTGGTTGCGCTGGTTTCTTCGGCTCTGTTGGTTTATATTTCCACGGCGGTTTACGCTTTCTTGCATTGAAATAATCGAAAAAAATGTGGCCAATATTTAAGGGTTAATTTCACAATAAGTCCTTAAACTATGATTGGGATTTTAAATTGAGATTAAACTTTAAAATGTTTTAGCGAATTTCTTAAAATAACATAATCGTATAAATGATGTCATTCTATATTAAATATTTGATGGAATAATATTTAAAATATATAAATCTATTTTTCTACCAAAAAATTTATAGGTATAGGTTGTAAAATATTTTCAAACTTTTTTGAAAAAAAATTAAATTTCTGTTTTTTTCACTCAATTGGAAATTTAAACTTTCAAAATGCATTAAGAGGGTTTTCAATTTTTTAAAAGAATAATTAAGCTCTTAATTTTTTCGGTAATTGAATTGTAAAATGTATTAAAGAGGTCTTTCGACCGTTAAAGCTAATTATCTCTAATTTTTTTCAATTAATGTGACCATGTGCTACAACCATGGCGTGACATGTGGCAAAATTGATAAAAAAAAATAAAAATCAACAAAAGTTATAAAAATTACTAAATTTTATTTAAAAATTATAAAATTGCAAAAAAATTACAAAAAAAATTGTAAATCTTATAAAATTCATAAAAATATATATAAATATAGAAAAGAATTATAAATTTTATAAAGTTAGTAAGAAAATTATAAAAATATAAAAAAATATAAAATTAGTTGTACGGGCCCAAATTTGCCCGGGCCCAACAAGCCCAAATAATAATAAACAAACCCAATACAAACCCAAATTCTAAAAGCCCAAAACCTAAAGCCAACTTAGAAACGAAACCCTAGAGGATCCCATGTGCGCCGCTCATCCTCGGGCGCCTAACCCGCCCCGTCCCATCGCCTGCGCCTCACGAACCTGCAAAGAAGACCAAAATAGCAAAGAGACAGAGGCAAAACAGAAGCAAAACCATACAGAACAGAGGCAGAAACAATACAAAGCAGGGATTGAACAGTAGCAAGGACGAAAATCACATGTAATGCCTCGGTTATATAAAGCCACCAAAAACTAATGTAAAAGGGGAGGGGGGAACACACAATCAATACTAAAAAAAAAAAAAAGAGATACAAAGCTTTTCAAAGGATTTTTGCATTTTTTTTCACTTCCTGCCTTTATTGCTCTTTTTATTTTTATTTTTGAATCTATTGCATGTGTAAACCCCAAATTATGCCTGGGCTAAAACAAAACCCTAAACCCAAATAACCCCAAACTAAACTCTAAATAAACCTAGCCCAAAACACAAACCCAACAACCCTAAGCCCACTAAACCGACCCAAGACCTTAACATACAAAAAAAAAAAAAAAGAAATAAACCCTAGCCACTGTCAAAGCCTAGCCACCGCCTCTGCTGCCACCTCCATGTCACATCCTCCGCCCTCCACTTTCACCTGCAGAGTAGATGAAGAAAAGACAATTAGTAATAAACAAAGGCTTGTAAATGGCTATAAAAGTCAAGCGAAAATGTATTGAACGATTTGGCATTTTTTAGCAAATACAAAAACACTTGACAACTTTTTTAGATCTAAATACATACAAAAGCAGTGATCTCAGTAATAACAAATCAGGAGAATAATCCCAGATCGGAGACTCTAAATATCAAAATCAAAAACCAAAAAACCTAAGGTGATCTTATTTATTTTATTTTTTTTCTTTTTTCTTTTCATTCTATTTTTTGAATCTAACCCTACCCATATATACACATATCAAAGGCTCATAAAAAGCACAAAATAAAAATAAAAAAAGGGTACCTTTTTGGAGTTCCTGCCACCGGCGTCCGACGGCGACCTTGCGACAGTCCGACGATCCCATTTGGCCAGCTACTGGGTTTACCCAGAGAGGGGAAGAGAGGGCTGAGTTTTTTTTGTTTCACAGAAGAGAGATGATTATTTTTTTTCAAAATCTTTGGCCTTTTATAGCCCCACAAAAACGACGTCGTTTCATTTGAGGGGGTTAAACGCCAAAATGGCACCATTTAGGCGCCGACCCGAGGACCCAACTCTCTCCACTAAGGATCCGCGTGTTTTTTCGACAGAAAGGCTATTTGCGCGTTCAACCCTTCCGTATTTTTTTGCTTTTAAATTTCGTTTTTTTTTTACTTTTAATTTATGCCCAGAAATTTTATTTCTTTGCCAATTTAGTCCTTTTGAAGCTGCGCGTTTTGGGACAAAGAGTTATTACCCATTTTAGTCCTTCCTGGTCGTTTGCGTGTGCGAATTAATCCCCTCTTCTTTTATTTATTACGGATTCGCCCCAGAATTTTGTTTTCAGATTCAATTATGTCCTTTCTATTACTTTTGATTGTTTTATTACATTATTTATATTATTATATTTGCATTTATATTTATTTTATTCTAATGCCATTATTATTATCACTTCTATTATTATTATTATTATTATTATTATTATTATTATTATTATTATTATTATATAGTAGTGTGTATTTCTATTATATACGTATATATGTATATTTATATATATAGTATTATTATTTACCTTACTTTAATATTATTGTTATTATTATAATCATCTTTGTAATTACTATTACCATTGTATTATGACTATTATTATATTTTCATTTTCTTATTACTCATCTCTGAGGGACGAAGCCGAACAATTTTTTTGGGGGGCCGAATGAAATTTTAATTTTTATAGTCTATATATTTATAATTTTTAAAGGATTAAATTAAATTTTTATAATTTTAGGGGGGACCAAAGTGTAATTTTATATTTACTAATTTAAAATTTTAAAAAAATCTAAAGGGCCTCAATGAAAATTTTCCTTTTAAGAAGTAGGGCCCATGCACCTTACTGGTTTCGCCCTGCTCATCTATTATGTTTCTTATCTATTTATATTTTCATTATTATACTATATCTATTATTTATTAGCATTTTACTATTACTATTATTAGTATTAGCGTTTTTATCAATACTTATATGTATGTATTAGGTTTTTTAATACTATATTTTAATACCGTACATGTTGTGTATATTCTTAATACTATATTGTGTATATATATTTTAATAACTATATTATGTATATATTTCGTATATATATCATGTATATATATTATATTTTATGTATATATCTTCAATATCACATTATTCATACATTCTTTATATTATCCCATGTAAATACTTTCAATACTATATTATGCCTGTATTTTCGTCTATATTAGATATATGCTTTTCATACTCGATACTATTATTATTTCTAGTATGTATATATTATGTATATATTGTTTTTACTACATATATATTTTTATTTCTATTATTACGTATATATTTTAATACATATATGTATATATATTTATGTATCGTTATTATTAGTTATTTTTTATATATTATTACTGTTTTCAATAAATATCGTATATATTTTTAATCTAGTATTATATATTTTACATATATATGTTCCCCACTATTTCATATTATTATTATTATTATTATTATTATTATTATTATTATTATTATTATCCTTTTATCACTATTTTTATTATTATCAATATTATTAACATTATCGTTTTCATTATCATTGTCATTTTTATTTTGTCATTGTCTTATATTTATTCATTTATGTATTCGCTTATTTCATTTTCCTTACGCGTTTGTTTTATATTTTATTAACCTTGTTTTTATTTCATCCTTTTGCTCATACTATTGTATTTGACATTATCGCACCTATTATTATGTTATTATACGTGTTAATATCATAATTTGTTTTATATTTTACTATAAATCGCATCATTTTTTGCTCGCTAACTCAAAATAATTCTTTCATAAAAGTAATATTCTGTATTTAGTAATTCGAGACGATCGTACCCTAATTTATTAGGTTTCAATTTTTCTCATTTAACCTAAATAACGGAATACTTTTTTAAATCACAATATGAGCTTTGAAAAATGTTTATTTTCGAAGATACGAGGTGTGGTGCCCTAACTTACCAAGTATGACATTTTGTTATCTCGAAATAAGAGTTTTCGCAAATAAAGGCAATATTCAGTGTTCAAAAATTCGAGGAAACGTGATTTAACTTATTGAGTTTCGATTTCCCTCGTTCATACTAAATAACCGAACATCCTTTTAAAAGAAGTTAAAATACATTAATATGTAAAAGGGAGATTTTTCAAAACAAAAAACAAAGAATATCAATCAAATACAAAAAAATAGCAGAGATTCAAGTAAAATCGAAACTTTTCGAATACAAAGAAAATAAAGAAAACACTCAAAGATTGAAGGTGATTTACTATTCATATTCTTTTTCTTCTTGCTTTGAAGGTACTTTTTCGTTAAAACAAATAAAAGAGAGATTCCAAAGACATTTACCTGCGGTCTCGATCGTCAGAGGCCATTCTCTGGCTTGGATATCGGACCAAAGGGGGTGAATGGGTCTCCTCTTGTTTTTACACGACTTGGGTCATGAGCCACGGCAGAGGTGGAGGCGTGAACGCCGGTGATACCCATGAGCAACCAAAAGCGGGGGCCAAGGTTTAGTCTGTGTTCAGTTGAAAGAAAATCAAAAGGGGATTAGAAGGAAGCCCTAGCAGAGGAAAGATTGAAAACCCTTTTTAAATATTGTCAGATTTGGTGCAAATGGGTTTGACAAACAAAATTGATTGGTATTTTAAATATAAGGAAACGGTGTTGTTTGGGTAAAGGGGTAAGGGTCTGCGCATTCCCTTATAAAATGGGTAATTTTCGCGGTCAATACTCCTCATTTGCGCTGCTGTTTATTTAGGCCTTGTTTATCCCTTTTTATTTTTTTAAACATTTTCCTGGGAATTTCATGTCAATTGCATTTTAGTCCGCGTTGAAGCATCGCGTTTTGGTGATTTGGGTTATTTACATTTTTAATCCTCGTTTGTTTGTGCGTATTTTATTCTCGTCCTTGACTCTGTCTTAATAATTTGATTTGTTTATAAATTATCCTCTTGATTTTGATTTTGTCTCAATTGAGTTTTTTCTTAGTTTATGTAATTCTTTTATTCCTTAAAAAAAAAAAGATTTTAACATTTTACTTTGAACTATTTCATTGATTTTACATTAGTTTAGTTCGTTATTTTTAAACTTTCATTTGTATATTTTAATTGCTTTATTATATAGTTAATTTACTTTAGAATTCTCTTCTATTTCTTTGTTTTAAAGTTTTATATGACGTTTATTTTAAATACCCTTATACATTATTATTTTTATATATATTATTTATATTAAACTATTTTTAATTTAATTTATATATATATATATATATATTGTTTTGTATATAACTTACCTTAATTCTTTACTTGCGTAATACTTGTTTTAAAAATTAATTTATATATATTATTATTCTACATATGATTTATTGTTATTGTTATTCTTATGATTTATTTCAAATTTTACATGTATCAATTACTTTAAAATTTTTATACATATAATTTATCTTTAAATGTTTTATATATTGTCAATCTCAAATTCCTTTTCTTCTACATTTTTTACATTATTCATATTTATTTAAAAGCTTGATACATTTTTATTCGCTTTATTTTTAAATCATCTTTCATTAATCTTACATTATAGACATTGGTATTTGAATAGAGCCTGTTGTGAGATTATTGACATTGAGTGTATTTCGATTTATAGATTTGTATCTCTTATATTATTGCCATTCATTTGTATATTATTTTATCCATGTATATTGTCCATTTGAAACCCCTTTTTATATTCTTTATTTATAATGGTTTCATTTGTTATTTATTTTAAATCGTTCTATTCACTTCAAAATTTTTCATATATTATTTTGTTTCATTCTTTTGTGATTATTATTGTTGATCTCTTAAAATAGTGTATTATGTGAACATGTCCATTAGGTGCTCTAGAAATTATTTGTTAATATGTCGTTAACGTTCATTGACCTAGCATTTAATTCATGTATTATTATTTTGTACTCTACATTCCCTTTTGTTTCATTTCGTTTAAATCATATTGCACATTAACTTCAAAAGTATTTATCTAAATATGGGTCGTTTTATTTCAAACAAAATAAATGCACATTGCTAAACGTCGCATTCGTTTTTATTCAAAGTAATGCAATATTTCACGTTTCGAGAATTCAAGAAATTATACCCTAACTTACTGGGTTTCGATTTTCTTGTTAAACCTAAAAAGCCAAATATCCTTTTAGATTTCAAAATACACAAATTTTCGATAAAGATTAAAGGCAAATTTGCTCCCGAAGATTTGAATGTCGCGTTCTAACTTACGGGATGTGGCACCTTACTATCTCGGGACGAGTAAGTTTTTGATGCTCATTTCAACGTAATTCAAGCGTTTTAAAATTAGCATTCATAAAAAGGGATCGTATTTTTAATTCTTTTCGAGTTTTTAAATTTCGACATTAAGACATTAATTAATCAATTAGGTACCAATTTTGGGCGTCATGAGGGTGCTAATCTTTCCTCGTACGTAATCGACTCCCGAACCCATTTTCTCAAATTTCGTAGACCAAAATCGTTGTTTAAATAAATCAAATCATTTATTAAAAACAACCACTTTTACGAGGTGACCCGATCACACCTCATCAAAAAAAATCGGTGGCGACTCTCGTTTTCTCGTTTTCATTTCCAAAATAAAGTCGACCTCGTTTTCCAAAAAAATAGTTCCGACATTAGTAAAAAGATTTAAACAAATTATCGTACTAAAAAAAGTATTTTATAACTTTTCTATATTTTTTATTATTTTTTATTTTTTATCATTTTTCACAACATATCATACTGTATTGCGACACGTTATGACTTTAACTAAAAAAATTTGGGGGTCGTTAACTTTAAGGGTCAACGGTTAAAGTTAATGGTCAAAGGATATTTTTTATACACTTTTATAAATTTTTTAATTATTTTTATAAATTTTACAATTTTATTATAATTTTTACTATATTTTATTTTTTATAATTTTTTAAAATAATATTTAAATATTTTTATTAAAATTTAATTATTTTTATAACTTTTCATAATTTTTATTTTTATAATTTTTTTCCACGTGTTACGCCGTGATTATGACATGGGTGGCTTTAATTGGAAAAAATTAGGGGTAGCTAACTTTAATGGTAAATCGTTAAAGTTTATTGTTAAAGGGCTTTTTTGATACATTTTGACAGTTAAAGTGCTCAATTAAGTGCAAAAAAAAAAAAAAGAAGAAGGCAATAGCTTGATTTTTTTTTTTTTGAAAAATTTTGAGTGTCTTTTTTATAGGTTTTGAAAGTTTAAGTACCAAATTGAATAAAAAAAAAGCAGAAACTTAATTATTTTTTTGAAAAAGATTTAGGGTTTTTACATCCTTAAGCTAAAATATATATCTATTTAAAAAACACACACACATAGATCAAATTTTAAACATGTGAATTTGTCACGTAAATAACTTGTCAATTTTTTAATATGATAGAATCAAATTGTTCATATAGAAAATACAAATATGTTTAAAATTTGATCCCCATATCAAATTTGACTTGGCATCCAACTTATAAGCTTATGTTTAGGCTAAATAAAAGATTTGATTGATATGATATTAGTACTTCAAGAATCTCTTCTTCTTTTTCAAGTTACAATTTACAATAATTATTATAAATTTTAAATTAAATAAGTTCTGAAACTCAAATTAACTTACCTACACCTAATTTACATAGGTATAGTTCGAACTTGAACACTTATAATCTCAAAGCTTCAAAAGTATCATTTTATTAGAGATAATATTTTATATACTATCGGTGTATGAACCTTATGCACCATCAATGTACCAAAATTACTATATTAATAAGAAAAATATTTAAAAATTTAAAGACTTTTAATAAGTACTTAAAATTTTATTTAAGCATAATTATAATTCTACCTTTTATAATTTTCTCTTATTCCTCCTTATGCATTAATATAGAAAAAAATGCTTAGGGTTCATTAAATCTTAAATTTTTTTGAAATTTATAAGAAATTTCATATATTAACTGAAGCGATAACTACAATAATATCAACATTAGAAGTCTCTCTTTCAAACTTGATAATGTCAAAAGTGTACAAATATATATATATATATATATATATATATATTAAAACACATTTTGACATGATAAAAATTAACTTAACTCCCAAGTATGATACACTTGAAAATGCCATAATATCTTTTATTACATATTTTTAAGTGTACAATTTCCTTTACAGTCAAATTACTCTTAAAAAAATTTACTTTTACAATGATACAAGATTTTCAGGGCAACAACATTGTATGTTACTTTCCTGCCCATACAATTTTCTTGCCAACCAAACAAAATCTCTGATCTACCATTTGCCATTGATGGCTGATTCACCAAATTTTATAGAGTTTGCATGGTTACCTAAATGAATGTCCAATTAAAGCAATGATTAACATAATGAACACCGTTTTACTCGAACCGGAAATCGATATTGCACCGGAAAAATTAACTCTCTGAGCCTGATCCCTGCAGAAAGTAGAGAGATTAACAGCAATACAAGGAAATATATATATATAGCTGCATTGCTTTGATATCTTACTTCTGTAATGACGACAGGATACCGCAGTATATAGAATTTTCCGGCAACAGAACCTCAGATTGGTCGGCCTCAGGATTTACGACGCTTACATAGGTTTCTTGTCCTAGATACCATGAATCGAGATTTTGAGCTCGGAGATTCCAAATGCCCGCATTGTCGAGAGAAACTAGAATTGCCGTCCAGGCTCCGGGAAAGACCTGCAACCGGGTATCATGTTAGAAGCTGTTGTTCATACATGAGATTTTGAAGTAACAGTATCATAGTCGCTATTGTACTAGGGGTTGGATTATATTTTGTGGCCTCTACGTAAAATATAGATAAATTAATCATTGTACGTTGGGATAAAGTCACGCGTAACTGTCTAGTTACTCCGTCAGGCCAATTTTAGCCGTAAAAATGTTATGAAATTTTTAACAAAAAAGATCGGTTTGCTTTTTTTTTTTTTTTAGTAAAAGGGGCAAAATGCAATATAACTCCTTGTACATGAGACTCCATAATACTTTTTTCAAGATCTTAAACATATAAGTTCCTTCTAGTTTTGGAACAGCTTCGTAGAAAAGCATTTGCAAATGAGATCACGAGGCAGAGATATATACCTGTGTGGTAGAACGTGCAACGCCGTCCCATTTGTTGTACGTGCTTCGGCTGTTCTCCGTCCACACTCCAAAATCCATACTATAAGAAGTGATGGAAAATTGTCAAGTTCGTGTATCCCGGCATCCATTGATAAAGGAAGTAAGGTATCGAAAGCCAAAAGCTTACCCGACAACAAAGAATGCATAGCCATCCAGATGGTAGCTTTGAACTGTGGTGTCATTATTCTGAAAGATTATTTCCATAAAACCTTTAAAAGTGCCATTAATCACAGATGTATCAAGTTTGGGCAGTCTGTTCATCAGTTTATTTGGAAAATCAAGTTTGTAGACTCCGGGAATCTTGAACTGCTGAGCAAGCTTTAAAGGTGTTGAAGGTGGTAAATACGAAATACCATTAAGCGTCGTACGCTTTTTTCCATCTATAAGCTCCACAGGCCTGTTGAGAATCACATACACATCTGTCACGGTAATATCGCCATACTTGAAAGATCCTTGTGGGTTCGGACGAGCAGCACCAGCCGAGATGTTCCACCTATAAATGCACTGAACGTTTTGCATGAAAACCGTACAATCCTTATAGCAGCTAAAATAAAAAGATACAAAAACAAACTCTAACCTTATTGACCGTGCTTGATTCATCGAGAAATATGTGTCATAATCATTAAGAATAGGAAGAGGACCCGAAGCAGGTCCCTGAGAGTTAGAGTAGTGTAAGATAGCGACTCCATTAACTTTGGACCAGTCGGATGAATTAACAAACCGAGGACTGGCTACGATGTAATAATCAGTGCTAGCGTTCTGATCCATAGTAACCAAGAACGAGTACGATTGACCCACATGAATATCCATATTCGAGTAGTTTTGCTGAATCGTGTACGATCCTTCAGTCTCGACGAGAAGTAGGTTATGGTTTTGAATTCTGAAATTCAAGCTAGTTGAAATTCCGACATTGTGGACCCTAAAGCGGTACGTTTTTCCTGTTTCAGATTAAATAAAAAAGATCTAACTATTACCGTAGGCACCACGAAAACAAAACCGATGGTCTAACGGCAACAAACTGAGCATTTATGTACCTGGTTCGACATTTATGATCTGGTAAACAATCCCATCTTTAACAAGCGTCGGATCATAACGATATGGACCATATCCATTAATAAGAATACCATCCGGAACACCAAGGTCAACTCCATTCTCAACATCTTTCCTTAATCCCTGTTTTTCCACACAAGAAACAATTTAGTACCCGATTAGCTGACAGACGCCAGAAGCATTGACAAAAGAATAAATAAATTATTTGCCGACCTTATGACTCTTAGTATACGAGTCACTAATAAAGATACTAATATCACCATCAGGCATGCCAAAGGGTAACGGAATGACTGCTCGGTTGTTTATGATGATTCCTCCATAGCCGCCTGCAGCTCTTTGGAAGTTTAAAGAAGGGAAGTAAAAGAAACTCCCTATCTGATCTTTGACTTGAAACTCGTACGTCCAGTTCCAACCGGCAGGAATCGGACAATTAGTCCCAGAAACGCCATCTTGCCAAGAGTTTTTCCTATGTTGTATACCATTCCTACATTACAATAAACAAATTACAAATATTCAGACTGATATTACCCTTTTCGATATTGATCTCTTTTATTCAATCCTTCATACCATGTAAACAGAAGTGGCTCGTCAAGATCGTTCTTCACATTGACAACTACGTTCCAGTTTGTAGTGACGTTGAGGATCGGTCCAGGAAACTGTCCATTGATCCCAATCACCTGGAATAATGGCATTATATATATAGGTCATAACTCATGACATGATTCAAGGTCCTGAATAGGCAAGACTAGAAGACTAACATGCCGGTTCTGACAATAACTATCGAGAACTGAGATTTCTTTCACCGTATAGAGCCGGTTATATCAAAGATTAGAAGCAGAAAAGTGTTGACAAGTTCAAATGTATGATTATGGCAAAATGCCATGCAATTGAAAACCAAAGTATTAGAAACAAAAAGGTGAAATACACAATATCAACCTCCATATTTACTTGGTCAAGTATCATAGAGGCCCTTGTATTAAGAGTTGGATTGCATTTTGCCCCCTCAACTAGAAAAATGGGCAATTCAATCCATGTACATTAGATCAAAGAGCAAATTGGTCCTTCTGTTAAAAATTTCATCCAATTCTATTGTTAAAAATTGGTCCATGTATGTTAGAATGAGACACACGTTTAATTGTTTGGTTATTTTGTCCAATTTTTAAAAGTGGAAATGGATGAAATTTTTAACAGAAATGACTGGTTTGCTTTTTAATCTAATGTATAGGGATTAATTTATCCATTTTTCAAGTAAAGAAGACAAAATGCAACCTGACTCTTGGTACATGAGCCTCCATGATACTTTTACCTATTTACAGCTATCAATTTGGGAGATAAAAATTAGAATCAACATACTAGACATTCTTAAAAAATGATTTTTTTTTATTTAGAAAAATTGCATATAAAGTCCAGCAACTCTTACCAAAATTAAATAACTCGATAGCAATAACTAGTAAGTACTCCACTAAGGGGTAAATTTACCATGGAGGCCCTTGTACTAGGAATTAGATTACATTTTGCCTCCTCTAATAAAAAAAATGGACAGATCAATCTCTGTGCATTAGATCAAAGAGCAAACTAATCTTTTCAATTAAATTTTTTATCCATTTCTAATGTTAAAAACTAACGTGACTAATAAAATAACTAGAAAGTTAACATGACATGCTCTGTATATCCCATGTTGATGTACAAGGACTAGTTATTAAGAGTGAAAATAGATGAAATTTTTAACAGAATGGTCAGTTTGTTCTTTGATCTATTGTATGGGAACTAATTTGCTATTTTTTTAGTAAAAGGAGCAAAATACAATCCGGCTCCTAGTACAAGAACCTCCATGATACCTCTGCTAAAGTCACTAATGATATTTATTCATCTAATGTCAGTAAATTGGCATAATTGGTGTAGACAAAAGCTAACATTAATGGAATCCAATTGCCTTTTAAAAGACTTCCAAAACAATTATTTGGCATTATCTAAAATTTGATTCTAGAGATGATTTTCTTGCTATAATTTAACCATATACCCAATAATTTCACTCCTAAAAATTAACACTAAATCCAAAACTAATTAAAGGAAAAAAAATCACACTGTAACTTATTCCTTGAGCAGAGAAAAAACTGGAATCTGCAGACAATTCAACATACATTTTTTTCATCCAAAACCTTAAACACCGATTAAGCTAAACATAATTCCCTCAAAGGCCAATTGTTTTAAACGAGTACCCAAATTCAATTCAAAAAGCAAAATCAAAGCTGCAAAAGAAGAGAAAAAGAACCTGTTGTTTATCACCAAGAGGAGAAGCTGTGATATAAGAAACAGTCCAATCATAGAACACATAAGGGTCACCTGCAAAAGAACTCACCACAAACAAGAAGAAGAAGAAAGAAACCTGTAAATATGGTGACCCAGATACCATTAGATCTCTCTATTTGCACCCCCCAAAAAAGAGCTTTTTAGGGTATATCTTATCTTCTTTGCTATAAAGACAAAGAAAAAACAATGGGTTTTTTTTCTAGGAAACGTGAGCTGTAGTAAGGGTTAACCGAGTTATTCAGTGAGTTCGAGGGTGCTGATTTTGAGTCACATGGGAAAGTGGCACTGGCAAAGAGGCCATCTTTAAGGCGCCAATTTGTTTTATTTTTCTGGCATTGGGTCCCATTGTTTTTTCTTCTTTTTTCCTTTACAAACTGACCCACCATGAATTTAAGCAATGGAGTATATAAATTATGAAGCTTTGATTAATGTTTCAATTATGGAGTAATTTCGAGATGTGGGTCAATAAAGTGACAAAAATAAAAGGGATTTGATGCTAAATTCTTTTTTTAATGGCAACTTGAATTTTGCATGGGTAAAATAGTGGTTTAATTATTAATATATTTTTATAAAAAATTATAAAATAATTATTTAATTATTTAATTTTATTTTTATCATTAGTTAGCAAACAGTGATAATATTCAAAATTAATATAATAACAACTTTAGTCCTCAATATTTATAAAATTAATCATGACTCTAAAATTTTAACCTCAACGTTTACACATTGTATAATTTATTTTCTTTTTGTTTTTACAATTTTGCTTTTTAGGTGATAAATTTAAATTTTTAGTTTTTAGGTGTTAGGGTGAAATAAAATTATAAAAAAATTAAATTACACAATGTATAAATATTAAGAGTTAAAATTATTATATCTATTTTAAAACAATCACCGTTAGTCAACTAGTGATAAAAAGAAATAATTAAATAATTATTTTATAATTTTTAATTATTGAGTAATAAAAAGTAAATTTATTAACAGCGTAATTTATGTTTTTGCGTTCACATAAATGAGATATGCGAATCTGGATTTCACTTGCCAACAATAATTCAAAGTATCTTGTCATCTTCTTTATAGTTTTGAATCTATTGGTATTACGTTATTCACCAAGTAGCGTTGTTTGTACAATTGAGTGATTTTTTTTTTTTGAGTTTCTACTTTTTTCCAACACCATGGTTGATTGATCCCGATGGGATTCTTCCAAAAATATATTATTGATTCTGATGGTAAAAATCTTCTCTTTTTTAGTCCAAAATTCATTGAATTTTTTGGGTAAATTATACTCAAGGTCATTAAATTATTAGTAAGTTTATATTTTGATCATTCAACTTTAAAAAGTTATAAAATGACTACTGAACTATTCGAAAGTTTTCGTTTAAATTACTGAACCATTTGAAAACTTTTATCCAAGTTATTGAATTGTTAAGACTTTTTCAAAAAAAAAAAAAAGCTTGGCTAGCAAGCTCTAAACGACAATTCGACGATTAATAGAGTAGATTAATACCCATCGACAAGTAGAAGAACATGTCTTAGATCCAAGTCAATCTGCTAACCAAGATTGGAGATCGAAGAAGAAAGCTATTTGAATTTTGGTTCACAGATTTGTGATGTTCAAAGTTGTTTCATGAAAAAATTGAATTATATAAGAAAAAAGGAAGAAGAGTTTTTGATTGGTGTAGACGGTGGGAGCAGAATAATAGCTATTTTAACAGCCTAGTGACTTAAATCACAACTTTTGAATAGTTCAATAATCTTTTTGTAACTTTTTGAAATTGAATGGCTAAAACGTAAACTTACTAATAAAATATTAACTTGAGTATAACTTACCTTTTTTGGGGGGTTAATTTAATCAAATGTCTTTAAAATATTTTTCAAAATTTAAAGTAATCTCTAAGCTTGAATGCACATATTATTAAATTAAGTTTCAATATGATTATACATAAATTATTAAAATAAATTCCTTTAAGAGAATAACATATATATTAATATCATCCTAAAAGTATAATTTTAAGTATTAATAAAATTTCACCACATCATTAAATTGTAAAGACATAAAATTGTTATTATACTCCCATCCGTATTTAATCTACTCTGTAACTTTAAAAAAAACATAAGTAATTTTAAAAATTATTTGAAATATAAAAAAATTAATTCAAATTCCACACAAATCGAATTGACCCGATCTACAGGCATATCTAGTAAGATCCCTTAGGCTTTAGTGAGGCCTACTCAAATTGCATTTTCAACTAAGCCAATGGACCATCATTATTTCGCCCCTACATTACCCCCACTTTCTATCGGTACTATGTAGATACTGTCTTTGCTAATTGACCCACACTTTGAAATGGACACCACCAAAATGTTTGGCTTGCTTTTCATTTTCTGTAAAAAATAATTATTCTGCAGATTTAATAAATTAATTTTCTTAACGTTGGTTATAATTATAATTAGAACGAAAATATACAGCTTAAAAAATAAGAGAAAAAAATAATTGACACAATTAATCTTTATTAATGCAGTTCAGACACAACGGTCCAACATTTGTAGAGTCTCGCCCAGTGAATAATTCTATTCAACAATCATTTAGATCACTTATTAACTTAAACTCAATCTACCCTTATCTTAAACTCAATCTACCCTTACAAAAAGAATTAATTGCTGCCCAATACCAATCGCAATTATTACAAATCACTCACCTAATTGTAGACAAAGACACTTTAAAACTGCTCTTGATGTGTGGCACAAAACAATCTATTTATATGTCTTATCAAGTGGTCAAGCATCAGTGTTTTGATAGGTTTTAAACTCCTATTTAAAAAGATGAAATTATCTTGAGAATTTATCATCTTCATAAATCAGTCTTCCAGCTACTCCAAAACTCTGTTGAATAAATATTATATTTATCTCTAAAAATTAGCATCTTAATAATAAAACTTTCTTGCTTATCCAATCACCTCAAGCAATTCGGTTGGGAGTCTTAGTGCCCTAGTCAACCCATGCTTCTAGTTTTGTCAAACATGTCACATTCAAGTGGACTGAACTCAACACAAACGAAACTCATTCAAGGCCCAAGTTAATAACCTAAGTAGAAAAACAGTTTTGTTATAACAAGACATAAAAGAATAACAACTTTCCCAACAATCTCCCATTGGCATTTTTGACAAAACCAGGTGGCAAATGATTAGCCCACAATCCAAACAAGCCACATAGCAAGGAAATTAAAATATGTCTCCCCTTAAGCAGTAGAATCACACTTGATCACACACTCCCCTTATCAATATGCTTGTTCATCTAATCATCAATTAAGCATGCACCAAGATCATAAATATGTAGTAAAAATCATCATATTTAAAAAAAAAATCAGCATCATCTCTCCCTTTGACAAAGTGAAATGTAGCAACCATAACCAATAACAAAACATTCCATTTGCTGCTACTATATTCTCCCCATTTTTGGAAAATATGCCAAAAGTGTAGCGAAAAGTGAAATCAAAGTAGACGAACCAAATCAATATCATTATTCCCCATTTACTTTATTCATCCCCTGTCAACTTCCATCATGTTGTTTGGAGGGGATGAAATCGAATGCTACATTATCAATAAGAGAAGTTGTAGCTTATGGAACAATAATAGTTTTTTCCATGAAACCTAGATGGTGTTTCTTCAATCCTTGATAAATATTTAACATCGTCATCATGAGTTGCAACCTTATGTTTCACACGAGCGTTAATCAAATATTGATCGTCATTACACAAATGTTCTCTTAGGGGTCTCAGTGTCGCAATATCCATCCTTGGTGTCACGATATCACTGGAGTTTACCTCAATTTTCTTCACTTCAACACCTTTAAGGGTATTACAACTTCTATGGCCCCAGTGTCGCGATACCCATTTTGAATGATGATTTCCTTAGGCTCAAGCCATTATCGACTTCCTACTCCAACTCAATCACATTGTTAGGTCCCCATTGTGCCATTTGGTCAATTTGGGTTTCAAAAGGCTATAAAACTAATAAAAATCATTTATTAATGAAAAAAGATAAAAAAAGAAAAAAGAAAAGAAAAGACACTTAAATTGCTCAAGAATAAGCTCCTTTAGTGCAATGAAGAGCCTAATTTGATGTATTAAATTACGAGAAATCACATAGCAACTACGATTAAATTATATTCGATTTAAAATTATTAAACATTCAAAATATAAGTAAAACGTGGTATAATACAATACATAATCATTTTCGGGTTTTATATTCATTTTCGGGTTTTATATGAGCTTACGAAAACTCTATTGTTAACCCGAGGTCAAATTAGGACTAAATTGTAAAGATTACAAAACTTGAGTTGACATCGCGACTTCAAGATTTCCTCGTCGCAATGTGACTCTCTTTTTGAGTTCGTCGTGATGTCAAGGCTGTATTGTCACCGCGAGAGCCCTGATCTTATTCTCGTTACAACATTGGGGTTACGTCATCGCAACATGACCCTTATTATCCACAACCTTCAACTTTGTACCTAAATGAACCTTACCAAAAGCTTTATCAACCTTATAACCACTAATCCTAGGTCCCAATTTAACCATTCACCATAAAAGCAAAGTTAATATATAATGTTTAACCGTTAATACATCTTATAAGCATGAACATTAATGGATTCATTTGATCACAATATATATATACAACATTGACTACTTGAGACATTTAACAAATGTTTCTAGGTACATGCCACAAACTAAAACGAAAACGAACTATAAAAACTTTGCTGAGTCAAAATTGGCGGTATGGATGTGTTGACTTCAATTCTCTGGGCTTTAAGGGGTACCTGAACCTGTGCACAAAAAAATAAATCGTACATTAAGTGTAACACCTCTCGCCTGACCCTACTGCTGGATCCGAGCTACAGGATACTACATTCATTGCTAGAGAAACTACTGTCAAATCACAACAAAATAATCATTTTCACATGAAATTAAATGTCAAACACATTCATTTCAAGTTAAACAATCAATTACAAGTCTTACTCGGGCTTACAAAAGCCCTTTTGTCAACCCGAGCATAAAATAAAACCAAATTGAAAAGTTATTAAAGTTTAGGACCGATGTCTTGACATCATCTATTCCACATCATGAGGCCACCTATAACACCTTGTTAACTGACTTAGTCACTGAGTCCAAGTTACAAGGTACCACATTCGTTACTGAAGCAATTACAGTAAAACTTCATTCATTTACAATCGTTAAACAATCAAATGTACTAATGCAAGTGTATAAAATGATTCATAATCATTTTCAGATCTTGTATGAGTTTACGAAAACTCTTTTGCTAACCCGAAATCAAAATTAAACCAAATTTTGAAAATTTTGGGTTGACGTTGCAACGCCGAGTATTCCTTATCATAACGCAACTCACTGTCTTGTCACATCCTGACATCGAAGTCCGTCATTGCAATGTGACTCTCTGTTTGGTGCTCATCGTGACCTTGAGCAATGGCGTCGCGTCCTAGAATTTTGTTTAATGTTCGTTGTAACGATAGTTACAATGAAAATAGGCAACGTGAAAAATAAGACAAAAAAAGAATCGACACGACTAATCTTTATTAGCGTAGTTCAAATACAACAATCCTACATTTGCAGAGCCTCGCCCAATGGATAACTTTATTCAACAATCGTCCAAATCAACTATTGACTTAAGTATAATCTACTATTACACAAAAAAAGAAAAAAAAAAGAAGTAATTGCAGCCCCAATACCGACCCCCAATTGTTACAATTCACCCACCCAAATACCTCATAATACAACTAATAAACTCTCCAAATAATACCTAAAAGAGTGTCAAAAAAACAACCACAATATAACACAACAAAGTTGTAGGTCTCTTCAAGTGGCCAATTAACAATATTTTGATAGGCTTTAAACTCCTATTTAAAAGCTGAAATTATCTCATTAATTATCTTGAGTATTTATCACATAAAAGTCTTCATAAAGCAATCTTTCAACTGTTCCAAAACTCTCTTGAATAAATCTGATATTTATCTTTAAAAAGTAGCATTTTAATAATAAGATTTTTATACTTATCCAATCACCTCAAGCAATTCGATAAGGTGTCTTAACACCATAATCGACTCATGCTTTTAATTTTGTCAAATATGCTACATTTAAGTGGATCGAACTCAGTACAAATGAAACTTATTTAAAATCCAAATTAATAATCAAGTAGAGAAATAATTTCGTTATAACATATAACCAACTAACAACTTTTCCAACAATAAGAACATAGGATTATAAATTATAACGACTACAACAGGCCATACTTCAGTTCAATAAATTTATTACTCATATTTAATTAAAAAAATTATCCACTTGAAAAAAAAAAGAACTTTGTCATTGAAATAATTCCCATATAAACAATCTTGAATCCAAGTAAACAGAATTTAGTGTCTCGAAGTATAAAGTCGGACATAAATTTTGTGTAGCCTTGAGCATAGTCGAGAATTTAGCATTTTGGAGCGAAGAAAAAGAGGAAGGTTTATTGTTTGAAACCATTTATTTAAATTGATTGAATGATTAAAAGTTAAATTTATTAATTTGCAAAAATTGTTGAATTCCTTATTATCATTATTATTTGTGTTAACTTAAAGTATTCAATTTACCACTTTACTCTTATATCAGTAATTTGTAGTTCAGGTTATAAATGAGATATTAATACTCACAAATTATTTAAATTTAAATTGAAAAAAAATTAAACTTGATTTGATAATTATTTAGTCGAGCTCGAGCAGCTTGAGCTATCGATCGAGTCAAATTTAAATTTAATAATACTTTACTCGAACAGTTCGTAAACCTTATAAAAATTTAATAAAATTTAATTATTGAGTTGAATTTAAATACGAATTTAATAAAAATTAATAAATAAGTTTAATTGAATTTATCTAGTTGAAGTCCGAATTTCGAATAGAGGTTATTAATGTTCATACTCGAATATACCCTATTCGTAACAATGGTACAGCTCAGAAACACTAACAAAACAATGGACAAAATGGGAATCGCAAAACGTTAAAAATCTAGTCTTTGCCGCTTAATTGCTTCTATAAATACACCTCAAAAACTCACTCATGTCATTCATCATTGCTACTTTCGTTCCAATTTTTTGTCATTTTCATTTGGGTTTTCTCAGTTAGATTTTATTTTTCTTTAAATTAATCGATGGCACAGCAGCAGGCTCAGGTGAAGTTCACGGCGGTGAAGCCACAGTTGATGGTGAAGACGCCAAAGGCAGTTGATGCAGTTAATTTCTACAAGTCCGCTTTTGGCGCCGTCGAAGCAGGCCGATCTCCTTGCTGCCCCCCGCCAACAGCCGAACAGAACCTCCCTAACATCCTCTGCGCTCAGCTTGAGCTCGCCGGATGTTCCTTCGTCGTATATAACGACGACTCCGCTCCGTACGATCTTCATCTCTTCATCTCCTTTTTAAGTATTTTTATTGATGAGTATTCAATTTCATCGACGATTTATCTTAATAAAATTCTTTATTATTATTTGTGAGTTGTTTTGGTTTTTGCGGTTTTTAAAATCAAACAGAGAGAAAATCGAAGGGATCGGAAATCAACTCTGCCTGGAAACTGATGAAGTGGAAGCCGCCATTTCCAAGGCCGTTAGCGCCGGAGCGGTTGTAGAGGGTGAGGTAACCGAAGGAGGCGGCGCCTGCTGCGGCGGTCGCGTAGGTAAGATTAAGGATCCATACGGATATGTTTGGCTCATCTGCTCTCCCTCCAACAAATGCGCCCCCGTGGAAGCTTAAAACTGCCATCGGCTCTTTTGATGTAATACTGCTGTTTGTGTGTGTTGTATATGCTTTTGTTAATAATAACGAACCAGGCGATGACGGATGATCAACTTTCAGTTGCTGTGAGTTAACCCTAAATAAGCTTCAGTCATAAGTATGGAAATGGTTTTTGTCGTTTTCTTTTCTCAGAAGTGGTTAATCGTTGGTGCCTGATGTTAAATGATAAGTCTATGTAATTTCTTTTTTTTTTTAAAGAACTACTTGGGTTTTACTCATTTAGCATTACATCAAAGATTTAATCAAACTTGACTGCACTTATCCGGAAGTGATTAAGGTATTAGTTCGAGAAAAGTTTGAATCAATTGATTTTGAAATCATTATACATCAACTTTTTAAGATAAAAAAATAGTAAAATTAAATGATTGAATTAAATTTTTATTTTTATAATTGAATTAATTAAATAAATTGAATCCACAAATTTATTATTCAATTAATTCAATCCTCCGTTCTAAAAACTTACTTTGTAATAATTTTAAATTGATTTATATATTTGAAAAGGTTTTAATACATCCATATTAGATACAAATCAATATTTAACACTAATGTAATATTAATACTTTGACATACAATTAGTTCAATTTGTAAATCTAAAATTCATTAAAATTTAAGTCATATTTTAGCAAACAATCCAATTAACTTCGGAAAATTATTTTATACACAATGATAATATTATTTATTTATTTATTATTATAAAATATGGGATATTTGTTATTGAATGGATGCAAATAGATCTGTTCATAGGTCACGTCGGGTTGAGTCTTGCCAAAATTTTTAGTCTCGTTTGTTAAGCCTAGACCGATTTGACATAAAAAATGGGCTTAAAATTTTTCTCAATCTTAACTTGAATAAAAATGCTAAAACTTAGGCTCGACCTGACCTGCTCAAATTTTTTTTTAAAAATTCATAATTATTCTTCTTTATAAAGTCATTTTCAGTATTCCAATTTAAGACTAAAACCTGATTATTTTTGGTACTGGAAAAATTTTGTGTGATAGAACATGGATAAAAGAGAAAGTGCTGGGGAATGGATTTGATAATATGGAAATCTTTATTTTGATTATATTTGTGGCGACTGACGAGTCATGTAGATTTGTGATTTGTGAATTTTATAAATAATAATATAATCCCACTCATTATATCATCATTTTTGAATTCATCATCCACCGATTGGTGTTCAATTATTTATGAATTAATTAATTTTATTTTATTTTAATTTAAAATTATAAATTTTTTATAAATTACAATAATAAAATAAAACTTAAATAATAAATACAATTAATACAATTTAAATTAAAATTTAACCATCATATCATTATATAATATTTTAATATTATAAATTTTTTATTTATAAATTAATTTAATCAATCAATCTGATGTCAAATTAATTTGGAATGAGATTTATAATTCAGAATTCCAAGAGGTAGGTTAGGGAATATGACACAAGCCACCATCATGTAACAATCAACAGTAACATAGCACACATGAATGTGTGAGGGTGAAATGGTGACCAAATCTTCACGCTATTTCCACTAATTAATAGACGTTTCTCTAAAAATATCACCGTGTTTATACTAGATATTTTCTTTTCATTTTATTAAAAGTAATTTATATTAAATCAAAAATAAATTAGTTTATTTTTTTATTGTTAAAAGTTAATATTTATCGTCAATAATTTGAGATACACGCGGTAAATCATGTATAATTTAACTATTTTGACAATTAAATTAATTTTAACCGTAAAAATAAATAAAATTTTTAATAGATATAACGTAAATAAAATAATTTGTCAATTATTTTAGTAAAAGAAGCAAAATACAATGATAAATTTATCTTAAAAATTCACCAGGTGCAGATTGTTCAAAATTTAAAACTTTTGGATCATTTGGGGGAATACAAGTTTAAGGTTGAAGTTTTTTTTGTGTCAAAGCATTACCGATTTGGATATTTTAGGTTTTAATGACTTAAAATCAAATTGTTCTAGATTAGGCGATTTCAGATTAAATTTATTTCAAATTGGGATCAATTTCAGATTCGAGGAGCTCGAGTTGTTGCCATGTATGATTGAATCTGATTCGTCTTAGAATTGCCATGGAACTGATGAAACTAATGGCTAGTTCTAAATTCCCATCACAAAAACCAAAATATACTCTCTTTTCTCAAGCTTGAATTCAACAAAAAGGACAGTTATAATGCATTCCTCCATAAAAATTCATCCATACACAACAAGAAAAAATACACAGCATTCTAATCAAACAACCATGAAAGAATCTAATAACAAAAAAACTTTTAATAAGCAAAAAAGAAGCAAAGAAATAAAGCTCGGATTAAAATTTCTTACTCACTTTCCTTGTGGCATGAGCAAAATTTCAATCAATACATTCCTCTACTGTTATTAAGAATCGATCCAAGGGTACCCAACACAGCAAAAGCCAGCAATGGACTAACATCCAGAGTATCAAAAATGGGTGGAATTATATTCCTAAACAGATTCAAATAAGGATCACAAAGATCCCTAATAGCCGAAAGTGGTTGCCGATCCCAAGGTATATTAGGGAACCAACTAAGCAAAACCCGAACCATCAAAACCCCACTGTAAATATCGAGCCATTTAGATAAGCCAGCCGCCACCACCGTCAACGGCGTGTTGAGGTATCCGCTTGGGCGGTCTTTTAAGGAAGCGAAGAAGAGAGTGCCCGTGGTGGATAGTGCGGTGGGGGTTCGGTGGATTGTTGCCACGGCGAGATTTTGGATCGTTTTGCTCAAGAGAATGGTGGCGGCCAGGGATAGCGAGAAAAGAGTTTTGAGGGTTCGAGTTGAATCGTTAAGTGGGGACTGAGTTTGAGTTTGGTAGTTGTTGTTGCAGGTTGCTGTAATGGAAGCTAATGGGGTGAATTTGGGGGTTTTGGTATTGGGGTTTGAGGGTTTAATGGGGAGAGAAAAGGGAGTCGAACTGGGTTTTGAGGTGAAGATTGAGGCATTAACGTTTCGTGGAGGAAGGTTTATTGAAGCTGGAAGAAGAAGGGTTTGGCTGAGTATCATGTTTGGGAAACTTCCTTTTTCTTGAGAAACAAACAGAAAAAAATAAAATAAAATAAAAATAGAAGAGAAGGGTTTTAAGGTTGAGGAAGGAAAAGACTGGTTGAAACATTGTTAAGTGTTACACTGTTATCCATTTTATTATCCGTGTAAAACTAAGGTCAAATTTTGTTTTGATCCTTATACTATACGAAAAAATTTAATTTAGTCCTTATACCGATTTATTAACACTTTTAACTATTTTATTAAATTTATTAGATTAAATTTCTTGACAATTATTTTTAAGAAAATAATATGCAACTTATCTGTAATTTAATAAGAATAGTTAATAGTGTTCACAATATGAACCAACTAATTGCATTATAGAATAAAAATAATCTAAATCATATCAATTAAAATATATAAGGATTAAATGCTAAATTTAGCATGGTAGAAGGACCAAAAGTAGTATTTGATCTAAATTAACAATTTGTAGTCTTTTTTATTTTATTGTTATGATTTCATTTTAATTGAGATAATGTACACTTAATTACATCATCTTACAGTAAAAAGAAATATCAACATTATATCAACACAAAGGAAATAATTGAGGCCTTAAGAAAGGTAAGTAAATATAATAAGCTTCAATCAAATTTCCCTTTGGTCTAATTTTCATGATCATCCTCTTCAACAATCTTAACGGAGCAACCATCATCATCCTCAATCAAATCACCAATCGCGATCCCATATTGAACCCTCGTCGCTTATTCCCTAGTCGTACAGTACTTCCCCTCCTTCATCATAGCTGCTTCCGTCCTCGGCACCACCCCATCAACATTGATGAATTTGGGAAAAGTGATATAGCTATGGAACCTTTCTTCATCATCTTTTATTTTTAAAAACAACAAAAAAGCTCTACCAAGTGTTTGTTAATTTGCTTCTTTGAATTCTTATATAGTGAGTGTAAAGATGGAGAAAGGTCTTGCTAATCATGATGGTCATAATGGAAGCAATTATTAAAGGGAGGATGGCAATAGAAAAGGTTAATAATATATGGGTGTTTTTTTTAGCATTATAAGGTTGTGGTGGTAATAATTAGAAATCATCATGGAATCTAATACTTTCACTTTAAATGATTAAACAGAAAGAAACGTTATTTTCTTTATTCATAAAACTTAAACATAAAATTTTATTTAAGAGTTTGAGATCATTCCTTATCATTAAGTTTTAATAACATAAAACCTAATACTACATTCTTAATCTATGAAATTCGAATTCAAAACTTTACTTAAAAACTCGATTATTTAAAATTTCTCTCCAATCTTATCAACGATTATAATTAGGCTTTCTCATATTCATTTCCTTTATAGTATACTAGTTTATGGCCCAATACCTTAGGTCTTAATAGCCTAAAGCCGACAAGTATAGAAAGAAAGGCCAATCTTTTGTGAAATATATATTAAGCCCACAACAGCAAATATAGAATAGGAAACTTAGTTTTCATTCTGAAATTTAGACCTATTCATGACATAAACCGTTCATTTGACTCAAATCAGTTTGGATATAAAACTTTTAATGAATATGACTTCAATTAAATTTAATTAATAAAAATATTTTATTTAAATTTAATTATAATAATATATAAACATAATTTACAAGTTTAGACAAATTCAAGTATGAACTTGAAAAATATTTAAAATTCGTGATTAGATCTATTCATGGGACAAGCTATCTGTCCAGCCAGAAGGCCCTCTTGAAATTTAAGAGGGTTTAGATAAAAATATTAGGTTCGAAAATGTGTTTGGGCAAAAAAAAATAAGCTCATTTAAAATATGGGTTAGGCTCAAAGTTGAATATTCAATACCTGAGCTTGGCCGGACCTGTTTTAAATTTGTACTATTTATATTATGTTATTTTTATATATTATGTAATTTAGAACACATTAAAAAAATAAACCTATACTAAATATATAATACTACTGTAATGTAAACATTAAAATAATGTTAAGATACAATCCTCCCTAGAGAGGTGGTTGATAGAATACAAGCTTGCAACCCTCCTCTAAAGGAGTTGGGAGCGGATCATCTCTCTTGAAAGTAGATGGCTATCGGGAAATTTGCTATGCGTAAGTCAACAAACATCTTTATTGTCCCATCTCATCTAATCAGCTCAGCGATGATGAAGTTTGGAAAATGAAAATCCCTCAAAGAGTAAGAACTTTCTTGTGGATGCTTGTTCGGAATAAGATTTTGACAAACGAGGAGCGCACACGAAGAGGTATGTCTTCTTTTCCTTTTTGTGAACAATGTGGTCAGTCGATTGAATCAACTGTGAGAGATTGTGATTTCGCCCAATTGGTGTGGAAGTCCTTATTACCTAGGAATGCTTGGAATGTTTTTTTCAACTTTCATATTAGGGAGTGGATACACTAGAATATCATGAATAAATGGATGCTTAATGTTGATGGTGGTGAATGGTCGACCCTTTTTTCAATAGTGACTTGGTTCATTTGAAAAAATCGCAATGCTTTCATTTTTAAAAATGCTAGAAGTAGCAGTCATAAAGTCATTGCATCGGCTCTTGCTTGGACAAAGTCTTGTGGGTATAGTGCCAAGATGGATCATTTGGCTTGCTCTTCTAAAACTGAACAAAGATGGTACCGTCCCAATTCAGGTTGGTTCAAGATTAACGTTGATGGTTCTGAATAAAAAAACAACACCAAAACAGCTATTGGAGGAGCTGTGCGAAACTCAGATGGGGAGTGGTTGATGGGTTTTAACATGGTAACCAGGATGGATGAGATATTCAAGATTGAAGTACAAGCAATTGTTGAAAGGATGAAACTGGCTTGGTTGAAGGGTTATAAACAGGTTGAGATTAATTGTGACAATGTGATGCTTATAGGTACTATCCATAATGGGTTCGCATCAATTAGTAACATTGCAAAAGTTCGGTTAATTCATGAATGGTGTAATAAGGATTGGAAAGTAAAGTTTAGACATGTCTTGCGAAGAAGCAACAAGGTAGCTGATTGTTAGGCAAAGGCGGCAATAGGAAAGCTGAACCAAGTAGCTTTTTTCCCAATTCCACCATTGTGTGTTATACGGCTACTAGAAGAAGATACTCATGATTATTTATATGAATACGGCTACCAGAAGAAGATACTCATGATTATTTATATGAAGGAACCACTGTTTCTATTCACTTTTAGCTAATAGGAGTGTTATTTTCTCTACCAAAAAAAAAAAGTTAAGATGCTATATAAAAAATTCAATAAATAAAAAATGTATAAAATTATTAATATGAAAATAATATAATATAAGTATTTTTAAAAAGAATTAAAAATAATATGGGTAGACTTAAAATGAGTTTCGGTTAGTTTTTTGTAAATATAGACAGGTATAGGTAAAATTTTAGGCCTAGATTTCGAGTTGGGTAAGTATAAAGTATATTAATATCATACTTAGACCCAACCTGGCCCATAAGCACCTTTAATCGCAACCCAATACACCGGGTAAATCAATGTATTCCAAGCAAACTTCATAATCTTCATAATAAAGATTATCAATATTTTGCCCTATAGAAGATTCATTGCTGGTTTCAATTCTTCGACCAAATCTATCACTATTTACAACTTTAAGCATCCGATTAACATATAAATTTATCTTTAATCGAATATATTTGTACGTTACCCTGTGTAACCAAGAAACAGTCTACTTTAATCGTTTCTTATATATTATCTCTCACAAGGATTGGATTCGAAAACAGTGACAAAAGAAATCAATATAGGAATAAATACCAAACATACCTACCCACACTACTACCAGTCCCCCATGCAAAAGTAACCCCAAAACCCTAAGAATCAACCAACAAAGTAAACATCACAAACATATTATTAAAACCATGTGTGTTTCACCATCATCAACCACACATCTCCGCAGTGCCGTCGTCGTTGGTGCCGTAGTTCTTCGAGGCCGGATACTTGATAGCATTAAGTTCAACTTTACGCAAAGCAGCTTTCCCCAAATCAATGCCACAAATATCAGATAGCCTAACGAGGTAAAGTAGCACATCGGAAAGCTCTTCACCGAGGTGAACTTTTTCATCTTCTTTCCAATCGGGCAACCCTTTAGGAACCTCACCTTTCCATTGAAATATCTCAGAGAGTTCCCCTACTTCACCTACCTATATCAATATGTAATCAATATTGCAAATATTCAATAATAATAGAAAAAAGAAAGACATAAAAAGCTATATATATTCATTGACATCATCTGTTTGAGGTATCGTCTGCTGAACTAGCCCTTGAAGGGTGGAAGTATTGTGACTAGGATGCCTATATGTTTGGTTTTAGCCTCGGGTAAAAGAGGTTCACGGAGTTTGACAAGAGCGCCTAGTCTACCAAGTAAATGTTTAGCATTTGATTTTAGTGGAGTTCGAATCATGCCCTTAACAGGTCTTAGTAGATAAAAACAATACCACTTGATTAAGTAAGTTCACCAAACTCCATGAACCCTTTTTTGTTCTCCTCAAAGTAGGGAGACAAAAACTTGAGACTAAACACTCTGAAAACAATACTTCCGTTGAAGGTACAAGAAGGAGAATCATATGTGTTAGCATAGGTTACCATGGCCAAAAGGAGGTTTCTGGGGCTATGGAACTGATCCCAGTTCCTTTCTTTGGCAAAATCAGCCATTTTTTGCTTAAGGAGATAGAGGCTCACACTTTGATCATCACCTTCTTGTTGAACACCAGTCATCTTTAGAAGAACACTGAAAGCTAGATTTAGATTAAGAGAAATTTTGTTTACACACACATATGTATATGTGTGTATATATATATGTAAAGAGAGGGAGGGGGAGGCTAAGAATGAATTACTCGATGCTGCTTATGTTTGGCCAAATTAATAGATAAAATAGAAAAAGTAAACATACCATAAGATTCCATCCCATTTAGGTATGTAATCCAAATAATAAAATTCCTTTCCTAATCTATGATTCTTTAAAAAGTAATTACAGATTAGTGACAGGTGAAATTAGGCTATAGGGTGTAATTTAGTCGAGCTGAGTTTGAATACTGTTAAGTTTGATATTTAATTTAAATTAAATCGGACAATTATTTTTAAGTTTGAACTCAACTCGAGATATATTCAAGCTACACAAACTTAAGCTTGATTAAGTTTATTTATAAATTTTTATACTCAAGCTTGAATTTGAGCTTGATAATTTAACTTAGGGTTAATAAAATGTATTAAGGGTAATAATGTAATTTAATAATATAAAATTATGAAAAGTTCGATAAGACTTGTGGATTGTTAGAGTTGAGTATTACTAAGCTTAAATTTGACTTGACCGATAGCTCAATCTCAAGCTTAGCTCAGCTCAGCTCGATAATTACCGAATAGAATTCAAATTTTTTTCGAATTGAACTCAAGTAGCTTACAAGCAGTAGTGTCTCATTTGCACCCTTACTTTTGCATTGTTGATGAAGGTTTTGGGACTTTAAGTGCCTAAGATCGAGTTCTACCATTCAAAAATTATGTGTGAATTAGTGAGTTAATTTATTTTATACTTGTAATGATTGATTTTGATTACTATTGTTGAAATAATTAGTTAATTATAACTTCAAAAAATAGTAATTAAAAATCATATTTTATTATAAATTTTAAGAGATATGTTGATATTTAAATTAATTGCATTAAATATCTTCAAATTTTTGTGCAAATTTTAAATTATAATATTGTATAATATAAAAAAAAAAGAGATGAAAGTTACAATCAGAACTACATTAATGCAAGAATGAGAGTGTAATTATAATGAATACATTCGTGTAATTATTGCCAAAATCAAACAGTTAAAATAATTTAGGTGACTTTCTCGATTGTTTTAAATGTTGAATTGGAGAATGATTTAATAATATTATCTCAATTAATATTTAATACTTACTTCACACTTTCAATTTTAACCTTTAAAATTTTTAATCTTTTTAACTTTAGACTTAGTCAAAAGAATCTTTTAATTTCAAACAAATTTTTGGCTTCTTCCAACAAAGTGATAAAGGACAACATAAATAGTTGCGTAGTTAAACAGGCAAGTACAACTTTCGTAAAATTATTCTTACATTATATTTTATTTTAGTTACTCAAAATAAATTAATTTATTTATTTACATTATATTAAAAAGTAAATTGGTCATTTTTATTAAAATTTTCATCAATTTCTACTATTAAAAATTAATATTGTATCTGACGGACTAATTAAATAGATACATGTGGCGTGCAACATATACCTTATTATGATGTACATAGACCAGTTTTTATAGTAGAAATGAATGAAATTTTTAACAAAAGTATCAATTTGCTATTTGATCTAACATATAGAGACTAATTTATCTATTTTTTAGTAAAAAAACCAAAATGCAATCTAGACTCCTAATATCAAGACTTCTATACTATTTTTACCTAGAACATATATATATATATTTCTTCACTACCAATATATAGGACAATTACTATATGCTCTAAAGCAATTAACCCAAAATTTGAATGTATTTGATTTGGTCGTATTGAATTGAATTTGAATTCACATTTATTATTATGCATTTCAACACATGAGCTTCAAGGAAAGTCACCAAAATCAGATTGGGTAGCACACTACCATCAAATTATATATAAGACCGAAAGTGGATGTACTATCAAATGATATCAAACACCGTCCTAGGAAATTCCAAACCACACCTTTATTCATCTCTCTAATTTAATTGAAATTGTCCCAATACTAAACTCAATTTTAAAAACAATAGGTATAATAATAAACTTAATTATTAATATTCATCATTTTAAAGGATAAATTGTGTTATGTTTTTTTATCATCTAATTATAAAAAGTTACAAAAGGTTACTGAATTATTTAATTTTGTCTTTTTAGTCATTCAACTATTTTAATTTTTGGGTGTTTTCATTTTTATATTAGCTAATTGGTGACTAGAAAAGATAAAATTAAATAGTTGAGTGACAACTGTGTAACTTTTCAATAACTACTAATGTGGTTCACCTCTTTTTTTTTATCAATTCAATCATAATTTTTTTTATTATCTTGATTTTAACTATCAAATTTTAGTTAAATTATTTTTTCGAAAAAGTTGATTGAATTATTAAAATTTTGATGACAATGACATTATAACTATGGGCGCAAGCGGTAGCCTAAACCCTTAAAATGGAAAATTTATATTTGAACTCTTTAAAATCTATAAAGATATATGTCAAGGGTTGGATTTCTTTTGTCTTTCAATAATATTATAATAATATTATGCATGCAACTGTAATAAACATGACATGTTAGACAATTTTAAATATGAAGATAGTGATCCCTACAGTCTTGAACTTGTCTTGGTGGATTTTGATGAGTTTATTCGTTGTTGATGATGGTGAAGCAAGCTAAGTAAAGCTCAGGGTCAAATACAGCTCCTTTTGTAAAAGACAAAAGATTTAGGTCAAGAAGTTGTTACCTGAAATGGGTAGAATTTTAGTGCTTTGCGTTGCGTTTAGGGAATTTGTTGAAAACAAATCAAAGTTTAATTGGTGGGCAATTAATTAATTAATTAATTAAGAGGTTTGCTTGATTTAGTCACGGACTGGATACCATATGAACTGTCATTATCCATTCTTATGTCCACACAATGGAGGTTTAGACTTTGCACAATTAAGACTTGAGTTATTGATAAAACACATTTAGGTTTCTATTTTTTCTTTTACATAAAATTTAATTTAATGTGTAATTGTATACATGAATTTTAATTTGGTGTAATTATACACGTAAAATATTAATTGTGATTCAAATGTATACTTGAAACTTTAATTTTGATTTAATCACACATATTTAAAGAAAAATAAATACATCAATTTATTTTTATATTGAATAAATATAATTATTTATGCATGCAATACATATTATAAAATTATGTTATATCAATAATTGTGCTAATAATTTATAAGAATTGTATCAAATCAAAATTCATGTATACAATTACACATTAAATCATAGTTCATGTATTATTTGATATTTATCCTTTTTTTAAATACCAATTTGGGTCGGTCCTTTTGAGACATTTCACATCAATATTTAACTCTTTTTATATGTATTGAGACATGATGAATTTTGAAATTATTTTTATGTATAATTACTTTAGGTTTTTTTTTTTACCATTTATTTCACTTAGGAGAGTTTTTAAAGGATTAGTGTGTATAATAGAGGTGAAGTTATAAATTTCTTTAAGGGAGCATAATTAAATTATATATTTTATACTTATTGCTTAATAGTGTAAATTGAGTTAATTGTTTTTCCTCTTTTAAAATTATATGATCCTTTTAGGATTTACATTTACTCTACATTTACTTCTCCTGTTTCTTCTATTCAATAAAATTTTCTCAAAAACACAAACCACTGCTTCATAGGTGAAATTTTCTTGTGTTTTTAATATTTGAGTTTATTCTTGATTATTATTCTTTTATATTTATAATATTATATATTAATAGTTAGATTTATTTCAAATATTTCATATTTATATTTAAATTCATTTAAAGTATGGCTTTATTTAATATAATTTAAAATGTTCAAAAAATTAGAATAAAATTGTAAAAATAAAACTTACCTAATTCAAATTTATCAAATAGTATAATAATATCTCATACTTAATTTTAATTAATATATACCAAATAAATTTTATAATTTAATTTCAGTACTAATTTAACCAGCACTTTTAAAAAGATTTATTATTTTGTAATTAATCTTTTCTTGAAACTTAATTTGTAATTTATAAATATAAATATAATATAAATAATTAAACAAATTAACTTTTACATTGTGTTGAAATCGGTATTATTTAAATTGGATCGAACTAGTCGAAGCGAACCGTTTGGATCAAAATGGTGATATATCAATCCGAACATAAGAGTTGAACTGATCTTTACACAAACCACTCAAAACATGTAAAAATTAAAAATCAAAAAAAAAATCTGAATCGATCTTATAAAATTTTTAATTACTTATTTAATTATTATTCAATCCACAGTTGAGTTAAAAATCAATGATGTGACTAATTCAACAAGAGGGTTGAAATTAATAAAGCTTCCAATAATTTAGTTTGAAAAACCGTTAAAATGTTTGAGGAAAACTCCCGCGAATAACCCAACTTTACAAATATACCTAACGTTACCACCAACCCTTTCTCTTCTCTTTTCTTTCTGTATAATCTGTGCCTTCACCACTTCCGTTGATCAACCCTTATACCAAAACAACCATGTCCATTGATGCAAACAATCCCTTTCTTTTCCTTCATATTCTCAAAAAAGCACCCATTTTCTCCCATTTTATCATCATCATCATCACCATCACCCTCACCCCCATTGCCAAATTCATACCAGTGCAACCTCTACTAACTTCTTATTTCATCTCTTTCTTTCCCTTTCTCTTTTCATAACAAATGATGGAGTCTCAACAAGAACCCAAGGTTACAATCCCCCCTTTGATCCCTTTGGAGTACTCGAACCGGGTGATGTTGAAAACGATATTGGAATGTGGTGATGATGAGATAGAGTTGTTTGGTAAGACAGTGGTGGTTGGAGGATGGGTTAAATCTTCTAAGGAAGTTAAAAGGGAGCCCGTGGTGGCGGCATTGAAGCCACCGACGGCGGCTGAAGCCTTCCCTCCTTCTCCGGGCCCTAAAGAACTTAGTTGCGTCGAAGTGGTTCAATCTAGAATCCCTTTTTTCAAGAAAATTATAAGAGTTTTCGGTGTTTCTTCTGACAGTTATCCAGGTGTTCGAGAAAAGTTCGAGCCAGTTCCTAAACCGCCGCCTTCGAAGTTCTTTCTACAAATTAATGATGGCTCTTCCATTTCAAGTCTTATGGTACTCTAAAACCCTGAATTTTTTCCCTCTTTAATTATGCAAATTCCTAATTGATACTTGAAAAATTCTCAGGTTGTAATAGATTCAGCTATAGTTCCAGTATCTGCAAGCCACGTTCTACCTACAGGAACATGTATATTAGCCCAAGGTGTTTTAGAAAAATCATCATCACATGGAAAACAAACAATCGAGCTTAAAGTCGAGAAAATTCTTCACATTGGAACAGTCGAACCGGATACATATCCGTTATCAAGAAAAAGATTACCCCTTGATTCTTTAAGGGATTATCCCCATATTCGTCCTAGGACGACTACGGTATGCTCTGCATACATTGCTATTCAATGTTCATATGAAAGGCACCTAATGTACTTGTTTCATTACCATGCTTTGAATCGCAGGTGGCATCTATAACACGAATCCGCGACACCCTTGATTTCGCGGCCCACACATTCTTCCATAACCATGGTTTTTTGCATGTACAAGTGCCAATAATAACAACTATAGACTCCGAAGGTTTCAGTGAAAAGTTTCAGGTTACAACAAGCAAGAAATGGGGGTTGGGGAGTGGTGCCGATGCCGATGTTCGGCATGAAACTGTTAAGGCTGAACAACATATTGAAGCAAGAGACAAATCCAAACTAGGAACTGGAGTGAAGCCTGAGGTCAAAGAAGATTTCTTTGGTCACCAGAGCTATTTAAGTGTTTCAGGTCGGCTACATTTGGAGAGCTATGCATGTGCTCTTGGGAATGTTTACTCGTTTGGACCCAGATTTCGGGCTGAGAAAACAGGGTCAATCAAACAAGTGGCTGAAATGTGGGTTGTTGAGGTCGAAATGGCATTTTCACAACTAGAGGTAATACTTCGTTATCTTCTGAGTTCATGCATCATATGCAAAACCTGAGTCCATCCACTTTGAATGAAATGATTTTTTAAAAAAGGTAAATGCGGGTGGGCCAAATAGTTTCTTTTTGGGACAACCATAATTACAACCTAAACTATTTCTATGAAAAATTATTTCTAAGAAAAATTAACACGCGACTAATAAACCACAATTTGAGTATAAATTTATCTAGTCTCATTCTGCCTCTTCATTATATTAAATTATTATTTTATCTTTATATATAACTAAATTATAGGAAGAAAAATTCCATTTTATGTTGAAATATATATTTTTAAGAATTATGTTTAAAATTTTGCTTGCTTTTAAAAAATAAAATAGCAAGCAAATATCAAATCAAGATTGTTTGAATGTATTATGTAGTTAACATTTATAGAAGTGGTAATAGTCTTCACTATTACACATTCATAATGAAATATAGAAGTGGTAATAGTCTTCACTATTACACATTCATAATGAAATAAAGAAGTTGGTAAGACAAAACGAGCTAATTGTAAAGCAGTGGTGGATTTAATATCCACCCTGTTGCCAAGATTTTTAGGATCAAACTAATGATCATACTAGTCAAGTTATCGATTTGCCAATTTGATTAAATAAATTATTAAAAAATTCATAAAAAACCCGACTTAACGTTGATTCAACAGGTTTTTTAGTCCGATTCAATTAGTTTATATCAATTCACGAATCAACCAGTCTAATGCCTCTATAGACCGGTATCTTGACCGATTCCCAATTCAACCAACTAGTCCAATTCGGTTCAAACAACTTGTTGCACTCCATTTCCATCCCTAAGTGAAAAATATATCGAAAAAAGAAATAAGAAATGAATTATATTACTTGTTCAGATTAAATGTGAATTGTGCTTTCATATATGAAGATCTGGTTGATATCTTTGATTGGAGTTTTCCAGGACTCAATGAAATGTGCAGAGGACTGCTTCAAATTTCTGTGCAAATGGATATTGGATCACTGTCCACAAGACATGAAGTTTGTCACAAAAAGAATTGACAAGACTATTGTTCACCGTCTTGAATATATGATATCAATTTCTTATGAAAGGATTTCTTATAGAGAGGCAGTAGATATCTTGAGAAAGGTAAACCCGAGACTACATAAATTTTCTATATATTACTCGAATTATAACCCAGATTTTAAATTAATTTTTAAATTTTAAAACAGTTTAGTCGAGTTTTCAAAGTATTAGTATGCAGAGGTGGAGCTAAATGGTGGCAAGGGGCCTTGGCCCCCCCAAAATTTTGGAAAATATTTTTTCTGTTGAAATTTTTAAAAAAATTTAATTAAACTCTTTAGATTAATGAGAATTTTTAAATATTTCTCATTAAACTCCTAAGCCCCCCAAAATTTAATCCCAAGATCTGCCATGGTTAGTATCTATAATTTAGGCCCTTTCATCAGTCGAACCATTAGCGTTAATGTTAAATATCAGCTCAACTCAAATCTGACATGAAGCATATTGGCATATTTAAAACAAGTGAATTGAAAACATTTATGTAACTACTACATAATCAACTAAGAAATAACCTCTTGGCACTATCTTCTTTATTAACACATAAAATCCATTCATGTATTAAGTAAACGAACTTATAATTTAATCCACATATTCTAAATATGCTCCATATTAGATCCAAATTGGCCTTTAATGCCTAAATTGACTGCTAGATTGATAGAAAGATATTTTCAACAATATATAATATAAGCAATCATTTAACGACGTTTGGTGCAATTAACCCAAATTAAGCCGGCCAACATGACTGCCATATTTTTAGCAACTTATGTCTGATCAAAGTGTTTCATTCTTCAACACCAGGTGACAGATAAGACTTTCGAAACAAAACTTCGATGGGGAGTCCCTTTAACAGCTGAACATCTAAGGTACATATAATCTGGCTACTAACAAAGAACTATCACATGCAAATATCCTAAAACAATATGAGACTTTTCCTACAAAATGTTCTTATTATTTTCCATTTACTCAATGGCAGCTACTTGGCTGATGATCACTATAAGAGACCTGTGATTATTTATGATTATCCAAAAGCAGTTAAGCCATTTTATGTACGCTTGAATGATGATGGAAAAACAGTGGCCGCTTTTGATATGGTTGTACCCAAGGTAAAGCCTAAAACTTGAAACAAATATATTGAAACAGTGGGTGGTTTTGAGTTGGTTATTAAAGATGGATAAATGGTAATGCAGATGGGAACAGTGATTACGGGTAGCCAAAGTGAAGAGCGGCTTGACATGCTAAGTGCAAGGTAATGTCAAAACAACTCGAACTCAAAATGACTTGTACCAGAAATGATCTGAAATTATTCAAACCCATAACGATCCAATCTGAAAAATCCAAATCTCAAATGTGAATGAACCGACCTAAAACTACTTGAACCCAAAACAACCCGATCTAAACTCTAGGTTTATCTCAATTCTTCTAATGATCACTTTAAAGCCATCTTAATTTGGGTCTATTCTTGAGGACTGAACTATTCTCAATACTATCCTTATTGATACCAAAGCCTATTTTCCTTGTTTGCTATGGTTTTCTGATTTCAGAATGAAGGAAATTGACTTGTCAAGAGATCAGTACGAATGGTACCAAGATCTTCGCAAGCATGGAACAGTCAAGCACTCTGGGTTTAGCCTAGGGTTCGATCTTATGGTTCTTCTTATGACTGGCCTCACTGATGTCAGAGATGTAGTTCCTTTTCCCCGAACTCATGGCAAAGCCAACAACTAAGAAACTGTCCATAAAGTTCATAAAAATAGAGAAATCATAGTTTCAACTTGGTTGTGTTTCAGATACAGAGAAACTTGTGTAAAAAGATATTCTAAATGCAATACATCTTAATCTTATAGCTAAAGATGCTTTAAACAAACTGGTTATGGATGAACTATCACCAATTCACCATTGTTGTGCAAAATGAAGTGCCATTAAATCAAATGGAAAGAGAAATGGAGTTCAAAAAATCATTTTCACCTCCTCAATATCACAAATGCCTTCTCTATTGTGGACTACCAGCTGAACCCGAAAAACAAGCAAGAAGTTCAGATAAATACACATAGATAGAACTAAAAGGAAAATTGGCCGTCACCCGATAGCAACATCTAAGATTTCATTATACTACCATCAACACATATTTAGAGCAGTGAAGAAAGCAGAACCTGATGACCAAATCAAAGGGGACTTGGCTTGCTGCTTTGAATATTACAACTAATAATGAGAGAACGAATTATGAATACCTGAGGTTCCTTCAAGGTTTCCTCAATGCGGATGCTGCACCCATGACAAGAGCCAAGACAACGCCCACACCAGCCCCGAATGAGGCACCTACAGCGGCAGATGTCAAAGCTGATGCCTTGGCTTGAGAATCTTTCTTATCTATTGCCATAGCATGTTCTCGTGCCAACTCCATTGAAAGCCTATCTGTAGCAAGCTCCTTCAAATTTGAAATGAAACAAGAAACACAAAATTATTCATGAGCATGTAAACTTAAATACGTAAAACAAGAAGAAACTAAACCATATAGCACATGGTAGAAATGCTTGAGTATCCACAAATAACAAGTGATTCGTGTTTCCATATTTCCTGTATACTGTACAAACATATCAATAACAGTTATTGAAGTTCATCCTCCCAATATTAATTAAAAAAAATTCATAATGGGCGTATATATCCAAGTAGTTCAGTTATAAATGCTTATCAGTTGCAATTGGGCCGTATCTAAGATGTTATGTTATATCAACCATAAGGACATAAGCTGAAATATTATTATCATTATCATTTGATGAGGAATAAGAAAATAGCGACTGTTAAAAAATTGTGAATGTAATCAGATGCGCCAGAATCCACTCCGCTGTCCAGTTAGAAGTATGATGACAACAAAACAAAGGCATTTACAATAATAACTTTGCATTTTGCAACTAATTGAAGCAAAATAGATCCTCAGATTATATGCATTATGTTTTTTTGTCAGCAACTATTATATCAGCCAGACAATAAGAAGGTCAGTCATTAACTGCTGCCTGCCATCATTTCAGTTGGAATTAGAAGGTCAATGTTATCAAAGCAAATATGTACTGCACAAAAGTTTCAGTTTTTATCACAAGATTAGTTACTATGTACTTTGCTTTATTATTACTTCGCTACTATTTCAGCTATGTTTCTCAACTAATTAAGCATATCCCAAATCTATGATCTCTTAATAAATTCTCTGATGCCTACAGATAAGGAACTCCATCAGTTGCTATGCATATTCAAAGCTATTTATAATCTATAGTTGTACCTCCAGGGAAGCCTCTTCGTGGCTCCAAAGAACACGGTGGACAACATGGCAAAGGGAATCAACCCCCTCCACAGGCAAAACAGTATCTTTCCTTCGGAAAGGCCGGCGAACAAGGTCAATTGGAGCAGATAGAAACTTCTGAACACCCATTCTCCCATCAGAATTTTCACTCATTACACCCCAAGGCAATGAAGTACTAGCAGCACCAGGCATCACGTATGGACAGGAATTGACAACTTCAGTGTTACTTGGAGATGCTTGATATGCCTGAATAACTGTATTAATCACAGCTCTCTGTTGATGTGCACTTACAGAAAATTTGTTAGTTATTGCAAGGACCCAAGGTATTCCAAGTGATTTTGCCTGATCTAATAGTGGCAAAAGGGCTGGATATTGCTCAGATGAATCTGGATGATTGTATCGAGGTATCCTATGGGATAGGTTATGCACAAGAACAATTAAATCGGTCTTTCTACTAAGGTCACGGATTCCCCTCCATAGTTCATCTTTGAACCGAGAAGCTTCTATGGCCAGCTCCTATAACATACAAAAACACAGTAAAATAAATTACACTTCTATTTTCTTTAAAGACACAAAAGGTGGATATTAATTTATAGAATACCAATACAGTTCTAACAGCACATTAATTCCACTCTGACTTTCTTTTTAGCACCATAAGATTCGATGCTATATACTCAATAAACTTAAAATGCTCAATAGCAGGATCACCCCAACTTCACCACCAACCATGAATTCACAGAAAGTTCAAGGTAAAAGGATAAATAATATTTCCTATCCCACCTTATAAGCATTATGTGTCACTCAAGAACTCTACAAATCGTTTCAAACAAAATAAATCTATTTTGCATTAAAAGTGGAGTAAGAAATATTGAATGTCATGATAAAGGGCATAAAATCTGAGATCACTTTCCACTTTGAATTCTAGAACATGATCTAGTTTCAACCATATTCCTCAGATTTTCACAGCAAAATTACCTGCAAGTTTACACCAGGTGAATCACAATAGCATAAACCGCCAGCAATACCTTCTTGAAAATCAGATTCCACTTGTAGATTTTCAGTGTTGGTAATATGAGTCAATTTGCCTTTACCCAATATTGCATTGAAAAGAGAGGTTTTACCAGCACCCTGGTAATCATAAAAAAAACATTCAGGAACATAGAAAGCAAAAACAACATAAAATTTTAAGAGTTCAAAGGGAAAATAAGAATACCTCCAGACCAAGAAGTCGCACCCTGCGAGTTCTAACATGAACCTCCTTTGATGCAGTTGAAAAATCACTAGTACAGAAAATGAAAAAGTCACTCAAGCCTTCTGGCCTTACGTTTTTTTCTTGATGAGATGATGCCATATCATGATCTTTATTGAGATTAACTGTCTCTAAATTAATTGAAGGGAACATGGTCATCAAAGAATCAGCTAGTGTCTGATGCTTAGGAGGTCGCCTCAAGGGAGCTCCTACTAAGACTCTTATTTTTTGTAATTCGGGTGGTTCCCCATTCCCAGATGAGTAGTCTCGTGCCGAAGGAAATGATTCCACGGTAGTTGAACACCTGAATAAGAAGCAATATTGTATAAAAGTGCTTATCATGCACCAAGGAGATTGAGAGAGAAACTGGTGCAACTTTGGGCTTATAAGATATAGATCTAGGTGACCAATTTTTACACGCATTTATTTGAATGTCACAGGTGCAGAAAAGAAGATCCAGCCTGTATTTACTAGACCCATATCGAATAAGGAATTTTACATGTGTGTGCATTTTGGCTGAGTTGTTTTATTAACGATACTTTCCAGATCAGCAAAAGCAGCAAGTACATTTCTTTTTTGAAAATTCTTGAACAAACCCAGATTGAAATAACAGAGAGAAAACCGTACATTTAATCAATTCGAAGATGATGAAACCCTCACAGTTTCCTTCTGCCAATAAGACTCTGACTTCATATTTTATCAAGGAACGGGAGAAAATAGAAAAGGAAAAAGAAGAGAAGGGGACTAGAATTAAACTGCAGAGTCGTTATACTGGAGTTTGAAGCTGTCTACTGATCAGAAGATTCACCACTAAGTCCCAAATCTGGTCAGCATTCCTAACTTTAACAGGATTCTTATTGTTAGGTAAGAGTACTTGGCTGATATATTACTAGTTAGCTTCAAGTCAGAAATATAACAGGGTTTGAACCATCAATAGTAGTTGACCTCAATGTCAGCAAAAATATTAATGTAAACAATATCTTAGGATGGAAGCACCATGAAGCAGATTCAATCAGAGAATAACATCCTGAAGATTTATGATGACATCTTCCCATATCAGCTGGACATAATAAATTCACAAAAGTAAAACAAGAAAATGATGACAAATAAGGTACCATTTGCCATTTACTTGAGCATGAACCAGAGTGCACATATGCAACCTGAATCCAGTAATATCAACCTTCAATTGTTCTGTACTCTTCTCGCCAGGAATACCATTCCAACCAAGAGGCACAATGGAAGTAGCCGTGCGAATAACAGGAGACTCAACAATATGCCCAAGCTCTACAGCACCTGCAACTGACAACCCAAGCCATTGTTGCAGATGTGGGAACTGTTGCACTTGCTCCATTCCAAAGAAAGTTGAAGCACTATCATTCATGCACAAGTTATAAATTCTGCCAACAGAAAGAAAGGATTATGATGGATCACTTAAATAATTTGCTAAAAATCTGTCTAAGGAGGAAGTATTTAAGTGCCATGTCCCAAATGAGGATATTTGTTATCTCCAAGAAATGCTCAACAGGTTATGGATTCCCTTTCAACTTATGTCACATGTCCATATCTTAACTATGTCATAAATTTAATTACTTTTAGGCATAAAACTAGCCAAAGTTGACAGAGAGAGAACACAGATAGAGAGAACAAATAAGCATGAATACGAATGAACAATGAATAATAAGAAGCACAATATCAAGTACATGATGACTAGTAAAACATCACATGAAGATATATTTAGACCTGCTGTCATCATTTAAAGTGGCTTTAGTATGAAAAAAGTTTACAACAGGAAGACCAAAGCAAAAGATAACTGCAAACGGCCAATCTACCTAGCAATAAGAAGCACAGAAAAAGCTGTCTGGGATCATCAATGGCCGACCAGCCAAGAGTTCCATTGATGGTTTTTCAGTATTCAATCAAGCATATACATTCTCTTGGTTAAGCTTAAGGCAGCTAGCAACATGGTATAAGTAGAAATTCAAAGAAGATGTTGGCAGCAACTCCAACACCTGAAACAAAGGTGGTGGCCAGGCTCTTAAGGATTTATATAAAGGGACGGCTTCAATTAGGATATTCATTTTATATAACCATAATAGATAACCGATGTGACCATGAAATCAATTAGACTTCCAGAACTGGAACTAGAGTTTAGTAATGGCCAGTCAATTTTTCCTTCTAATGTCTTTCATGGAGGAAGAGAAAACAATAAAGGTTGCTTGGATAAATAATAAACTCGTAGTTAATGTACATAATTACAATCTTGTTCTAACTCCAGTTCCATACCTGGTCACCAATAATCAGCAGTGCCTATGTATTTTCAGTAGAGAACATGATAAAGAAATTAGATTAAACAACACCTCTGCCAAGGGATTACGACGCAACAGTGTTGGACTCACCAACAATCAATGTGTTCAGGAGTTTATGTTTAAATTCTTCAATTTGTTTAGAAAACAGGCCCTATTTGGTCACTTTATTGGCAGATGTTCTGTATCAGTTGCTATGCATTTTCCATGATATATTAATAGTAGGATAATAAGAAGTTCAAAACATGAAGGTCAAAATTTGCAATGTAGGAGAATAAAGATCTACCTAATTCAACAGAAGAAAAAGAAATGCAACATTACAACTAGAACTTCAGACTAAACATTAACATAAACAGCATTGAGAGTTAAAATATTGCATAATCAATCATTACCTTTGAAATCGAGACCTATACGAATACATTGAATGAGATTGAAATCGCTCCTTTAATTCAACAATCACAGATCTGACCTGAAAATGTCTTTGCCAGAAGAAAGCAAACAAAATGAGAAGCTGAAGAAGACAAAATCTGCAGCGCAAAAATCATAAAAGCTAATGGCCACTGAAAATAGCGCCACTTAAGTTATGAAGTAAAAAAAAATTCCAAATCTTAGGCTGCATAAATAAAGGAAACTCATACCGATGTCAACTTTGAGTACTCTGCACCTGAGAGTGATTCAACTGATGAATTGCCCAAGAGATAGAGCTGTTATGAGTGAAATTTTGTTAATAATTTATTTGTCTAAATAATTGAAATGACAGTGCTACAAACTTGTGGAAACCATTATGCACTGTAACATTTAAGAGAACAGCTTAGTAGGATGCCGTGATGCTGAAGAAAGTTAAATAGTGACCTATCATAATAGTTGAGTGAGAACTGCTGTCAGCTGTAACTATCACAAAAGGTTACAGAACTCCCAAAGATGTCTCAATAAGGCAAATTGATGTGTAAGAAAGCTACATAACTTTCATGAAATTCCAAATTCTAATCCTCAAATAGATTGGCCAGCAGAATTAAGAGATTGGGAGTCAGGACCGGTCCAAATCAGGATTAGCTTACACAGAGTGCCAAAGCAACAACATTATCAAATGTCCCTTTAAACAATCTCAAATTGCCTATTTAACTGATGCACAGCAAAGAAACTACAATGACATATTATTATCAATATTCTCCACCTTCATACACTAAATAAGATGATTGACAAAGAAACAAATGATTGAAGTATTCCTTCATAATATGTACCTGTCCAAATGGAACATATGAAGGTAAGGAAGGCACCCTACGCCATCTATTGTTGTCCTCACTACCATTGTTTTTTCCCGTTAACTTGCCAGATCCTGGGTCTGATGCACCATTATCAGTGTCAGCAAATGGTTTAAGAGATATGCCATCAGTGCCCTCTTGAATTTCAAGAAACTGTGGTCCAACAACTACATCCTCAATTGGAGCAGCAGTTGTAGAGTCAGCTGCAGATGGTTTTATGGGATCAACTTGCTTTCCTCTGTATTTTTTAAATTGTCTCCTAACACCTTCTAGTGGAACAAGTTTTGAAAGTCTCCAAAGGGGACCCTGGACAGGGCCTACACCTATAACCAATTGCTCCCCTTCATTCTCATTTAGCTTTTCTGTCTTTCCTTTCTGTGAACCTTGTTCATTCTTTGATGTCGACAAACTGGTACTTTCCACACCAGAGGACATAAGTGAACTTTGTGCATTATAGTGATGAAAATAAGCAGGTGAAAGGATACGTGGTATAAGATCTTCAGGAATGCAGTAACTCTTGAAATAGTGTTGCCAACCTTTTCTATTAACATAACTAGCAAAGATGCATATAAAGAGTAGAATGAACACATTAGCTTCTGAGGAGAAAAAAATAAAAGGATAATTATTTCAGAAAAAGGGAGGAGCACTCACTCCCTTAGGGCTGCATTTCCTACTGGAGGCTGGGAAAATGTGATACACTTGACATGAACCTTTTCACTATCTTTTGATGAAGATGATTCAGCAATGACCCTCAAAATGGCAAGGGTAGCCAATGCTGCTACCTACAACATCAGACACAAATAAGGCATGAAATAGATAGTCAAAGGCAACATGCCAGGTAAGTTTTATGTAAAACTTACTGCTCCACCAAGTGAATGTCCACATAATACAAGTTTTCGCTTCTTTTTCTGAGCCAGCCTGTACAACTCCAAAGCAGGTATGCCTTTGGCACGAGCTAAGAAACCCTAAATTTTATTAATTGGAATGAAAATAAATAAAATCTGGAAGTATTTATTACTATACATGATAACTTATTACATAAAATTATGAACAGAGCAAAAATATTCAACACTTTATCAATGGCAAAACCACAAACAATATATCCGAGAAAATAAATTCTATTGATATACAAATGATGACTGTCACCCTACCCGATGGGCGGCAGGTTCAAGCCTATCTTTAATCTGCTTAGGTTTTGACCCCAATGAAATGGACTTGTTTTCCCCATTTCCTTTTTGTCTTTCACCTTGGTTGGCTTCAGTTACTTCAATCCGGTCAACATCCTCATTAAATATAGCACCTTGCAGTATGTTTGCACCAGCCATGACATCTCTTAATGAAACCAAGAAAGAAAAAAGAATAAACATTTGAAAGTAATGAATAATCAGTCAAGCTATAAAACTACATTGCTTACTTATACTGTTTGGTTCCAATGAAGGAAGCAAATAGCGTATCACCAGCTTCTGCCAACAGATACCTGCAACAAGAAAGATGCAAAGGAAAATAAGAGAACCATAACTATTGAATTCGAAGATTATTATCTCGGACTATGTAACTGCTTAGTAGTCATTCAAAGTGGATTATCATCAAAGATCTAAACCAAACTAAATGTAAAGCAGGCAATCATCTAAATTAATAACCTTCATCTTCACTACATAATTACTGCTTGCTAGAGATTCTTTTCGACCAGGTAATTGACATCAACAAAACAAGGAGTGCATCTTATAGAGCAAAAAATAACTCACCTGTGTGGAACATGATCTGAAGAAGGTTGCACACGTTCTAGAGAAACAACCTGTCCTCCAAAATCAGCTTTAAATTTGTTTACAGCTCGCATCATCTCACTAGCAGGTTTCTACCATGTAAGGCAAAACAAAAAATATTTTGCATTTAATAACATAAAATTCATCATCCGTGAGCAATCATGCGCCTTATACATCAATTATTCAATTTTTTTTTTTTTGAAAAGTAATCAATTATTCAATTTCTTTTAGCTCATGATTCAAATTAAACACTGATTAATACTACCATTCGTAAAAGTTAATCATAAAACCATAATAACTTCCTAAAATTCAAACTCGGCCTAAATTACCTTGTAAACACACTCAGAGAGCACCATGCAACAAAGAATGTCCTGCAAATCGGAGACGGAATCAACTTTAACAGCTCGGCAAAGCTCTTGTAGCTGTCGCTTCCGTCTCTCGTACTCTTGTTGGAGCCTCTGACGGTGTTCTCTGCCAACGGTGTTCCACGGTGGCCACTGCCACCTCATCCGCCACCGTAGCGGTCCCCACGAGACTTTAAGGATCTTAGCTCTTTGGTCCTTGATCCACGTCTCTACTTTGCTCTGCATTGATTCCATCATTTGATCAAAATAATTTTAATTTCCATTTTTTTATAAAACAAACAATTGAGATTTCGGAAGAAAAGAGATATGGTGCGAATCCTAGTTTCCTTAGAAGAAGCCAAAGAAGCATATGCCTCTATGAAAAATGCTTAATGACGTGCTCCTTTTTCTAGTCTTTCTCTTCGTTTTTTTTTTCCTCTTAGAAAATAAAAATTCTATCGGTTTCTTTATGGTTCATAAATGTGGCAAAGCCGGAGCCTGATATTTCGTATCCATGGGCTGAGCTTTGGCACTTCACGACTTCAGGCCCATTAACTGATGATGGCTTGTAGGGTCAGTTTAGGTTCGGTTTGGTTTTTGAACTAAATTATTTTTTACTTAATTTATAATTATTTTGTAATTTTTATGTAATAAAAAATAATATTTTATATATAAACTCGATTTATAAAAGAGCACCATTTTTGGGACATTATATGGGCCAAAGTTGAGATCATTACTGTCATCACCTAGCCCAAAAGGCCGAAACCAGGGACCAATTAAGGAATAAAATAGAATGTTGGATCTCCTTGGATTTGGACAATGGTGAGGGAGACCCCCAGTAATGCAGAACCAATGATGCCGTAGTAAAATAAAGAAGACAATTTTTTTTTGAAGTTGAGAGAGGTGATTAAATTGTTAGTAAGTTTATATTTTAGTTATTTAATTTTAAAAGTATTAAAGTAATTATTGAAAATTCTGAAAAATTTTTATTTAAGTCATTAAACTGTTTTAAAGTTTTTATTTAAGTCAATAAGTTATTAAGAGTTTTCTTTTAAGTTTTAACAAGCTCTAAGAGACGATTTGACAAACAGTACAATAGATCAATATTCATCGACGAATAGAATAATATATCTTAAATTCAAATCAATCTAACGATCAATGTCAAATATCAAAGAAGATTGTTGTTTAAGATAAAATGTAAAGTAAAGTTCAAATATTTTATTTCATGTAATGTAAAATATTTGAATTTTAAGATAAAAGTAAAGTATAATTCAATATTCATTAGATTTTGTTTATTTAAAAACTTTATTTAGTTTTAATATAATAATATAACTAATTATAGGTAACGTTTGGTGTTTCCCATGTTATAATTTTAATGGGATGTGATTTATTAGAATATGATTACGGAAATATTACCTTACAATGTTTGGTATACATTGAAATATATTGATTAATATCCCAACAAACTTACATTATCATGTTTGGTTGACTAAATATTTTCCTAGGAATGTAGTAGCAAATTACAAATTTAACCTTGTTAACTTAAAGAAAATATCCATGTATTTAATTTTTATAATAAATTTTATTATTAACAAATATTTGGATTAAATATTTAATAATAAAATTTAATTGATTTTTTAAATTATTTTAAGTTTATAATTTTAATTGAAAGTAATTTGTTTCAAATTTGTCTTGCATATATTTTTAAATATAATAATGCACATATAAAATTAAATATATATAAAATTTATTTTGAAATAAATTTAAAAATAAAACTTGAATGTTTTAGCTAAAGATTAACTCATAAATATAAAAAGTTAATTCTAAATAAATCATAGGTAATTTTAAATATTTTAAATTATTGTAAGTGTAGTTCAAGACGAATATAAAAGTATGATTCAATATTATAATTTTAATGTGTTAAAATTTATCAAATTAAATATTAAGTTTAAATATAATGGCAAAAATTAATTTCAATTTTTAAATTTAACCAAAAAAACTATATTTAAACATTTTATATCTTACACATATTTTTAAATTTAAAATAATTTTTTTAAAATTTTAAAATATTAAAAACATTTTATATAATTTTTATATTTTTAAAATAATTTTAATGATTTTTATGTTTTAATTTATAATTTTTTGAATTTTATAGAGACTAAAAAGTATAAAAAAATTTAAATGAATGATTAAAATAATTTTTTATAAAAGATCAAAAATGATTATGCCATTTTTTATAAAGAAAATTATTGAAAATTCGATTTGTGCTTCTTACATCTTACTACTTTGATGTATTTGTTCTTATCAGAATTCATGAAAAAGTCGAGATTTATTTTAAAAATAAAAAATATTAATAAAAAGTAAATATTTTAGTAGTTTGTCCTTTAAATAATTATTGATAAAGGCTGAACTTTCTTAAATTCAAAATTATATTGTAAATAAATTAAATACAAATCGAATAATTTAACTTCCTGAAAATAATAAATTTATATCTAGATAAATTAAAATCCAAATTCTTAAAAGAATATGTAAAATTAAATTTAGAATAAAAAGAATGAGAGGATAAATTACTGATATCTTCTACAAAATGCTTAGTTAACACTCAAATTAATGAATTCTTCTGTTTTTTTTCTTTCTTAGTTCTTAGAGCTACAAGAAAGAATTACTAAGTTAACCATCTAATCTACGCAGGCTAAGTTAGAAAATTTTTTAGGGACTTAAATTAAATTATAATTTTATGATAATAAAAATATAATTTTAAAAATAAATTAAAATTTTATCATTTTTAGAAGGGTTAAAGTATAATTTTATTTTTATTAATTTAAAATTTTAAAAATTTTACAAAGTCAAAATAAAAAAATTCTTTTTAGGGTTGCGCCTGCCAGCCTAGATTCACCCCTGAATCTAAGTAATAATATTACTTATTGATAAAACTTAATAAATTATATTATAATTAAAGTGTAATTGAATAAAAAGTATTGTTTATCTAGTTTAACATTTTTATTTTGAATGTTATTTGAAAATGTTGGATGCCAATGTAAATATTTATAATATTAATAGTTTTGATTAATATATAATTGTAATAGTAATTTTAATGATAATTAATTTTAAAATATAAGTTAAAATTTTAATATAAATATAAAGTCAAGCTCAATATTGATACCATTTTATGTGATAACTTTTATTTTGATTTCAATTTAATAATAAATTTCAATTATTCATTCAATATTTCAATTTGTTCAATTATTATTTATTTATCTGAAAAATCATTTTATAATATAATAAGTAATAAATAGTATTTAATGAATGTTCATATAATGAATAATAAATAATATTTACGTTGATTTAAAAGTTTTTAAACTTGTAATTTTATAAACATTATATATTATAAATATTTGATCATCTTGACATCACGATGACACCCATCCATTTCTTTTCCTTTTTATTTATTTATTTTGTAATTAATTTTCTTTCCAGATTTACGGATAATGTCCCCACTTTTTCTTTAAATAAAATACTAAATCGTTAGATTTTTAATTCTCGTCACCATTTTGAACACTAAAACCAAGAATGGCGACTTCTCAAATTGGTTCGCATGCACGTCAAACAGCTTTTCTACCAACACAATAATTTAGTTCCAAAATATTATAATATATCCTGTCGATAATCCAAGATAAATCCTACCTACTATAGATAATGATATCAATACTATCGTTTGAAGAAATTCATAAAGTTGTTATCTTCAGTAATAGAATTTTAATTTAATTGTGAAATTATTAAAAATTATTTATGTTGATAAAAATTTTAAAATTATATTTATACATAATTGATTTTGAAAAAAATTATAATTTTTACTATATTAATTTTTATTTTAATTAAAGCTTCATTTAATTTTAATATTATTAATTTATTTTTTTCACCTATGATTCCGCGATTTTTTTAATGCAATATAGACTATGATATGAAGTTTAACATTTAGGGGTTAGAACATCTTGACTAAAGAGAACATCTTGCAAGCAGCTAAGATCATGCAAACACAATACATTAGGAGGCCACATTAATCTAACACAATCAATATAACTACCATTCATACATCATAAATATTAATTTTTCACATATGAGAATCTATATCTACGACAACAATTAAATATCAATAAATCAACTAAATCTCAAGAAATTCAAAACTAATATATAAGCAATAAGTGGCGTATTTAGAATTATCAGAAACAATCCTTATAGGTTTATTGGCACCAACGGAATGAAATGCACTCTACCTCTAGCACCCTTCTTAGAATTCTCAACAGGGCAGCACCAAGAGGGGGCCGGAAGGCCAAGTCTACCCTAAAATGAGAAAAATATTACATTGGCCCTTTAAATTTTATAAATTCACATGTTAATAAAGGATAAAATTATACTTTAGTCTATCTAAAAATAATAAAATTTTAATTTAATTTTTTAAAATTTATAAAAATAAAAAAATAATATTTTAACTCCCATGAAATTATATAATTCAATTCCACCCTAAAAATAAACTTTGGTTGACATAATTGTCGAGCAAAGGTGGCAGTGTTGCTATCGAATCCCGGTGAAAAATTAATAATTAAGAAACCTCATCCAATCCAAGTTAGGACAGTTAATCTCTTTGTCCACAACTTCAAGAAATTTCCTAACACCATAAAATTTGACAAAATTGCATCAATTTGAATTGACATGTAAAACAAACAAGCAAGCACTAAAGTAGGTATTATCCTCATAAATAAATTCACCTTGAGCTGTCTCATTTTGAATATCATTTTCACCATAATTTTTGGTTGCCTTAAAATTGATCCTTTGTTCATTTGGGTATAGTGAAAGGTCAAATTCAGTTCATATGATAAAATAGTTTATATTCATGGATCACATTATGAATTCCATTAATTTGGATATGAAATTGAACATTTTAAAACGTACAAATAAAATTTAATACATCTGTATATATGGACAAGTTGGATTTAACATGTATCATTAAAATTTTGGAGGAGTTTTTTTTTTATTAACCTATGAAATTTAAGTTGATATTTAATGCTCAAATTAATGGCTAAGATGATGGAGTGCCTTGATTTATTTTTAATATGATACCTGAGATCCCCTAAAATAGAAATTTTTAATTTTATTCCCTTTAATATTTACAGAATTTTAAATATATGGTAAAAATATATTTCTCCAAATTATAAACTTTTGATTTAGTTTTTCTGAAAACTATTTGTATTTTAACTCTCGTAAAAGTATATAACTTAATCTCAGCTTTTCACCCTTGACAATTCTGTTATTTTGAAGATTTAGTTAGAACATTTTAAAATTTGAAAGGTTAATTTAAAATTAGATAAATTTGAACAATATTGGCAAGAAATATTAACCTAAAACTCACTGACATATACAATACGTAGATATACACATATACTAAATGACCCAATTGACAACAACACCGTTATAAATAAGTGGTCTAAAAGCGATCAAACCCGAAACAAAACTTTCGAACACGAGAGATCGACGATAAAACAAGTCCGATACGAAATCATGTTGTTTTCGATGGATCACGTGGCAAGATTCTGTCGTCCACCTTGGCCGTTGTTGTATCCATCGTAAGGTTTGTTGGATTTTCCGGATTTTCTCTTCAAAATTACAACCCAAGTAATTGCTTCCAACAACAAGGAAATGGCGCCCAAGGCGATAATGATGATCATGTAAGCCAACTTCCATTTGCGGTCGGGGTTCAAGATATCGAAACCCTTGAACACGTTGAGGATGCCGAGGACGAGTACGGCGTATCCGACACCGTGGTGGTAAATGTTCCAATAGAATCGGTACTTGTGGTCCTTCTTCGGCCTTAGAAACAAGGCAAAAATCTGGAAAAGATGAGCAATAAATTCAAAGTTAGGTGACCACAACAAAAAACGAAAAAACTTGTTATGGTCATTGGACTATAAGAAAAAAAAGGTTAATGACTAATTGCCCCTATATCCTCAATCATTATCTAAATTTTAAATTGGTCCATAAACTTCAAAAATGTCCCAATTCAATTCTTAAAGTAACAATATTGCATCAACTAGATTTTTCTACCAACATAACTATATAATAGCTTGAGCATTGACGTGGACAATATTTAAATACATGGATTAAATTGTAAACACATACTTATTGCATGAAAACTTGGACTCGATAAAAAAACAACACTCTTAAATTATAATAGTATTATCTTTTTTTAACATGTTAGACTGACATAGTGTAAATATAGGAGTGAAGTCAGGAATTTGATATTAGGGGTCGAAATCAAATTTAAAAAGCTTGGGGACCAAAAGTGTTATTATTTCAATTAATCAAAGGGAGTCAGCGCCCATGCTTGCCCGCCTCGCTATGCCTTTATGTAAATATATACATTTACAATTTTATCTATATATTTTTTAAATATATTTTAATGCTTAAATTCAGGAGCTATTCTATGATTAAAATGTTATGAAGTTTAAGATGAATTTGAATCGGAGGACTTTTGAAACAATTAACCCAAAACATTAATATTAATTAAACTATTTGCATTGGGATTCAAGAAATACCTGCACGGTAGCTAAAACGAAAAGGGCGATGCCGATATTCCGGTGACTAGAATACATAATCCCCGGCGATTCAGTTCCGAGCTTAAGACCGGTTCCCCAGCCGGCAACTCCAATGGCGTAACCCGATATCTGACACAACATATGAAGATAAAACCAAGCTGGATCTGCAGATTCAAACGCTCTTATATACCTCGCAATCATTGCTCCGAGTGGAAACAAAATTCCCCAACTCACGCCGTTTAGTATCCCATGAATCTGTCGTCACCATGTTTTTTCTTTTTAGTGAAAAAGATGAATCACTGGAAATATAGTAAAGCATTGGTCTAATTCTAGTTTTAGTCCTTCTATTTATCTGAATTTGAAATTTAACTATATTCTATGTTAATTGGTCATAATTTGATCTTCTATCTTTATAATATTATTACTACAGATTCAACTTAACAACATCGTTAATTGTTATTGTTACCTGTAAAAATAAATCATGTACTTAGAGTTTCTTTTTCCAAAAGTAATATCAAACTATCAATTCGTCTTATGTTAAAGGTCATATTTGTATGGGTTGATTTTATATTTTGAGATAAAAATAAGTTAGAAATTGATATTTTTGTAAGATGAGTTTAGATGGGCAGTGCGTTTATCTACGGTTAGTGTAAAAATAGCGGTGACGGTGTGATTAGATACTATAATGTAAGATAAAAAATAAATTAAACGTAACGCATTGCACCACACCTACTCGCACATCTAAACCCATCCTCAATTTTATATTTCAACCATTTAAATATGCTAATAACTAGCTCAAATTAAAAATAAAAAATTGTTCATCAAGTATTAGTTAAGTTGATATCATTATTGTTGCAAGTGAAAATTTTACCATCGTAGAAAGACTAAAACTAGAATTAAACCGTAAACTATCAGTAGTAAAGAAAGCTTACGTTTTTTTTCTTAATCGTGGTGTCTCCGCCGGAGCTACCACTAGTGTGTCCATTTTTCAAGTCGAGTGTTCCTTTGGACTGCAAATTAGCGGCGGCGAACTCATGTTTTACCAACATGCCGCCGTCTCCGACTCCGGGACCGGCCTGCCATACTTGGTTAATCTTTCCACTAGCCGCTAAATCGGCCGTAACTTTGATTTTAGCGAAAATCACCAAGCTCCCATCGCTTCTGCTTTCCGCCGTCTTATCCCAAACCGCGAACGACAAATCCTTCGGTACGATCGAAGAGTAAGAGCTGATATCGTAGGTTCGGACGACTGGAACGCCGGTGGTGGAGTTTTTGTAGGCAACGAGGGCTTGTGAACCAACCATGCCAGTGGTTTTCGGGTTAATGGCCCATGCAATCCAGCCGCCGGACTTGGGAGGAGTGGCGACGAAGGCGACAGAGAGGGTGGCGATGGGAGAGTCGTAGGTGAAGTGAAGGTAAGAGGAAAGATAAGGAAGGTCGATACAGGTGGAGAAAACTTGGTTTTTGTTGAACTTTTGGGTGGAGCAAGTGAGGGAAACTGCCGGCGAAATCAGCAGTGTCCAAAAAGTGAAGCGAAGAAAAGCGGCGGCAGACGACGCAGGCATTTTAAAACGTAACATGCAACTAGTGTATGTAATTTGGTTTTGGCTATTCAAACAAGAAGTAAACTTGATTAAGCAAAGGAGATAATTAACGAGCAATGATTTATAAAAGAAGTTACCAGATTGTAGGATGTTGAATTTGCTGAAAGGTCCTTTCCGAACGAAAACATGCAATAAACCACCAACCCACGGTTGGATTATAGCTGGGATTTGGGAAATTACCAGATTTCAATTACCATTTCAATTTATAATTAGATTATGTAGTTTCCGCAGTATCTGTTTAAATACTGATTCAAATAAAAATATGTAATAAATTCTATAAAATAAAAGTATATCTAATTTTTAAAAAGTTCAAGGACTTTTAATATATTTTAATTTTATTTTCTTCACAAATGGCATCGTAAAAAACAATAAACATTTGTTTGATAAGTTTTTTAGAGATATTTGAATTGATTTAGATTGATCAATTGGATCAATTGAATCGATAATTAATTTAAGTATCGATCAATAAGTGATTTTAAATAGATTAAATTAAGAATTAATATGAATTAAATAAATTAATTAAAATTAATCGGATCAAAATATTTGAATTGAACTAGAATAGTTGATTAAATTAATTAGACCACAAGCTAATTAAAATATTAATCAACCAATTTAACCGAAAATCGATACAAACATTAAACCGAATAAAAATTCGATTGACTGGGATAAATTTCTTCGGTCTCCACATCGTCCCTTTCCTAGTGCCCCGGCCATAATTTGATTGTATTTTTTTTAGAAAATATATATATATTTGGAATGAGTTGATTTCATGTACAAAATAATCGAAATAAATTAAGTATAATCTTTTGTTTTGCTTTTAATTAAATGTTTAATTAATCTAAATTTATAACAAATTATTATATTTTCTTATATTATTTATAATAATTAATGTTTTAATAAATTTAATTCAATTAAATTTTATTTTATTTTATTCTAAAATTAAAAATTGAAAATTATCAATTTTAACAATCAAATAAAAATAATGAGTAAAATATATAAATAACTTGAATTTAAAATGATTTAATTCAAAATAATTTGTGTATTAAATTTAAACTAAATGATAAAAATAATTTGAATTAAAAATTATACTCTCAAATCAGAATCTAAAATGATCCAAATCCAACCTGAATTTAAAAAATATTCATCAATAATCATGTAATTAAAAATATTTTTGATAAACTTAAATTTAACTAAAAAATTTATCAAATATAAAAAATAAAAAACTAAATTCAATAAAATAAAAATATAATAATTAAATTGTCAATTTTCAAAAACCACGGTGATTTGTGGCACATTTTAACCAAAATTTAAATAATTCTATGAGCAACAAAAATGTGCTATTTTCCAAGTTAGCGGTGTAAAACAAAAAAAGATAACGCCGCAAAAATAATTAGCATAAACGGCGTTTACTATGGGGTTAAGTGAAACATGTGTTATAAAACCATTGGTGAGGCACAATTAGGGCCGCAATATTGAGGTAGAAGAATTTTGTCCAGTTTTTAAACCTTATCATAGTAACGTATTTTGTAAAAAATAATGTTTTTTTAAAATTATTTTCTTATTGAGTGATGCCTAACCGATTCTCACGTCCACTCAGTCAAGGAATAAAAATACGGTAAAATTCGTCATAATAGCCCTTGCACTATATTTTAATTAAATTTTGGTCTTTTTAAAGAAAGAATAGCAAATTGATTCATGTATGGAGAAAAAAAAAGTAGGTTAGTGAAAATGGTTTCTGTTGTATGTACAAGGACCATTTTGAAAAAAATTTAGAGATCAAGTGTTAAATATTTTACAGTACCTTGATTAAAATAAATATTTAACAACACAAATTTAACGGAATACCAACAAAGCGTAGCTAGGGGCCTGGCAGGGGGCCATCCCTCTAAAATGTAAATTTTTTATTTATGTCATTTAAAATTTTAAATTAATAAAAATAAAACTACACTTTGACCCCTTAAAATTGATAAAAATTTGATTTAATCTTTTAAAATTACAAAAATATAGACTATTAAAATGGTGAAATTATATTTTTTACTGTCGTAAAAATTATAATTTAATTTCAATCGTTAAAAAAATTCAAACTTCACCACTAGATGTCAAATTTTCTATTTTTATAGTGATGTACCAAAATTCAATTTATAATATAATATATAAAGAGTCTTATGATACTTTTACCATGTAAATATAGATTTATGGGAATTTTTTAGGAGATCACAAACTAAATTAAGAAGTAACACTCTAATTTCAAGTTAATAGACTTCTTCAGTGCACTTTTTTTTTTTTGTATAACTGTGTCCAAAGTAACATCTAATTTCAAAATATTCAAAAGATAATGTGGTACACGACTAAAAAGAATTGATGGGATCGTTATTTAATCGTGGAGATATTTCAATCTATGATTCTATTACCAAGAGAAAGTTATTATCATCGTCCACTCTTTTTATTATTATTATTATATTTTTATTATAATTGAGGATAGAGTTTTGTTTAAATATATTCATGGGTGACGTTATTTGTCAAATTTTGAAAAATTATTAGAAATTTAAGAAAATTTAGATAAAATAAATAAATTTATTTAAAATATGTATCTAGTATATCTAAATTTATGTTGTTTAAATTGGATTAACTGGTTGTAATAGGAATCAATAGCGGTATTGATTTGAAAAGAGAATTTGAACTAATTAATCTAATAATTGGTACGAATGGTTGAATTGAGCGATTAAACTTGTTAAACTGATTTTTTTAATTTATTATTATTTTAATTTTTTAATCAAAGTATTTAAATTGATCTAACCAATTTAACCGACAAACTGATAGACTAGCTGATTTGAACACAAATCTGATTTCAAAAATATTGACTTGAACATTAAGTATTTTCAAGTTAATCACCATCTGAGTATGACTCAGTTGGATTTAGACCTGTTGATGGGCTAGGACACTCGTTCAAGTTCGAAGACCCGTTCGAAAAGTAAAAGGATTTGAGCAAAAATATAGGTTCGGAAAATAGAATTGGTCAAAAAATAAGACTTATTTTTTATATGGGTTGAGCCTCAAGTTAAATTTTTTTGTCCAGGCCTAGCCTGACCTGAATCTGTCTATATTTTTTGTTGTCATTTTGTTATTATATTGCTACTATTTTGTTATTATTATTTAAATATTATATAATTCTTATTTTATTATTAATTTTTAGTGTATTTTTAATTTGGTGAAAATATTTATTTTAATTTTTAGTATATTTAACGTATAATAATTTTTAAATTTATTTTATATAAAAATAATCTAATTTTTTAATATAGGTAAACCGAGTTGAGCTTGAGTTTAATATATTTTATTTAAGTCAAACTTGGACAAAATTTATATCCATTTTTGGTTAGGCCTAGGCCTAAAAACAAGCCTAAATTTTTACATTTATCCGACACCGACTCGTGATGAAGTCTAATTGAATTACACCAACTTTGAAATGAGAACAATAACCTCTACTCTGAAACCCAAACACCAGATCGCTTCTCCTCCCCATATATACACATTTCCCGCTTAAGTCCCTAGCTTCTTCATCTTTAGGGTTTACACCAGCCGCACACCAGTCCAGCGTTTCTATCAGGTAATTCATTTTCCATTCGGTTTGGAACTTAAATTTCTTATATCGGAGCTTAATTTCTCGCCTGAGTCTTCAAAATGCTTTCTCTTTGCAAATTGGCTTTAACTTAATGGATTCGTTAAACAGGAAGAATGGCTGTCCCTTTGCTGTCGAAGAAGATTGTGAAGAAGCGTGTTAAGAAGTTCAAGAGACCACAAAGTGACCGCAAGATCTCCGTCAAGGTTATTATAGCAAAAGAAAACTCTTATCTTACAGTATTTTACTGTAATTTGTAGATCTCCCTAGCTGAAGAATGTGTTTTTTCCCCTTAAAATGTTAGTGGACTCCTTAGTTCTCTTTTTTCTGCTGTTTAAATGTGGATTTATTACTGGTAGAAGCCTAAAAGCCGAGGATTATTTTGTTTAGAATTTTTCAAGTTGATGGATAACAAGACTGCCGCTGGGATGTGCAATATTTGGGGTTGTCTGTTCAGCTGAACGGGTTTGAATTCATTTAAGTTAAATGTGCTTCAACGTGAGAAACATTAGCAGAATTAGAATACTTGCTGTTTGTATTTTACGATGATCACTATTCACTGTTACGATCCTTAAGGCTCCTTTTAGGTGCACATATGAATTGCTTGGGGTAATTGCTTAATCGATAAGTTACCGGTTTTATTGATTGTAAGTGGAATAATATTCGTATAGAAGCAATGTCGATCTTTTTATTGATACTTATTTCACACCATATGAGCCTAGCCTCACATTATTGTTTTTGATTTATCTAGATGAAGCAAATACAAGTATCGAAATATTTTCTTTCTTTTTTCTGTAGTGTCAATAGATTTTATGCAGTGTAAACCTTTTAAATACATGCTCATGTAAGTTCACAATTAGTTAGGATGTCATCCAAGCTCCTGGGTTATTTCTCCTTTAAGTCTTCAATTGTAACTTGTAACGGTGTATGTTGATTGTTCTTTTTGTTTCAGTGGTGTGTTGAAACTGATCTCTTTACATTCATGCTTCCGTGTTATTTGAATGTCCAATGCCATGCTTCAGCTTTTGTATCGTATGGTCTTGAAATATGTTTATGACAACATTTTGGTGCATCCCGATTTGTTAAAGTCTCATTTAGGCCCAAAACGCTTAAACTAGCTCTCTGCAATATTGTTAACAATCTTACATATTTCCAGACAAACTGGCGAAGGCCCAAGGGTATTGACTCTCGTGTTAGGAGGAAGTTCAAGGGATGCACTTTGATGCCCAACATCGGTTATGGCTCAGACAAGAAGACTCGCCACTATCTTCCCAATGGGTTTAAGAAATTCGTCGTGCACAATGTCCAAGAGCTAGAACTTCTCATGATGCACAACAGGTATAATGCATGATGTTTAACTCTTTCTTTTGATCAACATTTTTCTAGATTGTTATTGATCGTTACTGCATTATCAGGACATACTGTGCTGAGATAGCACATGATGTTTCGACGAAGAAGAGGAAGGAAATTGTTGAGCGAGCGGCTCAGTTGGATGTTGTCGTTACCAACAAATTGGCTAGGTTGCGCAGCCAGGAGGACGAGTGAAGGTCGGTTCTTGAATGTTGATTTTGCTCTTTTTAATATGATATTTTCTTTTCTAGGAAGTAAGAACTTTTGGTCCTATGTTTTGAAGTGTTATTTTTATCGGAGTAGCATTCTCTTCTTTGTTGTGATTTGAATATAAAACCCCATTTCTAATTTAAAAGCATGCTTGATGTTTTAAGGGACTTCTTCTTTGACCATGCTTTTTAACTTCAATAATGAAAGGTTTAAGATATTGGCAAAGTTGTTTGAATTGGATTGGAATCTGGTTGGTGAAAGGGAATTGAATTGGTTTATTCGGGAACTCGTATGGACCAGATTTTTAATATTAAATATACTTTTTAAATTTTAAAAATTTATTTAATGATTCATTTAATTGAACTGTTTAAATTGATAGTTTGATTGATTTAACTAACGGTTCAGTTCTAAAAATTTTGGATGCTGGGTTGATGAGCTAATTAACCTTAAACCAAATCATATATTTACTGAAAATACGTCTATAATTTTATTCATTTTAATTTTTTATTTGTAATTTCTTAATTTAATAATTTTATTACATATTTTTAATTTTTAATTTCAAAAGATTTTATACTATATAATGGGTTAAATTTGTAAAAATCAATATATTACAAAACAATTTAAACTAAAAGTATAGAGAAGACTGATAAATATACAAAATAAAAAACAATGTTAAATTTTAATAGGAAATAACATATGTAACAACGAAAACATTATGCATTCTCAAATCGAAACTAATAATAATGGTATTAGGCCCAAAACTTTGAAATGTATAAGGGAAAATATATGTAACACCCATCAAAATAGGTGTTTCAATATATATTTATATTTTAATTTTATAAATTCATCAAGGTTTAGACATTATAATAATAACTAGCTTGTTTGGTCATATGATTAAATATTAGTGGTTTTATATTTGAGACTTGGGTTTGGTTCCTCTTCTATTCAAATTTATATAAATATATATATATATATATATATATATATTATTTCATGTTGTTTTAAACTTTTATTATTTTTAATTAATATTTTTAATCCATTAGCTCTTGGTTAAATAATAGTGATTTCATATCTAAATCTCAAGTTTGATTATTATTTGATTTAATTTTATAAGATAAATAAAAATAAAAACTTAAAATGATATGTTTATTAATTAAAAATATTAATTAAAAATAAAAAGGCCTTGAAACAACATGACATAAAAAATACAAATATGCTTAGAAGAGAAATCGAGCCCAAGACTTAAGGAAAAAATCACTATTATTTAACCATCTATTAAAAAGAACTAATGCATTAAATATATTAATTAAAAATAAAAAGTGTAAAACAACATTTAATAAGAAAATACAAATCTGAGTAGGAAAATAATCAAACCCTAGATCCAAAGAAAAATCATTAACATTTAACCATCTAATCAAATGAACTAATGTGTTAATAGTAAACGCGTGTGATTTTTGCGACCTTAGCTAAAAACGAGTCCTGCTAGACGCGTTTTCTATTTTTCTTTCTAAAATTGAACTATTTCCTTAAATATTAAAAGTATCGGCCTAAAATCCTAAATAACTTTTAAAATTGACATATTCTGATAATTTACCCAAAGTTATGGTGTTGATGGGAAAGATGATCGGAACTGAATATAAAGTTAAGATGTTAGGCAAACATAAAGGTAATAACAATTTTCAATTTTAATTCAAAAATTCAAAAAAATTAACCTATTTAGTTTTTTCTATTTTAGTTTAGCCGGTGGAATAGGTTGGTCAGTAAGACAGTAAATAAATAGAATGTTCGATGAATAGTTTAATCTCTGTTCGCTTTTGTTCATTTATTGAGCTAACTAAATGAACATGAATAAAAATATTGAGGCTCGTTTATCAAATGAACTAAACACGTACAAAGATTGTTCTATTTATTTTGGTTGACGAACAAGCTCTTTCATGTTCGATTAAAATTTGTTTATTATTTATTTATTATATGTCAATAAAAATATTTTTATTATTTGTGTGCTTATTTTATTTATTTATAATATATTATTAATATTTACATTCGATTATTTTATGCCTAAAAATTAAGATACATGTTTATTTATTTTGTATATTATTAATAAATATTATTTATAAAATGTTTAATTATATATTTGCAAACAGATTCATGTAGCTTAATTAAACAAACATAAACACACTTATTTTTAAATAAACTCATATATTAAACGTTTAATTTCAAGTCAAGTTGGGCTTTGAATCCAACCCCCCTAATCTGAAACCCAAACACCAGATCGGTCCTCTTCCCCATATAGACACTGTTCCCGCTTAAGCCCCTTTCTTCACCACCTTTAGGGTTTACAACAGCCGCACACCAGCCTAGCATTTCCATCAGGTAACTCACTTTTCATTCGGTTTATTGCTTCAAATTGTTATATCGGAGTTTAATTTGTCGTCTGAATCTTCGAAATGCTTTCACTTTGCGAATTGGCTTTCATTTAATCGATTCGTTAAACAGGAAGAAATGGCGGTTCCTTTGCTATCGAAGAAGATTGTGAAGAAGCGTGTTAAGAAGTTCAAGAGGCCTCAAAGTGACCGCAAGATCTCCGTCAAGGTTATAGAAAAAGATAACTCTTATCTTTCTTATAGTATTTTACTGTAATTGGTATTACTGGGTTTTTTTGTACTGTGATCTTAATATCTAAATTGGGGGATCCCCCTAGCTGAAGAATATGTGTGGTTTCCCTTAAAATGCTATAGAGAATTGAGGTTACAAAGAAAAAATATGAATGCCGATTGAGTACTAGCGCAGTTGACATTGTTGCTGGGGGTTCGAGCGCAATTTAGAGGTTTGAAGAGGGTTTATGTGTAGTTAAAGAATTGAATATATATATGTATATATATATAAAGAAAAAATGTAATCAATTCAGGACGTTTCAATGGTGTATTCGTGTTTGCATTGTAGAAATTATTACAGAGGATGCTAGTGGGCTCCTCTTTTTTTTTTTTTTTTTCTTCTGCTGTTTTAATGTGGATTTTTTTACTGGTAGAAGCCTAAAAGTCTAGAATTATTTTTTTAGACTTTTTCAAGTTGATGAATAACATGATTGCCACTGCACGTGCAATCTTTGGGGTTTCCCAGAATGGGTTTGAATTCATTTAACTTAAAGTGCTAATGTTAGCAGAATTAGCACACTTCTGACTGCTGGTTTTGCTCGATGATCACTATTCTCCATTAAGATTGTGAGGATTAGACATGGCTCCTTTAGGTGAGCTTATGAATTGCATATGAAAATTGCTTTATCGATATGTTATTCCGGTTTTATTGGTTGTAAGTGGAATAATATTTGTATAGAAGCAATGTCAATCATCTTGCTGATACTTATTTCTCACAATATGAGCTTAGCCTCACATTATCTATTCTATTTAACTAGGTGAAGCAAACTAAGTATAGAAATCTTTTTCTTTCTTTTTTCCTTTTGTGTTAATAGATTTATGCAGGGAAACCTTTTAGATACATGCTTATGCGACTTCACATTTAGTTAGGATGTAGCGGAGAAGGATTATTGTTCTTTTTGTTTCAGTGCTGTGTTGAAACTAATCTCTTTCTTTCATGCTTCTGTGTTATTTTGATGTCCGATGCCATGTTTCAGCTTATATGTCGTATGGTCTTTAAATACAACAATTTGGTGCATCCTTGTTAGTTGAAGTCCTCGGTTAGGCCAAAACCACACAAACTAGCACTCAGCAATGTTGTTAACAAACTTACGTATTTGCAGACAAACTGGCGAAGGCCCAAGGGTATTGACTCCCGTGTTAGGAGGAAGTTCAAGGGATGCACTTTGATGCCCAACATCGGTTATGGGTCAGACAAGAAAACACGCCACTATCTTCCCAATGGGTTTAAGAAATTCGTGGTGCACAATGTCCAAGAGCTAGAGCTTCTCATGATGCACAACAGGTATAATACATGATGTTTAATCTTTGTTTTGATCAGCACTTTTCTAGAATGTTTCTTATTATTACTGCATTCTTAGGACATACTGTGCTGAGATAGCACATGATGTTTCAACGAAGAAGAGGAAGGAAATCGTTGAGCGAGCAGCACAGTTGGATGTTGTCGTTACCAACAAATTGGCTAGGTTGCGCAGCCAGGAGGACGAGTGAAGGTCGGTTCTTGAATGTTGATTTTGCTCTTTTTAATATGATATTTTCTTGTTTAGGAAGTAAGAACTTCTGGTCCAATGTTAAAATTATTATATTTTTATCTGAGTAGCATTGTCTCTTTTTTTTTTGTTGTGATTTGAGTATAGAACCCCATTTCTAATTTAATGTATGCTTGATGTTTTGAGGGATCTCTTCTTTGTCCATGCTTTTCTACAATAATGAAAGGTTTAAGATACTGGGAAGGGTGAATGAACCCGTCCAACTGTTTGGACTGGTTGGATTGGAAATTGTCTAGGATATTGGTCCGGAGAATGGAATTAAATCAGTTGACTTGAGAACGGGTTTGACCATTGGTTAGGGTTGGGTTTTTTTTTTGGGATTTGGGACGGTTGTGGTCCTGTGGACAAATACTAAATCCACTGAGAAGTAAATGCATAGATCAAATCCATTAAATACGTTATTTAATTTTTATAAGAATAAATTGTATTTTTGTTTTTGAAATTAAAAACTTTAAGTTACAATCGATAAGATAATAATACTAAAAACAAACAAATAAAATAGTTTGTAAGAAAATCAAATATGGGTTTCATTCGACTTGAATGTAGATATACGAGCAAAATCATTTAAATATTTGATTTAATATAAAATTTATGAATGTTTATTAATAATATTATTAATTGAACTTTAATTTCTAAATTGAATGAGATAAAATTCTTAAAATTTAATTCATATTCACAATATCGCACGACTTTAGAGCCTTTAATTTGTAATTTGCATGGTCTTTCACATGTTTTTTTGAGTATGCTTCGGATAGTCACATATTGATTTGCCCTTAGACTTTTAACTCGTAATCTCGCATGGTCTTTCACATGTTATTCAAGTTTTATAAAGATTATCATAATTTAGATAGTTTATTTTCCATTTTCATAGTTTATTCACATTTCTTTCTATATTTTATACCATTTCATGGTCATATTTTTGGCTCTAAACTATCAACACACAATATAAATTGCACCCAATGCTCATTAGTACATTCAAAGTAATATGCGCCCAACATTTATCTATATATAACCAAAGTAAAGTGTACCTAGTACTCATCGCTACATACAAAGTAATATGTGCCCAAAGTTCATCGATATATAATCAAAATAAGTATTCCCGTATAATAAATCTTATGATATGCCAACTATACCCATAACTCTATCCGAGACCGTTTAATAAGACATTTATAATATCAATATATATGTATTTATTTATATTCATTTTAAATCATTTTTATGATTTTTCACTAAATCACAACACGAACATAGATATACATATAAACTCAATAAATCACCAAATTATAAGAATAAATATAAAGCTATATATATATGTACACCTTAATTCGTTAAAGTTATTTTACCTTCCATGAAATTAAGCATTAACATTATGCCATGGTATAACCTGTTTCATTTAATAATGCTACTATGATTCAATTCATTATATTATAACAAAATTTATCTAAGCTTAATTACTAATTTACCTTACACATATATATTTATATATAAACAATGACACTTAGATTATTAATTTCACGAAAGATTATCAAATTAATTAATAGCAATCCATCATCATCAAAACCTAACTATCTTTTATTATCAATATTTTTATAACTTAACTACTTAGTAAATATATGAAAATAAAGCAAATTATGCTAGTACAAACTGATTTCGCTATTTCACTCTCGTTTGATCCTCGACATTCCAACCTTGTTATTAATTATGTATCATAATTCGATTACAAAAGTAGCATTAGATCTTATTCAATAAAAACATAATTTACAATCAAGCATATTTGCATTCTTTACAATTAAGTTCCTTTATAACCTTATCATCCAAAATACTTGTATCTCATTATTAACTTAATCGAATCAAAATCCGACTTCGTATTTATTCTTTAGGGATCTCATAATATTAATCCATAGCATTAATTTCCAATAACTTTCATTCAATTCAAATTCATCTCTAAATACTCAAAAATAACCAGTAAACTTAATTAACATTGTTCCATCATTATCCAATTAACTATCAGTGTGCTTCCTACTTAAACTAAGCTCAACTTCCTACAGCAATTTCTCAAAATTCTTTACCATGATAACCATATTTCAATTATCCTTGGTTAAATAACCATCTAAGTCCTTGCTCAATTCTAAAACGATTTCCACTAGCTTAATACACCATCAATTTAGTTCTTATACTATTCGGTACTCCATTTAATTATTTACTAAATAAGCTCATTTCTAATTTAATTACTAAAATTTCTATTTAATAATTTTATATCGCTTCATAATTGTTCTATTAAATATTTTGGATGACTCAGTTTAATAAATTCGATTCCATAACTAATTTTTCCAACACTCATGAAAATCGGATCATTATATGTAAAGAGTATAAGAATTTATGACATATTTTAACTACTTTATTTAATTTCTTTTTACAAATTTTAATAAAAAAAAGAATAAAGAAAACAAATAGTCTATGAGTAAAGACTACAAATAATCTTCGCATTTTAATATATTTTTTATTAAATATGAATAAGAATTTGAGGCTTGTTTGTTAAATGAATCAAATAAGAATGAAGTTTTTTTTTTCATTTAGGTTATTGAATAAACTTGTTTATGTTTGTTTAAAGCTTATTTAAGATTATTATATATTAATAAATTTTTATTTGTATCCTTATTTTATTTATTTATAATATGTTATTAATATTTATATTTGATTATTTTATGTCTAAAAATAATATACATGTTTATTTATTTATTATTATTATTAATGAACATTGTTCGTGAAAATGTTCAATTATATATTAGGAACATGTTCGTTTAACTTAAATAAACAAACATGAACATACATATTTCTAAATAAATGAAGACAATTTTGAAATTCTTAATGAACATGAACCAAACACGAACAAATCTTAAAATTAAACAAACAAACATGAACAGAGGTCTATTTGTTCAAGCTCGGTTCATTTACAATGCTATTAGTCAATTTTGATTTCAGTTTAATCGGTTAATTCAATCAATTATTTATTTTTTAATCCTAGAACCGAACCGACTTATTTTATAATATATAATAAATATGTAATCATATAAAACCAACCCAATAATCCTAAACCCATCCAAACCAAATTAAATCAGTTCAGTTTGGTCAATTTTCTCAAAGGAAATCGGTTGGGTCGATTTTCTCATGTTAAAATTAATTTAATCTGTTCGAAAAATTGACCAAACTAATCGGTTAAACCGATTACTCTCTCCTATTGGCAACTTTCTTTTTATAATTATTAAATGCTTCATTTAATAGATCCAACAACTTGATATAGATCGAGCTTAATTTAAGTATTATAATATTTTATTTAAATTGCTTTTAAGAAAAATTAATCTTTTCATTTTAATATAAATATTATATTATAAAATTATACTTTAATCCTTTATTATATCTAAATAGTTTAATTAGGCTCGAGTATTAAATACACAATTTGATAAACGAATTTAATCAAGCATAAATATTAAGTTATGAAATAAATATTAAGTTATGAATTTCAAGTAGAAAAGTTCGGGTTTGAATCCAACCCCCTAGGGGCTGGACTTTGAAATGAGAACAATAACCTCTACTCTCAAACCTAAACACCAGATCGCTCCTCTTCCCCATATATACACAATTCCCGCTTAACTCCTTTCTTCTTCACCTTTATGGTTTACAACTGCCGCACACCAGCCTAGCGTTTCCATCAGGTAACTCATTTTTCATTCGATTTATTACTTCAATTTGGTTTATCGGAGTTTAATTTGTTGTCTGAATCTTCGAAAAATTGATTCGTTAAGCAGGAAGAAATGGCGGTCCCTTTGCTGTCGAAGAAGATTGTGAAGAAGCGTGTTAAGAAGTTCAAGAGGCCCCAAAGTGATCGCAAGATCTCTGTCAAGGTTAAAGCAAAAGATAATTCTTATCTTTCTTATAGTATTTTACTGTAATTGGTATTACTGGGTTCTTTTTTTACTGTGATCTTAATATCTTAATTGGGGGATCTCCCTAGCTGAAGATTATGTGTGTGTTTTCCCTTACAATGCTATAGAGAATTGAGGTTACAAAGAAAAAATATGAATGCCGATTGAGTACTAGCGCAGTTGGCATTGTTGCTGGGGGTTCGAGCGTAATTTAGAGGTTTGAAGGGGGTTTATGTGTAGTTAAAGAATTGTATATATATATATATAGAAGAACAAATATAATCAATTCAGGATGTTTCAATGGTGTATTCGTGTTTGCATTGTAGAAATTATTACAGAGGATGCTAGTGGACTCTGTTTTCTTTTTCTTCTGCTGTTTTAATGTGGATATTTTACTTGTAGAAGCCTAAAAGCCTAGAATTATTTTTTTAAGACTTTTTCAAGTTGATGTATAACATCACTGCCACTGAACGTGCAACCTTTGGGGTTGCCTGCTCCGCAGAATGGGTTTGAATTCATTTAACTTAAATGTGCTTCAATGAGAGAATGTTAGCAGAATTATCACACTTCTGGCTGCTTGTTTTGCTCGATGATCACTATTCTCCATTAAGATCGTGAAGATTAGACATGGCTCCTTTAGGTGTGCTTGTGAATTGCATATGAAAATTGCTTTATCGATATGTTATTCCGGTTTTATTGGTTGTAAGTGGAATAATATTTGTATAGAAGCAATGTCAGTCATCTTGTTGATACTTATGTCTCACAATATGAGCCTAGCCTCACATTATCTTCTCTATTTAACTAGGTGAAGCAAACATAAGTATAGAAATCTTTTTTTTTTTTTCCTTTTGTGTTAATAAATTTATGCAGGGTAAACCTTTTAGATACATGCTTATGCGACTTTACATTTAGTTAGGGTGTAGCGGCGAAGGATTATTGTTCTTTTTGTTTCAGTGCTGTGTTGAAACTAAGCTATTTCTTTCATGCTTCTGCTTCTGTGTTATTTTGATGTCCGATGCCATGCTTCAGCTTATATGTCGTATGGTCTTTAAATATGTTTATTACGACAATTTGGTGCATCCTTGTTAGTTGAAGTCCTCGGTTAGGCCAAAACCACACAAACTAGCACTCAGCAATGTTGTTAACAAACTTACGTATTTGCAGACAAACTGGCGAAGGCCCAAGGGTATTGACTCCCGTGTTAGGAGGAAGTTCAAGGGATGCACTTTGATGCCTAACATCGGTTATGGGTCAGACAAGAAAACACGCCACTATCTTCCCAATGGGTTTAAGAAATTCGTGGTGCACAATGTCCAAGAGCTAGAGCTTCTCATGATGCACAACAGGTATAATACATGATGTTTAATCTTTGTTTTGATCAGCACTTTTCTAGATTGTTTCTTATTATTACTGCATTCTTAGGACATACTGTGCTGAGATAGCACATGATGTTTCAACGAAGAAGAGGAAGGAAATCGTTGAGCGAGCAGCACAGTTGGATGTTGTCGTTACCAACAAATTGGCTAGGTTGCGCAGCCAGGAGGACGAGTGAAGGTCGGTTCTTGAATGTTGATTTTGCTCTTTTTAATATGATATTTTCTTGTTTAGGAAGTAAGAACTTTTGGTCCAATGTTAAAATTATTATATTTTTATCTGAGTAGCATTGTCTCTTTTTTTTGTTGTGATTTGAGTATAGAACCCCATTTCTAATTTAATTATGCTTGATGTTTTGAGGGATCTCTTCTTTGTCCATGCTTTTCTACAATTATGAAAGGTTTAAGATACTGGCAAGGTTGTTTGAACCTGTCCAGCTGGTCGGACCGGTTGGTTGAGTTTGTTAGAGTATTGGTTTGGAGAAGGGAATTGAATGGATTAACTTGAGAATTGGTACAAATCGGTTGAACAGGGCTAAAATCCGTGTTGAATTTGGATAAGTTTTATGGGTAAATATTCGTTGACCGCTAGGCAAGTTTTGTCAAGCAAATCACGGGTGTTGTATTTAACAAAGCTACAATTCAAGTCAAATCGATCATGTAATAGCACAAAGACGGGTGTGCAGAATGTATTCCACATTCTCGGAACGACCATTACAAAGAGGGCACACATCAATATGCGTTTTCTTTCTTTCTATAATATTCTATTGCTTATATTTTATTATTAAAAAATAATGTTTCAAAATTTTAAATTGGTCCTCAAAACTTTAAAATGTTTTAATTGTATTCCTAAATTATTAATATTATATTAATTAAATCTTGCCATTATTAAAATTATTAATTTAATTGTTAAAATAAAGTGAAATAAATAAAAAGAGAGTAAATGATAAAACTTTTATGAAAGCATTGAAAGCCTTAAAATCAAGATTTTTGCTTATAGTATTCTTTTCTTTAAAATTTTCATTTTGAACCATGCAACATAAGGTTTGGTATCTCATTTACTTATTAAATTATCAATTTTAATAATGGAAAGACCTCGATAGTATAGGATGTATTTAAAATGATTTAAAATTTAGAGATTGATTTAAAAAGAATGTTATAGTTTAGGCATGTATGTGCAATTACTCATTGATTTGTAAATACATAATTAAAACATTTTCACCTTTTTCTCACATTAATCTATCCTTGTAATCTTTCATATCTTTTTTTTTTTTTGCTGGATTATAATGCAATTTACTTGCAAAATTTAAAAACTCTACTGATAGTATGCTAAATAGTTTCCCTTATATAATGTCATATTTATGTGAATAAAATGACGTGTTCAATGGCGGAGCCTAGTAGAGACCTAGGGTCCCCTAGAATGGTAAATTTTTAATTAGGCCTTTTATAATTTGTAAAATTTTAAATTAATATGGTAAAATTACACTTTGACCTTCCTAAAAATGTTAAAGATTTGATTTAATCCTTTATAAATTATAAAGATATAGGCTATTAAAATGATGAAATTATATTTTTACTGTCGTAAAAATATACAATTTAATTATGCCCCTCCAAATTTCTTTTTGACTTTGCCATTGGACGTGTTGAGTGTGTTTTCTGACGTGAAACGTAAACATAAACATAATTTTATTCTATATATCAAATATTTCATAATTCCTATATTCTTCATAAATTTATAATTTATAATTTATATTTATATTTTAGAAATTTAGTCCTTTACTTTTCATATTTCAAATTTTACGTCTAACTGTTAACACTATTAAAATTATTTTATTAAATTAGGGTTCATTGTAATGTCATTTTAATTACATTACTACCGCTATTTTTTTAATTTTAAAATGTCATACTATAAAATTTAACAAAAAATTAACAATTGAATTTTATCTAATTTCAAAATTTCACACCATCAAATATGAAAAGTAGAAGAACTAAATAAAATACAAGGACTAATTTATAAATTTGTACAGAGTACAGTAACCTATCGCATATTTTAACCACTTTATCTAATTTCTTATTACAATTTTTTAACGATAGAAAAAGATATAGACTACAAATATTACTCGCATTTTACTAAGTTTTTTTATTAAATATTAATTTCATGAAAAATGTTTTTTTTTTCGTTTGTCAAAATTATTATCTCGTACGGACAAACATACGACTGTTGACGGCGTCGTCGAAGCCAACGTAGCGGCATTGAACGACGTTGACGGAATGGATTGTCATCGTGGTCAGCGAACCGGAGTCTGCCGAAGTTTGATTTGTCGTCCGGCGGTACGAAGCAAACCATTTATTTTGCATGTAACGGTTTTTTCTCCAAGGAGGAAGGGACAATCCTTTGCTCTTCAACGATCTTTTTGCCGCATCACTCATGGCCCTCACGATCTTTTTCAATTCCTCGCTTTTTCCAACGAAAGCTTTAGGGCAATACTGCAACAACCTCGAGTACTCGCCGGTCGGCATCGCGATCTCAAACTCAGAGGCAAAATCGAGGTCGACGAAGTACCTCTTTTGCCTCGACGATGACACCGATCGCATCACGTCAATGAACTCGTAGTTCCCCGCCGTTATGCCTTCCGAGGAACTCCATTTCGTTTTGCAGATCGCCGCGTCGTAACCTGCTTCGCGAAGGTAAGCCATTACTTTACGCTTAAAAACAGCTTTATCCATTTTGAAAACGGACACCATTTCCTTTGCTTCCAAAACGCGATCCACGAGCAGATTCCTATAGCAATCCCTATCGTTAACAGCGTTGGATCTGACGATGATCTCCAACAACGCCGTATTGTCATAATTCGAATCGACGTAATCGGCGTCGGAGATGTAAGTAGTACTACCATTACCGCCACCGGTCTCATCAGTACCATAGTGGTTATCTTCCAGGAAACTATCAACGAGTTCAGAGAGGCAAGGAGAGTCCTCTCCGGCCACGGCGTCGGAGGCAGAGTGTTCGCTTCCGCTACTAAAGTAAACAGCGCCGACGAGTTGAGCTTTGACTCTGTCGTCAAGCGGGTCAGTAACTCGTTTTACTCTTCTAGCCATTAAAAGTTTTGAAAATGACGTCTTTGTAAGGGTTTGGGTTTTAGTATGGATTTAATTTATCCGAGGATGAGGTGCTTAAATTATAGTATTTTGGGGATTAAAAGTGGAATATTCCAATTAAGTTTTTGGAATCAAATTGGGGTTTAAATTGAATGAAAAAGAGAGGATATACTTATACCAGCTTTTATATTCCGCTTTTAGGGTCTAAATGTACTATAGCATATTCAACAGTACCTAAGGTTTATTCGGTTAGTTGGCTGATATTATTTGAATTGATTTCAACCTTCTTCTTCTTTTTTCTTAATTATTTGATTTGATTTGAGTTTTTTTTTTTAATTCTAATGTGGTTATTTACTCCTTTTAGATATTATATTTCTTAATGGAATGACATCAATAAATTCATGTTTAGCTATTATATTGGGTTTTGATTTAGGTTTCGATCAAATTTGGAATTGAAGTTATATTGAATTCTGATTTTGGGTTTCGATTAAATTTAAAATTGAATCAGGTCTAATTCTTAAATAAGATTAAAAGTTCTTTCAATGTAGAACATTAAATATCTTATCATTTCACCCAACATGTACTAATATTTGCTTACTAATTTTCCTAGCTTTCGTTATTTTGTGTTATATTTTTATCACAGTTGACCTTCCTCTTTCTCCAAATCAACTCTTTTATTGTACGTTTCTTATTTCTAAGCTTCATTTTTTATTTTGGTACATATTTGTTGAGAAATTTTAAATTCTTTAAGAAAAGTTTATAAAATATCATCCATTCATGGTTGATTGACTTTTTATCGAGTTTGATGTTGTACTTAAACTCTTGAATAAGTTTAATTTTATTTCCAGTAAAATTTTATCTCTCAAACTCTACCAAAAGTCTAAAGAGATGATGACTTTATAGAATGAGAGTGCCTAGTCTCACGAAGCATATGCGTATTTATGCATAATTATAACATTAATAAATGAGAATCTAGTTTAATTATTGCGAAACATTAACACTTCCTAGACTCAAGTTTCTTCTTTGGTATTAGATTCGTGGACAACAATTTATTACACGCAGAGCATGAGTATGATTAAAAATTTACTCTTTTATGTATTTTACAAAATTATCAAGTACTTGTCAGTTGTCATATATAAATAACAAATACAAAAACTTCTAAAAAGATGAAAACCGATAATGCTTAAATTTTAATGTAACAATCATGCATCAAAACCGACTTCATATTCCCCTAAGTTATATAATAAAATAATAATTGTTTTCTTGGACCTAGATTTAATTATAACTTGAATTGGGTTTGGATTTGAGTTGAATCGATGTAAAATTGTAATTAAGTTTATTTTTAGATCTGGACTCGGTTCAACTCAAAAAGTGGACTTAAAATTCTAGCTCAACTCAAATTAAAAATGCAGAACCTGAACTTGACTAATTCCATCTGTATTGACTTTTTTTTAGATTATTTTTATATAAAAATAAATTTAAAATATATAATACATCAAATATACTAAAAAATTAAAACAATTGTAAAAAATTAAAACAACTATTTCTTAACAAATTGAAAATATATTAAAAAAATCTTTATACTTACACTAAGATTATTGCAACTTAGCAAACAAATACCTCTAAAATAGTAATAAAATTAACAATAAAATAAGAGTTATATAATATCAAAATAATAACAAAAAATATATAAGAATATAACATGTGAAATGGAAGCAAAACAACTGTGAAATAACAACAAAATAATTGATTTGAGTTGGCCCAAAAATCCTATCTAAAATTCGACCCATAAAAAAATAAATAATATTTTTTATTCAAATCCATTCCTTGAGTTTATATTTTTCGAATAGACCTTTAGTCCTGAAGGGTATCCGATGAAATCTACTTGAAACAAATAATAAAGATGAATGCGATGTGAACTGCAAAGGGCTTAAAATTGAATATGATTTCCACGAATTTAAACATTACTATTTTATCATAGCTTTATTGTAGAGTGGGTCAAGTCAGTTACCTACGACAGTCTCACTGGCCCAAATTATATTTTGGATCCGAGCTAGGATCTTGAAGCCTCGGCCCAGTTTATAATTTCATATGCCTCACCAAAACCATCTTACTAATCTGGCTAAGGGCAGATTTAGAGATACTCTCAACTTACTCGAATTTCCAAGTTTAGTTATTCGAGTTATCTAATCAATTAAATTAGAGAGTTAAGAAGCTGACAAGATTAATCTAACCCGTTAATCAATGCTAACATATCTATAAACAAACTTGTTATACCAAAAGATTAATAAAATTGAATTCTAATTGTCAACCATAATTAAAATTGAGATTTTTCAAGAAAATGACTGATGAACATTGACAGATGACACAAACATATTGTAAATGGTTAAGTAATCCGACAGGGATGGATTCAAGATTTTATTTTAAGGAGCGAAAATTTTCAAATTCCGACGTAAAAAAATGTCAATTCTTCTCGAATATTTTTTTTATCAAATAAATTAATTTAATGTTTTTAAAAAGTATGAACAAATTTAACTATAAAAAAAGTAAAAGAAAAAATTACACTATAGAAAAATTAAATATTTCTTTCCAATAAGCTAAAAGAATAATTAATACTATACTAAAAATTTCATAAATATCATTATAATTCCAAAATTAAATTAAAAATACTCGGCCTTAGTCTTATTTCTCAATACTAGACATCCTAAATTGCACCTTCTGTTTTTCATAAGATCGAACTCATCAATGATAAAAACTGTTGAAAATTTTCGAGCTATCTCTTTTTCAATGTATGCCACTAAGTAAGTTTAAAGAAAATCATCCTCCATTGTGTTGCGAAGCGTTGTCTTCACAATTTTTATGGCTGAAAATGCTCATTCTGTTGTTGCAATAGACATGATAATAGTTAGTACAAGACGAACAATTCTGTCAAGAAAAGGATAAATAATTGACTTATTTGACTTAGTTAGCACTTGACATAACTCGACAATTGTAGAAGCTTTCTGCAACTTCGCGCTTTGATCAACATCAAGTTTAAAATGCTCCAATCAAATATTCATGTGTAGCTTTTCTAACAAGAAAAATCGTCTAAATAAAAATAATTCATAAGATTGTAAGTATTTTCCACCCAAAAAGCTTTGTAATTATCGCATGGATCCAAAGCGGAGATAAGAACAACTCCACTACCTCATCATTAAAGTGAGAATTCGTTTCTATTAGCAATGAATCAATACCATCAATGAATATATCAAACCGATAGTGATGCTCAATTGTGATGTTATCTGTCTAGATGCGAGACTGACCTCAACCAGCTTTGTATGAAGCACTTAAATTGGGGACTTCTATCTCATGGTTTTTACAAAATAACTTTATTTTCTCAAACAAAGAATCCTACTTAGGTTTTCTGAATTTTTGGAGAAACATTTTAGTTGATAACATCAACTTCATCGTGTTTAGCATATTGATGCAGTCGTTGAGAGTACCAAAAATATCCTATTCCCTATAAATTAGTAAATACCCTAAACCCTGTAAAATAGTAAAAATAACAATAAAGGGGAAGTAGGGTCGAATCCTTAGGGACCGGATTGTACGAATGCTAGTTTCTTGAAATCTTGGACAATTTCTTGGCCAAGAAAACCTGCGTTCCTGAAAAATAAAAAAAATAAAATTAAGAATTTGGAAAAATAAAAAAAGAATTTAAAGTGAATTGAAATTGCGAAATTGCAGAAATTAAAATGAGGAAAAATAAATAGAGTTGGGAAAAGAGAAAGTTTCTTATATGGCGAGATCCCAGCCTCCGGTTGTCTCGTTCCGCCTTGGGTTTGTTGTAGGCCAATTTTAGCCCATTTACATCAAAACCCAATTTAGCCTTACCTAACCCACCAAAATTAAACCCAAAACCCAAAATCTTAACTACCCAAAGCCCAATTTACATCAAAACCCTAATGGCCCAAACCCTAAGCCCAAATCAAAATAAAAAACCTAGCCCACAACTTAAACTTTTCTCAACTAGCTACACCTTTTCCACCACCAACTCCACTAGCCACACCTTTTCCACCACAAACTCCACTAGCCACTCCTTTTCCACCACCAACTCCACTAGCCACACCTTCTCCACCACCAAATCCACTAGCCACACTTGCTCCATTACCTACTCCACTAACCACACTTGCTCCACCACCACTTGTACCTACAAATGAAGACATAAACAATAAAAAAAATATTTTGTAAATGGCTATATAAGCCTTCTCATATTTTGTATATGGGGGGAATTTTTTTTTTGGAGAGTTTTTGGGAGAGAAAGTTATTGTAAAGGATTTTTGGAGAGGTTTCTTTTTAAAGTAATCAAGGAGAAGAGTTATTGTGAAGGCTAGTTTTTGGAGAAGCTAGTTTTTTTTGAAGATTAATCAAAGATCAAGGCAAAAGAGGTTTCTTTGTTTATTCTCATTTTAAGTTCTTTGTTTACTTATTGTTTTCCTTTCAATCTTATTTTGTTTCTTTTATACGAAAGTAAAAATAAAAATAAAAAGGAGGAAGCTTACCCATTTTTACCGAAAAAGTTTTTTTGAGATCTGGTCATTGTAGTGGTGGTATGGCGTAATGTGTCCGCGATCGGACGATGGCCGACCTTGTGGCCGAAAATCATCCACCCTCTCCCTCTCTCTCCTTTTTTGTTATTATTATATTTCTTAATATTATATTATATATATTCTTTTAATATATTAGGTATATTTTAAATTCTATATTACGTATATATATATATTATACTATTTTATGTATATATCTTTAATATTATATTATTTATATATATATATATATATTTTTTACATGTTATCTTATGTATATATCTTAACTATATTATATATATTTTTAACACTATATTATGTACATATTTTTAATATTATCACGTATTTATTTTTTATATATTTACATATTGATGTAGTATTATTAATAGTATTTTTTAAACATCATTATTATTTCTAATATATATATTATGTACATATTTTTTATTTCTATTTTATTTTTTATTTGTCAATATTAATTATTATTATTCTAATATTTTGATATTTTAATATTTTATATTTTATATATTTTATTGTTCACATCATTGTTCATATTTTTGACAATAATATTCTTGGATTTTTTACATTTTAATTTTAAGAATAAGGCAATGTACCAATTTTAACATTAGGTCATCGATTTTATCGCTATGTTGGGTGAAATTAATCGGCTCGTGTTAAAAACGGGACGTCCTTCTAAAAAACAAAAAAACTTGCAACTTCTCATTTCCTTCAATCGGATCACACTTAAATGTCAAATTGAATTCGTATTTTTGAAAATCAAGACAACATGTGTTTAATAAGATACCAATTTTGGGCATCGCGAGGGTGCTAATACCTTCCTCGCGCATAACCGACTCCCGAACCCTAAATTTTCTCTGGATTTTAACGTAGACCTAAACTCAACCTTTTATTTGTTTTAATAAGAGATCTAATAGGTGTCCGATCACACCTAGGAAAAAGGATCGGTGGCGGCTCCCTGTTTATTTCAAAAATCAAACGTCAAATTTCAAACTTTTTTTCAATAAATCGCTACAATTAGCGACCAAGCGAAACTAATTTTTTTTTTTACGTCGCTACAGCTGGCGACTCCACTGGGGATAAAACTTGTGAGTCGAGTCAAATTAAACACGTTTTTTCAAAATTTTCAAATTTCCTTGTTCAAAGTAAATATTTGGTCGTGATCCGAAAATCTCGTTTTCAAAATTCATGCATTTGTATCGTGTTGTAAATATTTCTTCTAACTTGTTATTTGGTTGTTTTTCAGTTTTCAATTTTTATGGTTTTAATTTTGGTTTAGTTTCTTTAAGTAAAACGTAAAGGTTTATGAGTTTTTCCCCACACACCGTGCACTTGCATTTTCGCATAACATGAGCTCTCTACCCGGGCCTCGTCCGTTTAAGTGAAAGTAAACGCTACGCCTTCGTGAGTTAACTTGTCCCTCCGCACAGGCTAGTGAATACTTTCGGGTTACATATGACTTATGCTTTCGTGAGTTAACTTGTCCCTCCGCATAGGCATAAGTAAATGTAATCCCTTGAATTGAACTCGTGAGCCTGTGATGGGTTATGACCGAGGCTTCATGCTAATCTTAGCAGATGATAGTACGAGCAATTCGAGTACCTGTTTAGAACCAAAATCGCATATAGTGAACCATACGAGCCACCCAACTAGAGCCATGCCGAACCTCCGCTCGTTTAGTAGTCACCGAAATAAGTACACGGGAAAATCACATCTTACCTTCTATTTCTTTTACATTTATGCTTTCTAAGCAAGGGAATCGAGTCCACTGGACCAAGTAGCTTAATTTGTTAGATTTTCCACAGTTTTTCTCTGTTTATATGTGTTGCGCTAACCAAGGTCATTTGTCTGTATTTTTATTTTTCATCATGCATCGAAGGCATCTTGTTAGGAAGATGTTGATTAGAGATTGGTTGCCAAAAACGGGTTTCTAATGGAGGAGTCAATTATACGAGTAACCGAAACGTTGTGTTATACTCCTTTGATTAAGGAAATGCCTAAATAGGGGCTATCTTGAAATTAACACCAAATTTTTGCATATTCATTCATGACTGACATTCATTTGACATTCATGCATTCATTCATGCATTCATTCATACATTGCATATCTCATACTCGGTCGCTGAAGATAAAATATATAATTCGCAGTTGTAATACCACAAGACTGGAACCACGTCATCCGTATAAAACGCGCCGACAAGCTAGAGTAATGGAAGCTGAATTCAATGAGAGAATTGAAAAGATGGAAAGGGCTCAAAAGGAATTACAAGAGCAACTGGCTAAATCGCAACAAGAGAGGAGAGACCTAATGGTGAGATCTCGAGAGGAATCACTCGAGCAAAGAGATCAGATGGCTAAAATGATGGAGATGATAACAACTTTGGTCAAAGGAAAAGGACCCATGCAGCACCCCGATGTTATGGAACTTTGGTCAAGAATTCACCACGATCAGGATCCACTCTATCCCCTGGGATTCACTCCACCGCCCGCGTATACAACACAAAGAGGGTATACGCAAGGAATATTCGCGTCGAACCCAGGGGCCAGTTCTGCTGATCCACTAGTTCCAGATCTGGATGACCCAGTAGAGATAGCCAAGTTGAAATTGGATAACCATGACGCAAAATATAGGAGTCTAGAGGAAAGACTCAAAGCAATAGAAGGCACTGAAGTCTTTTCCACACTAGGTGCCAAGGAACTCAGTTTGGTACCTGATCTAATTTTGCCTCCGAAGTTCAAAGTGCCTGATTTTGAGAAGTATGATGGGACAAAGTGCCCAAAAGCACATCTCATTATGTTCTGTCAAAAAATGACCGGTTATGTGAACGAGGATAAACTACTCATACATTGCTTTCAAGATAGTCTAACAGGGTCAGCTCTTCGGTGGTACAACCAACTTAGTAGAGAAAAGATTCGATCCTAGAAGGACTTGGCGTCTGCATTCTGCGAGCAGTACAAGCATGTATGAGACATGGTGCCAGACCGGATGACCTTGAAAATGATGGAGAAAAAGCCATTAGAGAGCTTCAGACAGTATGCGCAGAGATGGAGAGACGTCTCGGCCCAAGTGGAGCCCCCACTAACAAAAACGAAGATAACCGTTCTCTTTATCAACACTTTAAAGGCGCCGTTTTATGACAAACTAGTGGGAAGTGCCACGAAAGACTTTACGGATATTGTAATATCTGGTGAGCTCATAGAGAATGCCGTCAAGAGTGGTAGAATGGAAGGTTTAGAAGGTTCAAAAAGGGTAGCGCCTATGAAGAAGAAAGAACCAGAAGCTCATATGGTGGGAATGGGAAACCATTATGCCCCTAATCCATATCCAAATCAACCCTGACCTCGAAATTATCCACTTCCAAATTTTTATTATCCTCCTCAAACCCCTTACTACCAAGCACCACATCCGTCCTACCCCGTATACGCCATGAACAACCAAAGACCCGTCACCATTTTTTCACAGAACATTGCACCAGTTCAAAACCAACCCAGAAACGAACCAAGACCAACAAGGCCCAACCTCGAGAGGCCACAATTTACTCCTATCCCTGTGTCGTATGGGGAATTGTACCCAAAACTCTTGGAGAAACAATTGATATCTCCCCACTACATGGCCCCCCTTAAACCTCTATACCCGAAATGGTACGATCCAAACGCTAGTTGTGCATACCATGCGGGGAACCAGGGGCATTCTACTAAGAACTGTCTTGCTTTCAAAAGGAGAGTTCAAGGGCTCATCAATGCGGGCATTTTGCAATTTGATGGTACTGGCAGTACGACCGGGAATCCATTCCCAAACCACACCGAAGGGAATGTGAGCACAGGAGGAGAGGAAAATGAACGGCAAAGTAGAAGATGGGTTTCTGAAATAAGAACACCTCTGCAGAAAATCTGGGAGGTACTAGTTGAAAAAGAGTTGCTCTATCGTCTTGACGGAGTATTCGAAGGAAAAGATGCAAAATGTCACAGTTTTTGTGAGTTCCATGGCGTTGAAGGGCACGACATTCAGTCCTGCGACGAGTTCAGAGGATTACTGTAAAGTATGATGGATAACAAGGAGATTGGGATCTTTTATAAAAGCGAGGAGGCCAATAGAGGAGAAATATGCTCTTATGACAATCAATCATCGGGTTTCCTATATAGCGTCGACCGACCGTTAATAATTTATTATGACGCGAAGAAAGAGCCGGTGAAGCCAAAAATGATAATCGAAGTACCATCTCGTTTCCCTTATAAGGACAATAAAGTAGTACCGTGGAAGTACAATGTCAATATCATCGCACCTGAAGGGGAAAGCTCGAAGCCACAACTGAAGACATTGGGGAAATAGGTCATTTTACCCGTAGTGGGCGTTGTTATTCGAAAGAAGTCGAACCAGTAAAAAAGAATAGCGATTGGAAGCAAAAAGGGAAAGCAGTGATGCACGAAGTCGAAGTCGAGCAAGAAATTCCACCCGTGCAAGAAACCAAAAAGCCTGTGAATAAGGAAGAAGCTCAGGAATACTTGAAATTTATCAAGCACAGCGAGTATAGTGTGGTGGAACAATTGAGTAAGCAACAAAGACGAATCTCAGCTTTTATCTCATCGTTAAATTGAGCCACAGGAATACTTTATTGAAGGTGTTAAATCAAGCTTATGTGGCCAACAACATATCTGTTGAGAAGCTTGATAGGTGGGTAAATAATCTAAATGCGGACAATTTTATCTCTTTTAGTGATGATGAAATACCGCCAAATGGTAGGGGCTCGGTGAAAGCGCTACATATCACGACTCGCTGCAAGGGTTACATAATACCGAACGTACTCATCGATAATGGGTCAACGTTAAATGTTATGCCATTAGCCACGCTTTCCAGAATACCGATGGATTTGTCCTACTTAAGGCCCTGTCATTCCATGGTAAGGGCATTCGACGGAATGAGGCGCAAAGTCACGGGAAAGATCGAAATCCCTTTGGAAGTGGGCCCTTACATTTATGATGTCGAGTTCCAAGTCATGGACATTACACCCTCTTATAACTGCCTTTTGGGAAGACCTTGGATCCATTCTGCTGGAGCAGTCCCATCATCCCTCCATCAAAAGGTGAAATTTATCATGGACGGTTGTTTGGTCACTGTCGAGGGAGAAGAAGATATTGTCGCATCTGTCTCTGCCGATGCACCGTACTTGGAAGTGAACAAAGACGCACTGGAATGTTCCTTCCGATCCCTTGAATTCGTCAATGCCACTTTTGTTGTTGAGGGAAACAGAATTCCGATGCCAAAACTGTCGAGAAATACTAGAATGGGTGTCAAATTGACCGTAGGAAGAGGAGCTCGAGCGAGAAGAGGTTTAGGGAGATATCTGCAAGGAATAGTCAGGGCTTTAAAGGCAGTGCACCACAGGGCCCGATACGGTTTGGGGTTCCAGCCTGACATGCGTCAATGAAGGAGACAGTGGAAAAAAGATCAGGAAAGAAGGATTGCAAGAACTTTGGGCCAAGAACCAAAATGGGAACCAATAGAGTACCCTCCTTTGTCAAAAACATTTACATTTGCGGGAATGATGTACCCTGAACAAGATGGTCCACGAAACACGCTATGGTTAATTGAAAAGGGTTTTCAGAATATCAGTATAAATGTCATTGATAAAGGAGCTGACGCGAGTAAAGACGTCTCAAAGATACGTCCTTGTCCCCCGGGTTTCATGTTGAACAATTGGACTACCGAGGATCTTCTTGTAGTTTATAAGTCTTCAGAGTAATGCTCAAACGTTAACATTCTGTTATGTCCTTAGATATAATAGAATTCTTCTGTAAGAGTTTGAATTCGCTCTTTATCATTTAAATGAATATCAATAAAGATGCATTTTATCACGATTTTTTTTCGCATTATCGCTAATTTCATAATCATTTTCTCATTTCATAGCCTATACTCACATTTGCCTCATTGTCATGACATGACATTTCTTTGTTGATTCCAATACTTGGATGCCCCTCTATAGCTTCCTTTTCCATTCAACTTTCAGGTGCTCAGATATTGACGATATGAATAAGCCCGTTATGAATCTTGAAATTGATTTTGAGAAGGCTGTTTGCTTAGGAGAATTTGAAGCCGAAGAAAATGCTGAAGATTATGTCTCGTCTCCTGAATTGTTAATAATGGTGGAACAAGAGAATAAACAGATTTTGCCTCATGAAGAATCTGTGGAAACAACAAATTTGGGCACTGAAGAGAGGAAATAAGAAGTGAAGATTGGGACTTCTATTTCAGAGAGTACTAGACATAGTTTGATCATTTTACTCCGCGAATACAAAGATGTTTTCGCATGGTCATACCAGGACATGCCAGGGCTAGATGAAGATTTAGTGGTCCATAAGCTCCCATTAAAGCCAGAATGCAAGCCCATCCAGCAAAAATTAAGCCGGATGAGACCCGAAATGCTGTTGAAAATAAAAGAAGAAGTCAAGAAGCAATTTGATGCTGGCTTCCTACAAGCCTCCAAATATCCAGAATGGGTGGCTAACATAGTCCCGGTACCAAAGAAAGATGGCAAAGTACGAATGTGCATGGATTACCGTGACCTGAATCGAGCAAGCCCAAAAGATAATTTTCCCTTGCCACATATTGACACGTTAGTGGACAACACAGTAAAACATTCATTGCTTTCTTTCATGGATGGATTCTCGGGGTACAGTCAGATCAAAATGGCCCCGGAAGATATGGAGAAAACTACATTCATAACGATGTGGGGAATATTCTGCTACAAGGTGATGCCTTTTGGGTTAAAGAATGCAGGGGCAACATATCAGAGGGCTATGGTGACGTTATTCCATGATATGATGCATAAAGAAATAGAGGTCTATGTCGACGATATGATTGCTAAATCCCGAGAGGAAGAAGAGCATGTAGTGAACCTCAAGAAGTTGTTCGAAAGGCTAAGAAAGTTTCAGCTAAAGTTTAATCCAGCCAAATGTACATTTGGGGCTACCTCGGGAAAGTTGCTAGGCTTCATTGTCAGTGAAAGAGGTATCAAAGTTGATCCAGATAAAATAAAAGCCATCCAAGAATTACCACCTCAAGCACGCAAAAGGAAGTTAGAGGATTTTAGGAGATTAAACTACATCGCCCGATTTATCGCTCAACTTACCAACCAATGCGACCCAATCTTTCGCTTCTTGAAAACATAACCCGGAGAATGGAACGAGAAATGCCAGTGGCCTTTGATAAGATAAAACAATATTTGTCCATCCTCCAAGGTTAGTACCGCCAACTCCTGGAAGACCATTGATATTGTATTTGACTGTGTTCGAAAGTTCAATGGGTTGCGTACTGGAGCAACATGACGAGTCAGGAAAGAAAGAAAAAGCGATCTACTACATCAGCAAAAAGTTCTCTGAATATGAGGCAAAATATTCGTCCATTGAGAAATATTGTTGCGCTCTGGTTTGGGTAGCTCGGAGACTCAGACAATATATGTTGTATCACACGACATGGCTAATTTCAAAGCTGGACCCAATAAAATACATGATGGAATCACCGGCACTATCAGGAAGAATGGCACGATGGCAGATCCTCCTTTCGGAATATGACATTGCCTATGTAAGTCAGAAGTCGATAAAATGGAGCGCAATAGCTGACTTCTTAGCAACTTGAACGACAGAGGAATATGAGCCTTTAAGATTCGATTTCCCAGACGAAGACTTAATGTGCATCATAGAAATAGAATCCGAGTCATCAAAAGAGAAGTCATGGAAGATGTGCTTTGATGGTGCGTCAAATGCTTTAGGGCATGGAATTGGAGCAATCCTGGTATCACCAGACGGAATCATTATCCGCTCACCGCAAGACTGAACTTCTCTCGTACCAATAATATCGCAGAATATGAGGCTGTATCATGGGCTTCGTGCGACTATCGAACAAACGTCAAGATCTTGGAGGTGTGGGGACTCACCTAGTAATTTGCCAAACCGTGGAGAGTGGGAAGTGAGGACTCAAAATTGATTAAGTACAATGATTTAGTAGTTGGATTGATCAAGGAATTCAAAGAAATAACTTTTCATTACTTCCCACGAGAAGAGAACCAATTGGCTGATGCCCTGGCCACTTTGGCTTCAATGTTCAAAACAAGTAGAGAAGCAGAAATAATGCCCCTCAAAATGAGCATATACGAGGTCCCTGCACACTGTTGTAGCATTGAGAAAGAAGTAGACGGACGGCCTTGGTTCCATGATATCTTAGAATATATCAAGAATCAAAGGTATCCCAAACAAGCGAATGAGAACGATAAAAGAACAATTAGAAGAATGGCAGTGGAATTTGTTCTTGATGGGGATATCCTGTATAAAAGAGGAAAGGATCAGATGCTTTTGAGATGTGTGGATGATGTTGAAGCCAGAAAAATACTTGAAGAGGTCCATGAGGGAATTTGCAAAACGCATGCCAATGGTTTCAATATGGCCAGAAAGATCATGAGACTCGGTTATTATTGGCTGACAATGGAAAGTGACTGTATCAATTTTGCCAGAAAATGCAACAAATGTCAAATCTACGGCGATAAAATTCATGTAGCCCCTTCACCCCGTCATGTCATGACTTCTCTGTGGCCTTTTTCTATGTGGGGCATGGATGTCATAGGGCCAATTTCTCCAAAAGCTTCAAATGGACATCAATTCATTTTTGTGGTTATCGATTACTTCACAAAATGGATTGAAGCCGCTTCGTTTGCCAATGTGACGAAGACTGCTGTGTGCAAGTTTTTGAAAAAGGAAATCATTTGCCGATATGGTTTGCCTGAAAGAATCATTTCAGATAATGCCATGAATCTGAATAATAAGATGATGGAAGAAGTGTGCAAGCAATTCCAAATAAAGCATCATAACTCCTCGCCCTATCGCCCAAAGATGAACGGGGCTGTGGAAGCAGCCAACAAAAATATTAAGAGGATCATTGGGAAAATGACTGAGACATATAAAGATTGGCACGAGAAACTACCATTTGCTTTGTATGCATATCGCACATCTGTGCGAACATCTACAGGAGCAACTTCTTTCTCTCTGGTTTATGGAATGGAAGCTGTGTTACCTATTGAGGTTGAGATCCCCTCTCTGCGAGTCTTAATGGAATCAAAGTTAGAAGAAGCAGAATGGGTACAAGCTCTATATGATCAACTGAACCTCATTGAAGAAAAGCGTCTCAGGGCAATTTGTCATGGACAAATGTACCAGAAAAGAATGATCACAGCCCATGACAAGAAGGTACGACCAAGAAAATTTCATGAAGGAGAACTCGTGCTAAGGAAAATTCTCCCAATACAAAAAGACCTGCGAGGAAAATGGGCACCAAATTGGGAAGGACCATATGTCGTAAAGAAGGCATTCTCAGGAGGAGCTTTGATCCTTACCGAGATGGATGGGAAAGAGTTGTCGAATCCAGTGAACTCAGATGTTGTGAAGAAATATTTTGCTTAAGATGAATACCCGAAAAGGGCATCTTAAAAAAAAAAAAGGATCAAGGCGAAAACCTGAAAAGGGCGTCTTGATTAGTACAAAAAGATTAGGATGAAAACCCGAGAGGGCGTCCTAATGAAACAAACCTGGTGGTCGAACGATAGGTCAAGCAGTGAGGCTACAGTATTTGAAGCATTTCTGAAAGCTCAAAATCTTCTACGCAATAAGCCGCTCTCGAAAAGATTTTTGATTGAGGAACGAGAAAGAGTTCATGTGTTGAATATCTAAAGCATTTGTATCCATTGAATATGATCCTTTCTTTCTTTTTGACATTTTTTACTTTCATTGTTTAACTTGCTTTGTTTGCCACATTTGAAATAGATGAATATGAAATATCATTTTTGTCCCTATCTGACCTTTTTCATGCATCTCATTATGGGTTCATTTACATAATAAATAGTGAAATGACATACTCTAAACAAAAGAAGTGCTAAGTATTACCCGGATAAGAATTTAATAAGTACAAGAGCCTTAAAGCAAGGACAAAGTTCAACTAGGGGCAAAAGAGCGATATCTGAGAAACACAGATTAGTCGTGAAGCTAGAGGATGGGTACAGGGCCTGAAGAGAAAGTCGATAGTCAAAGCAATGAACGCAGATCATCAAAAATCATGACGGAAAGGGACATATGACAAGCAAGCCCAAGGCGCATAGCATGATCATGTAGGCATAAAGGCATTTAAGGCAAACATGTGCATATCATGATAACATCATGCATGACATATACATGTATTTCAGCAAAACAAGAGGTTTCGATGATAGCTGTACTGAATCAAAGGAAAAGACACCTGAGTTTCACTAGATGACATCTTTTGGTATTTTGATATTTTTATTTCTGATTTTCAAAAAAAATCAACTCATATTGCGAGAGGTGAGTTGAGCCTCAGGACACGCTGAGGTGGTTTTAATTTATGTTCATAAAAAATTAGCTCATATTGCAAGAGGTGAGTTGAGCCTTGGCTCACACGCTGAGGTATTTTCAATTTCTGGTTTTCAATTTCTGTTTTTAAAATCAACTCATATTGCGAGAGGTGAGTTGAGCCTCAGGACACGCTGAGGTAATTTCAATTTCTGTTTGTCAAAAATCAACTCATATTGCGAGAGGTGAGTTGAGCCTCAAGACACGCTGAGGTAATTTCAATTTTTGTTTGTAAAAAATCAACTCATATTGCGAGAGGTGAGTTGAGCCTCGGCCACATCTTGAGGTCTTTTCAATTTTGTTTTTCAATTTCGTCAGTAAAAAAAAAATCAACTCATATTGCGAGAGGTGAGTTGAGCCTCGTGACACGCTGAGGTATTTTTAAATTTGCTTTTCAAAATCAACTCATATTGCGAAATGTGAGTTGAGCCTCGACACGTTGAGGTAATTTCAATTTCTGTTTGTCAAAAATTAACTCATATTGCGAGAGGTGAGTTGAGCCTCGGCTCACATGCTGAGGTCTTTTCAATTTCTGTTCTTCAATTTCTGTTCATAAAAAAAAAAATCAACTCATATTGCGAGAGGTGAGTTGAGCCTCAGGACACGCAGAGGTATTTTTAAATTTCTGTTTTTCAAAAATCGACTCATATTGCGAGAGGTGAGCTGAGCCTCGGGACAAGCTGAGGTAATTTCAATTTCTGTTTGTCAAAAATTAACTTATATTGCGAGAGGTGAGTTGAGCCTCGGCTCACATGCTGAGGTCTTTTCAATTTCATTCTTTAATTTCATTGTCAAAAAAAAATCAACTCATATTGCAAGAGGTGAGTTGAGCCTCGTGACATGCCGAGGTATTTTAAATTCTGTTTTCAAAATCAACTCATATTGCGAGAGGTGAGTTGAGCCTCGGGACACGTTGAGGTAATTTCAATTTCGCTTGTCAAAATTAACTCATATTGCGAGAGGTGAGTTGAGCCTCGGCTCACATGCCGAGGTCTTTTCAATTTCTATTCTTCAATTTCGTCAGTAAAAAAATCAACTCATATTGCGAGAGGTGAGTTGAGCCTCGTGACACGTTGAGGTATTTTTAAATTTGCTTTTTCAAAAAATCAACTCATATTGCGAAGGTGAGTTGAGCCTCTGGACACGCCGAGGTAATATCAATTTCTTTGTCAAAATTAACTCATATTGCGAGAGGTGAGTTGAGTCTCGGCTCACATGCCGAGGTCTTTTAATTTCGCTTTCAATTTCTGCTTTTTCAATTTATATTTTTCAAAAATCAACTCATATTGCGAGATGTGAGTTGAGCCTTGGGTTCACATGTCGAGGTATTTTCAAAATTTACTTTTGCGAGAGGTGAGTTGAGCCTTGGCTCATGTGCTGAGCTATTTTCAATTTCTGTTTTTAATGTCTAGTTTTACAAAGTCAATTCATATTGCGAGAAATGAGTTGAGCTCAGGATCACATGCCGAGTAAAGAATCAATATTAGAGCTATTAAAGACACCAGATTTTGTCTCCCTGAAGTTGCAGTGGAGTTAATCGAGGATATCAGATCTTGCCTTTCTAAAGTGGCAGAAGAGAAGACCCAAAACCTTATCTCACTGAAGCGATTGAAGAGCATATTGAATTACATTGGAACAGATTGAAGCTACAAGGCATATCTCCGAATTTGCAGTGGATTGAACCAAAGCTACAAGATGCAATGGACTGGAAAGAGACTACCTGGATGAGAAGAGCACCAAAGAAGTCCATACTTAGCAAAACCGGGCAAAATTGGCCTTTCTTTATATCTTTGCTCTATTCTCGTTACACGATAATAAGCAAAGAGGGGCAGCTGTTGTAGGCCAATTTTAGCCCATTTACATCAAAACCCAATTTAGCCTTACCTAACCCACCAAAATTAAACCCAAAACCCAAAATCTTAACTACCCAAAGCCCAATTTACATCAAAACCCCAATGGCCCAAACCCTAAGCCCAAATCAAAATAAAAAACCTAGCCCACAACTTAAACTTTTCTCAACTAGCCACACCTTTTCCACCACCAACTCCACTAGCCACTCCTTTTCCACCACCAACTCCACTAGCCACTCCTTTTTCACCACCAACTCCACTAGCCACACCTTCTCCACCACCAAATCCACTAGCCACACTTGCTCCATTACCTACTCCACTAACCACACTTGCTCCACCACCACTTGTACCTACAAATGAAGACATAAACAATAAAAAAATATTTTGTAAATGGCTATATAAGCCTTCTCATATTTTGTATATGGGGGATTTTTTTTTGGAGAGTTTTTGGGAGAGAAAGTTATTGTAAAGGATTTTTGGAGAGGTTTCTTTTTAAAGTAATCAAGGAGAAGAGTTATTGTGAAGGCTAGTTTTTGGAGAAGCTAGTTTTTTTTGAAGATTAATCAAAGATCAAGGCAAAAGAGGTTTCTTTGTCTATTCTCATTTTAAGTTCTTTGTTTACTTATTGTTTTCCTTTCAATCTTATTTTGTTTCTTTTATACGAAAGTAAAATAAAAATAAAAAGGAGGAAGCTTACCCATTTTTACCGAAAAAGTTTTTTGAGGTCCCATTGCTGGTGGTATACTTGGCCATGGTGGTGTCTACTACAGACGATGGCCAACCTTGTGGTAAAAATCATCCTCCTCTCCTCTCTCTCCTTTTTGTTATTATTATATTTCTTAATATTATATTATATATATTCTTTTAATATATTAGGTATATTTTAAATTTATATTACGTATATATATATATATATATATATATTTTATACTATTTTATGTATATATCTTTAATATTATATTATTTATATATATATTTTTTTCACATGTTATCTTATGTATATATCTTAACTATATTATATATATTTTTAACACTATATTATGTACATATTTTTAATATTATCACGTATTTATTTTTTATATATGTACATATTGATGTAGTATTATTAATAGTATTTTTTTAAACATCATTATTATTTCTAATATATATATTATGTACATCTTTTTATTTCTATTTTATTTTTATTTGTCAATATTAATTATTGTTATTCTAATATTTTGATATTTTAATATTTTATATATTTTATTATTCACATCATTGTTCGCATTTTTGACAATAATATTCTTGGATTTTTTTACATTTTAATTTTAAGAATAAGTCATTGATTTCATCGCTATGTTGGGTGAAATTAATCGGCTCGTGTTAAAAACGGGACGTCTTTCTAAAAAACAAAAAAACTTGCAACTTCTCATTTCCTTCAATCGGATCACACTTAAATGTCAAATTGAATTCGTATTTTTGAAAATCAAGACAACATGTGTTTAATAAGATACCAATTTTGGGCGTCGCGAGGGTGCTAGTACCTTCCTCGTGCGTAACCGACTCCCGAACCCTAAATTTTCTCTAGATTTTAACGTAGACCTAAACTCAACCTTTTATTTGTTTTAATAAGAGATCTAATAGGTGTCCGATCACACCTAGGAAAAAGGATCAGTGGCGACTCCCTGTTTATTTCAAAAATCAAACGTCAAATTTCAAACTTTTTTTCAATAAATCGCCACAATTAGCGACCAAGCGAAACTAAATTTTTTTTTACGTCGCTACAGGGTTCAATCCTTGGCTTTTAAGTAACCCTTCTCGAGCAGGATAAGCCAGTTATAGTGGAAGAGGACGCCTACGACCACCAGCTCCAAAGATTTAGACTTAAGATTTGGCGGAACCTGACTCTAGCCAATAATCGCTTTTGTGGGACTATCTTCTGCTAGATCACCACTTCCCAACGGCGAATACCACACCGTTTTGTCTCTTGGATTCTCCAATCTCTGACGCAGAAAGCCAACGAACCAACTATGTAATTTTCCCAAAACGTACAAAGTGACCGTTCCTTACACAAGTTGAAAAGATCACCTATTAAGAGACATGGACGGAAGCGTCAGCCCCGTAGTGTGAAGAAGCGATAAATGCCTTGTTGAGAAGGCTAAGCCTGGATTCTAAGCCTCATGAACCTTTTTGGGAAATTTTGGCAACCTTCGACTAGATTGGTTTAGTGGCTCATGATTTTTTGGGAAGAAATAAATAAAATAGATATGAGATTTTTATTGAAGAAAATATGGAGGGAACAAAAGACAGAGTTATTGGGAGAGGGAGTGATTACAAAAAAAAAAAAAAAGATGTCAAATATGTGCCACTCCATCCCTTATTTATAGTACTAGAAAACCTAGTCTATTTCTAATGAAATTCTAAAAGATAAATACAAATAAATAAAGATAAATAAAGATAAATGAAAATACATCCTAGAATTAAATCTAAATAGAAATCCTTAATAATTATCCTAATATAAATGAAATTAAAATAGAGTCTTGTGCTATAAAATCTCTTCTTTTGCATTTTAGTCCTTGGGTCTTCCATGTTTGCATTTTTGGCACCACTTCTCTCTTTCTTTGCATGTTGGCCCATTATATCTGCAAATTCACACTTTTTTCCTTTAAATTTCTTCTTGCCTCCAATTTAGTCCCTAAAAGATAAAAGACCACAAAATAATCCAAATTAGTAAGATCATACTCAAAATAAGCATGCAATTAGCACATAAAATATGTCGTTCTAGAATATTATCACATATTTTTCTATTTATACTGCAATTCTTGACATAGATCATCAGTGATTCCAAGCATCTCAATCATGAAATGCAAGATGAAAACAAATTCAACGGAAGTCATTGCATTATATATTCCATTAGCTTCACTCATTTGAGTAAGATTGTCAGACTTGATGATATCTTGTAATACAACACAGACGGAATTGAACATTTTCATCAAGCTATTGAGAGAAGCTAAATGAGATTCTTATCAGGTATCGCCTGGACTTTGGGGCATATCGACTTTATTTTTCCTTTTGCCAGTTTCAAGCTCACCATTATCAATCAAATCCGCGATATAAAATGTCTCAATGTCTCTTAGTTGATCATGTCGCTTTCTTGTTAAAGCAACCAAATTGATTATACCAATCAAGTATGAAAAATATTGACAAATAGGAATAACCTCTTTGGATACAACTACTAAAGTTAATTGGAGACAATGAGTGAGACAATGAACATAGTATGCAAATCGACACTTTTTAGTAAATAACGCTTGCAAGCTGTTCCATCATATCCACGCATATTAATTGCACCATTATATCTTTAACCACGAATATCATCCACATTAAGGCAATGACGTAAAAGAACTTCATAGATTGCCTTCTCCAGAGCTAATAGTGTGGTGTCCTTCACATGAACCAAATCAAAGAATTGTTTACGTATAAAACCTTCTTTATCAACAAACCGCAGTACAATTACCATTTGTTTTTTCTTTAACTCATCACGAGCTTCATCCACTATAATGCAAAACTTTGAATCTCTAATCTCTTCTCGAATGAATCCCTTGATTTTACTCCCCAAAATAGAAAGATTGTCCTTCTGAACAGTCGACCTGACATACTATGCATTTTGAAGGGCATTTTCTAAAACAATTGGCCACTCATCTTCATTATAAAAATTCAAGAGTTTTATTAGTTCAAGAAAGTTACCTCAATTTCTTGAATCTAATGCTTCATCATGTCCCTTAAAAGCATAACCTTGAAATACAAGCCACTTGACAACATCTATTGACACCTTAAGCTATAGTCAATTTCTTGCAACTTGTTCAAAATTTTGTTTCTTAATAATCCTCTTAATATTTTGTAAGGAATTCTAAAGATCAAAATAATTTTTCATTGTATTCTTATGTAAAAAATTTGCATCCTTACCCATATAAGTAACAAAATGACATTTAGATCCTTCATTGACCTTATTCCATGATCGAAATCCTTTACTTGTAAAAGTATTTCTAAGATGTCCAAATGACTCGTTGAAAAGAAAATAATGAAGGTAATATGCGACAATCTTACTTGGTGAGAACTCGAGTCAATCCAAGAATAACTTGTATAAAGATGGGAGAAATTGACATCCATTCTTGTTAATATACTGAGGAGATGTTAGAGTTTCACTTGGAGGAATCTAGTAATATGGCCAAACTCAATGTAAGCTCGACGGGTTTTGTCCTATTCATTTGGAGGGTAATCTCAAATAGATTTTCGAAGTCCTAGATCGTGCTTTAAAGAAGAAGCATCAAACTCCCTTGTTTTGACTCTCGACACCTTACGAGAACGTTTAGGAACTTGAGAAGACCCGATATCTCGTTTAGGAGCTTAGGAAGATATGTTATTTGATTTTTCTCCACTAATAACAAATGGTTGATGAATCGATTGATCATCAGTGCTTTTTGAGCCATTTTCTTGAAAAAAGTATTCAATCTTTTTGTTGACCATAATTTAATTGAAAAACTTAAAGACTATAATAATATATTAAACAACAACATATTAGGAAAAAGAAAAAAATAATAAGTCAAATAAATAAAGAACATAATTTATGCAAAAAAAATTATAAAAAGGTCTTTTGCGTAAGGAATCGAGAGGAAGATAATTTCTATTTTTTATTCTGTGCTCTCAGTCTCGGCATCAAGCTCATTTCTTTTTGTCTCAGCAGTGTCGGCACCTTACTAGAGGAAGATAATTCCTTAGCAAGACATACAAATCAAAATATAAGAAACACTACAGCAAAACAGGGTTTTAACGGCGTTTTTAGTGGCGTTTTTGGCAAAAACGCCGCAAATATTATACATTAGCGGCGTTTGAACCAAAACGCCACTATAAGTCGAGAAATAGCGACGTTTTTCAAGAAACGACGCAAAAAGTCTGAGAATTAGCAGCGTTTTTCAAGAAACGCCGCAAAAAGTCTGAGAATTCGCGGCATTTTTCCAAAAACGCAGCCAAAAGTCTGAGCATTAGCGGCATTTTTAGAAAAACGCTGCCAAAAGTCTGAGTATTAGCGGCGTTTTTGGTAAAACGTTGCCAAAAGTCTGAGTATTAGCAGCGTTTTTGTAAAAACGCCGCAAAAAGTCCAAAACGCCGCTAAACGTCTTTTTTGAATTATATTTTCTTAGTTAAGTTTTAATGTTTAGTTCTTATTTTTTGGGTTTACGGTTTAATATTTAAGGTTTAAGGTCTATGGTTTAGGGTTTAAGATTTAAAATGTTAATTTTATGGTTTAGGGTTTTGTTATTTTGGGTTTGAGGTTTAGTGTTTAGTGTTTAGTGTTTATGATCTTAATGTTTAGCGGTATTAGAGGTTCATCGGTTTATGTTTTTTTGCGATCTCTTATCCTCTCACACGTTCTTCTATTCTTTTTCACGTTTTCTTTTTTCTTTTAATCTTTGATTTTCTTCTGCTGCTTCATTTCAATGGGTTGTTTTCGTCTCAATTGGAGTTCTACTCTTTTGCTTCTACTCCATTTCTTTTGTTGCGTTTTACAATTTAAACGATGTGAGTTTTGAATTGGTGGATTTGAGGCGTCGATCGTTTTGGGTGTTTAAATCGTGAATTGTGTATGAGTTTTGTAGCTTTTAATTTTATTCTTGAATTATTGAATTAATTTTGTGAAATTCAGTAATTTCGTGTTCCGATGATTGTGTAATCGTAATCATAATGTGGCTCTAGTTAGGGTGTGTTTCTGCACTATTAGAGTTTAAGGATCATTTGATGTCGAATTTCATGTTTTTCAGACTAATTATATTTTTAAATTATAATTTGTGTGGAAGCATTACTTAATATTGATTAAATTTATTTTTGGGTTTAGGGTTTAATATTTAAGGTTTAAGGTCTATGGTTTAGGGGTTTTATGATTGAAGGTTTAGGGTTTAGTATGTTAATGTTATGGTTTAGGGTTTGTTATCTTTGGTTTTTAGGGTTTACTACTATTTTAAATTTTGTTATTTAATTAGGGTTTAGTTTTTAAGGTTTAAGATCTTAGTGTTTAGCGGTATTAAGGTTTAAGGGTTAGTGGTTAGGGGTTAGGGTTTAAGGGATAGGGGATAAGTTAAGGGTTATGCATGGTTTGTGGTTTATGTTTAGGGGTTTAGGCTAGGGCTTTTAATAGGAATGTAATTGTAAAATTAATTTTTTAATGATACTGACCTGAAAACCTACAAGGTAATCCACATAACATGATACTATTTTTTTATATGTTAAATTAAAAATTATATAATTCTTCAAAATTATCTTGTCTGCTTTTCAAGTGTTTCAAAATTAAAATGGTGTAGTGTTTACGATTTTGTGGTTTAGTGTGGGTTTAGGCAGGTTTAGAGTATAGGGTTTAAGGTTAAGTGTTTGTGGTTTAGGGATTTAAGGATTTAGTATCTAGAATTTAGGGTTTAATGTTTATAAGGTTAAGGGTTTATGGTTTAGAGTTTAGGGTTTAAGATTTAGGGTTTAGGGTCCGATTTTGTGGAGAAGCTGTGCGTTTTGCTCATTGTATTCGATCCATCATCAAGTGCTATCATGAATTATTTTCAAAACTCATGCACTCTTTCATCATTTTCGAACTATTTTTGACTAGTTTTATATTAATTAAAATACAATTTATTTGTAATTTAATAATTAAAATATTCAAAATGATTAATCACACGTTGAAAGAGTTTGGAACTAATAACATTGAAAAATATATGTTAAAATGAAAAATAAAATAAAATACTATTATTTAAAATACTTTTAAATTAAATTTTTGGGTATATATGTGACTGATTGTTTTAATTTATATAATAAATAATTTACTATATAATTGTAAAAGAGATAATTTTAAATTTAATATATTAAAAATATCATTATAGTTTAAGTTATTTAATAGATAGTAGATAAACTTTTATATATTAAAATTTTAAAAAATGTAAAATGTAAAGTATTAGCGGCGTTTATATAAAAAACACCACAAAAGTGTTAGTAATGTAAAACAGTGTCGTTTTCTATTTAAATTGTCATCCCATTAGCGGCGCTTTAGATAAAACGCCACTAAAGCTTAACAATACTGGAGTTTATCCTTAAAACGCCACAAATTTTCAAGTGAACGTAAATCGTTTTGTTACGGAAATTTATCCTTACCAAAATCCCTAAGTGAATTTTTACTATGTCATTTCCCCATTCATCGCCTTTCTTCCCTAATTCCCCAACCCCGAAATCCCTTTCCTTTTTTCCCTATTTCATTTTCAGCATATCCCTAACTCTTCTCCCAAGTGTTTCTTCCCTATTTCTTCCCTAAGTGTTTTTATTCACGAATTCAGCTCCCCCTTCTCCCAAATTCCTAACTCTTTTCCCTTTCCTATCGTCTCGCTTCCTCGAATTCATCTAGCTTTCAAGCTTCCAACTTTCCCCGAATCTCCAAGGCTGAAACCGATGTGGGTATGTTGTTTAATCTTATATTTTAACGTTAATATTAAAACCAATTTTAGTTCTCTTGTTGAATATTATTCTGTTGGATTGAAATTTATTGTTTTGATTCGGGGGAATTGAGGTTTAATAAGAAATATTATATAAAACGCAAGAGGTTTAATTTTGGAAAAGGAATTGGTTTTATGCTAAGCTTGGGTTCTTTGTTTCTTTTTTTGGGTTCATCTGACATTGGTGCATTTTTTGGGAAACAGAGAGATCGAGACAAAGTTGAAGTGTGTGTTTCTTTGTTTTGGAAGGCGTCTTTATGGAACAAGGTAATGTAATTTAATGAGTAATTTCTATTAATATACACCACAATTGATCACATCAATGGCTAATCACTTTAATATACCCCATAAGCATCCAAGTCCTTTCATTTTAGTCAATTTTTTAATTAATCGAAATTTTTTATCTAATATTATCCTAAATTTTTATATATTATATTAATTTAATTATAATTTAAAATAATTTTAGAATTTATAAATTACCTCTATTAAAATTCAAATATATATATAAACAACTTAGAAATGTGACGAATATGTGCTTATGAGTTCATAATTTGTTAAGGTGAAAATGTATTGGAATGCTTCAAATAATATATGAAAGAATGATAATGTAATGAAACTATTATGAACTGTTATCAAATGTTTTAGACAGATTATAAAATTAGTTTTATGGAAATTTTTATAGTTTATACAGATGAGATGCAGAACACATATTGTTTTGGATGTATTGATAAGGTGCTAGACACGCATTACTTTAATTTATACCGATGAGGCTCAAAGCGTATAGTAATTCAAATGTATCGATGATGCATTGGGTGTAATTTATATTAGTGTAATGGTAGATTGATCTATGTATCCATTTTGAGTTTGTGTTCGATTAATAGGCCCACAAAATTAGAAAAGGAGTTCACCTAATCCAAACATTGGTTTACTTGTGATTCTTCGTGTTTTACAATATTAAAGCTTCACTTAGGCTTTGCTTTTCACATCTTCATTTCTACTATTAAATTTTTATGTATGCATCCGCTTTGTTGATATATATTTTTATGCTAGGTGTTGTTGGTTTAGAGAACAAGAATATAAATTTCACTTTGGATTTAATTAATACTTTTTATGCAAGCTTCGATAGTATGAACGGATAGATCACTTGGAATTTCGCTTGTTCGTGTTAGTCATAACGAAGTGAAGGAGGAAACTAGCTAATCTTGTCCGAATTTGCAAGGTCGAATCTATTATCTATTTTAATTTCATAGTTGCACTATTTTGCTACTTAAAATTAACTTGATTTCAAAATATTTTAGTACTGCTAATATTCCTATGAATTAAAAATATATTTTCTTATAATTATTTTAATGTTTTCATCTTCTTTGATATATGAAACATCGGAAATTCTTGAGCTTTAACTAACGAGGTTTTTTGACATATGCACTTGACGCACTGTTAGAAGTTTCCCATTTAATCAGTTATTGCTTCCTGCTTCTCCTGCAAGTATTGGTTCAACTAAAGCTTAGCTTCAATCCACATTGTTTGAGGTAAGAAAGGTCTACTTCCTTTCTTTCTTTGAAAGGTCTGCTCCTCCTGCATTAATATTTTTTGATATTATTAAGGTACGTTTTAGTTCATAATTATGATGAATAATATTTTTATCATGATGATTTTCGAAAATTAATCTTTTGGGGCTTCGATTTTTGTATCGATTTAATTGTTGATTTTCCTTTAAATTTTCCATGTTTGGCGCTTTGCCATGTTCTTTTCAATTACATTTTATTACAATGTAGCTTGCTTGTCCATATCACGTGTAATAACGCCATGTATGGTCAACGGATTAAAAATTCAAAATGACCTGAAAAAGTTCTATCAACATTTACTATTGAATATTTATATAACCTTAATTTATTTGTAGTTTACTTATAAAATTTAAACTACGATTCTTTTTTGATATTATTATATTCAAATTATTATTTTTTTATATTAATAATGTTTGATTTTAGTACTTAATATTTTTAAAGGTATTTGTATAAAAAACAAGATTCAAAGTATATAGGCTGGAAATCTAACGGGTTGCCTTATATCTCACTGTAAGATATAACGGATCCTCCCCAGGTGTAACAACACCACGTATGATGAATCTTAAAAAAGCCGCTAAAAGAGTTGAAAAATGTTCTATCGAGCTCGTTGACTATTGAATATTTATATAACCTTAATTTGTATTAAAAAAGATTTAAATTACTATTGTTTTATATTAATAATTTTTTATTTTAATATTTAATAATTTTAAATGTCTTTAAAAGTTATAACTAATTTTTATCAAAATAGTATTAATATTGATCATTACTTAAATAAGTTACATAACTCATGTAACTTACATAATTTACATAACAACCTACATAACTTACATAACTTACATAATTTATATAACTCACATAACGTATATAACAACTTACATAACTCACATAACTTACATAACTTAACTAATACATGTAGTTTAATCTAATAATTTCTTTAAAAGCATATAGTTTAAAGTTCAAATTTCATAACTTACATAATTTACGTAACTTAAATAAAACATCAACAACTTACCCGTGTAACTTATTGCCAACTTTAGACATCAACAACTACGAAATGGATAGGACTTGGATGAATTTATCAAGGGGAAGCAACGAGTATCGAAATGGAGTGCAAACTTTTTTAGATATTGCATTTCACAATTCAAGCCAAGAGAATATGATTCTTTGCCCATGTAAGAAGTGTGGCAATATCTATTGGCATTATCGTGAAGTTGTCTACGAACATCTAATTGTTGATGGCTTCATTCGGGGGTATAAAAAATGGATTTTCCATTGTGAGTGTACACCTAGTGGAGCCTCTTCGACGATTAATTCAGGTTATCCTTATAGTGGTTACCGTCAATATGTTAGAGAAGATGACATGGAAGGTATGCTGCAGGATGCATTTAATATGCGGAGCGAAGGTTTTCAATCATGTCCACCAAACTATGTTGCATCCGATGATTATAATATCGGTGGAAATACTTTCATGGAAACGGGAAGAAGTGTGCCGGATGAACAGCCGAATGAAGAAGCGGCAAAGTTCTACAAGTTACTTGGTGAAATGAATGAAGAACTTTATGAAGGATCAAAATTTTCGACAATGTCATTCTGTGTTCGCCTTTTTAACATAAAATGTTTAGGAGGGTGGAGCGGAAACTCTTTGACAATGCTGTTAGAGCTTTTGAGAGAAATTTTCCCATTTGAAAAATCCTCAATCATGCAAAGACATGAAGAAAGTGATAAAAGATTTGGGCCTTGGTTACAAAGAAAATTCATAGTTGCCCAAATGATCGCATGTTGTATTGGGGTGATCGGAGAAATCAACAATCTTGTCATGTTTGCGGTAAATCTCGTTGGATGAATGCAGATGCGAAGATGTTAATGAGGATGAATATGAGCCACAATCAAGAAGGAAGTGAGCAAGATTTTGCGATATTTTCGCTAATTCAAAGGCTTCAAAGGCTATTCATGTCTTCAAAGATGTAGAAGTTTATGACGTGGCATCATGATCAACGAAAGGATGATGGATTACTAAGGCATCCTGCAGATTCTTTAGCATGGAAATCATTTAACAATAAGTTTCCAAGCTTTGCAAGTGATCCTGAGTGTGAGGCTCGGCCTAGCATCGACGGATTTAATCCTTTTAAGATCATGAGCACCTCATACAGTACTTGGCCTGTGGTGCTTGTTCCTTATAATTTGCCTCCATGGATCTGCATGAAACAATCTTCTTTGATTTTATCTATGATTATCCCCGGAGAGAAAGGTCCCGGAAATGATATTGACATATATTTGCAGCCACTTATTGATGAGTTAAAACAATTATGGGCGGCGTTGAGACGTATGATGTTGTTAGAAAGGAGAACTTTTACTTACGTGCTGCTTTGATGTGGAAAATTAATGATTTTCCCGCATATGCGAATTTATCTGGTTGGAGTACCAGAGGACGTTATGCTTGTCGTTGTTGTGCTGCACAAACGTGTTCACAGTGGTTGTATAATGGGAAGAAGTTCTGCTATATGGGGCATCGACGGTGGTTAGATGCAGATCATAGATTTAGATTTCAGAGGGCTTTATTTGACGGTACTGAAGAGTTCAGAAAAGCTCCTGAGCAGACCGTTGGATCTGAAATATTGTTTATGTTAAAAGATATTGATTTCGATTTAAAGCTCAATCAACCATCCAACAGCAAACAAATGAGCAATCGAGGATGAATCGATGATGAATCGATTTGGAGGATGACCCTAATGAGGCGGACTTGTGGAAGAAAAGAAGTATTTTTTTTGAGTTGCCTTATTGGGAGCATCACATATTACGTCACAATCTTGATGTGATGCATATTGAGAAGAATGTCTGCGAGAACATCATCACGACAATTTTGAACGTCGATGGTAAATCCAAAGATAATCTTGAGTCGACTTGATTTAGTTGACATGGGAATTCAAGTGATCTTCATCCCCAAGTACTTCGAATGGAAGATATCGGTTCTGCTCCAATTTTTTCAATGTCGAAGGAAGAGAAAGAAATGTTCGCAAAGTGTTGAAGGATATAAAGGTCCCGATGCATATGCATCAAATATATCTCGATGTGTAAGTCTTAAAGATCAAGATCGTATTCATTAAAATCACATGACTATCACATCTTGATGCAAGATCTACTTCAGCTTGCTTTACGGTGTTGTATGTCAAAGAAGGTAACGCGTCTGTATAATTGAACGTCGAATATAATTAAAGCAATTTGTGGCAAAGTTCAACGTTGAAGAACTTGAAAAAATACAAAATCGAGCCGCTTTGACATTATGCAATTTGGAGAAGATCTTTCCACCTTCCTTCTTCACTATTATGGTGCACCGGTAATTCATCTCCTCGTGAAGCAATAATTGGTAGACCGTGTTCTATCGTTGGATGTATCCCATAGAAAGGTGCTAATTTATTTCAAGCTCTTTCATTCATTCAACTCTATACATATAGTTACAACCGCTGATAATGTAGTATATCGTGTTTAGGTTCTGAGCAAATTGAAGTCTTATTGCCGTAATAAGCGTTATCCGGAAGGATCAATTGCTGAAGGCTACTTGGCAGAGGAATGTATGACATTCTGTTCTAGATATTTAGAAGATGTTGAAACAAGATTGAATAGACCAAGTAGAAATGCTGGGCTCAATGATCCTAACTTGGCCGAAACTTATTTATTTCAAAGTTATGGAGAACCAATCGGCAAAGTTGAAGTTGCGGAATTAGATGACCGATCTTGGATACAAGCACATAGATATGTTCTTTTCCACCACGATGCAATTCAACCATTATGCAAGTAAGTTCTAGAATATGATACATATGATAAATATTCATCTTCTTGATTTATTTATTTTCTAACCAACTAAACCTGTTTTCAACATAGTGAGTACAAACAAATATTGAGATCTCGTTCACGCTCACGAAGATTACCACATCGAGAGATTAATAAGTTATTCACTGAATCTTTTCATGAATGGTTAAGCCAAACGGTATGCAACGTGTTCTTTTATTATTACTCAAATCATATTCCGATTCAAATCATAAAGTTTTCTCGTAACATTTATAATTATTACTCAAATCATATTTTGATTCAATAGGTTTGGAGTGGGAAGGCCATTAGTGACGAAGTTAAATGGCTTTCCCAGGGTCCGAATCGATTAGTGAAAAGATACGTGGCTTCATCATCAATGGATTCAGATTTCATACCAAATATCGGGAGAGATTGAGGCGAACCCAAAATTGCGGACTAGTTGTTAATTCTTCTATTACGAGTTATGCTAGTGCTAGGGACAGTAATCCTGTCGAGGGAAATGTGGATTTTTACGGACTTCTTACGGACATTATTGAATTGGATTACTATGGAAAATGGAAAGTTGTCTTATTTCGAGGTGATTGGGCTGATGTGAATACTGCTTGTGGTATTAAAAACGATCAATTCGGGTTTACAATGGTGAATTTCTCTCGATTGATTCACACCGGAGAACAATTAATAGACGAGCCGTACGTATTTTCTTCTCAAGTGAAACAAGTTTTTTACTCGAAAGATCCAATTGATAAGGGTTGGTACGTTATACTTCGAAACAGCCCTAGAGACTTGTTTGACATGGGCAATGAAAGTATAGATGATATTATTGAAAGATCAGAAACTTTGCCTTTTCCACAACAAAACTTAAATGAAAATATCCCTAGTACTAGTACGCATTTTCAATGGGTTCGTCGGGATGTGGATGAAGATATTTACGAATTATAATGTAGTAAGAATTTACAATTTTTTTACTTATATGTAATGTTATTATTTTAATCTTGCTCATGTTATATAATTTAACTATTTTATGTGTACTGTTGTTGTTCTAATTTGTTATTAAAATTTACACCATTTTATGTTTATTGCAGGAAAAATGCGTACAAGAAAGTTACGACATTTAAATATTATTCAGAATAATCCAAATTCAGAAGAAGGCAATAGTGAACAACAAACAGCTTGTTGGATCTTCAAGTGTCTTGAGAGGCAGTTCACGATCATCGCAAGTTCGTGGTAATGTTTAGTTTGTTTTACATGCGTGTTCGCTTTTATTATTAATTTATTTTTTATTTTTAATATAATAATATGTCATTTTTTAGTTGAGAGTGCCGGGACGCGCAGAGGTCGAGGTCGTACGCTACTTACAGATTTGTACGACTTAGCTCCTACCGAGCGTGTCAAAGTTCGTAGAAATAATCATGGTCACTGTCAAACCGAAGCTCAAGTTTTAGCTGGCTATTTGGGCATTCTTGCACGAAATTCAAATATGTTTCCCATCAACTACGAATCATGGCATCACATGCCTGACAGCAACAAAAATCAAGCTCTCGACAATTAAGGTAAGAAAATGTGAAATTAATCTATAATGCTTTGGTTTAAGTTTAATTTTTATTTACTTTTTAACCTTGTGTTTTTTAGAGAGATTTATTTTAGAGGTTTCGATGACTATATCAAGAAGACCTTGGGCAAAAAATGGAGAGATAATAAAAGTACTTTAAAAAAACAATATTTTAAGAAAGACATTAGTCTCGAGGAAAAATTGTGCAATGTCCCGCCGGGAATGCTGAGGTACCAGTGGAAAGATACAGTTAGATTTTGGAATTCAAAAAAAGGAGAGGTATTACGTACTTTCAAACTCTTCTAAATTGTTTGGTTTCTGGTATTTACTATATACATAATAATAATTACTCAATGTAGGACCGTGAGCGTGTTGGAACAAGTAGACAGAAACAAAAATTCACACACACGGCAGGGTCGAGAAGTTTTGCTCGCGTAGCTGAGGCCGAGGTATTATAAATTTATTAATTTTATCAATTTACGATGAGTCTCTACTACTAAATAATATTTTTATTACTATATTGTAGGAAGTCTCGTCGGTCAAAAGTTGGACGCCTTGACTTTTTGACATTACGATAGGAAGAAAGATGGATCCCCAATGACATCCAAGTCGGAGAAATTATGGTATATTAACTTAATAAAATTTGATTTGTTCTAAATTATGTTGCATTCTTTTTAAATAATGTTATGTTATTTTCTATTTTTTTCATTATATATTTCGTTTCTAACTCTTTCATTTATTTTTAGAGAGACTAAAGGAAAAGAAATGAGTACGGTTTAATCGCTTGATCGATAGTTCTGTTAATCATGAGGACATTGATAATGTAATTATTAATAAAGTTTTGGGTCCCGAGAGGTATGGTCGGGTTCGATTTCAAGGATCTCGTGTTACCCCGACCCAATATTTTGGATCCAGCTCCAAAGAATACATGCCTTCCTAAGTCAAGCTCAAGTCAAGTTCAGAGGTTAAGAGATCACTAGCTCAGATGCAAGCAAGCACAGTTGAGCAAATTGCGAGGTTCAAAGAAAATATGAAGAACTCTAGCAACAACTTCTAGCCGATGCAGAGAGAGAGGAGGCAGTGGCAAAGAAGCGAGGAGGCAAGGCAAGCAGAGAGAGAGAGCGAGCAGAAAGTAGTATGATAAGTCTGCAACTCTGACTTCAACAAATGATGAAGATGTTTAAAGAATCGCAGAAATTGCCTTCTTAGATATTTATTTGATTGTTCGACGATATTTTTAACATTTTACATTGAATATTATTGTAACAATATACTTAGTTATACTTTATTTATTAATGTAAATCATATATCTTTCATTGAATTTAAAGTATTATTTAGGTTTAATGTTATTGGTTGGATTTGTATGTCATATTTTTGTTATTGGTTGAATTTCTAATGCAGGAGGGTTCGATATTGGTTAAAACGCAACGATTTCAATCTGTAAATTTAGCGGCGTTTGTGGGGAAAGCACCGCTAAAGGACTCTACTTTTAGCGGCGTTTGTGGATAAAGCGCCGCTAAAAGGTCTGTACTTTTGGCGGCGTTTTTGGTGTAAGCGCCGTTATAGGTCTGTAAATTTAGTAGTTTTTTTGGGCTAAAGCTCCGCTAAAGGTCTGTACTTTTAGCGGCGCTTTGCAAACAAACGCCGCTAAAGGTCCGCACTTTTAGCGGCGCTTTTCCCGAAAACGCCGCTAAAGGTCTGCACCTTCAGCGGCGTTTTTTTCGGTAAGCGCCGCTAAAGGTATGTGATTTTAACGGCGTTTGTTTGCTAAGCGCCGCTAAAGGTCTGCACCTTTAACAGCGTTTTTTGGGTAAGCGCCGCTAAAGGTATGTGATTTTAGCGGCGTTTATGGTAAAACGCCGCTAAAGGTATCTACTTTTAGCGGCGTTTTGCCTTTCAAACGCCGCTAAAAGTGATGACTTTTTTCACATAAACGCATACAAAAATTGCGGCATCACATACATGTTATGCTTTTTATGTTTTTACATTTAGGCAAGCCAAAAAAAACGCCGCTAAAAATCTATTTTGCTGTAGTGAAAGTCACTAACCTAATATGTATAGGTATGGGCTAGATCAATTAATTCTGAAATTTGACTTTAAAGTCCATATTGGGATTTAAGTTTAGTTTTTCAAGGTCCATAATACATTAATATTTGATTATTATTATTATTATTAAAGTTATATAATTAAAAGTTGAAAATATTTTGTTAATATAAAGTATAACCTTGTGGCTTAAGGGGGCGAATTATATGAAATACAATTTGACCAAGGGGGTGAATGTTATACAATGTGGACACCAAATCCAAAATACTTGATAATTTATATATAAAATTCATAAATCTGAAAATTCCAAGGGGGTGATCGCCCCCTTGCGCCCTCTAGATCTATCCCTGTGTCTTGGAGCACAAGTATTCCTCTCATATGGTCTTTTTTTTATCTCCATTTTCACTTTATTCTTACTATTTTGGTTGTTTGTTTATGAAACTTTGGTACTAACTTAAGTATTAGAGAACATATTGGAGCATAAGTCTCGTCACTGCTTAAACTTATGCTTATCTTGTAAGAACTAAGGACGGACCATAATGGTGGCCAGAGGCACAAATTTTTTGAAAATTTCAATAAAATTTAGTTAGGCCTCCAATTTTTTGAATATTCTCATTAATCTCATAAATATTTTAATTAGACTACCAATTTTTTTAAAAAAATTCTAATCATACTCTTAAATTTCTAAAAATTTTAATTAAACCCTCAAAACTTAATTAAAAGATCCCTCACGGGTAATAACCTAAGAGCATTCGAGCCCATATTATCTTTGGTTACCAATCTAAATTATTAACAAAAACCGAGTAGTCCTTAATCACCTAACTTACCCTAAATTTAGTTAATAATAAATTGGGCAAAATTTGACCGACTTTCAAGCTAAAAGTTCGGTCCTACTACTAAAATTTTAGCCTTAATCTTATGTACCCCTAACTTGGGTGTTTAATAGCTAAGAGTGATAACGATGAGTAAAACTTTATTCGATTCGAAAAAATTGAAATTCTTTTCGAATTTAAAGTTAATCAAACCGAGTTATTCGAGTCAACTCGAATAAGTAATTCGAGTTTCGAGTCAAGTTAAATTTTACAATTCGAATAACAGATTGATGTAAATACCCCTTTGGTCCCTGTCAATTTTGAAAATGAGTAAATTGGTTCTCTCTTAACAAAATTACAAAAAAATTTAAAATAATTTTAATATTCAAAATATTTATAAAATTCTAAAATTTTATTTTTAAAATATTATAAAATATTTCTAAAGAATATATAAAGAAAGTTAAAATTTTAAATATTTTCTAAAATAATAATTTTGGGCCCTAAATAAGTTAATTAATGATTCAAGTTTATCATACTAAACAAGGGCGAAGGCAAAAATTTTTTAGGGGCCCGGATGAAATTTTAATTTTTTATAGTTTATATCTTTATAATTTGTAAAGGATTAAATTGAATTTTATAATTTGAGGGGGCAAAGTGCAATTTTACCTTTACTAATTTAAATTTTTTTTTAAAAATTAAGGGCTTAAAATGTAATTTTACATTTTAGGGGGCAGGCCCATGTTGCACCCGGCTTCACCGATACTAAAGTAACTTTTTTTTTTATCATTTTTCTTTGAAAAAGTTTTCAAATATATATAGTTTCAAGTTTATGTGCTCTTACATAGAATTAGTTATAGTGTAACAATATTTTAATTTGACATGTTTAATTTTTTAATTTAACTCGAACGATTTCACTTGATTCGACTCGACTCAAATTTTATTTCATTAAAATTGATTCGAAAAAATTTCAAATCAAATTAGAATGATAAAATAAGAGTCGTCAACTCAATTAACTTGAAAAATTTTCACTCGATTTGATCAAATGCTCACCCCTAAAGAGTGGTTTAAACATGGTTAATTGATTCACTAAGATATAATGATAAATTTAGTCCTTAATATTTACATTTTCTATCAATTTGACTCTTATTCACTTTTTGAGCTAAATTTAGCTACGATCCTTTTAAAAATAGCCAAATTAGTTTTCTTTAACGGAAATACTGATTAAAATATTTTTTAATGATGTTGACGGATAACTTGTGGGTAAATCACATGCACTTCATTATAATATATATAACACTATTTATCTTATATGTCACATTAGCCAATATTTTAAATTTTATAAAAATATTTAAAAAACTCAAAAGTAAAAAAAATTCAAAAAGTATTACAAAATATACGTGAATTATCATGGACTACTATATTTAAAGTTTTAACATTTCTGTTAGTAATTGTGTAAAAACTAATCCAATTTTTTTAAAAAACTGATAATTAATTTTGACTTTTTGAAAAAGTTAAAGAGAAATTTAATTAAAATAAATAATGGTTAAATTAGACATTATGTAATTAATTAATTAATTAAAATAATTAAAAAGGTCAATGGCGAACCAGAGATCTGATTGGCCTGTGACAGTGAACTCACTGGGGAACTTGTCAGAACTCCTCTCCCGCGTATTAGTGTTTTATAAATATACACACATTTAAAATATTCCAATATGGCGGTTTACTCTTCGTGTCGCCGCCGCTAGTTTTAACAATTTCTGGTTTTGGACCAAGCACCGACCACCGCTTTTAACCCAAAAAATATATTTTAAATTAAACAATTAAATATTATAATACTTTCTTAATCACTTAATTAAGCTAATAAATCATTTTTAAATTACCCTAAAGCAACAAAAGCACTCCACCACTAACCCATCATTACCTTCGAATAAAAATTAACACCAAATCACGCAACAAACACAAGACTTGCTTATCATCATTATATATAAAATTAATATTTATAAAATAATTACTCAATTATTTGATTTTGCCTTTTTAAACCACCAGTTGTTAAATAACTAATTATAAAAGATACGCCAACTTTTAAATTTAGCATAATAGTAACTTTAACATTCAACATTTATATATTGTGTAAATTTAGTCTTGATTTAAAAAATATAACCCTTAACATTTACACATTATATAATTCGGTCTGTTTTATATTTTTGCTTTTCTTTATGATTTAAAAGTTTTAAAAATAAATTTATCGGTTAAATTTAATTGAAAATATACTAAATAGAAATACCTAAAAATTCAAGATAATAATTTTATATTTTTTCATTTTTCTAAAATTAACCTTTAATATCAAAAAAGAAGAAGAAGAAGAAGAAGCAAAACTAAAAAAAAAAAGAGACTAAATAACATAACATGTGAATTTTGAGGGTTAAAATTTTAGAATTAAGATTAAATTGATATAATATATAAATGTCGAGGTTAAAGTTGTTACTATGCCAATATTAAAAGCTACCAAGTTATTTTTGTTATTAATTTAACGGTTGGTGATCAAAAAGACAAAATCTTAAGTGAACATTTTGTAATTTTTCATAGAATGACAAAAAATTATTGATAATTAATTGACTATTGATATAGTTTACAGGAATTTTAATAATATTTTATATTTAGTTAATTAACATAAAAATATAAAATTAATAGATTTATCATGAAATTAACCTTTCAAATTACATGTCATTTTCATTTTATCATCTTTTACCTTTTCTTGTGGGGTTTGATTTGTATTATTATTATTATTATTATTATAGTATTAAACTGCTTTAATTTATTAAACCCATGTCATGTCAGATACTAGGCAAGAAACAGAACATCCGGAATTAAAGTAATAATGTCAATAATTTTTTGACAAATTTAATTATTGTTAAGATAAAATAAAATTATGGAATATAGTAAAAGAAAAAATGGGGTAGTGGTCAGTGATGATCTAACAAGCTGGCCTGCACTGCCTGTTGAATTGGAACCAATTGATATATATAATTATATATAATTACATGTAATTAATTTTGTTTGGATCAAAGTGGTATTTAAGTAACACGTTTTCAACAATCATAATTCCACCATCATCTCTTAAATATTTTAGCTTTTGATTAGATAAATGTAGAGGTAGTTTTATTATAGAAATTCGATATGAATAAGTTGGGCATTTTATTATTAAAATTCAAATAAAATTAAGTTTTAACAGAATTAATATTTACAGTTTAAAAATATTATTAAAATTATTTTGTTTCATTTGTAGTTGAATTTGAAACAAGAAAAATCACTTGGAGAATGATAAAAACTTTAAGGTTCTTACTCTGTATCTTTAAATAGTTAATGCTAATTTTATTGAATCTTGATTTGAATTTATTAGGACTAAATTATGCCTAAAAGTGCAAAAGGATTGTGGTCGAAGAACATGATGAAAATTCATGACTTTAAAGAGTGTAAGGCATGGATCAAATCCATGACTTCTAGGATATGACTCTAGATGTGATACACTTGGAGCTAGTCTAAATTGATGCATTGGTTGTCTAATTGATGCACTATCACTTGGAGTAGCTAATCCAATTGATGCAATACCTTTCTATCCCAAAGGTTATGAGTTTAAATATGAATAAAATCTGTTTTGATTAAAAGAATTTAATAAAAATTTAAATTTTGAAATAAGTAGTTTGAGTTATTCGGATTAACTTGAAAAAAAAATTAAATTTTTCGGTTTAACTCGAATATAAATTACATAATTCAAGTTATTTGAAAATTTGAATAAGAAAAGGAAAAAATTACATCGTTTTGTTAAATATTTATATTTCCTAAAGTTAAGTCAAAAGTCAAAACTACGTTGTTTTGATAAATGTTTACCTATCAACCTTATGTAGTTAAATAATTATGTACTTCGTCTACTAATTAAATAATCCGTCAATGTAAACACAACATTGAGTATAAATAAGAGGATTTGTTAACTTGACTCAATTTGACTCGATTCAAAAAAATTTCAAATTCAGTTCGGTTGCTAAAATAAGATTCGTCAACTCAAATTCTTTTACTCAATTCAAGTCGACTCAATCGAATGCTCACTCTTAATCTCATTCATATATATTTTTAACGGTAAAACAATAGAATTTTAAGAGTGCATTGCTGTTTATTGTAATAGTATTAAAAAATAATATACTCAAATTATTAGTATGAGAGTATATAATGTAGAATCTATCTTTAAAAGTATTTTAAAAGGGTAGATAAAATAAATGTATATATTTGTTTAATTTGAGGGTTTTGATTTGTAAATTGTTACGGCAAGTGACAGTGTTGGGATTGGATGTAAACATATTAAAGTATCAACTTTTGGACCTTTTGCGAAATTTTAAAAAGATTCTGTGCACATGCATTATATTATTTTTTTATTATTTTTGGTGCTTCCAATCACAAACATTTCGCTTTGCCATCCAATAAGAAGAAAGTTTGGTTTGCATTTTTATTTACACTAGTAATCAATTATGAAATTTTATCATTAAAATATACAAATATGGCAGAAATAACATAATATATAGAGCCAAGGGTTTTGTTTTATTGGCTTGATTCATGTGAATTTACTTTCCGGTGTCAAATGATTGGATTTTCCCATACAATTATAAAACGTATATATATATATATTAAAAAGTATACCATAAATTGTTATTCAGTGACAAAACACTTAATTATGAAATTTATTTCTGGTAAAAGATAATGGTGCAGTCTATTTTGAATAATAATAAAATATACTGTACAATGGACTATATTTATGAAACTTAATATTAATGTCACTGCAAGTATCTATAGGATTCAACATTTAATTTTTGGTCGTTGAGGGTTTTATTTGAATTTACCATATCAATAATATTATTTGTTGATTTTTAAATTATTTCACTCCTTTGTATTAAATATGTAAAAGATTGAGCATTTAATTCTCAGTTGTTGAGGAAATTTGAGTAATGTGAAAATTTTCACCTGTTTATATCAAATCTATAAAAGGTTAAGGAATTTAATTTGAATTTTGTCACGTGTAACTATTATTTGTTGATTTTTCAAAATTACTTATTTTTGCTAATTAATTAATTAAGACATACACATCTTGACATATTTTTATACAGTTGAAAATATTATTTATTTTCACATTTTTAAGTGTGCAACAAATTTTCCAATTAAAAATAATAAAAAATATACATAAATTTTAATACAATTTATAATAATATACATTAATTTTAATTCAATTTTCATATATTATTAATCCCGTTATTTATGTGGTGTAAATTTTAACATAACATTTTATTAAATTTAAAAATTAAACGAGTAAATTTAAATTATTTTCACAAATTATAATAAATAAAATCCACGAAAAACACCATCAACAAAATTTTGATAATCAATGGGTTTGAAAATGGTGGCAAAGGAATTAAATCTATTAAATGCAAATCAGAGTAGGGTTTTGGATGTGATTGGACGGTGGGGGCGTACGCCAGTCGTCAGCCATGCAACACAGACACGTAAGTTTGATTTTTTGACCATTGTTCAATTTTTTCAAAACCCTAACCCTGCCTGCATGTAATTAATTTTATATATATATTTATATAAAAAAAATTTAGTTAAATTTCCTCACGTTTTCTTTTTCCATTATTTTCTTCAAAGAAGAACGAAATCTCTTGTACATATGTTTTTAAGTATTTTATTGTTTAAAGGGTGCTATAAATTTAATTCATATTTATATTAATATATTAAGATAAATAGTATAGTTTAATTGCTATATTATGAAGTTCAATTTTGTGTTTCAACATTTTATTTCAATTATTTTTGGATAAAATATAGAAGAATCAAAACGAATTCACCCAACATTTTGTTAATGTAAATCACATAGTTTACTATAAAAATATTTCAATGTTTTGGAATTTAGAATAAAAGAAAGTAATATTTAATGTATCATTGATACATGAGTTTCATGTATTGTTGATGAAAAAACACATATTTCATTATTAGTGAAATAATATAAGTAAAATCCTTATAAATAATATTAATAACTTTATTTAAAATTAAAATCATAAATTATATAATCATAAATCATAAACTCAAAAAAATTATAATTTATGTTTAATTATATTTAAATAAAATTATTAATACTTATTTATAAATCATAGATTATCTTTGTATTTAACACTTAAACCAAGTGTGATATTATTATTCAATCACAATGCATAAAACTAGCATAAAATATTATACGTAAATTTAATACATGATTTAATATTAAAAAAAAAATCGGCAAATTAAGATCCAGTTAATCATATCGAAACTAATATATTGAAAAAATATTAAATTTTAGGTATTCCTTTTTCAGATAAGAGTCAAGTTTCAGCTTTGATGCATATGCATATGTTGAAGATCATTAATGACAGAAAATTTCATATTGATTTCCCTATTTTCCAGTCAAAAAGGGATTTGGGTGTATATTTGAAACATCATTTAATGAGAGCAATGAGGCAAGATCACGAGGGTTGGCAAAAATGGCCTGCTCGCCGCGTCACCCATGGAATATTTCTTCTCTTTTGAACATTCAATTTATACAAATGATAGATACATTTTCGTCAAATTAGTGTCATTTGTTATGCAAAGGCTAACTAGAAATTGGTTGTGTTGATAAGGTTATAGTTTTAAAATTTTAAATGTTTATGATCGAGCCTCTACATATCGTTCAAGTTATGTGTTAAATTTGTCTAAATTCATTACGGTTTAAATTCAATTGTGTGTTATTTTATTCAAGATTATTTCAGTTTAGATCAAGTCTGATTTGTGTTTTATAATGAGTACTTTTATTTGTAATGTTTCGAACATCTAATACCATATGTAATTTTCAATCCTTATGCTTATACTTAATTTATTCTAAGAAAAATTATCATGGATAAAAGTGAAGTTAAAATTTTATTTCGGGTGGGCCTAAGATTATACTATATATTTTTATGAGAAGTAAAATTAAATATTTATCATTGTATTAACATATATATTCACAATTTTAAGATTAAATAAAAATTTATCATTTTATTATATATTTACTTAAAATTTTGTGAATTCCTATGAAAAATAAACTATATATATATATAAAAAAACAGAGGGTTTATGGGCTTATATGCCTCTATGATTTGCTCGACATGATAATTAACAATAATATCTTAAAGATTCATCAAGTCACAAGGATGTTCTTTCTTCCTAAAATTCATGTTATAGTACCTATTTCTTTAGAGTTCTTGGCCTGGCATAGCCTTCGATCCAGGGTTTGGTGTATAGCTACAAATAATTTTACTCTACCCACTTCGTGCGTGAAATTAAAAAGTTAATGGTTCATGTTTGGATTAAGTTTTAGTTTAATTGATATTAGTATTGTTGTCCGATAAGATCATAGGGTTCAATACATCAAACGCATTATTCTCCTATTTAAAAGTTGGTGAGGGACTATGAATAGTTTTAAATATTATATTAAAATAACAGATATAATAAAATTATGAAATTAAAATATTTTTTTTTAGAATTGAAATAGTTTAGTCAATCATAAGTACAAAATTGGTCTTTGGGTAAAGTTTACTTCTAATTATGATTTTAATTGATATTTTTACCTTTAAATTAAAAAAAAGTAAAATTTACATTGAGAAAAAAAGGAGAAATAGCAAAAGTTAAAAGTAGTAATGAAATTTTATAATTATTAACTCATTAATCACCTATTATAATTTGTACATCAATAATAAAAACAATACTTTTATCAATGAAAATTGCATAGCAAAGCAAACATGGAATTCCTTTTGGTTGATTAAATTTAATAATTACTGAATTAATTAGTATGCAAATAAAATAAAATAAAAAAGACAGCAAAAAGCATTATTAATTAGTGTAGCGACGTAAAAATTTTGGTTTGGGGTCGCTAATTGAGATAATTTATTGGAAATTTGAAAAAAACTGACTTTCATTTTTTTTGAAAAAAGAGGAGTCGCCACCGATCTTTTTTTTATAGGTGTGATCAGACACTTATTAAATCTATTTTTAAAACAAAAGAAGGCTAAGTTCGGGTCTACGTCGAAATCCAGAGAAAAAGTAGGGCTCGGGAGTCGGTTACGCGCAAGGAAGGTATTAGCACCCTCGCGACGCCCAAACTTGGTATCTCACAAACACGTGTTGTCTTGATTTTTTTAAATAAAATATGAGTTCAATATTAAAATTTAGTTGTGATCCGATTAAAGGAAGACGGGAAATTTTAGTTTATTCCGGTTTTTGAGAAGGATATATCGCTTTAACACGAGTCAATTGACGTTCACCCAACATAGCGATGAACTCGATGACTTAATGTTAAATCAAGATATTGCCTTGATTGTTGAAATTAATTAGAAGGACATGGATAAGATTCTTGAAGTAATGTAAAACAAAATTGAGATGAACTAAAAAAAAAATAAATGAAAAAATTAAAATATGCTGAAGCAAATAACATATAAGGCAATAATGCAAAAATATTGAAAATATATAATATATATAACACATAGACGATATATGCATATACATTAGAAATAACAACAATATAAAATGGACTTACTAACATCCCACGAGACATATACATTCATAGATATAAATAATAAGGATATTAAAAATACTAAGTATATAATGTTGGACTAAATACATAATATAAAAATTTGTAGAATGTAGTATTAAAATATGCATTTATATATATATACTTATTTAAAAATAATAATAAAACTGTTGATAATATTTCACAAATATATATATATATACTAAAATATACATAACAATATATAAAGTATAATATATTAAAAACGATATAAAGCATATAAAACGAAAATACACATGTTAAATAATATTAAAATGTTTACATAATGCATGCATATAGGAACAAACAGTTAATAATACATGGATATGTACATAGGCATATTAAATATATATACATATACTCGATATAGAAATATTAGAGTAAAGTAATTAAAAGTAATGCTATGCACAAATAGATATATACATATATAACAAAATATATACTATGGTTAATGATAATAACAATGACGATATAAAGATGTATACATACAACAACACATTCACTACATTAACAACCATAATAATAATGGCATTAAAATACGAACAACAACAATGTGACACAAAAATACCATATATACATAAATCTATACACATAAATAAAAATATACACTATTATAATAAAGATAATAATAATATATTATTAAAATATATAAAAGCAAGCATAACATTTAAATATTAAAATAAAGTAGCTAAAATACTAAACATAAATACATATATGTATATGCATATAATGAAAATATATAATATATATATAATAATAATAATAATAATAATAATAATAATAATAATATGAAAATACAAGAAAATTTAAATAAGAATTAAAGACAAACGAAAAAGGACCAAAATTGGATTAAAATCAAGTTTTGGGGCCAAATCTAAAATAAAATAAACCACGGGTCAGATTGCAACATGCGCGAAACATGGGGACCTGAATCAAGAATATTCCGTTCTATCAAAACGCAGAAGCATCATCAGGAGTATATTGCAAGTCGATTAAATTTTAGGGCCGATTATAAACAAAATAAACCCGATTTAAAACATTGAAAATGCGGAAGGATCTAATGCGAAATATACCATTGAATTAAAAACACGCGGATCGACTGGTGCGGGTCGGGTCGACCCGACCAAGGCCCAAAACGACGTCGCTTCGTTGATAATGAGGGGGACCAAAACGGTGCATTTTGGTCCCTATAAAAGCCAAAAATTTTGTAAAAATCATTTGAGAAAGGGAAAGGAAAAAACAGAGAGAAGAGGAGAGAAAAGAAAGGGAGAAGGAGAGGAGCTCGGTGGGGGCTCGCCAGGGCCTATCACCGGACGGTCACGGAGTCACGGCTGGCGCTGGCCGGCCACCGTACACGGTGGCCGGAAAATCGAAAAGGTTAGTTTTTTTTTTGCTGTTTATTTTAATATTGTGTTATATTTTTAATATGTGAGAATGATAAAAATGAGCTTAAAAACGAAATGAAAATGCAAATAAAAAACCTTTAGGCTTTGTTAGTTTCGATTCTTCATCTTTTATCTACTTGCTTCATTGTTATTTTGTATCTAAACACCGATGATGTTATTATTATTGCTCGGATGGGAAATGATTCTTTTCTTGTGTTTTCAAAATGCCAAATCCGACCCTTACATTGTTGTTCTGATGGCTATTTATAGCCTATATTTCTTACATACTTTATTATCATTTTGCTATTCTATGCTTCTGCTTTGCTTCTGTTGTTTTTGCGTGGTATGGGCGTGATGGCCGAGGCTCAGGCGTGCTAGTGGGGTTCGTCGCGGTCGACGGCATGGGCGTGGTGGGTGAGTGGGGTTCGCAAGTGGGCAAGTGGGGGCTAGGGTTAGGGTTTCACTGGGTCTTGGGTAGGTTAGTTGGGTTTTAGTCCTTGGGTTAGGTTGGGTTATGGGCTAAGAGATTTGTTGGGTTTAGCTTGTTGGGTCATTGTAAAAAGGTAATTGGGTTGTTTGGTTTAGGGCCCAAAATTGGCTTGTACAGTGCCCTCTTTGCTCATTGTCGTAACGGGAATAGAGCAAAGACATAAAGAAAGGCCAATTTTGTCTCGTCTTGCCGAAGTCTTGACTTCATCGGTGCTCTTCTTGTTCAAATAGTTTCCTTCCATCCATCTCATATTGTAGCTTTGGTTCAATCCACGCATTTTTCGATATATGTCTTGTAACTTCAATCTTCTAATGTAACTTTAAGGATATGAAATTTGCGGCTTCAATCGCTTCTTTCATCACTTCAAATGAGATGAGATTCGTGATCTTCTCTTTCAGAATTCTAGCGAGGCAAGATCTCGATATCCTCGATCAGCTCCATGAAACTTCAAGGAGACCGGACTTGCAACTTTGACCTACTTCACCGCACTTCGTGGTATCCAAATCTCAGTGGGTGAACTGAGGCTCAACTCATTAGTCTTTGCTTGGCGTGTGACCTTGAGTTCAACTCATTTCTCGCAATATGAAATGACTCTTTAAAAACGGACATTAAGAACAAAAATTGAAAATACCTCAGCATGTGAACTGAGGCTCAACTCATTTTTCGCAATATGGGTTGATTTTTGAAACATTAAAAGCAGAAATTAAAAGGCTCAACTCACCTCTCGCAATATGAGTTAATAATTTGAAAAGTAGATTTCGAAAAACGGAAATTAAAGGCTCAACTCACCCCTCGCAATATGAATTGACTTTTGAAAATAGAATTTGAAAATACCTTGGCATGCCGCAAGGCTCAACTCACTTCTCGCAATATGAGTTGATTTCAGATTTAATAAGAATTGGAATTACCTCAGCGTGCCTCGAGGTTCAAATTTCATCTCTCATAATATGAGTTGATTTTTGAAAATGTGGTTAAAGGCTTAACTCATCTTTCGCAAGATGAGTCAATTTTCTAACATAAACTAAAATACCTCGGCGTGCCCCGAGGCTCAATTCATTTCTCGCAATATGAGTTGATTTTGGAACATAAATTGAAATTACCTCAACGTGTCTTGGGGCTCAACTCACCTCTCGCAATATGAGCTGATTTTGGAACATAAATTGAAATTACCTCAACGTGTCTTGAGGCTCAACTCACCTCTCGCAATATGAGCTGATTTTTGAAACAACAGGAATTAAAAACATCTCAGCGTGACCTGAGGCTTGACTCACCTCTCGCAATATGAGTTAAAATTCTTGAAACATAAACTAAAAATACCTCAGCGTGTGACCTGAGGCTCAACTCATTTCTCGCAATATGAATTGATTTTTGAACATAAATTGAAATTACCTCAGCGTGTCTTGAGGCTCAACTCACCTCTCGCAATATGAGCTGATTTTTGAAACAACAGGAATTAAAAAGTAGAAATTGAAAATACCTCAGCGTGCCCTGAGGCTCAACTCACTTCTCGCAATATGAGTTGATTTTTGAAACATAAATTGAAATTACCTCAACGTGTCTCGAGGCTCAACTCACCTCTCGCAATATGAGCTGATTTTCTTGGAAAACATGAATTAAGAAGCGAATTGAAAATACCTCGGCGTGCCTCGAGGCTCAACTCACTTTCGCCATATGAGTTGATTTTGGAAAAACAAAATTGGAGGACGAAATTGAACATCAAAATATCAAAACCGTCATTTGGTAGAATTCAAGTGTCTTTTCCTTTGATTCAATGTGACTCTCATTCCGATTTCTTGCTCACGGAGTACCAGATATGCCATGCATGATGCACATGTTTGTTTTAAATACCTTTATGCCTACATGATTATGCAAAGCTTTTTAAGTATGTTTGTCGATGTCTTTTTCGTCTCGGTTCTTGTGATGGTCTCAGATTCATTACTTGGCTCTTTGCCATGTACATGTCTTCAAGCTTCACGGTAATCGACGCGTTTCTCGTGTGTCACTCTTTTGTCCCCAATTGAACTTTGTTCCTACTTTGAGGCTCTTGCGCTTATTAAATTTTCATCCGGGTAATGCTTAACATTTCTTTTGTTTAGAGCATGTCATTTCACCATGTAAATAAACACATAATGATATGCATGAAAATGGTCAGGCAGGGACAAAAAGGATATCTCATATTCCTTTATTTCAAATGTGGCAAACAAAGAAAGTTAACTAATGATAGTACAAATGTACAAAGAAAAGATCGTATTCAATGAATACAAATGCTTTAGATATTCGACACATGAACACTTCACGCTCCTCAATCAAGAATCTTTTAGAGTATGGCTCATTCGTAGAAGATTTCGAGCTTCAGAGATGCTTCAAAATCGTAGTCTCACCGTTTGTCGTGATGCTTTAGAACGCCTTGCCTTGTGTTTAGAATATTTGCTTCATTAGAACGCCTCTTGGGTTTTCATCCTAATCTTTTATGTTTAACCAAAGCGCCTTTTTCGGTTTTCGCCCGATCCTTTTTTTTTTTTTTTTTTAGATGCCCTTTTCGGTTTTCATCTCAAGCATAATATTTCTTCATCGTGATCCGAGTTTCATGGATTCGTAGCTCCTTCCCATCCATTTCAAGAAGGATCAAAGCTCTACCGAGAATGTCTTTTTACAACGTATGGTCCCTCCCAATTTGGTGCCCATTTTCCTCGCAGGTCTTTTTGTATTGGGAGAATCTTTTCAAAGACGAAGTTCTCCTTCATGGAATTCTCTTGGTCGTACCTTCTTGTTATGGGTCATGCGATCATTCTCTTTTGGTACATTTGCCCGTGACAAATTGCCCTTAGACGCTTTTTCTTCAATGAGGTTCAATCGATCATATAGAGCTCGAACCCATTCCGCTTCCTCTAACTTTGATTTCATCAATACTCGCAGAGAGGGATCTCGACCTCGATAGGTAGCATGACTTCCATTCCATAGACTAGAGAAAGGAGTTGCTCCCGTAGATGTTCGTACAGATGTGCGATATGCAAACAAAGCAAATGGAAGTTTCGTGCCAATCTTTATATGTCTCACCATTTTCCCAATGATCCTCTTAATGTTCTTGTTAGTCGCTTCAATGACCCGCTCATCTTTGGGCGATAGGCGAGGAATTATGATGCTTTATTTGGAATCGCCGCACACTTCTTTCATCATTTTATTGTTCAGATTCGTGGCATTATCTGAAATGATTCTTTCAGCAAACCATACCGCAAATGATTTCCTTTTTCAAAATTTGCAAACCGCAATCCTCGTCACATTGGCAAATGAAGAAGCTTCTATCCATTTTGTGAAGTAATCGATAACCACAAAATGAATCGATGTCCATTGGATGCTTTTGGAGAAATTGGCCCTATAACATCCATGCCCCACATAGAAAAAGGCCAAGGAGAAGTCATGACGTGAAGGGCGAAGGGCTACATGAATTTTGTCGCCATAGATTTGACATTTGTGACATTTTCCGCAAAACTAATACGCCGCTTTCCATCACAACCAAGAGTAACCGAAGTCTCATAATCTTTCTCGCCATATGAAGCCGTTGGCATGTGTCCCATGATTCCTTCATGGACATCTTCAAGTATCTTTCGGCTTCGACATTATCCACGCATCTCAAGAGTATTTGATCCTTTCCCTTTATATAGGATATCCCCATCAAGAACGAATCCTCGCCGCCATTCTTCCGATCGTTCTTTTGTCGTTCTCATTTGCTTGTTCGGATAGCTTTGATTCTTGATATATTCTAAGATATCGAGAACCATGGTCGTCCGTCCGCCTCTTTCTCAATGCTACAACAAAGTGTGGGGACCTCGATATGCTCATTTTGAGGGCATTATTTCGCTTCTTTACTTGCTTTGAACATTGAAGCCAAAGTGGCCAAGGCATCCGCCATTGGTTCTCTTCTCGTGGAAGTAATGAAAAGTTATTTCTTTGAATTCCTTGATTAATCCAACCACTAAATTGTCAGTACTTAATCAATTTTGGGTCCTCACTTCCACTCTCCACGAATTTGGTAAATCACTAGGTTGAGTCTCCATACACCTCCAAGATCTCGATGTTTCGCTCGATGGTCGCACGAAGCCCCATGATACAGCCTCATATTCGCGATATTATTGGTACGTAAGAAGTTCGGTCTTGCGGTGAAAGGATAATGATTCCGTCGGTGATACCAGATTACTCCAATTCCATGCCCTACCGCATTCGACGCACCATCAAAGCACATCTTCCATGACCTCTCTTTGATAACTCGGATTCTATTTCGAGATGCACATTAAGTCTTCGATCGGGAAATCGAATCTTAAAGGCTCATATTCTTACGTTGTTCGAGTTACTAGAAAATCAGCTATTGCGCTTCCTTTTATCGACTTCGACTTACATAGGCAATGTCATATTCGATAGGAGAATCGCCATCGCGCCATTCTTCCCGATAGTGCCGGCGATTCCATCATGTATTTTATCGGGTCCATTTTGAAATCAACCATATAAATGACAAGACAACATGTATTGTCTAAGTCTCCGAGCTACCCAAACCAAGGCACAACAATATTTCTCAATGGATTTAATACTTTGCCTCATAATCGTGAACTTTTGTCGAGGTAGTAGATCACTTTTCTTTCTTTCTCGACTCGTCGTGTTGCCCCAAAGATGCAACCCATTGAACTTTCGAACACGTCAAATACAATATCAAAGGTCTTCAGGGTTGGCGGTACTAACACCGGAGGACTAGACAAATATTGTTTTATCTTATCAAAGGCCACTGGCATTCCTCGCTCCATTCTCCCGGTTATGTTTCGAAGAAGCGAAAGATTGGGTCGCATTGGTTGGTAAGTTGAGCGATAAATCGGCAATGTAGTTTAATCTCCTAAAAATCCTCTAACTTCCTTTTGCGTGCGCGGAGGTGGTAATTCTTGGATGGCTTTTATTTTATCCGGATCAACCTCAATACCTCTTTTCGACAATGAAGCCTAGCAACTTTCCCGAGGTAGCCCGAATGTACATTTGGTGGATTAAGCTTTAGTGAAACTTTCTCACCTCTCGAACAACTTCTTGAGGTTCACCACATGCTCTTCTTCCCTCGGATTTAGCAATCATGTCGCCGACGTAGACCTCTTTCTTTATGCATCATGTCATGGAATAATGTTACCATAGCCCTCGATATGTTGCCCCAAAGATTCTTTAACCCGAATGGCATTACCTTGTAGCAAAACGTTCCCCACATTGTTATGAAGGTAGTTTTCCATATCCTCGGGGCCATCTTGATCCGATTATACCCCGAGAATCCGTCCATGAAAGAAAACAATAAATGTTTTGTTGTGTTGTCCACCAACGTGTCAATATGTGGCAAGGAAAATTATCTTTGGGCTTGCTCGATTCAGTCGCGGTAATCCACGCACATTCGTATTTTTCCATCTTTCTTTGGTACCGGACTATGTTAGCCACCCATTCGGATATTTGGAGGATTGTAGGAAGCCGCGTCAAACCGCTTTTGACTTCCTCTTTATCTTCAACAAAGATTTCGGGTCTCATCCGTCTTAATTTTTCTTTGGATGGGCTTGCATTCGCTTTAATGTGAGCTTATGGACCACTAAATCTTCATCTAGCCTCGCATGTCCTGGTATGACCATGCGAAAACATCTTTGTATTCATGAGTAAAGTGATCAAACTATGCCCGGTACTCTCGAAATAGAAGTCCCAATCTTCACTTCTTGTTTCTCTCTTCGCCCAAATATATTGTTTCCACAGATTCTTCATGAGGCGTAATCTGCTTATCCTCTTGCTCCACTATTCTTAACAATTCAGAGACGAGACATAATCTTCAAAGATTTTCTTGGCTTCAAATTCTCCTAACAAACAACCTTCTCAAAATCGATTTCGGGATTCAGAACGGGCTTATTCATGTCGTCAATATCCGAGCACCTGAAAGTTGAAATGGAAAAGGAAACTATAGGGGGACATCCAAGTATTGGAAATAACAAACAAAATGTTATGTCATGGTAATGAGGCAAATGTAAAGATAGGCTATGAAATGAGAAAATGATCATGAAATTAGTGATAACGTAAAAATCGTGACAAAATGCATCTTCATCGATATTCATTTAAATGATAAAGAGCGAATGAAAGCTCTTACAAAAGAATTCTATTATATCTAAGGACACAATAGAAGGTTAATGTTTAGCATTACTCAAGACTTATAAACTACAAGAAGCTCCTCAAGAGTCTAATTGTTCAACATAAAACCGGAGGGCAAAGGCGTATCCTCGAGACATCTTTACTTGCACAACTTCTTTGTCGATGACACTTATAATCGACATTCGAAAACCCTTTCAATTAACCCCAAAGATGTTTCGTGGATCATCTTGTCCAGGTACAACATTCCCGAGATGTAAATATTTTTGACAAATGAGGGTACTCTATCTGTTCCCATTCGGTTCTCGGCCTAAAGTTCTTGCAATTCTTCTCTCTTGATCCTTCTTCCACTGCCTTCTTCTTTGACTCATGTCGTTGGAACCCCAAACCGTGATCGGGCCTTGTGGTGCATCGCCTTAAAGCCCTAACTATTCCTTGTAGATGTCTCCCTAAACCTCTTCTCGCACGAGCTCCTCTTCCTACAAATCAACTTGACACCCATTCGGTATTTTTCGACAGCTTTGGCATCGAATTTTGTTTCCTTCAACGATGAAAGTGGCATTGACGAATTCGAGGGATCGAAAGGAACATTCCATCGCGTCCTTACTTACTTCCGTGTATGGCGATCGCCAGAGATAGATGCGACAATGTCTTCTTCACCTCGATTGTGACCAAACAACCATCCATGATAAATTTCAACTTTTGATGGAGGGATGATGGAACCGCTCCAGCAGAATGGATCCAAGGTCTTCCCAAAAGGCGCTTATAAGAGGTGTAATGTCCATGACTTGGAACTCGACCTCATAGATGTAAGGCCCACTTCCAAAGGATTTCGATCTTTCCCATGACTTCGCGCCTCGTCGCCGAATGCCCTTACCATGGAATGACAGGCCTTAAGTAGGACAAATCCATCGGATTCGGAAAGCGTGGCCAATGGCATGACGTTTAATGTCGACCCATTATCGATGAGTACGTTCAGATTATGTAGCCCTTGCAATGAGTCGTGATATGCGCTTTCACCGAGCCTCTACCATTTACGGTATCTCATCATCACTAAAGAGATGAAATTGTCCGCATTCAGATTGTTTACCCATCTATCAAGCTTTTCGACAGATATGTTGTTGGCCACGTAAGCTTGATTTAACACCTTCAATAAAGCATTCGATGTGGCTCAATTTAACAGAGAGATAGAACCGAGATTCGTCTTGGCCGCTTGCTCAATTGTTCCACCACACTATACTCATTGTGCTTAATAAATTTCAAGAATTCTTGAGCTTCTTCCTCATTCATGTGTTTTTAGTTTCTTGCACGGTGGAATTTCTTGCTCGACCTCGACTTCGTGCATCACCGCTTTCCTTTTGTTTCAAGTCGCTACTTTTCTTTATCGGTTCAACTTCTTTAGAATAACACCGCCCATCGTGGGTAAAATGACCTACTTCCCCAATGTCTTGGGCCAGGCTTCAAGCTTTTCACCTTCGTGTAACGATGTTGACATCGTATTTCCACAGATCGCTTTTATTGTCCTTATAAGGGAAAGGAGATGGTACTTTAATTATCATTTTTGTTTCACGGCTCCTTCTTCGCGCCATAATAGATTATTAACGGTCGGTCGGCTTATATGGGAAACCTGATGATTGATTGTCGAGGCACATATTTCTCCATTGTCGGCCTCTTTGGCTTTTCTGAAGATCCCAATCTCCTTATTGTCCATCATACTTTGCAAGAACTTCAATTCCTTACAGGATCGAATGTTATGCTCCCCAATACCATGGAGCTTGCAAAAGCGTGACCTTTGCATCTTCTCCTTTGGATACTCCGTCAAAACGACAGAGCAACCCTTTCTCACTTAGTATCTCCTGATTCTCAGCAGAGGTGTTCGTACTTGAAACCCTTCTTCTATTTTGTTGTTTATCCTCCTCTCTCATCAAGGCCACATTCCCTTGGTGTGGTTTGGGAATGGATTCCGGCCTTATCGCCAAGACCATCGAATCGCAAAATGCCCGTGATCGATGAGCCCTTGAACTCTCCTTTTGAAAGCAAGACAATTCTCGTGAGAATGCCCTCGGTTCCCCGCATGGTATGCGAACTAGCATTTGGATCGTACCATTTTGGGTATGGAGGTTTAAGGGGGGCCATGTAATGGGGAGATATCAATTGTTTCTCCAGAAGTTTTGGGTACAGTTCCCCATATGATACATGAATAGGGGTGAATTGCTGTCTCTCAAGATTAGGCCTTATTGGTCTTGGTTCATTTCTGGGTTGGCTTTGAGTGGGCAGAGTGTTTTGTGGAAATGTGGTGACGGGCCTTTGGTTATTCATGGCGTATACAGGGTAGGACGGATGTGATGCTTGGTAGTAAGGTGTTTGAAGAGGGTAATGGAAATTCGGGGGTGGATAATTTCGAGGTCGGGGTTGGTTAGAATACAAATTGGGGACGTAATGACTCCCAGTTCCCACCATGTGGGCTTCTGGCTCTTTCTTCCTTACGGGTGCTGCTTTTCTTGAGCCTTCGATCCTTCCATTTCGCCGCTCTTGACGGCATTCTCTATGAGTTCACCAGATATTACGATATCCGAAAAATCCTTCAGTAGCACTTCCCACCACTTGTCATAGAACGGTGCTTTCAGAGTATTGATGAAAAGGATCGTTATCTCGCCTTAGTCAATGGAGGCTCCACTTGGGCGTAGATATCTCTCCATCTTTGCATATTGTCTAAAGGATTCTCGCTGGTTTCTTCTCCATCATTTGCAAGGTCATACGGTGCCGCACCATCTCCGATACATGCTTGTCTTGATCGCAAAATGTCGACGCCAAGTCTTTCCAGATCGAATCTTTTTCTACTAAGTTGATTGTACCACCGAAAGTCGACTCTGTTAGACTATCTTGGAAGCAATGTATGAGTAGTTTATCCTCGTTCACATAACCGGTCATTTTTGACAAAACATGACCAAATGCGCTTTGGACATCTTGTCCCATCATACTTCTCAAAATCGTACTTTAAACTTTGGGGCAAAATCGATCGGGTACCGATCGAGTTCTTTGGCACCTAGTGCGGAGAAGACTTCATTGCCTTCTATCGCTTTGAGTCTTTCCTCTAGACTCCTATATTTTGCGTCATGGTTATCCGATTTCAACTTGGCTACCTCACTGGGTCATCCAGTGTCCGAACTAGTGGATCGCCAGGACTATCCCCGGCTTGACGCGAATATTCCTTGCCCCAAATTAGTGGGTGGAGCAGGTGGCATGGGTCGATGTTCCAAGCCAGTGGGTTCCCCTTGAGTGCACCCTCTTTGTGTTGTATATGCGAATGGTGGAGTGAATCCTGGGGGATAGAGTGGATCCTGATCGTGGTGAATTCTTGATCGAGATTCTTCAATGTCAGGGCTCCGCATGGGTCCTTTCCCTTTAACTAGAGCTGACATCATCTCCATCATTTTGGCCATTTGATCTCTTTGCTCGAGTGATTCCTCTCGAGATCTCATCATTAGGTCTCTCGTCTCTTGTTGTGATTTGGCCAGTTGCTCTTGTAATTCTTTTTGAGTCCTTTCCATCCTTTCAATTCTCTCATTGAATTCAGCTTCCATCACTCTAGCTTGTCGGCGCGTTTTATACTGATGACGTGGTTCCAGTCTTGTGGTATTACAACTGCGAATTATATATTTTGTCTTCAGCGACCGAGTATGGGATATGCAATGTATGGATGAATGCATGAATGAATGTACGAATGTCAAAATGTTAGTATGTTAATTATGCAAGGAATGCAAAAAATTGGTGTTAATTTCAAGGTAGCCCCATATTTAGGCATTTCATTGATCAACATAGCCTATTACACAAAGTTTCCATTTTTCAACGGTTACACAAATTTCCTAGCCACATTGCCTTGTTTCTTTACTTGCTCTAAAAACTCTGATATGTTCGATCTTTGGCTCGGAGGGAATTGGTAGCTGAGAACTTCAGCTTCATCTGATAATTGAACAATTTGCATAGTCGCTTATGAATTTCATTGATCAAGAAGTCGAGTTGCATTTCTCTTTCTTTGAGAGATCCTTCATACGCGTGAATGTCCCTATCGCATCGCTCACTCTTTTCTTCTAGAGCCTTTGAGGCTATCTAGTTGTTGTTGATGAGATTAAGATATTTTCTAGATCTCGTGTTTTCCTTTTTAATTCTTGATGTTCAGACTGACTTTTTGCCAATTCTACAGTCGCTATTTCATACTCGACGTTCTTCCTTCTTAACTCTATCAAAGCGCGCGCAGCCTTTTCCTCCTCTTTCTTTGCTTTTCCCTTCCAAAACTCCATTCCTCCCTTGATATTGCCAATTTCTTCCTTCCATTCTGCTGTCGGCTTGCCCAACCCGCTATTCTTTATAGTGTTTCTTAATTTCTTGTTTTCCAAATGAAGGTCCCTTAAGTCGTTTCTCACAATCTCAGCTTCTCTTTGTATTTTTTCAGTTCTGGATCTTTCAACCGAACTTGATCCTCGATTGATAGTTTTCTTCTTGAAGGGCACTAAGGTCCCGAGACATCTTGGCCTTTTCGTGTTCGAATTCTTGTCTTGCCATTTCTAGCTCAGACGGCGTTTCCTTCGAGAAAGGATTCTGGATGGGGTGGTTTGTTGACGAGATTTGCTGACTATTTACCCGTTGCTTCCTCCATGCGTCGTAATCTTGGGTAAGGGTATCGCATACAAGGCTAATTCCATGAAATGAATTTCCTTCCAAGACTTTGCGGTGTCTCGGACTCTCTTCATATATCCTTCACCCGTGAAAGCGAACTCGAATCTGCTAATCCTCCGCTATGGGAGGAATTGTCGCAAGAAAATTGCCTTTGGACCAATAGCGGAGCATATCCGACTCCTCCCCATAACCCAAGTAAAGGTACCCAATCTTGGCTTCCACATTTGTATAGCGAAGATCAAGGACGGATCCAGGGTGCTCTCCATGTTATATCCTCGGCGCGAATATTCGAAGACCGATACCCAATGTTGCTCGGTGACTTTCTTCTACCATTCTTTCTTGAGGTAAGCTTCTAGCGGGAGAATGTTTTAGAAAACATATGGAATGGAGGCGCTCTACCTTCCGTAAGTGACTCAAAATCCAAACATTGAGCAATCACAAGATCCGATAAATCGTCCCTCCCTTTTCTTCGACAACTACTCGGGGACTCAAGGTCTCGGCTAGGATGGTTGGGACAGGTTGATTCCTTGTTTTAACCTTTCAAGAAATCAACTCTCGCCACTTCGAGATGTCCGAGAACCTTTGGGAAAATAACTGCACCATAAATGGCCAAAGCGAATAGATTTACCCTTTTCAAAGATGTCGAGATGGTTCGAGTCAAATCTCGTAGGAGGACCATGGAATGCAAATGGTTTCGTTCTTCTTCTTCATCTCATTTTTCAGCCCATGCATCGGTCATGTCTGCGGCCTCACTAACTTTTTCTTGAAGGTCATCGGCTTAGGCTCCTTCACATATATTTTGCCGAATTGTACATTGTCGATGCGAGTAAAGCAAGATACTCTTCTATGGTTGAGTCATATCTTCTTGATTGAAGGTGAAACACTGATAAGCTGGGTCCCAGAACCGAACCATGGCTTGAATCAACTGTTCGTCTACACGGATGGTGATCAGGTGAGCTATATCTCCATACCTCTCAGTGAAAATGTCTCTAGTGTCTGAACCCCACTGATTCCAAATTTGAACCAAATCTTCGAGGTTATTTTGGCGAACATTCGCAGTTATTTGTTCGGGCAAATTGGCAGAACACCTTTCCACAAGACTATCCCCCTTGTCCCTCTGAGTTTTTAGAGACCAGTCCCGAACCACGGCATTCTTCTCGGTGATTTGTGTAATTGACTCCTCCATCAGAAACCCGTTTTTTGGCAACCAACCTTTAATCAACACCTTCCTAATATGATGCCTATGATGCATGATGAAAATAAAAACAAACAAACTTGGTTAGTAAACACAACAAATATAATTTGAAAAATAAACTAAACTACCCGATCCAATTATTTTGCATAAATAGTGTAAATGAAAAGTATTTTCCCCGTGTACTTATTTTGGTGACTATAAGTGGACAGAGGTTCGGCATGGCTCTAATTGGATAGCTCGTATGGTTCATTATATGTAGTCTCGGTTCTAGACAGGTACTCGAATTGCTCGTACTATCATCTGCTAAGATTAGCACAAAGCCTCGGTCATAACCCATCACAGGCTCACGAGTTCAATTCGAGGGATTACATTTACTTATGCCTATGCGGAGGGACAAGTTAACTCACGAAAGCATAAGTCATATGTAACCCGAAAGTATTCACTAGCTTGTCGGAGGGACGAGTTAACTCACGAAGGCGAAGGCGTTTACTTTCACCTAAACAGACGGAGTCCGGGTGGAGAGCTCATGTTATGCGAAAATGCAAGTGCACGGTATGTGGGGAAAAACTTCATAAACCGCTATGCGTTTTACTTAAAAACTAAACCAAATTAAAACCATAAAAATTGAAAGCTAAAAACAACCAAATAAGTAAACATGACACAAATGCATGGATTTTGAAAATGAGATTTTCGGATCACGACCAAATATTTACTTTGAACAAGGAAATTTGAAAGTTTTGACAAAACGTGTTTAATTCCAGACACGACTCTCAAAAAAGGGTCCTCAGCGGAGTCGCCAGCTGTAGCGACGTAAAAATTTTGGTTTGGGGTCGCTAATTGAGATAATTTATTGGAAATTTGAAAAAAACTGACTTTCATTTTTTTTGAAAAAAGGGGAGTCGCCATCGATCTTTTTTTTATAGGTGTGATCAGACACCTATTAAATCTATTTTTAAAACAAAAGAAGGCTAAGTTCGGGTCTACGTCGAAATCCAGAGAAAAAGTAGGGCTCGGGAGTCGGTTACGCGCAAGGAAGGTATTAGCACCCTCGCGACGCCCAAACTTGGTATCTCACAAACACGTGTTGTCTTGATTTTTTTAAAAAAAATACGAGTTCAATATTAAAATTTAGTTGTGATCCGATTAAAGGAAGACGGGAAATTTTAGTTTATTCCGGTTTTTGAGAAGGATATATCGCTTTAACACGAGTCAATTGACGTTCACCCAACATAGCGATGAACTCGATGACTTAATGTTAAATCAGTATATTGCCTTGATTGTTGAAATTAATTAGAAGGACATGGATAAGATTCTTGAAGTAATGTAAAACAAAATTGAGATGAACTAAAAAAATAAATAAATGAAAAAATTAAAAATATGCTGAAGCAAATAACATATAAGGCAATAATGCAAAAATATTGAAAATATATAATATATATAACACATAGACGATATATGCATATACATTAGAAATAACAACAATATAAAAATGGACTTACTAACATCCTACGTAGACATATACATTCATAGATATAAATAATAAGGATATTAGAAATACTAAGTATATAATGTTGGACTAAATACATAATATAAAAATTTGTAGAATGTAGTATTAAAATATGCATACATATATATATATACTTATTTAAAATAAATATAAAACTGTTGATAATATTTCACAAATATATATATATATACTAAAATATACATAACAATATATAAAGTATAATATATTAAAAAACGTATATAAAGCATATAAAACGAAAATACACATGTTAAATAATATTAAAATGTTTACATAATGCATGCATATAGGGAACAAACAGTTAATAATACATGGATATGTACATAGGCATATTAAATATATATACATATACTCGATATAGAAATATTAGAGTAAAGTAATTAAAAGTAATGCTATGCACAAATAGATATATACATATATAACAAAATATATACTATGGTTAATGATAATAACAATGACGATATAAAGATGTATACATACAACAACACATTCACTACATTAACAACCATAATAATAATGGCATTAAAATACTAACAACAACAATGTGACACAAAATACCATATATACATAAATCTATACACATAAATAAAAATATACACTATTATAATAAAGATAATAATAATATATTATTAAAATATATAAAAGCAAGCATAACATTTAAATATTAAAATAAAGTAGCTAAAATACTAAACATAAATACATATATGTATATGCATATAATGAAAATATATAATAATATATAATAATATATATAATAATAATAATAATAATAATAATAATAATAATAATAATATGAAAATACAAGAAAATTTAAATAAGAATTAAAGACAAACGAAAAAAGGACCAAAATTGGATTAAAATCGAAGTTTTGGGGCCAAATCTAAAATAAAAATAAACCACGGGGCCGTATTGCAACATGCGCGAAACATGGGGGACTGAATCAGTAATATTCCCGTTCTATCAAAACGCAGCGCATCAACAGGGAGTATATTGCAAGTCAGATTAAATTTTAGGGCGGATTATAAACAAAAATAAACTGATCTAAAACATTGAAAATGCGGAAGGATCTAATGCGAAATATACCATTGAATTAAAAACACGCGGATCGACTCAGTGCGGGTCGGGTCGACCGACCCAAGGCCCAAAACGACGCGTTGCGTTTATAAGAATAGGGGACCAAAGCGGTGCGTTTGGTCCCTATAAAGCCAAAATTTTGTAAAAATCATTTGAGAAAGGGAAAGGAAAAAAAAGAGAGAAGAGAGAGAAAAGAAAGGGAGAAGGAGAGGAGCTCGGTGGGGCTCGCCAGGGGTCCGGTCGTCGGACGGCCAGCCGGAGCTTCACCAGCCGTGGGCATATGCAAACCACCCGCATACCTGATGGCGGAAAATCAAAAGGTTAGTTTTTTTTTTTGTTTATTTTAATATTGTGTTATATTTTAATATGTGAGAATGATAAAATGAGCTTAAAAACGAAATGAAAATGCAAATAAAAAAAACCTTTAGGCTTTGTTAGTTTCTGATTCTTCGGTCTTTTATCTACTTGCTTCGCTGTTATTTTTGTATCTAAACACTGATGATGTTATTATTATTGCTCTGGATGGGAAATGATTCTCTTTTCTTGTGTTTTCAAAATGCCGAAATCCGACCCTTACATTGTTGTTCTGATGGCTATTTATAGCCTATATTTCTTACATACTTTATTATCATTTTGCTATTCTATGCTTCGCTTTGCTTCATTGTTTTTGTGGTATGGGCGTGATGGCCGAGGTCAGGCGTGCTAGTGGGGTTTCGCCGGTCACGACGGCATGGGCGTGGTGGGTGAGTGGGGTTGGCGCAAGTGGGCAAGTGGGGGCTAGGGTTAGGGTTTCACTGGGTCTTGGGTAGGTTAGTTGGGTTTTAGTCCTTGGGTTAGGTTGGGTTATGGGCTAAGAGATTTGTTGGGTTTAACTTGTTGGGTCTGTTGTAAAAAGGTAATTGGGTTGTTTGGTTTAGGGCCCAAAATTGGCTTGTACAATTAGTCAGTTTATAATTATAATTATAATGACTAAATTATAAAGTATTACTTTTTTTGTCTCAAAGTGAACTTTACCTTTAAAATAAAAAATGAGACAAGAGGAAGTATATGTTAAAATTGTGATTTTATTAAAAATAAAGAATAATTAATTAATTATTATAGTGCTAGATGACAAAAAGAATATGTGTAGACCAAAACAAAAATAACTTTAAATTTTGTCCAAATCTAAATTCATACTCTAAATCAAATTTGTACATAAACTGATTCCTACTTAAAAGCACATTTTCATTGAAAATTTTAATTCTGCTCCTCTTAAAACTATATTTTAAATAATAAAATAATATGAATAAATCATTCTCAAACACAAAAACAAGTTCTTTTATATATACAATTTTTTCGATAAAAAGTAACATTTAATTTTGGAATTTGGTGACTTTTTAACTTAGTCTTTGAATTTTTTAAGCTTATCAAAATCTGATGAAGTGACATTTAAGATTGTACACTTCATTAGAAGAAATTTTTGAAAAAATTATATAAAATCTAAAAATACCAAAAGTTATTTAAAAATATAAAGGCATTGTAAATTTTTTAAAAAATAATTCTAAGTGATGATGTGATGTAATGTTAGAATATAAAATTCATAAATCAAATCGAATAAACTGGATTAATATGGATAAAAAAATTAAGAATCTAACTCAAAAAATTATCAGTTTAATTTAAAAAAACAGATTTTAAATATATCTAATATTTTTATGGAAAAATAATTACTTATTTGTTTTAAGAAATAAGATTCTTACAGTATGCTGTCTAAAGCTGAGGACAAAAGCGGCTAATAATTTGGGAGTAGTAGTTACAATAAGGGCAAAATGAAAGACAAATTAAATTTTATTTTTAATATTTTAAGAAATTAGTTTTGATGTAGCCGACAAGATCCATATCCTTAATAAATCCAAAAGCCCTGTCTCTTCAAGCCACTTAATTAGGATGTCCTAACATTAATCAAGGAAAATTCCTCTCTTTCTCACCTTTTTCTTCATTTATTAAAACTCAAAGGTTCCAAAAATTAATGATTTGTTTAGTAAATGCCATATCAAGGACAATGTTTACTGAGAATAAAATCATCTCATGCTTCTAATTTTTTTAATACAACATTGGGGTGAGTAAGGTGATACAAATTTAAATGTATAATTAAAATTTTAATTATTATTCTTTATAATTTTAAAAGTTTTTCATCACTTCATGAATAATTTGTATTTACTTATATAAACGGGTCGAAGTTTAATTAAATTGGTTTATGTAATAGGTATTATTAAAAAGGTTATTTTTAATGAATTTGAGTTTCGAATTCTAATATCTACCTTTTCAAGGACGAAAATAAGGACAGGCGAGGGCTTTGGCCTTCCTAAAATGAGAAAATTTGTTTTAGATCCTCTAATGTTTATAAAAAAATTAAGTTTATATATGATAAAATTATAAGCCCCCGAAAATAATAATGTTTTGTTTCAATCATTCTAAAAGCTATAAATTAGATATATGTCAATACATGGGTGAAATTACGTCTTAGGTCACATAAAAACATATAACTTAATCTCTAACCATATTGTTTATTTTAATTAATTTCCCTCATTATAAGCACTTAACTACATAATTAACTTAATAAGCTAACCCAGCTCACCTAATTTGCCTACACATAATTTACACAGATTGGATTTTAACCCTGGTGATTTAAGTCCCAAGATCTCAACTTATCATGTCAGCAAAGTCTTCACTATAAAAATAATCTTAAAAATCACAAAATTTATCATCGTTGAGGGATTCTCGAAACTTTTAAGAGAAGTTTATAAAGTGTCTTCAGACTCTAGGTAAAGCTTAAGTTCTTAAAGAGACAGCAAATTCGCAGAGTGAGAGTACCTTTTCGAGCGCTTGAACAAGTGAATTGCCAAAGAACTTGCAGAGTTAATTTGCAATCGATGGGGGTTTGAACAGATGCATTAAATGAGCTAAGTTTTTCCTCCAGTTACAAAGTCCTCAATTTCTTTAGTGGCTCGCTTGTTAAAGAACCCAACAAGGTGGTCCCGTTCTATGAACTCTTCACATTTTTAAATACTTGAGTTTTCGATAAAATTAGTAGACAAAATCTTTACCGAAAATAATACTATACTTGTTGAAAAGTTGTCTAACTCCATATAAAAAATACTTTGTAAACTTTCCATAAAAAATCGAAAATCTCTCTAAAAGTCTCATAATTAAAAACAAATGGTATATAATAAATAGTAATAAGAGTTAACAATAATTGAAGTAATTAATATACCAATTCAACAACTCAAAAATGGTTGAATAATTAAATTCAAGTGGCTAATGGTACCGCCGTAGTCCTTTCTTCGACACAAAACATTAAGGTGGACATGAGTTGGTAATTAGTCTTTGATGTTATGTACACATTACTTTTATATTAACTAGTATACTTTCTTACTAGGTTTCGCCTTGGATTAATTGTTTCATTTAGACTAAAATTTTTACTTTTAATAATTTAGTCCTCTATTTTTAAATTTTAAAATATAGGTCTAATTTTTAACACCATTAAATTTTTTTTGTTAAATTCACTAGAGTGGCATTTGAAATTTAAAATAAAATACTCATACGATAACTATGTAACAAAAAAAGACATTGCAATGAATGTGAATTTAACAAGTAATTTTAAAGTAACAACTCTTAGAAATTACATCATCATTTTAATTGAAATAAAGTTTTGGGTTAACAAATAACGTTGAAAAAGTTGAGGTACCAAATTATATAAAAAATTGAAATATAAAGATTAAATCTTAAATTTGTGTGTAGTATATGGACCAAAATTAAAATTTGACCATTTGTATAATTTATAAAAATTTAAAAATTAATTCCAACTCATCATGTTAAAATAATTTTTGTTAGTATATATATTTTTAAATCTAAATAAAAAAATTTAATCAGAGTAGTCAACAATATTAACAATTTGGGCTAAATATTATAAAAAAATAAAGGACCAAATTACAGTGGAATTTAAGTATAAAGATTAAATTTTAATTTTAGTCATAATAGAGGGACCAAAAGTGATATTTAATAATTTTCCAATGAAAGGGAAAAAGGTAAATGAATGCCTAGACACGTCGACCTTCCCTTTATATATAGGTTATAAATTGATCAACAATTAATTATAAATTTTGAGTTGTTTTTCCTTTAAAATTAATCTTTTATATTTTAATTTCTCTAAGTACTTTTTTAAAGATATTTATTAGAGCTGATTCAGTAATCAAATTAAATTTTATAAAGGGTATAAAAAATTATCGCATACCTCAAACTAAATTTATGCAGGTAGTTTTGCTTTTCAAAGTGGTTTTATGAATAATTTTGTCACCACCTTTTCCAGTTTGGTATATATTTGGTTTTTTTGTCGATTTTTGCTCACTATTTTGGATCATTCGGGGTTAATTTTTTTAATTAAGTGCTTGTAATCATTCTTGATATGTTGTGCTTGAATTGTAATGTAGCTAATTGTCAACATGTCATAATGTTCTATTAATACTAAGGCTGAAGTCTTTGTTATATTGGTGAAATTTATCCTTAATAACCTACAACAGAAGTTTGCTGTTTTTTTGCTTGTGACACAATTACCCAAAAATAATAATTAATAATAAATATTATTATATTGGAATACGCTAAAAAATTATTATATAGGAAATTGTATTTCTAATCTATTGTATTTACTATATTTCTAAGAAAGTGAGCTAAGTAATTTAATGCATTAATTATATTAAATGGTATATATGTGAACCCGACCAAAGCCGAGTTAACCGGCAAGGATGGGAATTTAATGCAATGATCGACTTACCCTAAACTTGAAGATTTATTTAATTTATATTTTATTATTTGTGGAAGTGGTTGAAAAATGAGGATAATAATAATAAAATTAACCCAACGAACCCCTTATGTTGACTCCAACCATTGATAATTGCAGAATATAAAAATATTTGAGCTTGTTTCACCAAAATGAGAATTTTGAAAAATTTTCACAAAAAAAGGTGAAATTTACAAAATCTGTGGGCTGATTATGATTCATTCTATACATAATCTACACTCTTTTTAACTTTTCAATTTGTTTTGCAATTGGCACAAAGTACAAACTAATTATTAAAACATTACAATTTGTTGTAAAACAATTCAATAATAGAGAGAGAAAATGAGATACATGAAAATAATAGTGTAATTTAAAAGGATAAGAAAAAATAAAAATTTATTATCTTAAATTTTTAGGTGTTTTTATTTTTATTTTTTGTATATTTTCAATTAAATTTAGCTGTTAAATCTTTTTTTTTTTAGTTTTTTAGGTGAAAGGGTCACAAAGAAAAGCAAAACTATAAAGAAGGACCAAATGATACAATTTGTAAATGTTAAAAGGTTAAATTTTTAGAATGAATACTAAATTGATATAGTATACGAATGTTGAGGGTTAAAGTTATTATTATATCGACGTTAAAAGTGTCATCATTAGCCAATAGGTGATAAAAACAAAATTGAATAGTTGAATGATATTTTGTAATTTTTTCATAATTAGGTAATTAGAAAACCACTAATAATTAGGTGATTAGTAATAGAATTTAGCCATTAATGTATTATAAAGTGTTAAACTTTTAACCTCCTCGAATACCACCATAAAAAACATGATTATTATTTTAAAGGTCTACTTAATCGATATTATAACATTAATTAAAACATTTATTTATTTTATAAAATATTACATTTTGTTAATAGTATTAACTTTAAAAAATCTAGTATATGATTCGCGTTGAGTTAATTATTTATTTATGTTAAGTTATGGAGTACAAATTTGAAGACCAAAATATACTCTATGCCTACTTTTATTTTCAAAAATTTAGACCCTTTATTTTTTCGGATATGAAAATTTAGTTTCAATCATTATCACTATTAAAACTCTTCTATTACATTCATTGGTACAACATTTTGAAATTAAAAAAAAATACTTGGTAGTCAGTAAAAATAACATTGAAAATGTCTATACTGATTTTTTTCTTAAAAATTCATGCAAACTCATCATGATAATTTTTGTTGTTGGAATAGTGTTCCTAAAAAAATTACTTTACAATATTAAATATTTAGATTAACTAAGGACATTATAAAGATAAAAATATCAACTTATGTAAAAAAAGGGTATATATAATTAAATCTCAAATTTTAGCATAGTATAAGGGCTAAAATTGAAGTTTGATCATTGTCTTATCAAATACAAAAAAAAAGCAAGGTAAGGCAAGTTAAATGGATAAAAGCCATATATTTTCTCTAAAACCCTTAAGGCATTCAAATTATATATAACCATATAATGTTTTAATTGAAAAATTAATGATATTAACTATTTGGACTAACTAATAACATTATAAAACTACAGGACTAAATTACATTGCAAATTAAAGTCTACTAGTTAAATATCAAATTTAGGCATAATAAAGGGCCCACAACTGAAATTTAACTATTTTTTTGAAATTGCAAAAAGAAAGGTAAGCACCAAGATAAACTTAAAAGAAATGAGAAGACACGTATCAATTTTTAAGATTTTAGAGTATTCAAAATATATAATCATGTAATTTTTTAATTAAAAGTTAATAAAATTAACTATTTAGACTAATTAATAATATTATAAAAATATAGAAATTATACTTTAAATATTAAGTATTAAATTAAAACATATTAGAGTGAGTAAGGTGAAATTTAATCATTTTTGTAAAATGAAAAGAAAAGAAAGGAAGGAAGCATGGGCGAGACGTGAGAGAGCCACAAAAACCATTTTTATTTTTTATTTTATACTTACATATCACAAAAATCGATGCTAATATTAACATCCAGTGAACCGTTTCTTTTTTTTTTTTTTTTTTGACAATGAGTGAACCGTTTCTTTTTGCCTGAAAATCAAAGGGATATTAATGAGTGGTGATATCACCGTGCATCCTAAAATTTTGGATTAAAATTTTTATATCATTTATTTATTTATTTTAACCCTTTTTTGAATTTGACTTAAATTATAAAGTTTTGAGAGGAAATTTTATTAGTTTATTTTATGAATGGGATCATATAATTTAAAAAAAAACATTAAGTACTTATTGTAATTGTTGAAGGATAAGTTTCATCAATACAATAAAGTCTTCAGCCTCAGCATCAATAAAACATTATGATACGTTGACAATTGGCTCTATCAAAACTCAAGTATGACATATCTGGAGTGACTGTAAGTACTTAATATAATAAGAAAATCAAGACTGGATGATCCAAAGCGGCAAGCAAAAATCAATAAAAGAATCAAGCATTCACCAAGCTGAAGAAGACGACGACAAAACCATTCCTGAAATCACTTGCAGAAGCAAGATTACATGCATAATTAAGACTAAAAAACGTGCTATAAAAGCAAACAAAAATTTCTAAAAGTTAAAACTTATTAAATAAAGAAAAACAAAAAGAAAAAATATAAAATTTTAGACAAAACGTGTCGAAACTGACTTGTGAAATAATTTATTATTATTGGAAAGTTGTTATATGCACTAGCCACCAACAATTTCTTTTGGAAAGTGAATAACTCTTGGTCAAGTCTTAATATATTTCCGTTTTGAGAGAATATACCTACAAAATAAATCTACAAACTAAAAAAAGAAAAGGTACATGAAGTGAATAAGGAGAAGAAAAAAAGAGAGAGTTGGTGGAAGGGAGAACCCAACTGACTACCATCATTGGGCAAAACAATAGAGAAATGGCAAATGACTTAGAGAAAAAAGAGAAATTTTTTTTGACTTAAATATCAATTAAATAAACTCGCTTTGTTCGAATGTTATTTTTTTAATTATTACTAAAATTTGTAAGTGTTATAACTACATCTAGAGAGCTTGGCTCATAATTTACAGACTTCAATAACCAACACTACATATTAGAATAATCTTCTGAACTAAAGACATTTGCAAGGTCAAGACCCCATGAGCTCACAAACTAGTGAGAACATATCATGGGGACTACTCCAATGACATGGAGAGAATGTCTACAACTTTTAAATCACACTTATTTGTTGTCTAAATATGATAGTCTATACCTACGGAATAAGATATAATTAAGTCGATTAGGCTCTAAAGAGTACAAAATAAATATAAGACTAATACAATGACAACACATGACATCTCAAAATGTTTAAAATTGTCTATTTTAAGCTCATAAACATCATAAAAGAACAATTCTCTCTCCTCTCACACTATAAGCTATCTCCATTCTTCCTCTTGAATTTCAATCTTCCCAAAAAAACTTAGATTCCAATCACTTTCAAGTTTCACCCCTACCCCTTTTGAATAAACTATCACAAACCACTATGATTTCAAACTTTTCCATTTTACTCTTTTATCAAAAGCTAAAAATAATGCTATTTGATTTTCATTAATAGTTATTTTTTCATATTAATAGGGTAATATTTTTTTGGCATGATCAATGTATATTTTATATTTGTTTTATGATCCATAAAGATTAATTTTTTTGGACTTCATAGTTGTCCTTCTAATAATATCGTCTCCAATGTTCAAACCTGAATTACCTCTTAAAAGTACACTGTATTTTACCTTTACTCCCAACATATGTTAGTAATAGGGTAAAAGTTTTTAATGTCGAGAACTTTACCACAAACAATTAGCTATAATGTTTTATTCATAAAAAATAACTTTATTAGTATTAGAATTTGTGCTAAAACTGAATACTAACATATTCTTAATTAACAATGAAAGTCCTAGATATTATTGGTTAATTTAACCGTTTTAGTCATCATAATTCATTTGATCTAATCGATTAGGTCAAAGGCTCTTGCTTAAGTATGTTAGAATAGCCCGTTTAAGACTTTTCAACTCCTTCAAGAATAGTTTATGAAGTGTCATTCGTTCGTAATCTCCGACCCTTCAACAAGTCCAGTTTTTTTTCTTGTGGAGAGTTTTGTTTGTCAACTTTACCAAAAGTTTGAGTGCCTAAGGAGACATCAAATTCATAGAGTCGCAACATTTTTTTGAGTGCCTAAATGGGCAAACTACCAAAGAAACTGAAGAGTTGACAATCAATGGTAAAGCTCGAGCACAAGTTGAGGATCACTTGAGGTAGCTGTCAAACTCTTGATAAAGACACAATGTTAGAAACAAAATCCCATTAAGAATAATATCCATTTTATTGAAGGATTTGTTAACTCAAAATGGATTACAATTCATAGACTTCTCGCGAAAAAAATAGAAAATTCATCTAAAACCATCATTTGTTGACCTTAAAAAGTAAAACCCAATAAACCATGGTGGAGTTCCAAGAGAAGTTATGGAAGCATGGGTTTGGATTTGAGAGCCATTGAGAATTTCAAGAGAGAAGAAAACGACGACATTTTGGTGCTTTGACGTTTAAGGCCCGCCAATTACCCCCCAGTTCCCCCCTCCGTCATTTACGGCCAAAACAACATTAACAATATTTTATAATAATTAAATAGTAATTGCTTTGCTTAATATTAATACTACCACAGTAACATGCACCATCATCATAAAAATTGAAAATTAAAAAATGATAAATATGCTTTAAGTTCATGGACCTTTGATACTTTTGAAATTTAGTCCTTTTAAGTTATAACTATATTAATTGTTCTAATCGGAGTTAGTTAAGTATTGATCTGAATAATTAAATCAATAGCTATCTAACTATAATCCAGATATTTATAAAAAAAAACTATAATCCAAATAAATATTGAAAAAAATCCACACATTTAAATAAGGTAAAATTCAAACACGAAATCTTAAAGTTTCTTTGAGCTTCAACCTTACCATTGAGACAAGGTCCTGTTGGCGAGTAGCAGCGGACATTAATAGCTTCGAATTTTTGGAAAATTTTATTGTTCTTTAGAATTTTTTGAAGAAAATTAATTAAATCACCTCAAATTTTTGAAAATTCTCTTAAATTTCACAAAGGCTAAATTTTTTTAACTAGATCCTCATTTTTTTAAAAAGTTCTCATTAACTTCTCAAAATTTTAAAAAAAAATTTAATTAGTCCCACTCCAAAGCTTAGTCCCATAATCTGCTACTGTTGACCAGCCCCTACTTTTATTTACAGAAAACTAATTCTTATAGGTTGTGAGTTTATAAATTAATTTCTAATTGTTAATATTATTATTTTTGTTAAATTTGTTGATATGCACCTCTAGGTGAAATCGTACATCTCTTATTAGAAGATGTGCATGGCATAGGGACATGACGACGAGTTCGTGTATAAACACGACTTTCTCTCTTCTTTTGACAAAAAAAAAATTTATTTAAAAGTCGCGTAACTGTATAATCGATCCGAATTTAATAAAATTATTTTATCGATATTAATAATTTAACTTACAATTTTATATTTGAAAAATAAATGAATTATATTTTTAAAATTAAATTTATAATACTAAATTCCAAATATATATTAACTATTTATTTAGATCTATATAACTCCATTGCAGCTGAACTTAAGACATCCCCTTTCGCTCTTTTACTTTTTTTCCCTTCTTGCTTATCATTTTCTTCACCAAACATTTTTCACTAAAGTTTCAACCAATTTGATACCATAATTCATTCATTTTCCTGGAAAATATAAAACCCAAAGCTACATTATCAAACTGGGTCTTCCTTCTTTTTTAGAATTAAACCAGTTCCTGATCTGGGTTTTCACATTGAACTGACAATACTTTTTTTTTTTTCAAAATGGAAAACCAGTTTTTTCTTGGTGCTCATGGACCGCCATTAGACTTTGGGCAGGCATTATCATCACCCTTATCAACAGCTTGGCAATCCTTATCTTCACCCATGGAAATTCAAGCAACTGAGTTGAATTCAACAGATTACGGTTTACAATTTGAGTCAGCACTGAGTTCAATGGTGTCTTCTCCAGTAGGATCGAATTCAAATCTTTCTAACGAGAGTTTTATGATCAGGGAATTGATCGGAAAATTAGGGAGTATCGGTGGTAACGCCGGTGAGATCTCTCCACAACCATTAATAGCTAACAGCACCAACACATCTTGTTACAGCACTCCATTGAATTCTCCCCCTAAATTAAGCTTACCATTGAATACTTTAGTGAAAGAGAAATTACCCAGTTTAGGGAAATCAATGGGTATGAATTCAAGTGTGGCTGATTTCTCAGCCGATCCTGGATTTGCAGAACGAGCGGCGAAATTCTCTTGTTTTGGTAGTAGAAGCTTTAATGGCAGAACGAGTCAACTCAGACTCAATGATACTTCTTCCCCTTCTCCTTCCCTTTCCCCTTACAGATCTAATCCATTATCATCAAATCCCAAGATTCCCCGTGTTTCAAGCAGTCCTTCATTGAACGCAATGGTAATTGAACCATTACAAGATCGATCCGAGTTATCTCATTCTCAAGAAGAATCCTCCATTACCAATGGTGACCCAAGTTTGAAACCTTCAAAAGGTACCAATTCAAGGAAAAGAAAAACAGTTCCCAAAGCAAAAACAAATGAAATTTCAACATCCCCATCAACAAATGCTCCAAAGGTATCAAATCAAACTTGATTTTCATTCAAAATTTTGTTCTAAAAACATTCATTAATCAACTAATTTTGTTATCCCCAGGGGACTGAATCAAATGAGAAACGATGCAAATCAACCGAGAGCAATGGAAACCAAAATGATTCGATCAAAGCAGAGGATGATGCAAAAGGAAATACAAAGCCACCTGAGCCACCCAAAGATTATATTCATGTTAGAGCAAGAAGGGGTCAAGCTACTGATAGCCATAGCTTAGCTGAAAGAGTGAGAATTTTTATACCCAATTTTTAAAAGAAAAAATTACTGGGAATTTTGCATTTTTATCATTGATTCTTATACTATCTATCATTTTGATTAGGTCCGCAGAGAGAAAATCAGTGAGAGAATGAAGCTTCTGCAAAATCTTGTCCCTGGTTGCAACAAGGTTCGTACTTTGTTCTAAGAACAAAGGGTCTATATTTTTTTAGTCCCTATATTATGATAAAATTCGAGATTTAATCTTTTTACTTTAATTTGACATAATTTAGTAGATTCAAATTGATGAGATTATCAATGTAAAATTTAACGTAGTTTAAGAAAAATTCACGATCTCATCAATTAGGACTTACTGACAAATTATGCCAACATTAAATAGAAGGGTTAAATCCCAGAGTTCAACATATTGGAGGGGCTAAAACTAGGATTAGACCAAACAGCAACTTGGTAATATTATTGCTGTAATCCTAAAATCTTGAATTTTCCAACTTGTATAGGTGACTGGAAAAGCCTTAATGCTGGATGAAATTATAAATTATGTTCAATCATTGCAACGTCAAGTTGAGGTAAAATTTTATTATTATTATTTTTAACATATTTATTGATGAACGTGTGGTGCTTTAATTTCTTAAGATTTAAGCTCTTTTTATTTTTTATTTTTTTTTGACTTTAATGGTTTAATGATAATTTTTTATTGGCAGTTCCTTTCAATGAAGTTAGCTTCAGTGAATACCAGGCTGGATTTTAACATGGATAGTTTAATGCCAAAGGAGGTAAGTCTAAACTTTAAAGATTCAACTACATTAAATAAATACACATGAAATTGAAAGGGTCAAATTTTTATTTTGGTCCTATAATTTAATTTGAAATTATTTATTTTATTTTTATAATGTTGTTAATTAATCTAAATAGTTAACGTTATTAACTATTCTGATTAAGATGCTCTTAGGGTTTTTTCTTCTTAAAACCCTTCTTCCAACTCGTCATACTAACATGAATTTTCTTGGGCATGAGATAGGGTTTTTAAGAAAAAACTAATGTTAACTGTATTAATTTATTGTTAAAATATGTTATAGGTCCTTTTATTTTTCACAAACATGAAATTTAGTCACTTTACTTTTAAATTTTAAAATTGAGTCTAATTGTTAATCCTATTAAATTTTTTGTTAAATTTATTGGTGTGAAATTTTGAAATAAAAAAATTCCTTTAGTAGCAATGTAACTAAAAAGAACGCATTATGGTAAATATAAATTTAACAAAATAAATTTTAACAGTGTTAATAGTTATATCTAAATTTTAAAATCTAAAAAGTATGACTAAATTTTAAATTTACAAAGAGTATAGGGACTTATAACATATTTTAACCTACTTTATTTAAACCATCTAACTAATAACATTATAAAAATAAAGGACCAAATCTTAAATTTGGATATAGTTGAAGAACCAAAACCATATAATTTGACAAATTTATATAAATTCATATAATGGTTCAAATCTTTTGAATTGGGATTTACTTCGTATGTATGTATATATATGTATCTTCTTTTGTTGTTTTGTAGATGTTTCAATCAAACAATAGTTTGGCACATCAAATATTCCCAATGGATTCCTCGGCAACAGCCATATTTGAACAGCAAAATCCAGCACTACATCATCATCATGCCAATATGTCTAATGGGGCAATGTCCCAATGCTTGGTGGGCCCATTAGACACTTCAATACATCCCAATCTCAACACCCATTTACCCCAAATTCACCATTTCACTCAGTCTATGCCTCAGGTAAATTTCCTTTTTCTACAATTTTCATTTTGAGTTTGAGTATTGTGAATAAAAAAAATTCTAAGAGAGTTTGTCTCTAGTTTAGGGTTTAGTTTAGTTCTATTATTAATTTAGCTAGGACTCATTGTCTACGAAAAAAATGTGAACCCATGAAATTTTTTATGGATAAATTACATTAGTAGTCACTCATCTATTTTTTTTTTATATCCAACTATTTAATTTTGTTTTTTTTGTCACCCAATTATCTTAAATTTTTTTGTGTTTCAATTATTATGTTAGCCAATTGATGACAAAAAAAAGATAAAAGTGAATAGTTGGGTGACAAAAAAAAAAACCCTGATTTCTATCCTTTTATTCATGGTTGTTGGAGCTTGATAGACTAGTATCCTATTCCGAACAAAAGGTTGAATTGGCTTTGAATCAGAATATTTTTTCTATTTATGATTTTTTAATGATTTATTTATTTAAAATTGGATTAGTTGATTAAACTGATCAAATTGAAAATTAATAATTATCAATCCGATTTTAAAAATTTATTTTTTTATTTCAATTTCAGAGTTCTAAACCTCTAAAACTTTTACCTGATATTAAATTTATATTTGCAGTACCCAACATTTTGTGAAGGTGACCTTCAAACCATAGTTGAAATGGGGTTAGGCCAAAATCAAAGCAGGGAAATGGCATTACAATCAGAATTCCAGGGTAAGTAAAAAAAATTCAAAAATGTATAAGGATTAAGAAGTAAATTTAAAAAACTAAAATGAATTAATTATGATTGTTTTAATGCAGGCTCAAATCAAGTGTCCCAGATGAAAGTTGAGCTCTAATAACCATTTTAATCTAGAATTAGAGCTGAAAAAGAAAGGAGAAAATGGCTGTGATGTTGTATATATTACAATATATGGACCCATTGCATGAATGATTTTGTCTTCTAATTTTCATTTTTTTTTGTGGGTTTTTTAAAAAAAACCAAATTATTCAATATAAAATTTGGGTATTTAATGGTGCAAATGATCTTCATAGCAAACAGCACCACTTGTTTGTAAGATAATAGTATTAATTAATGCTAATTACTATCATTAGAATTTTTATTTTATTTTTAGCCTTTTTCATTTTTTCCAGACTATTGGAGATTCAACTTCATTAATATTTGAAACATTATTATTTGCTTTGGAGTCGCATCAAATTTGAGGGATTTGATCTCATAATAAACTAGTGTTAAGCAGCTGTATTTGTTTTCCTTTTAACTAGCAAAAAATAGGGTGATTAAAGGATTTGGTGTTTTTTGAGCGGGTCAACTCAAACCATGATTATTGCCATTTTAGAAAAAAAGGACCAATCTGTTATTCATTTCTAGAAGGTGGATTATAAGAAACTTTTTAAAATTAGGACAGTTTCTATTTTTGGTCATTTAAATTTGAAATTTTACACTTTAATCATCTAATTTTATAATATCATTAACTAATTTAAATAGTTAATACGGTTAAATATTTGAATAAAATGTTAACGTGAATTTTTCTTTAAAAAACTTTTTAACACACAAAATATCATGTCAGCACAATAAGTTGAAAAAAGGTATTTTAAAGGATAAATCATTGGTATTTAAGCTAACTAATAATGCTAAATTAAAATTTAGAGATTAAATCTCTTATTTTAGTAAACTAAAGGGATCAAAACAAGAATTTTACCAATTCAAGAAAGTACTAAGGTTAAGGACATCGTGTTTTTGACTTTCGAAATTAAATGAGAATAATATTTCGATTTTATTTTCATTAGAACGACAGCTCAACGAAACAATTTTATTTCAATTTTTTCCATTACTTTGAAATATTTTAATTTCAATTCAATTTTCAAAACCATACAAACACCCAAAAGTATTTAAATCAAAATTACCATAGACTTATTGATAAAAAGAAGTTTGACCATGGTTTTAAAAATTGGATAAATAATCTTTGTTAAACCATTAAATCTTGATTCAATCTGTTCGATTTTAATTAAAAAAATTATTATCAATTCAACTAAATCAATCATTTTTTGTCTCGATTTCAAGTGATTTGTTCAAAAATTAGTCGTATGTCCAAACTGAAATAACCTACTGATTTGTAACAACCATGGTAAAATTTGCCTAAAGATTTCATTTTTTTATAAATACTAGATTGCTACTTTTCAAAATTCACCCATTTTCAGGGGGGCTCTTATATTAAAAAAATAAAAAAAGAAAAGAAGCTTCTGTCCCTTTTTACTGTGACAGAAAAAATAATTAAAAAAAATTAAAGTCAAGGCTGTCAACCACAAACAAAAAAGATTAGAAGTTATAACCACCCCTTTTTAATTTTTTATTTTTTTGCCCCTTTTCTGCATCAAAAGAATCCCAGGTTGGCAGTTGTTAGATTCTCATAGGTCCCCTAAATCATTCAAATTTATTGAGTTTTAAAAGGTTCATCTTTCATAATTTACTTTCAATTTGTATTTAAATGTATCTATGAGGAGTTTATATTAGAAGTTCCATTATATTTTATTATTTTTATTTAATAAATAAATTAATTAATTCTTGTAGATTAGATCAAATAACAAATTAAACAAAGAACACGTAGCGTGTTATGTGTACTTCATGTTAATGTATAGGAATCAATTTTAACATTACAAATTAATAGAATTTTTAATAGAAAAAATTAATTTGTTATTTAATCTAATGTACAAGGGCTAATTTGTCTATTTTTTAATAGATTAGGTTCTAGTATTGAGACTCAATTATACTTTTATAGGTATTGGTTTAACGGGAAGATTGAAGTCTTATGAACTTTGTGGTGATTTGGGCCCCTCTATATTTGAGCTATGTCCAGATATATTCAAGTTTAGATATAGATATATTTCAAATATCAATTTAATTGTGCTTTGTGATGATTAATTTTAATTTTAATTATTTGAATGTATATTATTTTGTACATTGAGTCTTTAAGTACCTACAGAGGCGAAGGCAAGGCAGGTATGTAGTGGCCTTGCTCAACCACCCAAAAAAAAAAAAAAAAGCGTGGTAGAGTTATCCTTTTGTTTATTTAAATTTATGCAATTATAAATTAATATAATGGTAAATTTGTGCTTTGGTCTTTAAAATTTTATTATTCTTTTTGGCCTCCAGCAATATTCTATCTTCACCCTTGAATATTTAGGTCTGTGTCTTCCCTCACACAATTTGTAGGAGAAACCCATAAATTTTTGAAAGGAGGGTGAAATTAAATTATAAATTTTTATATATCAATATATAATTTATAATATATTAACTTATGATCTCATTAATTTTAAATGACTTAACATAATTTTTTTATTTTTACATGACTAAAGTGAAATTTTACTATATATATTAAATTATAATTTAATTATTTATTAAGGGACTGAATAATATTTTTTATTTTGGGACCAAGGCTGCTATATACCCTTTCTAATTCATCCTCACACAATTATCTTATGTGAATCTCCAATCTAATTATATTACGATTCTTCGTCTTTCTGTGCTTTATTCAATATTTATTCATGTTTTGGACATAAAATTTAATTGCTTTCAATATTAATTTTTATTAATAAAAATTGAAGTTCGTTTAGCATAGTGGAGTTCAAGTATGGAAAAGATGCTCATACAAATTATTTTTTTAAAAAAAGGGGGCTAATAAAACTTTTTAATTATTAATTGTGGTCTGTAAGTAAAAAATTCCAGTTTCTGGGGTTAAACAAAAAGATTTCTGAAATTGCAGCTTTAATTGTAATTTTTTTTATATATTTTAATTCAAAGGGCCTATTATTGCTCTACATATAGGTCTTTGTTTAATTAGCAGAAAAGATGCTTTTGAGTGTGGGTTTTTTTTTTTTTTTTAATTGTGACAGTTTTTGTCGCTGAAAAGTTTATATTCAATCATTTAGCCACGTGCTTAGAGATTAAATTGAGAGAATTTTGATTAAAATATGCCTAAGTCTTTATTCGCTTTATAAATTAAGAATTTAATTTTTATATATATATTTTTAAGAAATTAGTTTATCTACTTTTTATATTTTAAAATTTATGTCTAATTATTTATTAACTTTCTGTTAAATTTGTTAGCGTGATATTTTAAATAAAAAATATTCACTCGGTACTTGGTAGCCATGTAATTTAAAAAAAATAATATCGTAATCAACTCAAATTTAACCAAAAATTAACAACATTAACAATTAGACTTATATTTTAAAATCTAAAATGTAGAGTGACAAATTAATGGAAATAAAAGTATAGGACTAAATTCTCAATTTGAACAATATAGAGACTTATGACGCATTTTAATCAAGAATGTTTTTGTTATAAACTATTATTGAATTTTAAATTAATCTTTTAATTTTGAATATTTTAATTGACTCCTCTAAATATTAATACTACATTAATTAGTTCATTAAGGTAGCCTAGTTAGTAGTTTGGGCATTAAATGTGGATTCAAATTTGAACTGAAGCATACGATGAAATACGTTAATCAAATTATAAACATGGGTGTATCTTTTACATGGAAAATTTAAATTTAACCTATAAAAAAGAAAAACAACATTCCTAAAATTTATTGACACTATTTGTATTTTTTATAACAACTAGATCCGAGTTATCTACGTGATAAAGTATACAAATATTTATCTATGTGACATTTAACTCTTGGATTAACATCTAAGCCGATGAAATGATATAATTGGTACAATATTAATGTATTGAGAATCTAACTAAACCATTTTAAAATTTAAAGAATAATTTAAAATCTAAATAATAATTTAAATATGTTATGAAATTAACCCTTTTCTTTAGAGCAAACAAGGTTTTATATAAAAAATTATATATATTGTCAATTATTATGTTTGATTGATTCTGCTAGAGTTCAGAACCTTGACAGAGCTGCTATATAAGAAGCTTAGTTGGCATTTAAAATTTTCAATTCATCTAAAGATAAAATAACACTTAGTCTTTAAATTTGTCAATTTTTTTATTTTACTTCTTCAAATTTTTTATTCCACATTAATTTTGAAACTTAACAAAATTTCTCAATTTGGTCGTTAAGCTTGGATTGAATGTTACTTTATCACTTTCTTTAAAGTCAGTTTCAAATAATAATTGATAAAGCTTAACTATTATCCAATTTTTATATAATTATCTTATTTAGGTTATTAATTTTAATTCAATAGTCTAATTGTATACCACTTTTCGTGAATTTTAAAAAGAAAAATCAATTTCCAATTAAACCTAAACAACAATAAAATTGGTTAAATTGCATTCAATTCCATCTAATGAGAACCAATAGATTGATCACTTGCTTACAAAATTATAAATGGAATGCATATACTAAATGCGATATGTTTATTATATTTTGGGGTTTGATAAATGGATCATATTGAAAATTTTTATTATATTTAAGTTTACTAAATATAGATCATATAAATAACTTTTAAATTAGGGAAAATAACAAATAAAAAGAGAATTGACAAGAGTACTATTCTCATTGAGCAAATATTTTGTGATAAATGGTACTACTAGAGTTAGATGACGGTTCGATTTAATTTTGGAAAAAAGAGTTAGGGTTATCTTGCAGTATTTTCGTTTTTAATGGTTGAGTTTTGGTTGGATCTTTGTGCTAAATGGATTAGTTGATTCATTATGCGGATTGGGGAAGAATCACTGGTTAAGATTGAGGTTAAAGTTATTTTAGAATGTTTAAAGATAGCATGAGATTCTAACTTCAGACAATTAAAGGTGGAGTGTGATATGTAGGACATGCATTTGGTTCATGAGAATGCTTCCCCACTTTTGCTGCCACGTTTTGTTGCTCAACTTCCACATCTTGTATGTGTGATAGTGGGTGTATGTGTGATAGTAAGACATGTTTTTCTGGCTTTTGATGGGGAGCCACCACTATAAATATCCCAAAGCATAAGGCCTCTAAGTATAAAAAACAATTTCATCTAGTGAAGTTTTCGAGTGCTTAGAAGACTTTGATGATTTTCTTGTTTTTGTATAGCTAAATTCGACGTCCTCGTCGATTGTTTAACGCGCTCGACAGTGGTGTTACAATGTCTAGATTTTGACATTTAGTTCAAGCAATGGCTGGAGGTATTTATGTTCGATATTTTCCTCTACACTTTAACGTTTAAACCATAATTTATGATTACATGATAACGTTTTAGTAGTTGAAACTATTCTAGCAAGTGGTGCTGCAAATAGTAGGATGTCGGAGTTGCATTTGATTCACCAACTCTTAAGTCTTGATTGGAGAGTTCGTTTTTAATATATTCCGACGGGCCATAACAAATTTACTGATCATATGGCTAAACTTCCAAGTTTATATTACAATGAGACACAAATTTTTACAAAAATTCCAATTTCGGTAAAAAATTTACTCAAGTCAGACATTGGCCATTCACTTGGTAATATGTTGTTATCTTTGTAATCACATTAGAACTGCTTTATTTACCAAAAAAAGACGATTTGAATATAAAAAAGTAACTGAACTAGAACAACTTCCATTGGTATGAATCAGTTTGATTCATCCGTTTTTGTTTTTTTAAAAATCTCTACTTTTTCAACGTTATTTTCCTTATTTTTATTTTATAAAAATTATTAAAATATAAATTAATTATAAGTTAAATGAAAATAGTTCAATTTTGATAATAGTAAGTTTGTCATCTTATGAGCAAATCAAACTTCAATAGTTATAAATGTCAAACCAAATCGATTAAAAATTAGGGTTTGAATCGGCTTTCAATTGTTCGAGAGTTGTTTTTACAACCCAAACTACCACCACCGTTACTATCATTATTATTAGTAGTATTTTCTTTCAAAAGTGTCTTTTAATATTGGGTAAAAGCACTATAGGAGTTCTTGTTGTATTGCATTTTATCATTTCTATTAAAAAATTGAGTAAATTAATTCCTGTACATTAGATTAAAGAGCTAATTGATCATTCTTTTGAAAATTTCATCAATTTCTACTAGTAAAAACTATTTCTTGTACATTAATATGACGTACATATGGCACATTACATGTCAATATCTTGTTATTTCATCAGTCACGCTAATTTTTAACTGTATAAATGAATGAAATTTTAACAAAAAAAATTGATTTGCCCATTGATTTAATGTACATGAACTAATTTATTCATTTTCTAAATAAAAGAAATAAAATACAAACTAACTTCTAACCCAAAAATTTTTAAGATACTTTTACCTCAATATTGATATTTAAAACCCTCTATTGCTTCAAAAGATAGGGTTTTTAATAATGGAATTTATTGGTAACAAGTCTTAATCAAAATCTTGAAAACCATGTGCTAACCAAAATCTCAAATTACCCCTCCAAAAAAATTGAAAAGCAATCCAAGTATTCACAACAACAAAATAATAAACCATACTTTGAAGGGATGGAATTTGAACCTTAGTGGTTGCTATTGTAGGGCACAAATGTATATAAGATGATTAGGATAGGTAACAAAGTCATTTCTCTATATTTCATCGCCCTTTAGAAACCTTATTGGGGCCCTAGTTTTAACTTTGGTTGGTCTATATTTATTTATTATATGGTTTGGAGAGAAATAAAAACAGGGTGTGAAGAAACCACTTTGCCTCATCATTTGTTTCACCAACCTTGCATTATTTCATGCTCTCCAACTATAAGCATGTGTTGTTTTGCTTTTCTGCATTTCAAAGCTTCGTTGGTTGCCATAAAATAACATCGATTTTGATTTCAATTTCAATTTCAATTTCAATTTCAATTTCAATTTTGAGATCTTAATTTTATTGTTCAAAATCGATAAATTTAAATATAAAATTTAATTCAATTGATTCATACAACTGTACTAAATAAATTTATTCATGCAATCCCATTGACAAATTTATTCTATCTACATTTCCGCACGTAAATCAAGTTTTAATACTAGTATCTGGAACTCTTGTTAATTAGTATTTTTGTAGCCCTTCGCCCCATCATTTGCACTTATTTTCTCTCTTAATTAATTGGTATAAAAATTTGTGGCCTTATTGGCTTGAATTAAATGTTTAGCACCGACGCTACATTAGACCAAATGGTAAAATATTTTTCTTTGGTACATAAAATGACCATATGATTGTAATAAATATCTCGTTAAATTCTGCATTTAGTTTACAACTATATTTTAATTTTATATATTTCTATTTTAAAATTTTAGTCTTAAAGTCTTAATATAATGACAAAAATTTAATCTATATCATTATTAAAATTATATATTTAATCCATGTTCACCAACTGAATCATTAGCAACTATTTTTAAATTAAAAAAAAACTTGAATAAATATTTTCACGAATATTTTTTGTAATTATTATTTAAAACAACAAACATAGCCATTATACATGTAATAATATATCAAATTTAAAAATAACAAAATTTAATAAATTTATATTTTTATTCGATTAAAACTAAAATTTTAATTTTTAAAAGTACAGATACCAAGTCCGATAAGTCAAATAACAGAATTTAACCTAAATATTTAAAATTTGTATTAAATACAAAGGCATAAATTGAAACAAATATGAGATAATGCATGAACCTCATATAATTTATTTTTATAATATGATATATACGAAAAAAGAATTTCAAAAGACAACCCATCCAACTAATTTATCCAATTAAATTGAGTAAATTACTTATTTAACCTATTCCAAAAGACACCTCAATTAATTCCCCAATATTCTAAAATCAATGGAGAAAAAGATCAAATTCAAGATTTGATATCAATCATGATTTCATTTCAACAAATCCTTTTTACCATGTTATTGACATTGACCTCAACATTGTAAACTCAAAATTCAAGTCTCAATAATACTCTTAACATCAATCCATTTCTATACTCGAACATCAACTCCGCTCAAGACAAAACCAAACTAATTACTGCTCAACCTCCACTCCATATTTACCAATTCAAATCAATTTTTTCATGTTAAATAATTTGTGAATATCATACACGCCTTACAAATTTTTTGCTCACTGTGTAATAATCTTAAATTAAAAAAAATGTAGTTTCTGAAATTTCACTTTTTACACCTAATTTTTAATCTCTAGATTTATTCTGACCAACTCCTAAAGCAACCATTATACTCTACCAAAACACATCCCAAATTCCTAACCCTAATTGAGCTCAGTTCTTCCCTAAAGCTACAATTATACATTATTATAACATAATAATATATCAACCTCAAAAGCAACCAACAAGTTTTCAATCTTTTGGGGCAGTACCCCTTGTATTGAAAATAAATCTCCAATAAACAGAAATCTTTTTTTTTTTAAAATGTCAACAAACCTCAGATAGAAACGAATCCATTACAACTCAAATTCTCTATGTCAAAGATAAGTTGTCCTGCAAATAGAACAAACGTAGTTAAAAGACCATAAAAGGCTAGGGATCATCAACTTCACTTTAATTGATTAAGGTCTCCAAGCTTTGCTTCATCTCCACCTATGCCTTGCTATCTATGCTCATTGGTTCGGGTTCCTTTGCAGCTGATTTCTGGTCAATAAGATCAAGACAAGATCAGCGGCAAGAATCATCACAAAAAAACCCATCAAAGATTCTTGTACAACCAGTCCAAATAATAATTCTTCAATTATATAGGCAACGTTCAATGCCTGTACAAACAGTCCAAATAATTATTCTTCAATTATATGGGCAATTGTATACTTACACTGGAATCCCCAGAATCCATTTTATTCATCTTGGCAAACATGTTGCCATAGAATTTGGCTTCCTTCTTGTTATATTCCTTGATCTTCTCTTTCAAAGCTTTGTATTCGAGCTTCACCTCCCTGATATCAAACAATAATAAGCACGTTGAGTTCATGATTTGGGACACTAGAAGGGTGTATTAGCTTGTTGGGCGATTACCTATTATCGGGGTCAAGCTCAAGAGCTTTCTTGATATCAAGCTCCGCCAAATCCAAATCTGCCAGATTGATGTATGCTTGAGCCCTTCTATACAGTGCTTTCACGTTTGCACTTTCTAATTCTAAAACCTGCATGTGGATGAAACGGAACAGTTAAGATCATTATGATATCTATCAAGAAATCATGATTGTTGCGATGAAGAGTATTCTAACCTTGGTGCACAACTTCTCAGCCTGCTTGTAGTCCTTTAGTTTCAATTTGCAAGCAGCATTGTTCAGATTGCAAGCTACCTTCAACGCCTTGGACTGCTTTTTCTCCTCTTCACTAAAGGAAGTATCATAATCAATATACTTAACAGCCTGCACGTAAAAACAACAATAAATGAGAGGCTATTGAAAGTAGAAACTGAAACTTCTACAAGGGAACACACTCATTGCACTAAATACCTTCTCATATCTCTTAGAAGCTCTCACATATTTGCCAGCCTTGAATAATACATTTCCTTCTTCCTTCTTTTTACCGGCAGCTTCAATTTTTTCTTGGGTGTTCAGATCCCATGATTCTTTTTCCTGAAAAAAAGCAGCTCGCGGAAACCACTTGTAACAAATTTCCAAGAAAATAATTTGCAGATACACAACAAAGAAACTAAATCATAACATGCATACTGATGCACTAACCTTGACAAATGATACCAACTCAACTTCATAGTAAACCGTAGAGTTTGGCGGTACCACAGCCAACTCCTGCTTTGACTCGGATGATCCAAATGCATACTCAGGTGCAATAGTCAACAGTGCTACTTCACCTTTTTTCATATTCAACACAGCTCTATCAAGACCTTCAATGACTTGTTCTGTAACAAAAATTGAAGCAGTCATAATTCAGTTGAAATCATGAAGTCAATAGACTGTGTGTCTTTTTTTTTTTTTTGGGGGGTGGGGGAGAGGGAGGACCATCTGTTACCTTCATCTAACTTGAACTCAAACAATTCTTCTCCTTCATTATGGCCCTTCTTCAAGAATATGGTACCATCTTGCAGTTTCCCAATCAATTTCACTGCAAAAAGATGCATAAAAGATATATATTCAACATCAAATTGTTTTGGATAGGGAAGGTTGAAATTTCTTCTCATAACTTAATACCAACCTTGGACAACAGCCCCCTCATTTGGGCGCTCATATCCCTCTCCTTCTTTCAAGATCTTCTTTATAACCTTCTTGTCATCAGTTACTTCAGTCACAGTTTTCCATGAAACCAACTCTAAAGTAATCAAGAGTGTGGCATTTGGAGGCACTGCACCTTCAGCACCAGTGGCTGGCTTCCCCTTCTCACCGAAACCATCTTTATCATAGTAAAAATAGGGTTAAACATCAGAAACAAGAACTGACATATTTACATTCATGTTATTGAATAGATAGAATAACTTACACTGTGGCTTCACTGTAAGAAGTACCTTCTCCCCCTTCTTCATTGTCTTAACAGCCCTTGCCAAAGCAGGACAGAATAGACCTGTTCATAGAGGAAGAACCAATCACAGGGGTATTTTAGGAATTACAGGTGACATACTAGGAGGGAAATAAGATGAAGAACAACAGCATAGATAATACAAACCATCCTTAACAGTGAACTCTACGCCTTCGGCTTTTGCCACCGCTGTGCCATCCTCGAGCTTAGCTTCATAGTTAACTGCGTTCAAGATAAAAATCCATTATTAAACCTCACTAGCTCAAAATGGACACCCCTCTTGATTATAATATCATTAATAACTAAATGAAGACAGAACATATTACAATACGTACCGAGCACTTCATCAAGGTCCTTTGGATTCTCCCATTTGTCACCTTCAATAAGTATCTTTTTAAATAACCCACCATCTTTGCAAATATCCTTGACACTTGTCCAAGATAACAATTCAACATCAAATTGGAGGGTTGCATTGGGGGGAATGGTCGGTGGTGAACCAGACTCGCCATACGCAAGTGCAGGGGGAATGGTAAAGATGGCATTTTCACCTTTCTTCATTGTCTTAATACCTTCATCCCATCCTTTAATAACTTGTCCTGCAAACATTAAAACAAAAGCCGAAATACCACATTAAGGCATACCCCCACTTCACCAGATTTTTTCACTTCAACAAAAAGATACCTAGAGGTCCAATACTAAGCTGGAACTTAACAATAAAACATTCATATAACACATCAAATACATCTCGAACTTACAGAGTTCTTGCCCCTCAATATTATCATCACAAGACACCCCCCCCCCCAAAAAAAAAAAAAAAAAACTCATTGTATCAACAAGAAACAAATCAATAAGATTCAAAGACATGCCTCCATTAAGTTCCAAATAAAACAAGTTCAAAAATATATTCACATTGTAAGTTATACAAGCTGCAAGCAGGAACGCTAAAGTTTTATCTCAAAACCTCCTCATCCCACTTTTAGTATAAGTTCCATAATTGTAAATGCATTTTCAGAAAATAATAATAATAATAGAAGAAACAAAACAAGCTTAACTAATAGGTTAAAAAAAACTAAAATCAAACTTATACTTAGAAGATTAAGTTCGCCATTTTTCCATCAAATCCAATGTAGAGCAGAAAATTAAATTAATTACACGAAATTTCAAAACAGAAGTAAGACTTATATTCGTTTACCTTGACCGAGAGTGAACTTAAAAGGAGTGCCTCTATCACGGCTTGAATCGAACTGTGTTCCATCCAGCAACGTCCCCGTATAATGAACTGCAACAATTTATAAACAATCAGAATCCAAAACAACTTGATTTAAAAAAAAAACGCATTTTCTTAGCTTTTTATTAGTATAATTTATTCATACCTTCAACTTCGTCTCCGATTTCAGGATACTCCCAACCTTCACCTTCCTTAACAAGCTTCTTCTTCAAGCCTTGATTTCCGATCTCCTTCTCTTCTCCGACTTTCAGAATGGGACTGTCGTCGGGAAGATCCATATCTTCGTTCATCATGTCTTCCGCCGCCGGGATATCGAAATCCTCCATTTGTAATCGGAAAAATCTAGAGAGAGATCGAGCGAGTGAGCCAAAGAGAGAACGAGTAACTGAGTGAGTGAGTTAGCTCGTCAAAAACGAAGAACCGAGTGTGAATGGGAAGCTTTGAGATGCGAAGGGAAGAGACTAAGGTAAGACCAAGAAAGAAAAAGACGGTGGGTTCTAGAGGCTTCTAACAAGGGTTTTTCGTTAGGCGTTAGCCATCTGTCTTTAACTTTAATAATAAGTCAGAATGCTAAATTTAGTCCCTTATAATTTGTTTTTGAAGTATTTTGGTCCTCAAACTTTAAATTTTAATCTATTTGTTTTTTTAGATAAAAATTGATTGGACGCTGACAACTCAACAGATGTTAGACGGATGGAACTACATAATTGATACAACACCAATATTTTGAGGACTTAATTAAGTTTTTTAATTTAAAGACTAATTCAAAATCTAAGGATGCAAACCGCAATTAAACTTATATCAAAAGTCATGCTAATATATAAAAGGTAAACTATAGTAAAGTTTTTTTTTAGAATTAATCATAAATTTAGCCACTAACTTTTATATATTTTGTCAATATAATCTTTATTGTAACTTAAGCCTTTTCTAGTCATCAATTTTTTTTCAAATTATTTTTTAATGATTTGATGAAAGTACCGTTAAAAAAATGATGTAAAATTTTATATGTAAAATATTTTAATGAGATATAATTTATTACTTAGATAACCCAATAAAATATTTATATGTAAACAAATATATGCATTCATTTCAAACCCTTTTTAGATAATTACGTTTATTTTCTTTAAATTAAGAATTATTTTTTAATTTCATGTATAATTTATTTTATTATTTTCACATGTAATCATCTTATTGTGTTACTAATTAATAAATTACATCTCATTAAAATATTTCATATCATCCCCATTAATTTTTTTAACGGTACTCTCATCAAATCTATTAGAAAAACAGTTTGAAAAAAAAAACAAAAGTTGATGACCAAACAATGCTAAAAAATACAATTAGGACCATATTGACAAAACATGTAAACTTTAGTGGCCATCATTAAGCCTTTTTTTATCACCAAACTATTAGTATTTCTTTTGGATCACCTAACCATTTAATTTTTTTTTTGGTCCTAACAATAGTGACAATTTTTAGAATTGACATAATAACAAATTTAACCCTCAATATTTATATATTATGTCAATTTAGTCTTGATTTTAAAAAAATTGAATCTCGATGTTTACACATTTTGTAACTTTCTTTTTTACAATTTTACTTTTCTTTAATTGTTATTCAATCATGCAATTAAAGCAATGTGAAAATCCAACTATGTTCAACTCAAGTAACAATAAATTTGGGTAAACTACACGATAATCATTCAATTATAAAAAAATATCATTTTAGGGACTCAAAATAAAAGTTGCAATTTAAACACCTATAATTATTTTTATCACTCCCATTAAAATTACAAACAATAAGTGACGTGATATTTAAATAAATTGGTATAATAATAAATTTAACCATCAACTTTTACATATTATATCGATTTAATCATAATTTTAAAAATTAGCTCTCAAAATTTACAAATATTCTCGACTTTATCATAATTTTAAATTTTCAAAAAATATATAAAATACATAATTTTTTTCAAAAATAAATAATGACGTGGTGGGAGAGATCCGACGGTGAAAGGGGGAGAGGTACTGGGAAGGGGGGGCTTTTTTATTTAATATTAATATTAATATTAATATAAAATTTAAATTTTATTATTATATATTTTTAAAATATTAATGTATTTCTATATATATATTTAAAATTTTAAAAATTTTGAAAATTTTGAAAATTGATTTTTAAAATAATAACTAATCAATATAATATGTAAAAGTTAAAGGCTAAATTTGTTATTCAACCACGTTAGCTTGCCATTAAAGTGATCAAATGACCGAACTACATAATATTAATACTGAAATTACAAACTTTTATTTTGAGTGTCTAAAATAAAAATTTTAATAGTTAGATGGCTATCTGAATAATTTGCTGTCACCCAAAACCTATTTTTTTTTAAATTCATATAATTATTTTAACGGTAGCAATTAATAGTATTACTAATTTGAATTTACTAATAACTTTATAAGAGCATATGACCAAACTATGCCGATTAAAGTAGAAGTCCTCTCTATTCCTTCCATTATAAAAAATAATAACTAAAAATAAGAGATTAAATCCCAATTATAGCATAATAGAGGGACTAGAATCATAATTAAGCCAATAAAAAATCTTAATATTTCTCAATTTTTCCACCACGTACCTCAAATGTTCTTTCTTTTTCTTGAATTAGAAAATTGGGAAAATACTCCATTTAGTCCTCAAGATAAACAACAAATCGTGAACAAAGTAAAAGATAAAAGGATTTTTTTTTTTAAATGAGGAACAAACTTCCCTCAGGCTCCAACCAGTTTTTTTTTTTTTTTGTTCTATAGCCTGCTCGGGGCCCCGAAATTGTTGGACCCGAATCAGACCTGAGCAGGTTGAATTAGAAATCAACTGGTTTTGATGGTTCATAAAATCAAAAATAGGTAGAACTGTTTAAAATGCTGACTTCTCGGCAGTCGCTGGTGAATATACGTAATGAAACAAAATGGTAGAAGTTGATAAGATCAGGAAATGGTGAAATTGAAAGAAAACATTGATGGCATACAAAATAGTACTTACCAATTGCGAAAAGAATCGGCAGAGTTGGAGTCGAAGCCAACTTCAAAGCACAGCTGACACTCATTTTAGATGCTAAATGATTTTCCGGGTTCTTACTATTTAATTGAGTTCGTTATAAATTTTGTTCACCACTCTGATTGAAAAAACTGCTAAAAAGTTCAATTCAATTCATCCTATTCATGTTCAATGAGCATATGCCCCAAATGCAGCAAAAACATAGATGCTCGTTCCGAGGGTCACAACCATAAATTAAAACAAAATTATAGGAAATGTTGAAGGTATACAAGCTGTGTGCAATGACACCATTTTCGTTGAAGCTGAAACGTCTGAGAAATATATAAACACCTGCAAGACATTTTATCATCCTATTGTTTTTTATTGGAGAATTCTCGTGGCTAACCATGATTGTAATGATAAAGACCGGGGGAGAAGCTGGTTGCAAGGAAACTGGACCTTTTCAGACCTGTTTACTGATGGGAACCCAATTTTGTTCCTATCGGAAAAGAATAGAGGAATACCAAATAGGCCATATTGTTGATAATATGCAAGAGCAATGTCAACCCACCCTTTTAACATAGATCTCAAAAGTACATGAATCAATTAGGCATCCCTCTTTGGATTGATTGGCAGCAAGAACTACTTCGTTTCCAGACCAAATAGACTGGCTTAGAAAATTTTCATTCTTGATTCTTACAATGCAAGGTATTCATCAAAATGCGATAATTCTTTTGGCCATAGACAAATCCCTCTTCTTCCAATCCTTGAGCAATTCAAAAGCATCATTACTATTCCCTTCACTACACAACTCTTCCAATACGGTCTTATAAGTCAATAAATACAGCGCCATTGAGTGTTCCAACATATCATAAACAATATCAATAGCATCATCAAGCCTTTGCTCCATTGCAAGGCTACAAATCAGAATCATGTAAACAAGAACTACTTAGTTTTTGGACCATAGAGACCAGTCATTCTCAATTCTTACAATGCAAGGCATTCACCAAAATGCGATAATTCTTTTGGCCCATGGACAAATCCCTCTTCTTCCACTCCTCGAGCAATTCAAAAGCATCATTACTCTTCCCTCCCCTACACAACTCTTCCAATACTGTCTTATAAGTCAATAAATCCGGCGCCATTGAATTCTCCAACATATCATAAACAACATCAACGGCATCATCAAGCCTTTGCTCCATTGCAAGACTACAAATCAGAATCATATAAGCACTCCCTTTCGGCACCAACCCTTTCTCCCTCATTTCCTTAAACAACCCGAACCCTTGCAACACCCTTCCTTTCTCACACAATCCCTTGAAAATATAACCATAGGTATACGCATTTGGCTCACATCCATACAACCCCATTTCGCGATAAACCCGAATCGCTCCATCAACATCTAAACACTTAGAATAAGCCTTAATTATCATATTCAACACGAAAGTATCTGGAATAATCCCTACAGCTTTCATTTGCTTAGTTAAAGACCGAACAGAGTGTAAATACACATAACAAACAGTTTGTCTATTGAATCTTCTAAGCAATGAATTAAACAACATAGCAAATGTCTCAAGTGTGGGTTTACAATCATCTGATTTCAGCAATTTCTTGTAAACATCAAAAGCTCGGTTGAAAAGGAACTTACGACCACAGCAAAAACGGATAACGGCGTTGTAAAGAGGGACGCTGATAGGGCAAGCACCGGCTATAACTTCCTCGACCAACGTTTCGGCATGGCGGTAACGTTTAGCGGAGATGAGGAGTTTAATCATGGTGAGGTAGGTGGTATCGGTGTGTTTGTACCCACGTTGTAAAGCCGTCCAACGGAAGATATCGAGGGCGAGATCGGCATCGGGTTGGGCTCGTAAAGCTGATTCGACGTCGGAAGGGGTGAAACCGGGTTTAAGTTTTTGAACCCAGGTTTCAAATTGGGTTTCGAGTGGTGTTCGGGTTCTGGGTCGGAGGAAGTGGGAGGCCGGGGGTCGAGGGGACGGCGTCGAAAAGCGGCGGCGATATAGAGATGGGTGCGTGAAATTGAGGGATGAAACAGCTGGGAGCGGTGAATAAATGAGATTTTTGAGGGTTTTTTGAGTAGCGGGGAGGAGCAAACGATGAATGGGTGCAGGCATTTTCGATCAGGGATTAACGGATGAATCAAATTGTGAAGCTTTTTACTGGTTACAAGCTTACGGTGATCGTCGATTTTGTTGCGGGAAAATCTGAGCTTAGAAGGTAAAATATTTGTACCAATTCTTTGTGGGATGGGCCAGGCTTAACATTGATGATTTAATTAGACTAGAATTTTTGGATGGGCTTGGCATTTATTTTGGGTTAATTGGTCTCATATATTAAATTAGACTTCAAAAGTTTACGATATTATAATCGAATTCTCGAAGTATTAATAAATTTTTTCATCAATTTTAGCTTTAAATGTTAACTCCAATTTGACTTAAATCAAATTTTAAATATGTCATGAAGCTTTATTCACTATTTAACTTTTAATACTCATTTTTGATTTTAGTATTTTAAATTATCATTTTGTTTCATTATATTCTAAAATATTTAAGGTGATAGAGTTCTGAATAAACAAAGAGTTTGATAAGCAATTCATGAATAGTTCAGTTTATGTTCATTTATCAAGTTAAATAAACATGAATAAGATTTTGAAGCTAGTTTATTAAATGAACCAATGATATTATCTACCATGTGTCATGTTCTTATTGGTTGGCATGGAGCTTTTGTGGGGGGAGGGGAAAACTGGGATAAGATGATAATTTAAGTACTAAAGTAGACATAAAAAGGGTTTAAGCACCAAAAAAAAAAAAAAAATGAATATAATTCAAGAGCTAAATCAAGAATTAAGCAAAAAAAAAAAAAACAAATCTCATAAAATTTAATTTTTTTGAACACAACAAATCCAAGTTCTTAATAATAAGCATAAACTTGTTTAAAAATTTCTCAATATGAATCCTGTTGTTTCAATAGGGTCGGAAGCGTGTAAATTATTGTACTAAAAAATCACACAAAGTTCAATTCCCAGGGAAGAGAGGTGGATCACAAGGATCTCTTAAATACCAAGTCTTTCCTTAGTCAGAATATCCCTTTTATAGTAATTTAATAGCACAATTAAATACTACTATTATACCCTCAAATATTGAAAGAAAAATAGGACAAGAAAGAACACAAGAGTTTTAACGAGGTTGATAAATTATACCTACGCCCCTCGGGCACTAACACCGGATGATAACTTTACTATCTCCAAAATATTACAAACAAATAGAATTCCTTAAGAATTCTCAAATGGGAGAAGAGAGAAAACTAAGAGAGAAAGATTGGTTGGGATGATTGAAATGAGAAATGGTTAGGCCTATTTATAGTTAAGGCTCAGGACTAACTTGCAAATGGCCTAAAAATTAGGGACCAAAATTGCAATTATCCCATTCAACTTTAAACAAGTTGCTTGCCACTTTTTTTCTTTCGATTGCCAATTGCACCTCCCACCACCCACCATTTTGACTTTTCAACAATCTCCACCTTGAAGATTTGATTAGGATAATCACATCTTCACTTCTTTCAACTCCCCAAATTCGATAAAGCTATCTTTTGTAATGCCTCCAAATGCGCTCTCGGCGCCATACACTGAAGGTGCTCAAATTCTCGGGATGTTAATCAAGTTCAAACAATGATTAAACTTGATTGTTGTTACCACTTTGGTCATCATATCTGCAGGATTATCTGCTGTCGGAATCTTCAAGTAGAATTTTCCTTTTTCAAAGACTTCCGCACAAAGTGATATCTTACGTCGATATGCTTGGTTCTTGAATGATAGACTTGATTTTTCGCTAAATGAATAGCGCTCGATTGTCACAATATAGACTAATGTGACTTTGAACAACTCCCAAGTCTTTCAACAATCCATTAAGCCAAATAGCCTCCTTATGACTTCAGAATCGCCATATATTCCGCTTCGTAGTAGACATGACTCATGAGATCGTAAGGTAGACTTCAACTCATGGGGCTTTCGCAAGAGTAAAGCAGATACCCGTAGTTGAACGACGTTTATCTAAATCACCAGAAAGTCGGAATCAACATATCCGACTACAAACCGACCAAGTGCTTCATCCTGTTCAAAAATTAAACCAACATCTACGGTTTTCGAAGATCTAGTAGAATCCATTCCTGACTTGCCAATGTCCTTTTCAGGATCATGCATATACCGCTCACAACTCCAACGACTTGTGAAATGTCGGGCAGCGTACACACCATCGCATACATCAAACTCCCAACTGCATTAGCATATGGGACTTTTGCCATATATTCTCTTTCTTCTTCGTTTTCGGAGATAATTGAGCACTAAGTTTCAAATGAGAAGCAAGTGGGTACTTACATGTTTAGTGTTTTCATTTACACCAAAACATTGTAATACCTTTTTCAGATATTGCTTCGATTCAAACAAAGCTTGCTCTCTGTCTATCTCTACTTATCTCCATGCCGAGAATCTTCTTGGCCTCACCTAGATCTTTCATCTCGAACTCTTGATTCAACCGAGCCTTCACTTATCTATCTCTTTTGGCTCTTGAGCGATTAACATATCATCAACATACAAGAGTAGATAAATGAAAGATCCGTCATGTAGCTTCTGCAAATACACACAATTGTCATATTTGCTTCTTGTGTACTTCTGCCTTTTCATAAAGCTATCAAATCGCTTGTACCACTGCCTCGGGGATTGCTTCAATCCATATAGCGATTTGTTCAACTTACAAACCCAATTTCTACCACCAGCATTTGTGTATCCTTCAGGCTGAGTCATATAGATCTCCTCTTCTAACTCACCATGCAAGAAAGCCGTCTTAACATCAAGTTGAGCTAGCTCCAAATTCAACTGTGCTACCAAGGCCAACAAAATTCTAATGGAGGAATGCTTCACAACAGGGGAAAAAACATCATTGTAGTCAATTCCCTCCTTCTGAGCGTAGCCTTTAGCTACCAACCTTGCCTTGTAGCGAACATCTTTCTTGCTAGGAGATCCATCTTTCTTTGCGAATACCCACTTGCATCCGATTGCCCTTTTACCTTTCGGTAATTGCGCCAACTCCCAAGTATTGTTCTTCGGAGAGATTGCATTTCTTCATCCATGGCGCTTTTCCATTTATCACTTTCTAAGCTTTGCATTGCTTCTTGATAAGTGATAGGAATATCATCATCAACAACGGGAAGGCGTGAGGCCACCATATCGAGAATCGAGCGGGTTTACGAATTTCTCTCCTTGGCCTTGCAAGCTGCAATCGGTTCGGTGTACTTAATGGTTCTTGGGTCGAACCTCTTCAACCTCTAATTCTTCCATTGTGGTGGAGAATTAGACTTATTAATGGGCAAATCCCCATCCGCTCAAACTCCACTGTTTTGGAGTACACTCCACCATTTGTGGAGTATCGCTTGTCTGAATATCTTCATCTGCTACCTTTTCAATGTGATGATTCATCAAAGGTAACATCTCTCTACAGATCATTTTCTTTGTGCTTAAGCACCAAAGACGAAATCCCTTCACTCCAGAAGTGATTCCCATAAAGAGAGCTTTCTTTGCCCTCGGATCTAACTTTGACTCCTTCACATGGTAATATGCAGTGGATCCAAACACATGTAAGGAATCATAATCTGTAGCCGGTTTTCCAGACCATACCTCCATAGGAGTTTTTCTTTCTAATGCGAGATGATGGCAAACGATTAATAAGATGGCGGCAGTATGTCATGACCTCACCCAAAATTGCTTGCCCAACCCAAAGATTGGACAACATACATCGAACTTTCTCCAGCAATGTTCGATTCATACGCTCTGCCACTCCATTCTGCTGTGGTGTATCCCTAACTGTGAAGTGTCGAACAATACCATACTCTTGGCACACATCGAAGAACGGATCACTTCTATATTCCCCTCCATTGTCCGTCCTAAGCCGCTTGATTTTCTTGCCAGTCTGGTTTTCGATCATAGTTTTCCATTTAAGAAAAACTCCAAGCACTTCATCTTTAATTTTCATGGTATACACCCAAACTCTTCGGAAAAGTCATCAACAAAAGTAACAAAGTAGTGTTTTCCTCCCAACGAAAGTGTTTTGGAAGGCCCCACACATCTCGAGTGAACATATTCCAAAATACCTTTTGTATTATGGATAGCGATCTTTAATTTCACTCTCTTTTGCTTTCCCGAACACAATGCTCGCAAAATTTTAATTTGCAAGCCTTTGCACCTTTCAACAATCCTTGCTTTGCGAATTTGCAAGGATTTTTCACGGCATGTCCCAACTTCATATGCCACAACCGCATTGAGTCCAATTCTTTGTTCTTAGGAAGGCTGCAATGATCGCTTCAATAACTGTACTACCTTGGTAGTAATACAAGTTATTTTTCTGATGCCCTTCAATATCACAAGTCGCCAAATGTCACTTTCAAAACCCCATCTCTCATAGTAACAACTGAACCATTGGATTCCAAGGCTCCCAATGAGATGAGATTTTCTTCAAACGGGCACGCATCAACATCGGTTAGAACTCGGTTGATCCATCTTGATTCTTTAATTGGATTGAACCTATCCCAACAGTTTCTGAGCATTATCACGCCCATATAAACAACTCCTCCATTTAGTTCTACTAAATCGAGAACCACTCCGGTTAGGGACATATGATAGGTACAACCCGAATCCAATATCCACTCATCCGAATGGAGCAGCGATGATGATGCAACCAATGATAATTGAGTCACGGTATCATGCTTTCCAACACAAGCATCTCAGACTTTTCCCTTATTCTTGACTTTGGACAATTTTTCTTCCGGTGGCCTTTCTCATGACAAAGGCACATTCATCTTTCCCGAGTCCGGATTTTGACTTTGATCTCCCTTCGAGTTTTCTTCCGAGTGTATGAACGACCTCGGACTACTAAAGCTTCAGTATCTCGATTGAGTTTTTCTGTTTGTCCTTCTTTCTCTGTTCATAATCAGTATAAGGCCGCATGACTTCGCTCGAGATATATCACTCGCCATGAAGTAGAGTAGTTTCTAGGAACTCAAACTCCTCGAAGTGACCCCAACAACATCAAAGCCAAATCTTCATCTTTGAATGTCTCATCCATATTCACAAATCGGTGACTAACTGATTAAATTTGGTGATGTGATCATTCATTGTGGTACTTGGGACGTAAGTGAAGCGAAACATCTTTTCTTCAAGTGGAGCTTATTTTGGTGTTTTTCTTCAAAAATTTTTCTTCAAGTGCCACCCACAACTTATTTGCAGAAGTCTCCTTTGAAAAAGCATACCTCTGCTCTCGAGAAAGGCATGATCGAATTGTGCCACATGCCAACCGATTGATCGCCTTCCAATCTTTCTCCTGGACATCATCTGGTTTCTCTTCATCAATGGCAATGTCTTGACCCTGCTGAAAAAGGGCATCTAGAACCTCACTTTGCCACATACCAAAATGGCCCGTGCCATCAAAGATCTCCACGGCCAATCTTGCATTTGCAATTGTCGGTCTTGTCCACATGGACGATGTTGAAGCTCCTACACCAACCGTTTTCTCCATAATCTTTCAATATACCTAAGGAAATCTTTTCGATGTGGAAGATCGGTTTAAAGCGCAACCACAGAGCATACTACGATTAACCTTCGCTCGATACCACTTGTTGTTTCAATAGGGTCGGAAGCGTGTAAATTATTGTACTAAAAATCACACAAAGTTCAATTCCGGGAAGAGAGGTGGATCACAAGGATCTCTTAAATACCAAGTCTTTCCTTAGTCGAATATCCCTTTTATAGTAATTTAATAGCACAATTAAATACTACTATTATACCTCAAATATTGAAAGAAAAATAGGATAAGAAAGAACACAAGAGTTTTAACGAGGTTTGTAAATTATACCTACGTCCTCGGGCACTAACACCGGATGATAACTTTACTATCTCCAAAATATTACAAACAAATAGAATTCCTTAAGAATTCTCAAATGGGAGAAGAGAGAAAACTAAGAGAAAGATTGGTTGGGATGATTGAAATGAGAAATGGTTAGGCCTATTTATAGTTAAGGCTCAGGACTAACTTGCAAATGGCCTAAAAATTAGGGACCAAAATTGCAATTATCCCATTCAACTTTAAACAAGTTGCTTGCCACTTTTTTTCTTTCGGTGCCAATTGCACCTCCCACCACCCACCATTTTTGACTTTTCAACAAATCCGATTTGCATTTAACATCCAGGTTGACTTTGGGTTAATTGAAAAACTTAATTCACACACTACTAATACTTTGAGGACTTAATTAAAATATTTTAAAATTTATAGATCAAATTAAAGTTTAGACCACATATTGAGATGTCTACCGCAATTAACCCAACAAAAGAAAGAAAAGCACAAGAAGCAGCACGGGGTTTATCACAATTTTTCTAGGGTCATAATGGTATTACCAAAGCTATTTTTGCTAACATCTTTTCTTAGATTGGGTAGTAAGGAGCTTGATTACTCTTGAATAAAGGTTTATAGAAAAATTATTATTGAAAGAGCTTTACCATAGTATAGAAATTCAACTCAATTTAATTCTAAATTCAATTAGGGGTGAGAAAAATTCGATTCAATTCGAAAAACTCGATTTAAAATCTAAATTTTGAATTAAATAGTCCGAGTTATTTGAGTTAATCAAGTTATTTGATCAACTCGAATAAAAAATTAAGTTTTTCGGTTCAACTCGAATATGAATTACACAATTAGAGTTATCTGAAAGTCTGAATAAGAAATGGCAAAACTACGTCGTTTTGATAAATTTTTACCTTTTCTAAAGTTAAAAAGCAAAACCATAATATTCTTTATGTAGTTAAATAATTTTGTACTCGTCTACTAGTTAAATAATTGGCCCATATAAACGCAATATTGAGTATAAATAAAAGAATTCGTTAACTCGATTCTACTTGACTTAAAATTTTTTGACTTAATTTGATTTGATTTGAAAAAAATTCAAATTGAGTTTGGTTGCTAAAATATGATTCATTAACTCAACTAACTCGAAATTTTTTAACTCGACTCGATTGAATACTCGCCCTAAATTCAATCAGAAAAATCCCATATCCTTTTTGGTAATAAATTAGGTTTAAAACCCCAAATTTGGAACTTGGATTGGGAGCACAGCTACTTCAAGTAACCTTAAGTTACCGATGCTTAGAAACGTGGCTTAAAAATCGCTTGACTTCCAAGCAACCACCTATTAACCCTGCGGCATCGTTTTCAATTGAATCAACTTGCAATTTAAAAATAAATTTCTGAGTTGCTTCCATTTAAAAAATAATGTGATTTATTTATTATTACCCACAGTTGATTTTGGAACTGGGGTTTGAGTTTATTAGCCATTTTTATATTCCAAGGATTACCTTAATTTTCCAAATTGTATGATGCAATCAAGTTGAGATTCAACATAATTAAGAAAATTTTATACCTTTCTTATAAGTCATTGATTAATGTACATGATTATACTTTATATCTGAATATACAATCTTCTAATTAATCTATCAATTTTGATTTAAATTTGAAATTTTTGTTTAATCAGTTAAATATCAAATTTGACTTAATTAGATTTAATAATAAAAATTAATAAATTAAACTCATTTATCCTAAAATAACAAAAAATTTAAATAATCCAAACCCTCAAATTTAAAATATTGAAACTAACCCAAAACTAACTAAAATCAAAATGCGCAATAAATTTTAAATACGAGTTGACTAAACTCAAAACTACCTATTGTTGAAAAATCTTTTTTCTCTCTAAAGGAAAACAAATGGCTTTCTTTGTAATAATAATATATATATAAACAACTGACTTTCATTAAAAATAGAGTTTACCAACCCTTCTCTCTAGGTGTTTTTCTGATAGGATGTCAATATCTAAAGATAATATTATATAGGTTTAAATACAAAATTAGCCCTCAAACTATACCACCATTTTCATTTAGATACTTAAAAGCTTTTTCTGTAATTAATTTCATCACGTTTTACCCAAAACATGATACCAATCAATAAAAGTATAACATGTGGCGTGTTCTTATACACTTTTTTGGGTAAAATTAATTAAATTAGTAGTTTAGGCAAAACCTTTAAGTACTTGAGTGGAAAAACATATAATTTGAGGTCAATTTTACCATTAACCCTTATATATAAAATAATATAGTCTACATATAGTTAAAATATGCTATAAGTTTATGCACTCTTCATGAATTTAGAATTTAGTTTTTGTAGTGTTATTTTTAGAAATTTAGTGCATTTACTTTTCTTATTTCAAATTCAAGTCCAACTATTAACACTGTTAAGATTATTTTGTTAAATTCAAGTTCATTACAACACTTTTTAATTTACATTATTACCAAATACCAAGTGAAATTTTTATTATTTCAAAATGTCACACCAACAAATTTAACAAAAAAATTAATAACAATATTAACAATTATACTTGAGTTTTAAATTTAGAAAATAAAGGGACTAAATTTTAGAAATAAAAAGTAAAAAGACTAAATTTAAAATTTATTAAAAATACAAGGACTTATGATATATTTTAACCTAATTATTCAAATGCGCAATCTAGTTTCCTCCGAATTTCCAAGAAGTGAATACAACAACTCCATATTCATAATTCCACATATAATATATATAAAACTCGTAACGAATCATCTCGCCATTTTTCAACTGTTTATAATTTAATCACCATACCACCACCCTTTTGCATCACCTCGAAATTTCTTCACCAACTGAAAGCTTCCATTGAAATCTGCTTCACATCTTCGTCTTCTTCATTTCTTAGTTGCTCTCATAACACATACCAAAATATGTTAGTTTTGCTTTTGAAATTCGTTTTCTCCCTAGTCACCACGTTATCGAACTTGGTGACTCGATCGATCTTCATCGCGACTGCGTACGTCCTCGTGGTGTTGATCCAAGCTTTCAAGGTACCCGGCGAAGCCCTCCAAGTGGCGTTGGAGAAATTAGCGGACGCGATCAGGGTATGTTTCGAGTACTTCTTCGAGATGATTGTCGAGCTGATGGGGTTTTTGATCTCTACGGTTTTCGATTTTTTTGTCGATGCCGTGACTACGTCAGCTTCGGTTTCTGGGGAAGCTGTCGGTACGCTCGTCGAGAAGACACGAACGTCGCTTCAGGAGTTGTTGACGGGTTTGCCAGAGATCGCCGAAGAGTTTTCGGAGATGGTTTCGACGGTGGTGACGGATTTGTGGAACAATTGCATGCAAGCTTTGGGATATGTTACGGAAAATGCTTGATTCTAATATAAGGTTAATAAATAACGGCTCGCTTGTTTTTGGCAAATTATTTTTGCATAAAATACTAACAATTTTGTCTCTAAAACCCAAAAGTTATGTTAAAATGTGTGCCTTTTATGCCTCAGTTTCGTATTGAACGATTTTTAATTTTTTTAATATTTCATATTTAAAATATTGTTGAAAAATTTATTTTTTCTTTAAAAAATTTATAATTTTTTTATATTACTTCTCCTAATATAAATTTTCGCTAACTATTCAAACGTTAAAGTTTTCTGTTTGTATTAGACCTGTTCATAAATCGGGTTATTTGGCTCAAAAAGTGAGAGGATTTAAATAAAAATATAGGCTCGAAAAATAGACTTAGACAAAAAAAAAACTCTTTTTTCTAAACAGGTCATAACTCGATTAAGCTTTTTTGACCCAGGCTTAGTTCAACCAGAATTTGCAAAAAAAAAAAAACGCTTGTTTTGCTACCATTTTGCTATTATATGCTATTATTGTGTTGTTATTGTTTAGATATTGTATAACTATTGTTTTATTGTTAATTTTATTACTATTTTAGAGGCATTTGCTTACTAGGTTGCACATATTTTAGTGTTATTTAAGTATAAATATTTTAATTTATTTTCAATTTGTTGAGAAACATTTAATTTAATATTTTTAGTGTATTTGATGTATTATATTTTTAAATTTATTTTTATCTAAAAATAATAATATAAAAAATCTAATACAAGTAGGCTGAGCTAAACTCAGGTTTTAACATTTTTATCTGAGTTAGACTTGGGTAAAATTTTAAGCTCATTTTTCAAGTTGGGCCGAGCTTGGGCATAGAAAACAAGTCTAAAATTTTGCCTCGGCTCGACCCATGAACAACTCTAATTGGTATGCCAAATTTAAAATTTTGACTGAACTTGATTTGACTATAAAAATCAACGGTTAAAATTTATTCAACTCAAATTCGAAATTATCTAAACTCAAAAAGACTTGAATACAAAATAATTTAAACTTGAAAGGACACAAATACAAAACCATAAAACCCAAAATAATCTAAACAACCTAAAATTTAAAATGAATCAAACTCAAAATTGACCCGATTTAATACCCACCATCGATGAATTGATATAATTTGCTTTTCTTATTAATGAAAATGACCACATTTACAAGTAGGACGACGCACGGTAAGGCAAGAAAAAGCCAGGTGTATTGCTTTTTTTGGTACAAGTACATATTGATATCACCATTTTTCGATGTATCATTTTAAATTTATTGATATTTTTAAATATTTTTCACATATATTTATAGTTTAATTTTTAGTTTCTTACTAAATTATGCATTATTTTGGTTAAAAATTATTATTATATATATGTAAAAATATCTATATATAAATATAAGTTTTAAATTATTGATTTTGTTCAATAATTTAATCTAATAACTATTATTTTTAAATATAATTATAGAGAAATTAAAATAGTTAAGATAAAAAAATTAAAATGTTAGTTTTAAGTACCAAAATTTTGTACCATACACTACAAGTCAATATTGACCAAAATAAGTTGAAATGCACCATAAATTTGACCAAGCGAAACATAGATTAATTGGTATCATTTAGAATTGGAATGGTATTGTAACATTCCTAACCCATATCCATCGCCGGAATAGGGTTTCAGAGCATTACCGAGTAATCGTAATCTAATTGTTCATTTCAAACAATTCAAAAATCATAAAATGATTCAACATTAACATGTATAGAGTCCCTTATTAAGCCTTTGAGAGTTTGAAAACACTTTAGAAACGATTTGAAATTAAATCAGGAACATTTGAAATTTTTTGGAAAAAGTTAGAAAATTTTTAACTGCAGGGTTCACACAGCTGTGTCGTTAAGCCGTGTTTGTGCCCGTGTAACTCTCTGACTTGGGTCACACGGCCAAGTCATACGCCTGTGTGCCAGGTCATGTACCATTTGAAATGGCCTCGCACGCTCGTATGCTAGCCATGTGTCTCACACAGCCAAGTCACACGCTCTGTGCCTGGCCGTGTGGACTTAAAATGTGCCTTAAACAACAAACTTACCATTTCCTACAAGTGTGAACATTAAACAACTCAAAAACCATTCGTTTAATTCAAAACACAATCAAACACATTCAAAACATGCCAAAACAATCATCCTAGGTGCCTAACCAATGTACCCTCATTGATACCACATTTATATCATCAAATCATATTATCAAAGCATCGTTCAAATCCAAATTATAAACATACCAAATTCAGTCCAATTTGCCTAGTTCATAAGCACTTAAACATCAACTTAAATTCACATGCACAAATCTAGATTTGGTTCAATTTACCATGCCATAATATGGCTTTAAACACAAACATATGTTTATATATATATACCAAACCAACATTACACTTATAACCTCATTTACACACCATCCACAAAATAATCATCATCTAGACATCTTAGGCACACGTCGACACAAAAGATAAACATCATCACATTTGAGTTAGGGATCGTTGTTGGATGCTGAATCGGCGATCAAAAGTGAAGTGCCTAATCTGCGCATGGAAAAACAAAATCATATGCTAAGTAAAACTCAGTGGTATTTCAATAATCTGAACATTTAAAGATAAGATAATATAATATGCACAATTGAATTATAAGCACATATTAATGTCTAGTATCATAACTATCATATACTAGTATTTTTAACTTATACATATTAGCATATCACTTTATATTATATTCAATTTACAAATGCTATCATATTTCATTTGTTAAACAATGTCCTAATTCACACAATTGCTATATAAATAGTTATTCACATATCAAACCATATTTATTTGTACAATGGCATTAGCCATTCAATACTCAATTCATGAATACATCATTTCATACCATACTCAATTCTCATCACTTGCTCTATAATAGCTTTTCACAATTTGATCCACATATCATTTAAACAATAATATTATCCATTCCATATCCAATTCATGAGTACATAACTCATGTATCTCATTTTCATGTTTCAGATCACTATTCCAATTTCAATTCACATACAATATCATCCAATATCAATCATAGTACCATTTATTTAATTACCTTTATTAACACGATTCGAATTCAGACGGATACAAGATCCAACCTGTAACAGTCGTTTTCAGTGAAATCAGAACAATAGTTTCGGGACCACAAATCCGAGTCAGAAAGAAAATTTTATTTTAATATTATTGCATAGTCTGCATTATAATAGGAAAGAAATATGAAAAATTCATTAAGAAAATTTTACCAATTACATGTTTAATTGATAAAAGGACCAAATTTCATAAAATGTAAAAGTTGAACTCTAGTAGCTAGAGGGATCAAATAGCTATGGAATTCAAAACTTGAGGTCCTTATTTGGTAATTAGACCATTAAATGGAGTTAGTAGATATTTATGATGAATCATCCATGGAAAATTAGAAAAAGAAAAGGACTAAATTGGAATTTGAAATAAATAAAAATGATAATAGCCTAATATCATCTTATTTCATCTTCATCCCCAAATTACAAATACATGGAAACCCTAGCTAAGAGAAAAGAGTTCAAGCAAGCTAAATTGACTTAATTGGGTAAGTATTCCTATCTTGTTTTTAGTAATTTTTATATTTCCGAGATCGTAGTAACCTAATTTACCTATTTGGGGATTAATTTGTAAAGTTATCAAAGTATTAAAATACCATGGATGAATATGCTGAAATTTTGAAATTTATGGGAGAAAATGAAAGATTGTTGATAGATAAACAATTTTTGAAAAGTGAATTTTGATAAAATTGTGGTTTAGGGACTAAATTGTAGAGATGTAAAATTTATAGAAAATTTCTAATTTTTGTGAATTACATGGGTTGTGAATGTTATATGTAAAAATTGGTTAGGCTTGAAATAATGATTAAATTGTATGAATTTCGGACGAAATTGGAATTAAATAAAAGTATAGGGGAAAAATGATACTTTTGCCTAAAATGTGAATTTGATTAAATTGAATATGAATTTCTTTAAGTTGAGTTAAATTTACTCATATAGATCTAGATAGACCTAGTACGAAATTGGATCAAGGAAAACAAAAAGTATCGGATTAGTAGATTTTTGCATACGAACAAGTGTTGAGGTAAGTTCGTGTAACTAAATTATGTATATTAATATATGTTTGAATTGAATGTGTATCATGTGTGAATTGAGTAAATGTCTTATGTATGAAATTCATCACTTGCCCGATAATGCCTGATAAATAATAAGTCCCGTTTGAATAGATGAAATTCAATAGATACAGGATTTCCCGTATTGGTTGTGGTCTAGCATATGTTGCGGACAGACCATAGCTTGAAAGAGTATCCTATTATAAGCCCTCTCGAGCTTCCTGATATATGGTTCCTATGAGCATCCTGATCGATAGTAATTCTGTATGTGTTGTGGACTACCGCAGCTCTTTGTAAGCGTCCTGTTATATGTTCGGTATTGATCCTGCATGTTATTGCAGACATACCGTAGCTCTTTATGAACGCTCCGATATAAGCTCTTTGTGAGCTTCCTGATATGGCTCGCTTGAATTTCCTGTTATAAGGCTATCCGAAGCTCTTTGATAATAACTCTTCAGAGTTACCTGTTAGGCTCAATGAGCTTCCTATTTTAAACTCTTATGAGTTTCTTGTTATAGCCCGGATAAACTTCCTATTACATGGCTCACATGAGCATCATGTTATATGGCTCAAGAAAGTGCTTCCTGATTATGTGCCCAATTGGGTACCCTGAATATGAGTTGACGATTTATAGTTTTGTACATTTCGAGTGTATTATATGTGTATCCATCAATATTTCAAATAAATTTAACGGGAAGAGTTTTGACATGGTTAAACTGAACTTAAGATGATTGATTATGGAAATGCATATGTTATATGGAAATATGATATGAAAAGCACATGTTTATGAAAGTTATTACATGATGAACTCATCCTTGATTCTTGATGTTTACATGAAATACATGACTAACAAGTTTCTTGAGATCATATGTGTTTAGGCAAATGACCATAATGATTTGGATGCATGTTTGTATACTAATTTTGAATGAACATGATTGGTAAGTTAAATTCTTGTTATATGAACTTATTGACCATTAAATGCTTACTTTGTTTTATTTTCCTCTGTTTTATAGTACTCAGAGGCTTGTGAAGGTTTGAACTTGGTCGGAGTCACATCACACTATCCCTCAGACTTTTCGATATATGAAACAAGCTTACTTTAGGTATAATGGCATGTATAGGCTAAAATAGACCAAATGGTAAAATATTATGGTTGTAAATAGCCATCGGAATGGCTAGTGTTAAGCATATTATGATGTAATTATATAAGGCCTTATCATGTTTGATGTGTGAAAATGGTTTTATGGTGGAAGGTATATAAACCAATTGATGAATGGATTTAAATTAGTATAATTGATAAAATTTGCCTATGAAAATAAGTGTGAATGTGGTAAGTTTAAAACACTTGAATATATGAGCTAATATGACATGCATAAAATTGGTTTTGACTTGATATAATGTTTTGAATTGGTTGGTGTATGTACTTAAATGTTATTGTAGGTTGAAAGCAAATTTTGGGTGAGAAAAGTGGCCTTAAAAATGGTCTATTTTCATCCACACAGGTAGGTACACGAGCATATGGTTTGGCCGTGTGTCCTTTGCATCTTTAAAATTGAGAAACAAAATGCTCAGAATTGATCACACAGGCAGAGACGGGCATGTGTCTCAGCCATGTGTGACACACGGCCTAGCACATGGGCGTGTGTCTTGGTTGTGTGAATCCTGCACCTAATTTTTGAAAATTAAATTGTCCACACGGCCTAGCACATGGGCGTGTGGCTGGTCGCGTGACCCAAGTCAGAGAGTTATACGGATATGGACACGGGCATGTCATTTGGCCATGTGAGTCACACGGCCTATCTACATGGGCGTGTGACCCCTTATATTTAAGAAAAAATTTAGAATTTTGCGAAAATTTCTTCGAGTTTCCGATATAGTCCCGACTTGTTTCTAACGCATAAATTGGGCCTCGAGGGTCTATTTAAGGGACAATATGATTGAATATGTTTGGTTTCGGATATGAATAGTAAATGACATTAATTAACTGTATTTGTTCTGTAAACTCTGGTAATGCTCTGTAACCCTATTCCAGTGACGAGTATGGGTTAGGGGTGTTATACAACCAACACACCAGTTTGGCACCCAGTGCCTCATCGGATAAATCTGAAGTAATATGCGCCCAACGTTATATACATTGACACCTAGTGTCTCATCGGTTAAACCGAAGTAAATTGACACCTAGTGCCTCATCGATTTGAAGTCGATGAAATCCCTGAACTCTTCCAATCCTATGGCATGCCATCTATATCCAACTCAGCCCGATACAGTTAATAGGGTTTAATTTCACATTTCTGATATAACCAATATCTGATACTAATTTTTCATATAATCACATAAATTCATCTCAATTCAATAACCAATACATTCAATATGTAACTACCAATTCAATTATCAAAATGTCAATTACTCACCTCAACACTTACCATATGTATTAAATTAAATTATAACAATTAACAACTAAGTTCAGATTATAGAAATACAAATCAAGAATTTCGAGCTATTTCACGTCGATTTTATCTTTTCTCTTTTTAGTCAAGGATTCCAGTACGACGTTAGCTACGAAATCAAAACAATTAAAATTCATCAATACAATAAAATTGAAATATTTCAATATTTACTCAATATTTGCCTAAATTTCAATTTAGTCCCTAAACCGAGACTAATTTTTATTCTTCATATTTAATCTTTTATTTTCATACTAATTTCACTTTAAGCTAAAGTTAGCTCTCTATTTTAAATTAAACCCTAAATTTTTAATTTTTATAGTTTAGTCCCTATTACTCAAAATTTACAATTTGTTCTATAATTTAATCCTTTTGCATTTCTAACTTAAAAATCTATCAATTTATCCTTAATACTAAAATTATTCAACATTAACAACACTTAAAAACTTAATAATTGCTAAAATTTCAACATGGGTCGGGTAACCCTAGGTACCGAGATTCCAAAAACATACCAATTGCAAGAAAAGAGACTAAATTGACTAACCAATTGAACTTTGAACAATTGGGAGCCCTTGGAGGTGCATCTCTTTCTTTTCTTCTTTCTTTTTATTTCTTAGTTTGTATGTTCTTTTTTTTTGTTTTTTTACCTATTTTGTTTTATTATACTCTAATTATTATTATTATATAATATATATACATTTACTTAATTATTAAGATAACATATTTTAACTTTAATTATTATAATATAGGTATAATTACTACATTGGCCCTTTAAAAAATTTTAATCTATAATTCAACTTTTACATTATACGCAATTTAGTCCTTATACCTAATTACTTTTAATTCAAGTAAAATCATTTAACAGAAACCTAATTAACTACATAACTAACTTCGTAAATATTTGTTATAAATATTTACGAGTTTAATTTAAGGGAACGGAGTTCCGAAAATGCATTTTTCGACACCCCTGACTATCAGGTCGTTACAATTCTCCTCTTAATTAAATTTCGTCCCTGAAATTTACCTATTGAAATCTTATCGTCTTTTCCGGTTCCCAAGTTGCTTCCTCTACACTATGACTACGCCATTGCACTTTCACTAACGGAACTTGCTTATTATGCAACTCTTTCACCTCACGCGCCAAATTCTCAACCAGTTCTTTTTCATATGACAAATCAGGTTGAATCTCAATATCTTCTGTCGAAATAACGTGATATGGATCTGATCGATATCTTCTAAGCATTGAAACGTGAAAAACGTCATGCATTTTTTGTAGTTCCGCAGGTAAAGCTAAACGATACACAACTGGTCCCACTTTTTCCGTGATCTTATACGGTCCAATAAAACGAGGACTCAGTTTCCCTTTTCGACCAAATCTCAAAATTTTCTTCAAGACGAAACTTTAAGAAATACTTTATCGCCAACGGAATATTCAATATCTCAACGTTTCAAATCTATATATGATTTTGGTCTATAAAAAGTTGTCTTTAATCCATCTCAAATTTTCTTAGCAATGTCTTGCATTTCTTGAATTAATTCCTACCCGATCATTCTTCTTTCACTTAACTCCATCCAACAAACAGATGTTCAACACCTACGACCGTATAAAGCTCCATACAGAGCCATTTGAATACTCGGTTAAAAACTATTGTTGTATACAAATTCGGCCAAAGGTAAGTAATGCTCTCATCCTGATTCAAAATCAATAACACAAGTACGAAGCATGTCCTCCAAAATTTGAATAACACGCTCAGATTGTCCATTAGTCTGTAGGTGAAAGCTGTGCTAAAATTAAGTCGCGTGCCAAGAGATTTGTGCAACTGTTTCTAAAATCTCGAAATGAACCGTAGATCTTGATTAGAGATTATTGACATAGGGACACCGTGCAATCTCACGATTTCTTAAATATAAACTTCAGCAAGCTTTTGAAGTGATCAATCAGTCTTGACTGCAATGAAATGAGCCGATTTTGTAAGTCGATCAAAAATTACACATATAATATTTTTCTTACTTGCTGATAAAGGTAACTCCGTTACAAAATCCATTATGATATAATCCCATTTCCATTCAGGAATAGAAATAGGATGAAGTAATCCGGTGAGAACTTGATGTTTTGCCTTAAGTCGTTGACTAGTTAAGCATTTAGCCACATACTCAACCACATCTCTTTTCATTCATAGCCACTAATAAGATTCCCGTAGATTGGAATAGATTTTCGTTCCTCCAGGATGCAAAGCAAAATGACTATCATGAGCTTCGCGAAATATCAACTCTTTTAATTCAGAAACATCTGGAACGCAGATTCGGTTATGAAATCTCAAGCAACCACAATAATCAATGCTGAAATTTTCTAATATACCATTCTAAACCATTTCTGTTTTCTTCGCCAACTTGTTATCATCTAACTACTCTAACTTGATTTGATCAAACGTCACCGGTTTGATCTTTAATTTAGCCAATAGGATTTTATTGTTATTGATACTGAGCTGAACAAACATTACTCACAATTCAATCGTTGCTTTTCTATTCAACGCATCAGCTACGATATTAGCTTTACCAGGGTGGTAATCAATAACACAATCAAAATCTTTCAGAAGTTCTACCCAATGACGCTGTCTCAAATTCAACTCCATTTGAGATAGGAGGTTTTTAAGACTTTTATGATCGGTATAGATATGACACTTTTCACCGTACAAGTAGTGTCTCTAGATCTTTAGAGCAAAAACCACAACAGCTAGCTCTAAATAGTGTGTCGAATAATTACGTTCATGCATTTTCAGTTGACGAGATGCATAAGTGATCATTTTCTCGATTCTGGTAAAGTCAAAACTGGCGCTTCAGTCAACATCTGCTTCAATTTCTCAAAACTTTCTTGACACAGATTGTCCTAGATAAATTGAACATTCTTATGCAACAACTTTGTCATCGGCAAAACCATATTCGAAAATCCATTTACAAATCTTCGGTAATAACCAGCTAATCCAAGAAAATTACGAACATTTGAAATATTCCTCGGTGCTTTACACTGAACAATTGCCTTAATTTTTTTCAAATCAACTCTAATTCCATCTGCTGAGATAACATGACCCAAAAAGACAACCTCTGATAACCAGAATTCATACTTACTAAGCTTTCCGTATAACTATTTTTTTCGTAACACTTGCAAAATAATTCTGAGGTATTGATCATGCTCGAATTTGGTTTTCAAATAGATCAAAATATTATCAACAAAAACCCTATTCTGGAGACCGATACGGGTTAGAGGTATTGCATTTAGTGGTATCAGAACTTGTAGGTTTAGTTGATTATCGGACTAAATTGAGCTCAAAATTGAGTCTAGAGGTACATGCCATAATTGAATTGAATTGAGTCTAAATGTAATACCCCTAAGCCCATGTGCCAGGCCGTGTACCCTTTGAAATGGCCTCGCACGCCAGTATGCTAGCTGTGTGTCTCACATGGCCAAGTCACATGCCAGTGTGTCTGGCCGTGTGGACCTAAAATGTGCCTTAAACAACAAATTTACCATTTCCTACATTAAACAACTCAAAAACCATTCGTTTAACATGTTCAAAAAATGATCAAACACATTCAAAACATGCCAAAACAATCATCCTAGGTGCCTAACCAATGTACCCTCATTGGTATCACATTTATATCATCAAATCATATCATCAAAGTATCATTCAAATACAAATTATAAACATACCAAATTCAATCCAATTTTCCTAGTTCATAAGCACTTAAACATCAACTTAAATTTACATGCATATATCTAGATTTGGTTCAATTTACCATGCCATAATATGGCTTCAAACACAAACACATGTTTATATATATACCAAACCAACATTACACTTATAACTTCATTTACACACCATCCACAAAATAACTATCATTTAGACATCCTAGGTACATGCCGACATAAAATATAAACATCACCACATTTGAGTTTGGGATCGTTGTTGGATGCTGAATCGATGATCAAAAGTGAAGTACCTAATTTTCGCACAGAAAAATAAAGCCACATAGACTTAGTAAAAGTCAGTGGTATTTCAATAATCCGAACATTTAAAGACAAGATAATATAATATGCACAACTGAATTATAAGCACATATTAATGTCTAGTATCATAACTATCATATGCTAGTCTTTTTAATTTATACATATTAGCATATCACTTTATATTTTATTCAATTTACACAAGCTATCATATTTTTTTTGTTAAACAATATCCCAATTCACACAATTGCTATATAAATAATTATTCACATATCAAACCATATTTATTTGTACAATGGCATTAGCCATTCAATACTCAATTCATGAATATATCATTTCATACCATACTCAATTCTCATTAGTTGCTATATAATAGCTTTTCACAATTTGATCCATATATCATTTAAACAATAACATTATCCATTCCATATCCAATTCATGAGTAACTCATGTATCTTATTTTCATGTTTCAGATCACTATTCCAATTTCAATTCACATACAATATCATCCAATATCAATCATAGTACCATTTATTTAATTACCCCTATTAATATGACTCGAACTCGGATGGATACAAGGATCTAACCAATATACCAGTTTAGCACCCAGTGCCTCATTGAATAAATCCAAAGTAATATGCGTCCAACGCTATATACATTGACACCCAGTGTCTCATCGGTTAAACTGAAGTAAATTGGCACCCAGTGCCTCATAGGCTCGAAGTCGAAGAAATCCATGAACTCTTTCTATCCTATGGCATGCCATCTATATCCGACTCAGCCCGATACAGTTAATAGTGTTTAATTTCACATTTCAGATATAACCAATATTCAATACTAATTTTTCATATAATCACATAAATTCATTTCAATTCAGTAATCAATACATTCAATATATAACTACCAATTCGATTATCAAAATGTCAATTACTCACCTCAACGCTTACCATATGCATTAAATTAAATTATAACAATTAACAACTAAGTTCGGATTATAGAAATACAAATCAAGAATTTCGAGCTATTCCATGTCTATTTTATCTTTTCCATTTTTAGTTGAGGATTAGACACAGAACCAAACAATTAAAATTCATTAATACAATAAATTTTCAATTACATATTGAATATTTCAATATTTGCCTAAATTTCAATTTAGTCCCTAAACCGAGACTAATTTTTATTCTTCATATTTGATCTTATATTTTTATACTAATTTCACTTTAACCTAAATTAAGCTGCCTATTTTCAATTAAACCCTTAAATTTTAAATTTTTCACAATTTAGTCCCTATTACTCAAAACTTATAATTTGTTCTATAATTTAATCCTTTTTCATTTCTAACTTAAAATCTATCAATTTAATCTTTAATACTAAAATCATTCAACATTAATAACACTTAAAAACTTAATAATTGCTAAAATTTTAACATGAATTGAATAACCCTAGGTACCGGATTTCAAAAACATACCAATTACAAAAAAATACTAAATTGACTAACAAATTAAATATTTTAACAATTTGAATCCCTAGGCGGTGCGTCTCCTCCTTTTCTTCTTTCTTTATCTTTCTTAGTTTGTATGTTCTTTTCTTGTTTTTTACCTATTTTGTTTTATTATACTTTAATTATTATTATACAATATATATACATTTACATTATTAAGATAAAATATTTTAACTTTAATTATTATAATATAAGTATAATTACTACATTAGCTTTTTAAATAATTTTTAATTTATAATTCAACTTTCACCCTATACGTAATTTAGTCCTTATACTTAATTACCTTTAATTTAAGTGAATTCACTAAACTGAAACCTAATTAACTACACCACTAATTTTATAAATATTTATTAAAAATATTTACAAACTTAATTTACGGAATAGAATTCCAAAAATACACTTTCTGACACACCAAAGTATGGGGTCATTACAAGTATAATCAACTACCATACTAAAAACATACAATTTTAGGTTGTATAATATGGTTTCTCATTGGACAAGTTGACGTATACCATAATTGAGATTAATCTTGTACAGAATAATAATGTCCTTCGATTTTAGGAAATTAATTTTCTTTTTCGGAATCATATTATTGAATGTTGATAATACTGATTAATCTTATCCAGAGCACTTTCTAGAAAAGATTAAACAGACAACATGAAATACTCTGACTGAGCATTTGGTTGAGAAATCTTTTATCAGAAAAGCAACTATCATAGATTCAAATTAAAAATTGTTACTATAAAATATAAATAACTTCTCCTATCACCTTAACATACAAATATATATTAAAACATTTGGTTGACGAAAACTAAATCATACAAATCCCAACTACGGTATCCAAACGCCATCCTTAAAAAAAAAACTTCGATTTGATCTCTTTTAGTGAAAAAAATGGCTGAAAATCTTATGCATGCTTTACAATATAACAGCTATGGCGGAGGCGCTGCTGCTTTGAAGGTTAAAATCTACATACGATTATTTATTTTCCTTTTTTTTTTCTTTTTTTGTACTGTTTTTCTTCATATAGTTTTGTTTGGTTGAGATATTAGTTCGTCTTTTAAGTGGAGATTTCAATTAAGGTTGTTAATTTAGTGTTTATATTGATCTAAGTTTGTTCTTCGGATTCAAAATTCTATTAGTTAAATTTGTTATTGAAGAAAGCGTGAAGATGATTCCAGTGAGTGCCGTGAGTTACTAAGGAAGTGGAATTTTCTGGAACGGAAATGAACTAGGGATTTGGTATTCGGAATTAAAATTTCATAAAAAGGATCTGAGATTGAGAGGTTGACTTGATGGAGAAGTTAAGTCTTGACCCATTTTATCGTCGGATTCAAATTTTTATTAGTTAAATTTGTGATTGAAAGCATATAGATAATTTGAATGAGTGCCGCAAAGCACTAGGATAGTGGAATTTTCTGGAATTGAAGTAAATTAAGGATTTGCTGAGACGGAGAGGTTGATACTTTACAGTGAAGTTAAGTGTTTTAAATTTTTTATATGGAACTACTTGATATAAACTTGAAAAAATAATAGCCAGCGACTTGATGTCATAACAGCTTTGAATTTTGTGCTTGTTCCAGCATGTTGAAGTTCCGATCCCCACTCCAAGTAAAGGTGAAATTTTGCTTAAGCTGGAGGCAACTAGTCTAAACCCAATTGACTGGAAAATACAGAAAGGGATTCTGCGCCCAGTTTTACCAAGAAAATTTCCCCACATACCTGGTAGTTTATATATTCTCGAGACTCTTTTCTTTTTATCGATGTTTGAACCAGACCAATAGAGGTACCGGTCCGGAGAATGGCTTTGAACCGGTACAGACCGGTTGAACTGATGGTTTACATTTGTGGAGTTTGCTTTAGTTGCAACTATTGATGGAAAAAAATGTGTCTATTTGTTAACTCAAGTTATCATTAAAGGACAGAATTTGTCTACTTGTTAAGGCATATCCTTCTTTTATAATTAACCAACAAAATAATAGACTGGATTGTACGTCTCTTAGTTTAAGCACTTGTGGTTATTTGATAGTAATTTTTGGCATCCTATTGTCATAGAGCTAATGCTTTTAAAACGTGAAGATCTGATATCTCAAATGAAAGTTGTCTAGCTATATACCATTTGCAAGTTACATTAAAGAACCTGTCTTACAGTAAGCTTTGCAGTTTTCTCTCTGTTGATATTTGGATCGCCGCGTTTTAATCATCGGTTAAAGATTTTTATTTTCCTGTGCAGCAAGTGATGTAGCCGGAGAAGTCGTAAAGGTTGGACCAGGAGTCACAAATTACAAAGTTGGGGATAAAGTTGTATCTCTTCTTGATCATTTGGTAAGTTCTCATTCTCATTCTTAACATCCCCCTTCCCCCCCCCCCAAAAAAAAAAAAATACAGCATAAAATGTCTGGCCCTGTAGTCTCGTATTATAGACGAATCAATATCAATTATGTACATTGCTATGGCCATATTCTAATATGAATTATATTTGCAATGATAGACTGGTGGACTAGCTGAATGTGCTGTGGCTACGGAGAATCTGACAGTTGCAAGGCCACCAGAAATATCAGTTGCCGAAGCTGCTGGTTTACCCATGGCTGGTCTCACAGCTCACCGAGCAGTCACCCATGGGGCTGGGGTCAAGCTTGACGGAAGTGGCCAGCAATTAAACCTCTTGATTACTGCTGCTTCAGGTGGTGTAGGTCATTATGCAGTTCAACTAGCAAAGCTTGGAAACACACATGTAACAGCTACTTGTGGGGCTCGTAATCTGGATTTTGTCAAAAGCCTCGGAGCAGATGAGGTTCTTGACTACAAAACTCCTGACGGTGCAGCTCTGAAAAGCCCTTCCGGTCGCAAATACGATGTAGTTATCCACTGTGCTTCTGGTATTCCTTGGTCTACCTTTGAACCTAATCTAAGTTCAAACGGGAAGGTAATCGACATAACCCCTGGTCTTAGTGCTTTCCTAACTTGTGCTATAAAAAAGCTTACCTTCTCAAAGAAGAAGCTGGTACCACTCTTTATGTCACCGAAAAAGGAGAACCTCGATTATCTGGTTAACTTAATGAAAGACGGGAAGCTGAAGACGGTAATCGATTCAAAGTATCCCCTAAGTAAGGCTGAGGAAGCATGGGCTAAGAGCATTGATGGTCATGCCACTGGTAAGATCATTGTGGAGCCTTAATCTATGAAATATTACTTCATACTTACTGCAGTGATGCTTGGAGGTCATGCTGCTTGTGTGTATAATTAGGATTTGTGTATCTTGAAAATTATGTGTATGAAATGTATGGTTAATATACACATTGGATGACATTGCAAAATTTTCTTAATGTGTTATAAGCTTTGTATTCACAAATTTAGCTCTTCTTTTATATGTTTCCTACTTTTCCTTACTTTTTCTAATTGACAATTTGAGCAATGAAATGTTGTTGGGACTTGGAGTTATATGTGTTTTTTTCATGTCTATTTTATAATTATGTTTGGAGTTAATAACCATCTTTTATAATAATGTCTATTTTAAGGTTAAAATACTTGTTGAAAATTGTATGGTTGAAAATTGTATGGATTTTCATTGGATACATATTTCAATGTTTTTTTAAAATTAAAGTTTAGCTTATGAATTAAATTTCTTGTGAATAATATCTATTATATATAATATTTGAAAGTTTATTGAGCAATTTTTTATGAATTTTTTATGTTAGAAAATATTTAAAATTTATGAAATTACTTTTTTATCCCATCTTCAATTATTTATTGTAACACATTGATTTTGATTTTATAGAATGTAGTAAAAATTTTAAAAATAATTATATAAATAAATGTGACATTTATCATATTTTTAATTCACTTATAAAGTATAAAAATTTATTGACAATATATTAAATAATTATCTATTAATTTTATTATTTTTAATTATATTCACGTTTGATTAACTTGTAATATCAATTTATTCATCAATTCAAATAATATCCTCAACGCATGTGGAGTCTATTTTCGTTTGAAATATTTTTCCCAAGCCTTGCCATCATATCTGTATATTTGTTACCTTCTTTAAGGTTAATAAATAATGGCTTTCTTGTTTTTGGCAAATTTTTTACGTAAAATACTAACAATTTTGTGTCTAAAACCGAAAGTTACTTTCAAATGTGTGCCTTTTATGCCTCTTGAGTTTCGTATTTTTCTAAATTTTTAATTTCTTTAAATTATAAATTTTTTACATTAAATCTCTTGATATAAAATTTCGCTAACAAAAAAATAAGTGGTCATCTTCACATGTCAAATTTAAAATTTTGGCTTAAATATTCAATGACTCAAATTCATTTAACTCAAATTTAAAATTATCCAAACTCAAATAGATTTGAATATAAAATAATTTGAATTCGAAACGACACGAATACGAAACTACAAAACTCAAAATAGCCTATACAACCTCTATAAATTGAAATGATTCAAACTCAAAATTGACCCGATTTAATACTAACTTGAACCAATCAATTGATATAATTTACTTTTCTTATCAATAAAAATGGCCGCAAAAAGGCCATTGTATCACTTTCTTGGTATAGGTACATATTGATATTGACATTTTCGATGTATCATTTTAAGTTTATTGATGTTTTGAAGTATTTTTCATATATGATTTTTTCTTTTCTCCAAGTTGTTTGCTTCTTATATTTTATTTTGCCCAAGGACAATGTCAACCTTCAAGTTGGTTATTGCTCGCTTTTTTCTCCTTCCATCAATTCTTTCTTTCTTTCTTCTTCTTATTCACTCCACATGTATTCTCTCTTTTCAGTTTGCAGATCTATTTTGTAGGTATTTTTGTTGTTTTCACAAGTTGTGATGGATAGATGACGATGCCTGTCGTTCGCTAAAACTTCACTGGCTACCCGGTAGCTTTTCTTGGAAAATGGGTGGCTCTTCATTACCTTCTTAATTTGTTTCTGTTTTAAGAATATTTCAGAACAATAAATGATTTCACGATTCGATTTGGGCTCGTGTTGTCTTAAGTTTTATATATATTTTTGTTTGTTTTTCCATTGTTTAATAAGTCTTCAGTTTTAAAAGTTTTTGATTGCTTTTGTAGCACGATTTTTAGTCTTGCTTATACATGTAATCTTAGTTTTACGAGTGATTTTTGGGATGATTTTGTTGTCGCCCTCTATAATTTGGTGAATGCTTGATTCTTTTGTCAATTTTTGCTCGCCGCTTTGGACCATCCGGGGCTGATATCCTTGTCATGTTAAATGCTTGCTGTACAATCTTGATTCTGCCCGGGCCTTAAATGCCCAATACACCCAATTTGCCCAGCCCAAAACCTACTTTTACAATCCCTAAACCCAACACTCAAAACCAGACTAAATTAAAACAAGCCCACTACCCGGTTACAGGCCCAGTTACATTTACAACATAAGCCCACCTACCCAATCCAACCCATTACAATTGAACCCATTAAAACTCTTAACCCATCAGACCCACTAACCCAAAACAACTATAACCCAACAACCCATTAAATACCCACAGCCCAATTACCCATCTGAATTAACCCAATAACCCAATTTGACCCAACAACCCAACCTAGCCCACCAAGCCCACATCTTTTTCAATTCAAAAAAAATCAGTCAAAAGAAACCTTAGGTGTGCCGCACCTAGGTCTCCCCTTGTCCCATCCACCATAGACGTCTGCCACCACCTACTCAGCACCGCTTCAACCACTACCTGCACAGCAAACAGAACACGCAACAGCAGCAAAGAATAAGAAATAGACAGTGTAACAAATGGGCTATAAAAGCCGAATGGAAAACTATTGTAAAAGGGAAGGAAAAAGTTTGTAAAAAATACAGAAAAATCAAAAGAGAAAAAACGGGCCATTCTTCATCAATACGAACAACAAATTTTCAAACAAAGAAATCAGTTCAAATCGAAGGAAAAAAAACAGTAAGCAATAAGCAGATTCAGTCCAAGGTAGCCAATATTTTTCTTTTTCATATGCACATCCATCTACACACATATACATAAAGATTTCATTTTTATTTTTGATTACACGCGTATATATATACAAGAATAAAAAACATATAAAATATAAAAAAAAGAACTAAAAATACCTTTTTTTGAAAGTTCGGCCACCGTGTAAGGTGGCCGGCAACGACGGAGCTGCGACGGCGACGGTGGCCTTCCGGGCCGGATTCTGGATTTGATCCAGAGAAAATAAGTTTCTCTTTCCCTCTTTTTTTCCTCAACACGCAGAAATGATTTAATTTTCAAAATTTTTTAACTTTTATAGGGGCCTGGAACGGCGTCATTTTAGGCCTTGCACTTAAGCACTGAAACGGCGTCGTTTAGGTGCCGACCTGCGTGTTGACCCGACCCGCTCCAAGGATCTGCGTATTTTTTATTGGAGGGGCTAATTGCACTTTTAGCCCCTCCGCTTTTTTATGATTTCACAATTAGATTTATTGTGCTTTTAGTTTGGCCCTACAATTTGTTGCACTTTTCAATTCGGTCCCCAATGCTGCTGCGTGTTTTAGCTGGAGGAGTTTATTGTGCATTTGGTCTCTCTAGGTCATGCGCGCGTTGCAATTTGATCCTGTTTCCTATTTTATTTCTAATTTCCCCCCAATAATTCTGTTTTGGTCTCAATTTCACCCTTTTTTTGTTTTCATTCTTAAATATTATTTGTAATATTAATTTTGCTATTATTACTGTTATATTATTGTTACTTATTATTATTATTATTGTTATGTACATTTTATTTATACTATTCTTAATATTATTATTATATGTATTATCATTATTATAAATATTAGTGTATATTTTATTATACATGTATATATACTCTTTATATATGGTATTATTTTTAACATTATTATATTTACTATCATATTTATTATTTTTAATATATTATTATTTATTATTTTATTTTCTTTATCTCATTATTATATCATATTTTCTTTTTGTATTTTTACTATTACTATTATTATTATTATTATTATTATTATTATTATTATTATTATTATTATGTAATAATGTAGACCTTTTATGTACGTATATGTATATACATGTTTATATATGGTGTTACTTTATTATGTTATTTTAATATCTTTATTATATTTGCTTTTTATATTTTAATATTTTAATATTTTAATTATCATGATTACTATATATTAGTGTGTGAATTTTTTATATATGTATATGTTTTTAATATATTTATGTATATACTTATGTAGCGTTGTTATTAGTCGTTTTATTCTTAATATTTATATATTATGTAAATATTCTAATATTATATTGTATATATCTATATATATATTTCAGTATATATTATGTATATATGTTTTCAATATTGTATTTTACGTATATTATTATGTATATATTTTAATGTTATTAGATATACATCTTTTATATTATTTTATGTATATTTCTAATATCATTGTATATTTCTAACATCATTATTATTTATATATATATATATGTATGCATTTATATAGCGTATGAATAGTTTTTTATTTTATTATCATTTCTAATATATATATTATATATGTTTTATATATTATGTATGTATTGTAATGTTATTAGTTACATATTTCTTATGCTTTTCCATGTATGTATTTTTTATATCATCTTATGTACGTATACAAACACTATGTTATATACGTATATAAATAATATAAAATTTTAATACCATATTATGTACGTATTGTTATCATATCTATTTTTATCCCTATTATATTTGTTGTTAATACTAGTACATACATTTTAGGAGTGTATATATACTTTTATATATAGTATTATTTTCATACATCATATATTTATTATTATACCTATTATTTTCACTATTATCACTTATTATTTTATTTTAATATTATTATGTTTTTCATATATGTTATGTACATACATTTTCAATATTTATTTCCTATATGTATGTATTATGTATATATATTTTTAACATTACTAGTTATATATTTTTACTATCTTATGTATATACTTCAAACACTATTACTATTTATATATATATATATATATATATATATATATATATTTACGTACATACTCTTAATATCATTATTATGTATATATATTCATTGTTTTTATTTCGTGTTTGATACTATTATTACGTTTAACATATCGCATGCATTATTATTGTCCTTAATATTGTTGTCGTATTTATTATGTGCTTCAATGTGTTTCTAAATCTTATTTTTTATTCCTCGCCCATTTTATATCATTTGGTTGTTCACTATTTTAAAGATTTTTATTCATGTTTTTTATAAATAAGGCAATGTACCGATTTAACATTAAGCCATAGATTTCATCGCTATATTGGATGAAATTTGTCGGCTCGTGTTAAAGACGGAACACCCTTCTAAAAAAACCGAAAAAACTAAAAGATTTTCATTTTTAATTAGATCATGATTAAATGTTAAATTGAATTCGTACTTTTGAAAATCAAGACAACACGAGTTAAATAATGATACCAATTTTGGGTGTCGCGAGGGTGCTAATACCTTACTCGTGCGTAACCGACTCCCGAACCCTATTTTTCTCTGGATTTTCACATAGATCCAAATTCAGCCTTCATTTTTGTTCAAGAATAAGTTTTCTTTTCAAAAAAGATGATTTATTAGGTGTCCGATCACACCTAGAAAAAGGATCGGTGGCGACTCCCCTTTTTAATAAAATCGAAAGTCATTTTGAAATTTTCAATAAATCGCCTCAATTAACGACTCGAAAGCTAAAATTTTTACGTCGCTACACTTGCAATCACTCTAGATATATGGTGCTTGAGTTGTGATAAAGCCAATTGTCAACGTGACATAATATTCTATTGATGCTTAGGCTAAAGCCTTTGTTGTGTTGACAGATTTTGTCCTTTACTATATACGACGAGTGTTTATTATTTTTTTTCCTGAATTGTATGACTCCATTCATTGAATGAATTAATGGATTTCCCTTTAAAAAAAATTATTCACATATATATATTCAGGGGCATAGCCAGGGGGGCTGGCATGGGCCCCGACCCCCCTAAAATGGAAAATTTTATTTTAGGACATTGAAATTTTTAAAAAATTTTAAATTAGTAAAGGTAAAATTGTACTTTGGCCCCCCCTAAAATTATAAAAATTCAATTTAATCCTTTACAAATTATAAAAATATAAACTATAAAAAATTAAAATTTCATCCGACCCCCTAAAAATTTTTCGGCTCATCAGATATATTTATAGTTAATTTTAGTTTCTTAATAAATGATGCATTATTTTAGTTAAAAAATAAATTATTATTGTATATGTCGAAACCATTTTCAAATCGAGTTTTGGAAAATGGGAATCGATTTTAAAAACAAAAACGGGAGTCGCCACCAATCTTTTTAGGTGTGATTGGATCACCTTTAAAACATTTTGTTTTAAAATCATTAGTTTTGGTCCACGAAATAAAAGAACGGGTTCGGGAGTCGGTTACGTACGAGGAAGGATTAGCACCCTCGTAACGCCCAAAAGTTGGTACCTAATCGATTATCAAATGTCTTTAATGTCGGAAATTTAAAAAAAAAATTAAGATGTAGTGCTCTTTAAAATATTTTAACTTTGAAAATTGAGATTCACTCGCGTCAAAGTATTGACATTAAGTTAACTCTTTTTGAAATTCCTATCTCGAAACAGCAAAACGCCATATCCAATAAGTTAGGACACATTGCTTTGAAATTCCAAGATAGTGGCTTGCATTTAGAAAACCTTTAAAAAAACTTAGAAGGGTACTTAATTATTCGAATTCAACGAGAAAAGTGGCAACCCAATAAGTTAGGGCACTACTTTCTCGAAATTTCCAAACACCAAGCATTGCCTTTATATTTTTTGAAATCCTTGAAGTCTCATTTTTAAAATCGATGCATGAAGGAGCGCATTAACATGATAAAACATAACATACAAGATAGTGTCTAATCATTTTTTTTGAAAACGGGATCGACTTTGGTTTTGAAAGTGAAAATTAAAACGGGAACGGATTTGAAATTCGATCCTTTCTATTAATATCGAATTTAAAATGCTTGAATTAGCTCAAATCGATTGTTTAAAGATTTCCTTATCTCGAGATATTGAAATATCACATCCCTTAAGTTAGGACACAATAACGTGAATTCCCCAAGCACAAGGTCGTCTTTTAATTTAAATGAGAGTTTCGTGTGTTTTAAAACTCGAAAAGGATATTTAGCTATTTAGAGATAACGAGAAAATCGAAACCCTGTAAGTTAGGGCACAATTCCTCGATATCTCAAAATGCATAACATTGCCTTATTTGGAAAATTATTTTTGAATAGTAGCGAATGCAATATTTAAACAACGAGTGTTATTTATTTGGAGTAAAAGTGGAACGATCCATATTGGATAAAACGTTGAAGTCTAATACACGATACGATGACGTGAGATAAAAATATAGTAATGTGCATAGAATGATAGTGCGCGGAATAATAATGCATGAATAAAATATTACACTAGTGAATGACAATAATATGAAAATATAAATAACGAATCATAGTACATGCAATAGCAACAATCATACAACATTTAAATGATAACATCAATAAATAAGGACCAATGAATTAAAATGATAAAAGGTATAAAACAAATTAAAATAAATAAAGTGTGAACAAATTTTAGAATGATAATAAATGAGTTTAAAATAAGTAATATAAAAAGGTGTCTTAAAATCCATTACCACACAAAGTAGAATTTAAAAAATGAATAATTTTATATAATATGTATATATAAAAGGGTAAAATGATATGTAAAAAACCTAAAATAAATAATGATAAAATCATTTGAAATAAGTAAAATGGGTTTAAAATAAGGTATATAAAATAATTTTAAAATAAGTAATATATAATAGTTAATTTAAAATGATATATAACAAGTTAAAAAACATATAATATGTAAAAGAATTAAAAGGACAATATAAATATACTTTGTAATAGTAACAATTCAAAGATAATAAAGAGACAGTTATTTGAAATACATAAGATACAATAACTTAAAATATATATAAAAAATTTAAAATAAATATATAATAATTTTGAAGAATTATAAATATATAAAAGCTTGAAATAAACTATATATATACATATATATATAATAGGTAAGGAATAAAAAATAATAATACATATAAAGTAGATTAAGGTAATATATATATACATAAAGCAAGTTAAGATAAATAATAAGAATTTGAATAATCAACACATTAAAATAAGTTAGAATAGATGTAAATAAGTAACATATAAAATATTTGAAATAATATGTAAATAAAACAAACACAAAAAAAGTCAATAAGTGAATTAAATAGATTTAGGTCATGACTAAAAATAAATTAAAATTCAAGGTATAAAAGTATAAATACTGAAAAGTTAATTAAGGATAAAAACGAAAACCAAATAGGATCTGAGGGCTAAATTTTAAAACAAAAGAAGACAGAAAATGGGGCTGATTGAATGGGGGTTGAAAAGGGAAAGGACTAATTGCACAAATCTCCCTTTTAGGGAAAATGCCAACCCCCCTATACCAAACGTCATCATCTCATCATCATCATCATTTAAAAACAAAACCTTTCTTTTTCATTTCATCTCCAGTTCTTTTTTTTTCAACAGAGAGCCTTTTTTTTTTGCTTTCTCTCATTCCCCTTTTCTCCCCACCCCCCGGTTTCTCTCTTTTTGGCTAGGTTTTTAAGACCCATCCTAGCCGCCGTCGTCTCGACTCCACCATGGGTGGTGGTTAAAACCGCAAGGGACGTTTTTAGGCCCGTTTCAGAGCTATTCAAAGGCCACGTTTCCTTTAGCCCGAAGACGAGAAGGAAGGAGATCCTTTTACCCCCTTTGGAATCGACTCTGTCGACGAAGATGAGGCTCCGTCGGCGCGACTCCGGTGCGGTCCAGGTAAGTGTTTCCTTCCTTTTTGTTCAGAGAATAAATTTCTAAAAAAAATATGATATGAAATGTAAAAAATACCAAAAGAACATGAGAATAGAAATCGAAATCGACCTTTCCTCTTTTTTTTTTTGCTTTTTTGATTGCTTAATATGCGTGATACAATTTTTGTATCTTCCCCCCACTTCGTTTTGACTTCTTCTTGGCTTTATAGCCGATTACAATAGTAGAAAAATATTGTTTTTCTTTGTCTCTACCACTGTTCGTATCTTGTTTCGATTTTCTGCTCCTTGTTTGTCTTTTATTTTGCAGGTGTAGTCAGAGGCGTGGAGGGCAAAAGGTATGGGCAATGGTATGGGACGCCTGTTTTGGGTGTTGTGCACCCTGAGGCCAGCACATGGAGGCAGCGGCGCAAGGCTTGTGGAGCTAGGGTTTGAATTGTTGAAAAGTTTTAAGATAGTTGGGCTAGGATTTTGACTTGGGCTTGGGCATTGGGTTAATGGGCTGATCTGGTCTGTATTTTGATTTGTAAAAGGACTGTATAAATGGACATTTTGATTTTTTTCAAAATTTGGTTTATTTATTTTAAGGCCCGGGCAAAATATGGGTTCTACAGTATACATGTAAATATATCTCAATTACATCTATATATAAATATAAGTTTTAAAATTATTAATTTTTTCAATAATTTAATCTAATAACTATTAATTTTAAATTTACTTGTAGAAAAATTAAAATAGTTAAGATAAAAAATTTAAAATTAGCTGAAATACCAAAATTTTGTACTAGTCAATACAAGTCAGTATTGACCAAAAAAAGTTGAAACACACCGAAAATTTAACCAAAATGGAACGTAGACTATTTGATACTGGTTTAGAATCGGAATGGTATGATCAATAACCAGTTCATTACCAACTACCATATTAAAAGCATACAATTTTGGGTTGTATAATATAGTTTCTCATCGGATAAGTTGACGTTTACCATAATTAAGATCAATTTTGTATAGAATAACAAAGTCATTCAATTTTAACGAATCAATAAATGTTTTCGAAATCGTAATATTCTGATTAATCTTTTCAATACAAGTACTTTCTAAAAAGATAAAGTGTGCTCCACTCCTATAAACAGATAACCACATGATTGGAGAAACAATTTGACTGAGCATTTGGTTGAGAAATTTTTTATCAGGAAAGGAACTATCATAGATTCAAATTCAAAATTGTTACTATAAAATATAAATAACTTCTCCTATCACCTTAACATACAAATATATATTAAAACAAAAACTAAATAATACAAATCCCACCTACGGTATCCAAACGCCATTCTCTGAACTTCATTTTTCCTTCAAAATAAAGCTTCGATTTGATCTCTTTTAGTGAAAAAATGGCTGAAAATCTTATGCATGCTTTACAATATAACAGCTATGGCGGAGGCGCTGCTGCTTTGAAGGTGAAAATCTACTTCATTACAATGATTTATTTTGCTTTTCTTTTTTTTTTTGTACCGTTTTTTTTCATTTAATTTTGTTTGGTTGAGATATTAGTTCGTCTTTTAAGTGGAGATTTCAATTAAGGTTGTTAATCTAGTGTTTATATTGATCTAAGTTTGTTCTTCGGATTCAAAATTCTATTAGTTAAATTTGTGATTTAAGAAAGCATGAAGATGATTCCAATGTGTGCCGTGAGTTACTAAGGAAGTGGAATTTTCTGGAACGGAAATGAACTAGGGATTTGGTATTCGGAATTAAAATTTCACAAAAAGGATCTGAGATTGAGAGGTTGACTTGATGGAGAAGTTAAGTCTTGACCCATTTTATCGTCGGATTCAAATTTTTATTAGTTAAATTTGTGATTGAAAGCATATAGATAATTTGAATGAGTGCCGCAAAGCACTAGGATAGTGGAATTTTCTGGAAATGAAGTAAATTAAGGATTTGCTGAGACGGAGAGGTTGATACTTGACAGTGAAGTTAAGTGTTTAAATTTTTTATATGGACCTGCTTGATATAAACTTGAAAAAATAACCGGCAGGGACTTGATTTTATAACGCTGTGAATTTTTGTGCTTTTTACAGCATGTTGAAGTTCCGATCCCAACTCCAAATAAAGGTGAAATTTTGCTTAAACTGGAGGCAATTAGTCTAAACCCAGCTGACTGGAAAATACAGAAAGGGATGCTGCACCCACTTTTACCTAGAAAATTCCCCTTCATACCTGGTAGTTTATATATTATCGAGACTCTTTCTTTTTATGAATGATGTTTGAACCAGACCGGTAGGGGTACCAGTCCAGATAATGGCTTTGAACCGGTACAGACCGGTTGAACCGATGGTTTACATTTGTGGAGTTTGCTTTAATTGCAACTATTGATGGGAAAAAATGTGTCTATTTGTTAACTCAAGTGATCATTAAAGGACAGAATTTGTCTAGTTGTTAAGGCTTATCCTTTTTTATAATTAACCAACAAAATAATAGACTGGTTTGTAGGTCTCTTAGTTTAAGCACTTGTGGTTATTTGATGGTAATTTTTGGCATCCTATTGTCATAGAGCTAATGCTTTTAAAACTTGAAGATTTGATATCTCAAATGAAAGTTGTCTAGCTATATACCATTTGTAAGTTATATTAAAGAACCAGTCTTCAGTAAGATTTGCAGTTTTCCCTCTGTTAATATTTGGATCGCCGCATTTTAATCATCGGTTAAAGATTTTTATTTTCTTGTGCAGCAAGTGATGTAGCCGGAGACGTCGTAAAGGTTGGAGCAGGAGTCACAAATTACAAAGTTGGGGATAAAGTTGTGTCTCTGCTTCATCATTTTGTAAGTTCTCATTCTCATTCTTAACCCCGCCACCCCCCAAAAAAAAAACCAACATAAAAAGTCCTGCCCTGTTGTCTCGTATTATAAACGAATCAATATCAATTATGTAGATTGCTATTGCCATCTTCTAATATGAATTAGATTTGAAATGATAAACCGGAGCTGGACTAGCTGAATATGCTGTGGCTAAGGAGAATCTGACAGTTGCAAGGCCACCAGAAATACCAGTTGCCGAAGCCGCTGGTTTACCCATGGCTGGTCTCACAGCTCACCAAGCTGTCACCCATGGGGCAGGGGTCAAGCTTGACGGAAGTGGCCAGCAATTAAACCTCTTGATTACTGCTGCTTCAGGTGGTATAGGTCATTATGCAGTTCAACTAGCAAAGCTTGGAAACACACATGTAACAGCACTTGTGGGGCTCGTAATCTGGATTTTGTCAAAAGCCTCGGAGCAGACGAGGTTCTTGACTACAAAACTCCCGACGGTGCAACTCTGAAAAGCCCTTCCGGTCGCAAATACGATGTAGTTATCCACTGTGCTTCTGGTATTACTTGGTCTACCTTTGAACCTAATCTAAGTTCAAACGGGAAGGTAATCGACATAACCCCTGGTCTTAGTGCTTTCCTGACTTGTGCTATGAAAAAGCTTACCTTCTCAAAGAAGAAGATGGTACCACTGCAATTGTCACCTAAAAAGGAGAACCTCGATTATCTGGTAAACTCAGTGAAAGACGGGAAGCTTAAGACGGTAATCGATTCAAAGTATCCCCTAAGTAAGGCTGAGGAAGCATGGGCTAACAGCATTGATGGTCATGCCACTGGTAAGATCATTGTGGAGCCTTAATCTATGAAATATTACTTTTTACTTACTACAGTGATGCTTGGTGGTCATGCTGCTTGTGTGTATAATTGGGATTTGTGTATCTTAAAAATTATGTGTATGAAATGTATGGTTAATATACACATTGGATGACATTGCAAAAATTTCTTAACGTGTTATAAGCTTTGTATTCACAAATTTAGCTCTTCTTTTATATGTTTCCTACTTTTCCTTACTTTTTCTAGTTGATAAATTGAGCAATGAAATGTTGTTATGACTTGGATTTATATGTGTTTTTTTTCATGTCTATTTTATAATTTATATTCGAATTAATAGTTATCTTTTTAATAATCTCGATTTTAAGATTAAAAATACTTGTTGAAACTTGTATGGCTTTTCACTGGTAGCATATTTCAAAATTTTTAAAATTAAAGTTGTACTTATAAATTAAATTGCTTGTTAATAATATCTATTATATATAATATTTGAAAGTTTATTGAGCAAATTTTTATAAATTATATTTTATTAAAAATATTTAAAATTTATTAAATTACTTTTTATCTTATTTTCAATTATTTATTGTAACACATTAATTTTTATTTTTATAGGATGTAATAAAAATAAAAATTAATTATATAAATAAGTGTGAACACAACTTATACATAATACAAAAGTTAATAACGAAAATTAATCTAAACTATTAAAAACTATTAAATCTTGTCACACATAATATAGGTGAAAATGCATGTAACAAAGTTTTAAAAAATGAAAAAATTGATATGACAACAAAAATGGAGTTAGAAAAATAAAAAATAATATTTTATGTTCAGGTTTCATTATATTTATCTATTTTTCTAAATTTTATATAAAAACAAATAAAATTACCCTTAAAATTATTTCTATTACTAATTAAAAATAATAAATTTTAATAAATTCACTCTTAAATATAGTGGAATAATAAATAATAGATAAATAATATATTTACTCATAAATCTTCTCTCAATCTATAAATAAAAAATAATGTGTTTTAACATACTTAAACTTTCATTCTCTTGTATTAACAATAATATTCATATAAATCAAACAAATACTCCATCTAACTTCACTCTAAGTTTATAATATATTAGAGACTTAAATATGGTAACAGATAATAGATAACAAATTAAACATTTCGAGAGATTTCTTGCAAAATCATCGAGGGTATATCCGTCAAGTCAACAATGTGGTCCCCATTTGTTTAAATGGTTATGGCTATCGCCTAGCAGTTAACAATACGAATCCCCACCTACGTTATCCTCCGCCATTCTCTGAACTTTATTTTTCCTTCGAAAAAAAAAAAACAAAACAAAACAAAAAAACTTCGATTTTATCTCTTTTAATTGAAAAAATGGCTGAAAATCTTATGCATGCTTTACAATATAACAGCTATGGCGGAGGCGCTGCTGGTTTGAAGGTAAATATCTACTTTCTTATGATGATTTATTTTGCTTTCCGTAGTGTTTTGTCGCATATATAATTTTGTTTAGTTGAGATATTAATTCGTTTTTTAAGTGAAGATTTCAAAAGGTTTTTAATCTAGTGTTTATATTGATCTAAGTTTGCTCTTCGGATTCAAAATACTATCAGTTAAATTTGTGATTGAAAAAGCATGAAGATGATTTCAGTGAGTGCCGTGAGTTACTATGGAAGTGGAATTTTCTGGAACGGAAATGAACTAGGGATTTGCTATTCGGAATTAAAATTTCACAAAAAGGATCTGAGATTGAGAGGATGACTTGATAGTTAAATGTTGAGCGATTTTATCGTCGCATTCAAAATTTTATTTGTTAAATTTGTAATGGAAAGCATATGGATAATTTGAATGAGTGCTGCGAGGCAGTAGGATAGTGGAATTTTCTGGAATGGGAGTAAATTAAGGATTTGCTCTTTTGAAGAGATCTGAGACTGAGGCTGGTACTTGACAGTGAAGTTGAGTGTTTAAATTTTTTATATGGACCTGCTTGATATAAGCTTGAAAAACTAATAGCCAGCGACTTGATGTCATAACGGCTTTGAATTTTTTTGTGCTTGTTACAGCATGTTGAAGTTCCGATCCCCACTCCAAATCAAGGTGAAATTTTGCTTAAACTGGAGGCAACTAGTCTAAACCCAGTTGACTGGAAAATACAGAAAGGGATGCTGCGCCCATTTTTACCTAGAAAATTCCCCTACATACCTGGTAGTTTATTTATTTTATCCTTTCACGACTGTTTTGGTCTTGAAATATTATCGAGACTCTTTTACTTTTACTTGGTTAGTGGTATTTGTATTTAATTTACACTATCTGTTAAGTATCTGAAGTTACATCAGTCTTCAATATCTGGGTTTGTTGTAGTACCATGTCAAATTCCCAATCAGTATTCAACTTCGAATCTAATTTGCTTCGATTTACATTGTGAAGTTTGCTTTAGTAGTAACAATTGATGGGAAGAAATGTGTATTTGTTAACTCAAGTTTTTATTAAAGGACAGAATTTGTCTATTTGTTAAGGCATATCTTTTTTCTATAATTAACCAACATAATAATAGACTGGTTGGTAGGTCTCCTAGGTTAAGCAGTTGTGGTTATTTGATGGTAATTTTTGGCATCCTATTGTCATGGAAGATTTGATATCTCAAACGAAAGTTGTCTATATACCGTTTGCAAATTATATTAAAGAACCCATCATCAGTAAGCTTTGTAGTTTTCTCTGTCTATATTTGGATTGCTGCATTTTAAGCATTGGTCAAAGAAAATTTTTTTCATGTGCAGCTTCTGATGTAGCGGGAGAAGTTGTAAAAGTTGGACCGGGAGTCACAAATTACAAAGCTGGGGATAAAGTTGTGTCTATGCTCCATCATTTTGTAAGTTCTCATTCTCATTCTTAATCCTTCCCCCCACCTGAAAAAAAAAATCAGCATAAAAGGTCTGGCCCTTAGGCTCTCAACTGGCATGTCATTAATCATTCTGAGAACAATCAGAAAGGAGATTTCTTCATGAAGAGTGGAAGAATCACCGGCATTTTACTAGCTTAATAGATCACAATTTGAAAAATAGTTAATGATATTTGTGTTTTTGGTATTAGCTCAAGCAATTAATTGAGCACCGTGCTTGGTAGGACTTTAGGCAACAATTATTGAGGTAAAATATGGATCTCCTTATGGCCAAAAAATCAACTTCAGAATCCAACAATGACAGAACAACATAAATTGTAGCCCCATAAAAAGGATTTTTATGGACTGGTTCTACATTTTTTGTTCTAAATAAACCATGTTGATCTTCCAATGAGTGATCTTGATTAGCTCTAGTTATGAGAACTGGTTAGCATTGGCCTGCTTGCCTGATTAGATTAATCAAAGTAAATTGAAGCTGTCATCCCCAGAATTTGAAATCCTGAAAGCTTTTGGCTTTCTTTATTTTGCTTGTATTGATAGTGATGCTAGAGAAATATAGGTATATTCGATGTTTCACTGGCCTTATTACAACTATAGGATTATCCTGAGACCCCAGATCTTATTACAACTTCTACTTTTCATATCGAGTTATATCGTGTTTAGAATGCAAAAACTATCTACGTGGATATCATTCCTGAGGTAGTGATTTTACTCTCATCATGTGGCCATTTGGCTGAGAGAAACTTAGATATCATTACTGCAGGCCAGTGGTTCGGTGAATTTATCTTCTATTCGTATTATCAATGAATCAGTATCAGTTATGTCGATTGCTATGGCTATCTTCTATTATGAATTATTTGCAATGATAGACTGGAGGTGGACTAGCTGAATATGCTGTGGCTAAGGAGAATCTGACCGTTGCAAGGCCACCGGAAGTATCAGCTGCCGAAGGTGCAGGTTTGCCTGTTGCTGGTCTTACAGCTCACCAGGCACTCACCCAGTCGGCTGGGGTCAAGCTTGATGGAAGTGGCCAGCAAGTAAACCTCTTGATTACTGCTGCTTCAGGTGGTGTAGGTCAATATGCAGTTCAACTAGCAAAGCTTGGAAACACCCATGTGACAGCCACTTGTGGGGCTCGCAATCTGGATTTTGTCAAAAGCCTCGGAGCAGATGAGGTTCTTGACTACAAAACTCCCGATGGTGCAGCTCTAAAAAGCCCTTCGGGTCGCAAATATGATGCAGTGATCCACTGTGCAATGGGCATTCCTTGGTCTACCTTTGAACCTAATCTAAGTTCAAACGGGAAGGTAATCGATATAACCCCGGGTCCTAGTGCTCTGCTAACTTTTGCTATGAAAAAGCTTACCTTCTCAAAGAAGAACCTGGTACCACTGCTATTGTCACCTAAGAAGGAGAACCTTGAATATCTCGTTAACTTAGTGAAAGATAAGAAGCTTAAGACGGTAATTGATTCAAAGCATCCCTTAAGTAAGGCTGAAGAAGCATGGGCTAAGAGCATTGATGGCCATGCCACTGGTAAGATCATTGTGGAGCCTTAATCTATGAAATATTACTTTATACTTACTACAGGGATGCTTGAAGGACATATTGCTTGTTTGTATAATTATGATTTTTTTGCACTTTGAAATTTATGTTTATGGAATGTTTGGTTAATATATTGCAAAATTTTCTTAACGTGTTGTAAGCTTCGAATTCACAAATTTAGCTCTGCTTTCATGTGGCTCCTACATCTCCTTGCTTTTCTTGGTTGATAATTTGAACAATGAAATGTTGTTGGAAGTTGGACCATCTTGTGTTTTTTTTTTCCCAGTTAATGGTTATTTTTCCTTGTAATATCATTTTCAAGGTTTAAATTTGCAATATTTCTTTGATAGTGTAGTGTCTCTTATCGTTACATTTAATACTTGTTGGTATTTGTATACTTTTTATATTTCAAATTTTTTAAATTAAAATTTTGCTTTATCAATATTTATGATATTAAAATATTTGAAAGTTTAATTTTGTCAATTTTATTTAGTTCTAAAATATTTAAAAATGATTAAATTATTTTTTTATTGTAACACATTAATTTTGATTTTTATCGTTGTCAATTAAATTGATCTTGGGACATTAAATTATTCATCAGTTAAAATTATATCTTTGTAGAGTTTTTAAAATAATATATGGAATAATTATTGTTTAAGTACATATTGTACATCTGTTACCTTCTCATCAGTTTGTACTGATGATTAAGAATCTTGCAATCTATGGTTGATGTATGCGATTCAATCAAAATCTATCATCATAGTTCATGCATTGACTAATCATTTCAACTGATTTTTTAGCCTTGACTATAATAATTTATTGGTCAAATTTTACTTATTTGTACTTGTAGATGCGTAAGGTATGAGTTTAATTTTTATAATTTAATTTAAAAAATTTTTAATTGATTTGTTTTAGTTATTATGATAATAATTAAATTTATTTCAATTAAATTAAATTTTAATTTTATATTATGTTTAAAGTTGTAAAATTTATCCATATTCTCTTATTTAGTAAATTTTAGTTTTTCAAAATTTAAAATTTTAGTCTTGACGTAAATGATAATCACTAAATCTATTAATTGATTTTTATGAGTGATATGTTAAAATAGCAAGTTAACATTGACATAATATATTTGCCGCATAAAATTTTAAAAAATATAACTTAATTTAACCATTATTATTTAGTTAAAATTTTAAAAATAAATATTCAAAATCAAACAAGTTAAAGTAAAAACTAAACACACAACTTTTATATATATAGTACAACAATAAATAGTATAAATAAATTTAATCTATTAACAATTATTAGATTTCGTCATAAGGGTGAAAAATGTATGTAATAAATATAATAACAAAAAATAATTTTGGATGAAGTGATAAAGTTAAAAGATTAAAAATCATAATGTTTTGAGTTTAAATCCCATTATCATGGCTATCTATTTTTTTAGATTTTATATGTAAAAGGATAAAATTACCTTTAAAATTATATTTAGTATTGATTTAAATGAGAAGTTTTTGAAATATTGACAGATGTAGTGTAGAGCAGGTTGAGCTTTGGGCGATTTACGATGGAGTCCTTCTGACGTGGGTGTTAATTGGGCTAATATTATTGTCGATAAGAATTGCGCTCAAGCTGTGGAAGCCATTTTAGATAAATCTTCTGGGCATTTGAACAAGGATTTGGTCTTGAGAATCCAGGAGTTATGTAGGAGATAATGGTAGGTGATTGTACAACAAACTCTTAAAAAAGCCAATGTAGCTGTGCTTACACTAGTTAGGATGATGAGAGCTTTCCTTTATGGTCTGATAGCCTTTATGGAAACTTCGACAGTGGTCGTGGAGCAATTACAATTGAATGTTCGGCTTATGTGTGATGGTATTGGAATAATTTTATAATTGCTTCCATTTTTTTATCTAAAAAAATAGGAAGTTTTTAATAAATTCATTATTGAGTTGTGACTCAATTAAAAATGATATTAATTTAATAAAAGACTTAAATATGATAATAAACATTTAAATATGATTGTACAAGCCCAATTTTGGACCCAAACCCAAGCCCACTAAATACCCACTACACTAAAAACCACTAAATCCCTAGCCCAAAACCCATCTACTAACCCACTAAGCCCAACAGTAACCTAAAAACACCAAAACCAAAGAAAGAAACCCTAGCCGCCAAACATGTGCTCCCTCTCGCTCCACCACCGACGCCTGCAAGTGGCCTCTGCTCCACCACCGTTTACCTGCATCAATAAAGGAAAAAGAGACAGACAACAAAGAAGCAAGTTGTAAAAAATGCCTATAAGAGGCTGAATCCAAAACCATTGTAGGGATCGGCATTTTTGATAAATAAGAAACAATATTAGATTTGAAAAAAAGATACAAAGCAAAGAACAGATATCATCAATATATCAAGAGCAGAAAACGAAATTCAAGGAGGAGATCATAACCAGAAATCAAAAGGTTTTCTAAAATCCTCTAAGTTTCGAATCGGTTTTCTTTTTTCTTTTCTTTTCTTTACTTTTTTCTTCTTTGTTTACATGTATGTATGCATATATATTAAAACAGTAAAAAATATAAAAAATTACCTTTTGAAACTCGCCACTGCGTGCACGTGTGGCTTCATGACAATGACACAGCGGTCGACAGTCGGCCGATGCTTATCGGCCACTGGGCCGAAATCGCCCCCTCCCCTCTCTCTCTTTTTTCCTCACTCGGACCAAATGAAATTTCTCGAAAAATTTGGTTTTATATACACCGAGACGACGCCGTTTTGGGCCTCAACTCCCAGCGCCAAAACAACGCCGTTTCACGCCAGACCCGAGCGACCCGACCCGAGTGATCGAGGATCCGCGTGTTTTTTACAAGCATGGTCTAACCGCTATAAGTCCTTCCGCTTTTCACACGTTTTGCAATTAGCTTTTCATTTCTTTCAAATTAGCCTCAAAATTCATCACGTTTGTGATTGAATCCTCCTCAATGACGTCGTTTTAAGGGCAGAAAATTTCCTTCGGTCCTCTGCAATCGCTGCTTTTCAAATTAATCCTTTCTCCTCTATTAATTTTAAATCAGCCCCATAACTTCATATTTGTTTTAAATTTAGTCCTTTTCAGGTTTAATGTGGTTTCCATATTATTTCTTTTTCCCTTTGATATTTTAAATATTATTCATTATTTTATTTACCATTTTCGTATTATTATTATCAGCATATATTACTATTATTTAGACATTTTTTAAATACTGCATGCATTTTATATATACATTCTTATTGTTGTCTTTTCACATGTATATTATTATTCCTAATGTATGTTTTATGTATATACACTTAAATACCATATTATACATATATTAATACCACATTATATATACTTTTTATATCTACTTTTACCTCCATCATATCTACTATTAATATCAATATATGTTTATTTACATCTTCAATATATATACACATATATATATCTGTGAATATATTATTATTATTAGTTTTTGACCTTATTGTTTTGTTAATACATTTGTGTCATATATACATACTTTTAATATATATTTGTATATCATACTTCATATTATGCATGTACATTAATGCATATCATATATATTATGTACATATATCTTGTAAATATCATATCGTTCGTACATTCTATTATGTATATTTTTATAACTATTATGTGCTCATTTCATATATATTCTGTATATTTTAATATATCATATATATTTTTGTTTCTATTATTATACATATTTTAATACCATGTGTACTATTATCGTTTTATACTATTGCTATTATTATTATTTTCGTCATCATCGCCATTTTTCTTTTGTCATGTTTTATGCATCTTTATTATTTCATGTATTCGATGGTTTTATTTTCTTCATGCATTTGTTTATATTTACACATTACTAGGCTTGCTATCATTTCATTTTTATATAATTGCTCATATTATTATTTTTGTTATCGTCACACTCATTATTATACATTATTATTAATACCCAAAATTTGCCTTTATAAATCACGTTATATTTTGTCACTCAATATATTCAAACAATTCTTTCATAAAAGTAATATCCTATATTAGGCAATTCGAGATAATAGTGCCCTAACTTACTGGGTTTCGACTTTTCTCATTTAACCTAAATAACAGAATATATTCTTTTTAAATCACTATACGAGTTTTGAAAAATGCTTATTCTCGAAGATGTGAAGTGTTGTGCCCTAACTTACCGGGTATGACATTTTTGTCATCTCGAAATAAGAATTTGTTTGGGATAAAGGCAATATTCGGTGTTTGAGAATTCGAGAAAACGTGCCCTAACTTACTGGGTTTCGATTTCTCTCGTTTACTCTAAATAATCGAACACCCTTCTAATAAAATACACAGATTTTATAAAAGGCAAGCTCGCTCTCGAAAATTCAAGATGTCGTGTCCTAACTTACTGGGTGTGACATTTCATATTTTGAGACGAGAAAGTCTTCAACACTGGAGCTTTTTATAAAGAAGGATCGTATTTTAAAATTCTTTCAAATTTTTTTTTTCGACACTAAGACACTAATTAATCAACTAGGTACCAATTTTGGGCGTACCGAGGGTGCTAATCCTTCCTCGTGCGTAACCGACTCCCGAACCTGTTTTCTTGATTTGCGTAGACCAAAATTGTTGTTTAAATAAATCAAGCTATTTATTAAAAAAAAACCATTGTTATGAGGTGACTCGATCACACCTCGTCAAAAAGGATCGGTGGAGACTCCTGTTTTTTCGTTTTTATTTTCAAAATCCAAGTCGATTCCCGTTTTCCACAAAAAAAATGGTTACGACAGGTTGGGGACTCCACTGGGGACACGAATGAGAGAGTCAAGCCACAAGTTGATTAACTCTTGTCTTTTTATCGAAAATTGAAAATTTGGTTTTGAAATACGATCCTTTCATTGCACTTCATCAGCTATTTTTGTGGTCTAAATAATACCTGCTACGTTGGTCTGATTCTTTAAATAGTGTTGCATATTGCATTGCATGACCATTGTGGTCACACCCTCTTAAGTGGGAGCGCGAAACTATTCCTTCGTGAGGTTTTCACCTCCGTGCAGGATAGTGGATTGCTTTCGGGATACATCCGTACCTATGTCTTCGTGAGATTTTCATCTCCGTGCAGCTATAGGGAAATGTATTCCCCTGAACTGAACTCTGTCTGTATGAGCCTATAATGGGTGAAGATCGAGGAATCTGCTGGTTCAGGTACCCTTATTCTAGAATCAAACCCCATGTAGCGAGCCTTAAGAACCCACCCTAGGTAGAGCCACTCCGAAACCCTAGTGGTTACCTGAGCAAGTGCTATATTTATTATTCTTCGTTTGCTTTGAACTGTGCATAAACTACTGACTTGCTTTGTTTTACTTTCATTGTATTTGCATGGCATTTTCATCATAAAAGGTGTTGATTCGTGTTCGGTTCCTAAATAGATAGCTTATCATGGAAAAGGGGTTTTTTGATAAAGTAGAAGACAACGCGGCTGTCCGGATATGGGCTGAGACAACACAACAAGAGAAAGGTGTGATCTTACCAAGAGGTATGTGTCGAGCTATGGAATTTCACTCGTATCAACAGTAACCCGAATAATCTCCAAGAGTTGAAAGAAATATGGAACCGATGGGACGACGAGGTCAAGCAGTTATTCTATTGTCATTACGGTGATTTACCTTATCTCGCTTGATGTCAAGGTAGACGAGCACTGTTTGAGCCCTTGCCCAATATTGGAATTACGCTACGATTGCTTCACTTTTGGGAAGGTAGATTTGGTACCTACTATAGAAGAATACACGACCTTGCTCCGTTGCCCAAAGATTCAGATAGACGATGATTTATACGGACACGCCAACATCCCAAAGATTTTCAAAAAACCTGATGAACATCACGGGGATGAGCGAGCGATGGGTGACGACCGGATCAAACAAAAGGAGATTGTAAATGCATCCCATGGAGGAACCCGAGGGATCTAATCTTAGCGTACCCCGACGTGAAGAAAAGGGTAGATGTCTTCGCCTTGAGCATCTATGGATGGTCATCTTCCCCAAGGCTTTGGGGCATGTAGACGAGGTGTTGTTGACCTTTTGATAGGCTTGGTAAAGGAACCACACTGCACACGCAATCTTGGCGGAAACTTTCGGATCATTAAATGCTTGTAGAAGAATAGGTGAAGGGAGATTTATTGGATGTGCATGCACTCTTGCTATCTTGGTTCCACAGCCATTTTTGGAAAGTGGAAAAGGTCTCATATCGTATCTTCTCTGAAAATTACTCTCCGCTGAAAGAGTTAGTGGCTACACCGAGGCGAGATGGTGTAACAGAAGAAAATTGGATGACGGTTCTCCAAAATCTGCAAGAAGAAGATGTTGAATGGAGAGCCCCGTGGATGGTCCCTGATGAAATATTATATCGATGCGGAGATTTTGATTGGGTTCCCTTGTTAGGAGTATGGGGAGCCGTCGGATATGCTCCTCTGCTTGCATTGCGACAATACAGATCCAGACAGTTTACACCATCAATATACGGGTTAGCCCAGTGCGAGTTCACGTTCACAGGGAATAATTACAAAAAGAAAGTTCGCGAGATATCAAATACCTGGAACCAGACTCGTAAAATGAAGAAGTTTGCTGCCAATCCCATGACTACTCCTGAGTACGACCGATTGTGGAATCAGAGGATTAACGACAACATCCCTACATCAGATCAAGGGAATCCTCAGTCGATAGAAGAGCACTTGAAAGTAATCCCATCCGAAATGGAAATCATCGAGCAAGATTTCGAGAGAAAGAGTGCGGAGCTAGAAAAAGGATCGAGCATTTAGAAGAAGAAAAGATGCGATTAGGGTTAGACATCGATGCCCGAAACTAGAAGTGAAAGACTCGAAAAGGGAAAAACAAGGTCAAGAGGACTTAGAGCGGTTTGAAAACGGACTATAAGAAGTGCATGCAGATCAATGAGAACATTGGGTTAGGAAAAACATCCGAACAATGGCGACATGAAGTTAAAGAAGAACAAAGCAAAGCCAACCAGTGGGAGGAAAAATTTCGCGATGCTCAAGCTCGAGAAGGTGCTCTGAAAAGAAGTTTGGTAGAAAGTCAGAATGAGAAAGAAGGGTTAAAGATCTGGATAGCAGAGTTAGAAAGGTTATTGTACCAGTATCGCTCGCGTAACTCTGCAATCGAGTTGAAAGCTAGTCAGAACAGAATCGAAGAATTAAAAAAGAATATAGAAGAACTCAAAACAGCGCTGCAAAATCGTGAACTTCAGATAGAACTCCTCGAGGTAAATAACGAGCGATGGAAGGAGCAACTTCATCAATCCCAAGACCAAGTCAGGAGCAGGGACTACATCATGGGCGAGGCTTTGACTCAAGTACGAGAAGTGGTGACCACTTGCAAGCGTTAGCGATACAAGCCGATGTCTTTGAGTTTAAAATCTGGTCGAGTCGGACCGAGGCCAAAAGCTAGCTTGGCTTCTTAGACAGGTCAAGGCCTTAAGTATCAGGGCCAAGCCTTATATGTAATCTATTTTATGTAAAGAAACTTGTTTTCTAGAAAAGTTACTTTAATGAAATCGAATTGGAATCAACGCCTTTTTGCATTCATCGCATTCATTGCATTCATGCATCAGCATTGCATCATACGCACTAAAAACTCACAAGAAACCCTAAAAATCATGGCAGTTACCCTGGAACATCGTTACGGTACAAAAGGGAAAAAAAAAGCAATGGATCAAAGGTTAGAGAGATTGGAACAAATGCAAAAAGAGATGCAGGATCAACTACAAACACGTATGCAAGAACAGCTGGCCAAAATCCAGCAAGATGTAAGGGACCAGATGTTGGAGTCCCAAAGAAGTATGATGGATCAATTAACGCGTCTATTGGCTGGTGGATTAGAAAAAGGGAAAAGCCCCATAATCAATAATGGAGATGACAACGAAGATCCCGTCTACCCTCCGGGGTTTGTCCCAGCGGACGTTCAGACACAACCTGATGTGTACCCAAGAAGGCCATCAGTCACAATCAGGCCTCAACCATTTCAAGCCGGTGTCTCGGCACAGATGAATTATCAGACTGGTTCGGGCTCTAATCCGGGGGACAATCCGACCAACCCTGTGGTCCTCAATCTCGATGAAGTAATAGAAGCAGAAAAGACAATGGTAGAATTCCCGAGAGAGCTTGAAGAAAGATGTAGATGGTTGGAAGAAAAATTTAAAGAAATGGAAAACACCGACTATCATGGTAGAATCGACGCTAAGGAATTAAGTTTGGTTCCAGACCTGGTACTCCCTCCCAAGTTCAAGACCCCAGAATTTGAGAAATACAACGGGACTAGCTGTCCCGAGGCTCACATCACTATGTTCTGCAGACGAATGGCAGGCTATGTCAATAATGACCAACTATTGATCCACTGTTTCCAGGAAAGTCTGGTTGGGGCCGCTTCTAGATGGTACAACCAACTTGGTCGTAACCAGATTAGTTCATGGAGGGATTTAGCACAGGCTTTCATGAAGCAATACAGTCACGTGACAGACATGGCTCCTGATAGAGTCACGTTACAGAACATGGAGAAGAAACAAAATGAGAGTTTCAGGCAATACGCCTAAAGATGGAGAGAGGTAGCAATGCAAGTTCAACCACCTCTTCTGGAGAAAGAAACGACCATGCTCTTTATCAATACGCTGAAGGCTCCATTCATTAACCACATGCTAGGGAGCGCTACTAAAAGCTTCTCAGACATAGTAATGTCTGGAGAAATGATAGAGAACGCGATAAGATATAGAAGGATTGAAGCAGGGGAAAGTGCCAAGAAATCAGCCCCGAGAAGGAAAGAGAACGATGTGAACAACACGAGTATGTACAATAAGCCAGTCACTATGAGCCAACCAAAGGTGGTGACTACCAGCCATTAGGGCTCCGCAAGACGGGACTTCAACCCAAGGCCTAACACGGAAAGAGTCCAGTTTACTCCTATCCCGATGTCCTACAAGGAATTGTACCAGAGCTTATTCAATGCCCATGTAGTGTCGCCCTTCTATCTAAAGCCAATGCAACCCCCATTCCCCAAGTGGTACAACGCAAACGCCCAATGCGAATACCATGCAGGAGCCACAGGGCACTCAATAGAAAACTGCACCACTTTCAAGAAGCTGGTTGAAAGACTCATCAACATGGGCATCGTAAAATTCGATGATACACCTAGTGCAGAAAACCCGTTACCTAATCATGGGGATAAGGGTATAAATGCCATAATCAAGAGTTCAGGGAAGGAAATTAAGATGAATGTTGCAGAAGTGAATACTCCACTAAAAGAAGTATGGAAGAAAATGGTGGAAAAAGGGTTGGTAACACAGAATTCAGGGGACAGACACCAATGAGCAAAAAGTTATTGCGAGTTCCATAATCAAGAGGACCATGAGATTCAGAAATGCCGTGAATTCAGGGCTCTAGTACAAGGGTTAATGGATAATAAGGAGCTGGAATTCTTCGAGTATGCTAAGAGCCCAGAAAGAACAGACGTGTGTGCTTCAGAGGAAGGGTCGACGAGAAACACTTGTAAAATCAACCACCCATTGGTTATCATATCACGCTTAAGAACTAATAAAGACGGGACACAAGTCACACCCAAAGTCGTGATCCAGAAGCCCGTTGCTTTCCCTTATAAAGATAGCAAGAGGGTACCATGGAATTACAGCTGCAATGTGACGATCTCAGGAAAGAAGAGCCCGGCCAGTGCTTCACAACAAAACCAAGATGTAGGTTTTTTTACACGCAGTGGGAGACGTTATGTTCCCGATGGTACAAGAACCAAAATTGCCGAAGAAAGAATCCCAACAGTTGAGCAAAGGAAAGAAAAGACAGTCGGGTTGAATCGCGATCAATGAGTCATGAATCGAGAATGAAGCGAGGAATTCTTAAAATTTTTAAAACACAGTGAGTACAGCGTCGTGGAACAGCTACGTAAGCAACCGGCTCGTATTTCGGTGCTAGCTTTACTTTTGAGCTCAGAAATGCATCGGAGCGCGTTAATGAAAGTGCTGAACGAGACATACGTCGCGCATGACATCTCTGTCAACAAACTGGATCGCCTGGTCAACAATATCAGCACCGACAATTTTATTTCCTTTAACGACAACGAAATACCACTAGGAGGTATGGGGTCCACAAAGGCCCTGCACATTACCACGCGTTGCAAGGGATACACATTACCGGGGGTATTGATCGATAATGGATCAGCACTAAACGTCTTACCCCTATCCACACTGAATAGGTTGCCTGTGGATAGTTCCCATATGAAGACATGCCAAAATGTAGTAAGGGCATTTGACGGTACTGAAAGGAAAGTAATGGGGAGGATTGAATTACCCCTTCAAATCGGTCCTAGCACGTATGAGGTAGATTTCTTAGTAATGGACATCAAACCCTCTTACAATTGCCAATTGAGAAGACCATGGATCCACTCGGCAGGGGCAGTGCCGTCATCATTACATCAAAAGCTCAAACTTATAACGGAAGGTCGATTGGTGACTATAAATGCGGAGGAAGACATCATTGCATCTATTACCAGCAATGCACCATATGTGAGGACAGATGATGAAGCCATAGAATGTTCTTTTTGATCATTGGAATTCGTAAATGTGACCTTTGTTGTCGAAGGAAATAAAGTCCCAACACCCAGACTTTCTAAAACCACAAGAATGGGACTACAACTAATGGTTGGGAAGGGAGCCTTGCCAGGGAAAGGACTTAGAAGAAGCCTACAAGGAAGGGTCAAAGTACCTATGCTCACGGACAAACGGGACCGCTTTGGCTTAGGATTCAAGCCAGATGCAAGACAAAAGAAAGAGGAGCAAGAGAAGAAACAAGAAAGGAGAAGAGCGCGTTTGAACGGGGAAGAGGTTAAATGGAAGCCAATGACCTTTCCCCATATATCCAGAACGTTTGTGTCGGGAGGAACTATTTATGCCGAAGGAAGATCAGCAGGCCAAGAGTCCACTGAAGAAATACGGGAAAGCTTAAGCATTAATGCCACGTTCAAAGGAGGAACTGGAGAAGAGAATGGGGTGGGCATTCGCCCTTATGAGCCAGAAAGTGTTTTGAATAATTGGACTGCGGAAGAGATTCCTATAGTCTTTAAAACTAACACAGAGTAATGCCCAAAACACGCTTATTACCCTAGGCCTAGGAGTAATAAGTGTCTTTTTGTGAAATAAGCCTATGTTCGAAATCGTTATTTCAATGAAATGCATCCTTTCGTCTTATTCAGTGCAAATATTCTTTTATTCTTTCATTCATAATCATACCGTACATGCCATTGTTCTTAGATTCTTTTGTTCTTTGTATCTTCCTTTCAGCCCAAAACAGGTCTCCAAATATCAACGATGTGAGTGACCTTGCTATTAATTCGAAGTCTCCTTTTGAGCGCGATATGTGTCTAGAGGGATCCGAGGATTTTTGAGATGACAGTGATTGTAACTTATCCCCCGATTTGTTAAGAATGGTAGAACAAGATGAGAACCAGATTTTACCTCACAAAAAGTCAGTAGAAATCGTGAACTTGGGAGATGAACTAGAAAGGAGAGAAATAAAGATCGGAGCTTGCATCACCACAGAGACAAAGCGGCACCTTATTGAGTTACTCCAAGAGTTCAAAGATATCTTTGCATGGTCATATCGGGATATGCAGGCTAAATCGACATTATGGTACTGAGCTCCCCATCAAAGAAGAATGCAAGCCGTTCAAAGAAAAGCTTGAAGGATGTGGCCCGATGTTCATTGAAAATAAAAGAGGAGGTCAAGAAGTAATTTGATGCTGGTTTCTTACAAGTAGTCAAGTACTCGGAATGGGTAGCCAACATCGTCCCCGTCCCTAAAAAAGATGGAAAGGTACGATGTGTGTAGACTATAGAGACTTAAACAAAGCCAGCCCGAAGGATAATTTCCCGTTGCCTCATATTGACACCTTGGTGGATAACACGGCAGGTTACTCACTCTTCTCCTTCATGGATGGTTTCTCGGGGTACAATCAGATCAAGATGCATCCTGAAGACATGAATAAAACCACATTTGTGACCATGTGGGGAACCTTTTGCTATAAAGTAATGCCGTTTGGATTGAAAAATGCGGGAGCAACATATCAGAGAGCCATGGTTACCCTATTTCATGATATGATGCATAAAGAAATTGAAGTTTATGTCGACGACATGATCGCCAAAACTTCGGATGAAGAAGAGCATGTGCAAGTCTTAAGAAAATTATTTTTGAGGTTGAGAAAATTCGGTTGAAACTCAATCCATAAAATGTACCTTGAACGGTCGGAAAGCTGCTAGGATTCGTGGTCGATGGAAAAGGGATTGAGATCGACCTGCACAAAGTCAAGGCCATACAAGAATTACCTCCACCACGTACTCAGAAGGAAGTTCGAGGATTCCTAGGAAGACTAAATTACATCATTCGGTTTATTTCACAACTAACCGAGAAATGTAACCCCATATTCCGTCTCTTTAAGAAACACAACCCTGGTAGTTGGGACGAGGAATGCCAGAAGACTTTCGACAAGGTTAAGCAATATTTGTCTAATGCCCTAGTGTTGACACCACCTAATCCAAATAAGCCATTGATATTGTATTTGACGGTGTTTGAAAATTCTATGGGATGCGTGCTTGGCCAACACGGTGAATCGGGAAGGAAAGAAAGAGCGATATATTACCTCAGTAAAAAGTTTACTGAGTGTGAGACAAGATACTCATTCATCGAAAAGTTGTGCTGTGCCTTGATCTGGACAACCCGAAGACTGAGACAATACATGTTGTACCATACAACTTGGCTGATCTCTAAAATGGATCCTCTGAAATACTTGATGGAGTCGACTGCCCTGAATGGGAGAATGGCCCGATGGCAAATTCTACTTTCCGAGTACGATATAGTCTATGTGAACCAGAGGGCCGTGAAAGGGAGTGCGATAGCAGATTTCCTAGCCAGCAGAGCCCTAGAGGACTATGAGCCTCTGAACTTTGATTTCCTAAACGAAGATCTAATGTGCATAGCAACCACTGAAGAAGACCCTCAAGAAGGTCACCCTTGGAAGCTAAACTTTGACGGAGCATCAAATGTCGTGGGTAACGGAATCGGGGCAGTCCTGATATCCCCGAACGGAGATCATTATCCATTCACTAGTAGATTGGATTTTGACTGCACAAACAATATGGCGATCTGAAGCATGCATCATGGGAATTAGCGCGCCATGGAGCATAAAATCAAGTGTTAGAAGTATACGGAGATTACGCCTAGTGATTTATCAACTCAAAGGTGAATGGGAGACAAGAGACCCCAAATTGATCAATTACCGAAGGCTGATCCTTGAGTTAATTAAAGAGTTTGATGATATTGTCTTCTACTACCTTCCACGAGAAGAAAATTAGATGGCTGACGCCTTAGCAACTTTGGCTTCTATGATCAGGGTGAACCAACCAGAAGATGTGAAACCGATCCAAATGAGCATTTACGAGGCCCCGGCTCATTGTTACAACCTTGAAGAAGAAGAGGAAAATGATGATCACCCTTGGTACCACGATATCCTACGATATGTGAAGAATTGTGAGTACCACGACCAAGCTACTAAGAACGACAAGAGAAGCGTTAAGAAGGCGGCGATGATTATGTCTTAGATGGGAGATCCTATACAAAAGAAGGAAGGATCAGGTACTATTAAGATGTGTAGACGCCATTGAGGCTAAGAAAATCTTGGAAGAAGTCCACGAGGGCATCTGCGAGACACACGCTAATGGTTTTACAATGTCCGAGCAAATTATGAGGTTCGGTTATTATTGGTCCACCATGGAAGGAGATCAGTATACTTCACGCCAAAAGATGTCATAAGTGCCAAATCTATGGAGACAAGATTAATGTGCCTCCTCACCTCTGCATGTTATGACCTCGCCATGGCCTTTCTCGATGTGGGGCATGGATGTGATTGGGCCAATTTTGCCAAAAGCTTCAAATGGGCATCGTTTCATCTTTGTGGTCATCGATTATTTCAACAAATGGGTGGAGGCCTCTTCATATGCCAATGTCACTAAATCAGCAGTTAGCAAGTTCCTAAAAAAGGAAATCATCTGTCGATATGGAATGCCAGAAAGGATCATATCTGACAACGCATTGAATTTAAATAACGAAGACGATAGCGAGATGTCTGCGGTCGGTTCAAGATCAGACACCACAACTCGTCACCGTATCGCCCGAAGATGAACGGTGCAGTCGAAGCAGCCAATAAGAACATCAAGAAGATTGTAAGAAAGATGGCGAAACTTATAAAGATTGGCATGAGAAGCTACCATTTGCCCTTTATGCTTATCGAACGTCTATCAGAACTTCTACTGGGGCAACGCCTTTCTCATTAGTCTATGGAATGGAGGCAATTTTACCTATCGAGGTCGAGATCCCTTCCTTTAGAGTCTTGTCAGAGGTAAAGTTGGATGAAGCGAATGGATCCATTCCGATCGATCGGTTGAATTTGATTGAAGAAAAGAGGCTACGGGCTATTCGCCATGGTCGGATGTACCAAAAGCGAATGATGCGAGCTTACGACAAAAGGTTCGTCGAGAGAGTTCCACGAGGAGACCTAGTCTGAAAAAGATCCTGCCCATACAAAAAGACTTGAGAGGAAAATGGATGCGAATTGGGAAGGGCCTTATGTGGTGAAGAAAGCCTTTTTCGGCGGAGCATTGGTATTGGTGAAATGGATGGCAAGACCTTATCCAATCCGTGAATTCGGATTCGGTTAAGAAATACTTCGCCTAAAAAAAAAAAAAAAAAGGGAGAGGCGAGGTGAAAACTCATAAAGAGCATCTTGAGACCAAAGGGATTTTGAATTGAAAACCCGTAAAGGCGATTCAAATTTTGATCAAAGGCGAGCCATGCGATGGTCTTATGGTGTCTAAACTAACAAGGAGGAGAGATGTTACATCTTGGGGCATCTGCAAGAGTACCTAGATCCCCTAAACACATATTGGGCAAAAGGAGCCTCAAGAAGTCGATCTGAGAGACACTCACGCGCTGCGGTATCTAGGGCACCTATTCCCTTTTATTCATTTTGTATTCCAGCAATGTTTGTTGACTGCGATTAATATATTCCCTTCAAATGTTGTTTCTGATAAATTTCAGTTTTTGTCGTTGTTATAATCTCTTTCAAGAATTTTGCATTGAAATGATGATTAATGGACTAAAACCATTTTTGCAAAAAGAGTTCTGCACATTACTCTGAAAGTTTCTAAATAGTACAGGGACCTGAAACAGGACTATTATTTAGAACTAACCAAACTCAAAGATTGGAAGCATCTGAGAAGAAAAAGTTTAAATTGGGACTACCTCTTCAGGTTTTCTATTCAAAATTTGAGCTGAACAAGAAGACAGGATACCATTTCAGTAAAAGAACCTTGATGAACAAAGAGCAATGGCAACCTAAACAGGGATTCATGCTCACAACATGCTGCACTCATACATTCATAGATCATTCATAAGTGCATCTAATTAGGAACATTTGATTCATTTTGATCATAACATCCTAATTCTTTGACATAAGCATAAATACAAGGAACTGATTCTACAGGTCATGTCCCTAGAATCAGCGAATTTACAAGCCTTAACCCCCTAAGTAGTAGGGTAACAGGCTGAAGATTTACAGATCTTAACCCCCTAAGCAGTAGGGAAACAGATCGAAGACGAAGGGTCTTAAACCCCTAATCGGTAGGGTAACAGACCGAATTACAGATCTTATCTCCCTAAGCAGTAGGGAAACAGATCGAAGAGGAATATCTTAACCCCCTAAGCAGTAGGGAAACAGATCAAAGATGATGGGCTTTAACCCCCTAAGCAGTAGGGTAACAAGCCAAATTTACAAGCTTTAACCCCCTAAGCAGTAGGGTAACAGGCTAAAGATTTACAGATTTTAACCCCCTAAGCAGTAGGGTAACAAGCCAGATTTACAGACCTTAACCCCCTAGGTGGTGGGGTAATAGGTTGAAAATTACAGATCTTGCCTCCTCGAATGCAGTGAAGCAGATTCAAACCATCAAGCTTTAACCCCCTAAGTAGAAGGGTAACAAGTTGATGTTCATAGGGTCTTAAACCCCTAAGCAGTAGGGAAACAGACCAAATTACAGATCTTATCTCCCTAAGCAGTAGTGGAGTAGATCGAAGACGAAGAACCTTAAACCCCTAAGCAGTAGGGTAACAGGTTAAATTGTAGATCTTATCTCCGTAAGCAGTAATGGAGCAGATCAAAGACGAAGAACCTTAAACCCCCAAGCAGTAGGGTAATAGGTTGAGTATACAGATCTAAAACCCTAAGCAGTAGGGAAACAGATCAAAGATGACAAGCCTTAATCCCTTAAGCAGTAGGGTAACAGGCTGAAAATTAAATATCTTCTTTCTGAAACAGCAGTGGAATTGATTGAAGCCACAGCAGATCTCCTTGAAGTTTCAATGGAGTAGATTGAAGTCACATGTCTTAGCTCCATAGAGTTGCAGTGGAGCAGATCAAAACAAACCTTACCTTCTTGAAGCTGCAGTAGAGCAGTAAAGCGAAGCGAAGTAACAAGATTGGAATAAACCTACCTGGAGAAAAGGAGCGCTAAACAAGTCCAGACACAGTGAAACCGGGCAAAATTGGTCTTTCTTAAGTCTTTGCTCTGTTCTCGTTACACGACAACAAGCAAAGAGGGGCAGCTGTACAAGCCCAATTTTGGACCCAAACCCAAGCCCACTAAATACCCACTACACTAAAAACCACTAAATCCCTAGCCCAAAACCCATCTACTAACCCACTAAGCCCAACAGTAACCTAAAAACACCAAAACCAAAGAAACAGAAACCCTAGCCGCCAGCATGTGCTCCCCTCTGCTCCACCACCGACGCCTGCAAGTGGCCTCTACTCCACCACCGTTTACCTGCATCAATAAAGGAAAAAGAGACAGACAACAAAGAAGCAAGTTGTAAAAAATGCCTATAAGAGGCTGAATCCAAAACCATTGTAGGGATCGGCATTTTTGATAAATAAGAAACAATATTAGATTTGAAAAAACGATACAAAGCAAAGAACAAATATCATCAATATATCAAGAGCAGAAAACGAAATTCAAGGAGGAGATCATAACCAGAAATCAAAAGGTTTTCTAAAATCCTCTAAGTTTCGAATCGGTTTTCTTTTTTTTCTTTTCTTTTCTTTACTTTTTTCTTCTTTGTTTACATGTATGTATGCATATATATTAAAACAGTAAAAAATATAAAAAATTACCTTTTCGAAACTCCGGCCACCGTGCACGGTGGTATGGCGACAATGTTTCTGGCAGTCCGTGATCGGTAGGTGATCGCCCCCAGGTAGGAAATCGCCCCACTCCCCCTCTCTCTCTCTTTTTTCCCTCACTCTCAGACCAAATGAAATTTCTCAGAAAAATTTGGTTTTTATACACCCCGGTATGACGCCGTTTTGGGCCTCAACTCCCAGCGCCAAAACGACGCCGTTTCACGCCAGACCCGAGCGACCCGACCCGACTGATCGAGGATCCGCGTGTTTTTTACAAGCATGGTCTAACTGCTTGCGAAGTCCTTCCGCTTTTCACACGTTTTGCAATTAACTTTTCATTTCTTTCAAATTAGCCTCAAAATTCATCACGTTTTGTGATTGAATCCTCCCCCAGCGACGTCGTTTTAAGGGCCCGAGAAAATTTCCCTTCTGGTCCTCTGCAATCGCGCGCGTTTTCAAATTAATCCCTTTCTCCTCTATTAATTTTTAAATCAGCCCCATAACTTCATATTTGTTTTAAATTTAGTCCTTTTTCAGTTTAATGTGGTTTCCATATTATTTCTTTTTCCCCTTTGATATTTTAAATATTATTCATTATTTTATTTACCATTTTCGTATTATTATTATCAGCATATATTACTATTATTTAGGCATTTTTTTAAATACTCGCATGCATTTTATATATACATTCTTATTGTTGTCTTTTCACATATATATTATTATTCCTAATGTATGTTTTATGTATATACACTTAAATACCATATTATACATATATTAATACCACATTATATATACTTTTTATATCTACTTTTACCTCCATCATATCTACTATTAATATCAATATATGTTTATTTACATCTTCAATATATATACACATATATATATCTGTGAATATATTATTATTATTAGTTTTGACCTTATTGTTTTGTTAATACATTTGTGTCATATATACATACTTTTAATATATATTTGTATATCATACTTCATATTATGCAGGTACATTAATGCATATCATATATATTATGTACATATATCTTGTAAATATCATATCGTTCGTACATTCTATTATGTATATTTTATAACTATTATGTGCTCATTTCATATATATCCCGTATATTTTAATATATCATATATATTTTTGTTTCTATTATTATACATATTTTAATACCATGTGTACTATTATCGTTTTATACTATTGCTATTATTATTATTTTCGTCATCATCGCCATTTTTCTTTTGTCATGTTTTATGCATCTTTATTATTTCATGTATTCGATGGTTTTATTTTCTTCATGCATTTGTTTATATTTACACATTACTAGGCTTGCTATCATTTCATTTTTATATAATTGCTCACATTATTATTTTTGTTATCGTCACACTCATTATTATACATTATTATTAATACTCAAAATTTGCCTTTATAAATCACGTTATATTTTGTCACTCAATATATTCAAACAATTCTTTCATAAAAGTAATATCCTATATTAGGCAATTCGAGATAATCGTGCCCTAACTTACTGGGTTTCGACTTTTCTCATTTAACCTAAATAACGGAATATATTCTTTTTAAATCACTATATGAGTTTTGAAAAATGCTTATTCTCGAAGATGTGAAGTGTTGTGCCCTAACTTACCGGGTATGACATTTTTGTCATCTCGAAATAAGAATTTGTTTGGGATAAAGGCAATATTCGGTGTTTGAGAATTCGAGAAAACGTGCCCTAACTTACTGGGTTTCGATTTCTCTCGTTTACTCTAAATAATCGAACACCCTTCTAATAAAATACACAGATTTTATAAAAGGCAAGCTCGCTCTCGAAAATTCAAGATGTCGTGTCCTAACTTACTGGGTGTGACATTTCATATTTTGAGACGAGAAAGTCTTCAACACTGGAGCTTTTTATAAAGAAGGATCGTATTTTAAAATTCTTTCAAGTTTTTTTTTTTTCGACACTAAGACACTAATTAATCAACTAGGTACCAATTTTGGGCGTACCGAGGGTGCTAATCCTTCCTCGTGCGTAACCGACTCCCGAACCTGTTTTCTTGATTTGCGTAGACCAAAATTGTTGTTTAAATAAATCAAGCTATTTATTAAAAAAAAAACCACTGTTATGAGGTGACCCGATCACACCTCGTCAAAAAGGATCGGTGGCGACTCCCGTTTTTTCGTTTTTATTTTCAAAATCCAAGTCGATTCCCGTTTTCTACAAAAAAAAATGGTTACGACAATGATAATAGATAAATATTTTTTAAATATGAAATAAATAATACAACTTTAGCAGCTACCAAATTCAACATTTCAAGAGATTTCTTGCAAAATCATCCAGGGTATATCCGTCAAATTAACAATGTGGTCCCCATTTGTTTATATCGTTTTGGCTAGCGGTTAACAATACAATTCGCTCCTACGGCATCAATGCGCCATTCTTTGAACTTCATTTTTTCTTATAAAAAAAGCTTCGATTTGTTTTCTTTTAGTGAAAGAAATGGCTGAAACTCTTATGCATGCTTTACAATATAACAGCTATGGCGGAGGCGCTGCTGCTTTGAAGGTAAAAATCTACTTCATTATGATGATCCATTTTGCTTGCTTTTACTTTTTTCTTACTGTTTTATCATATAAGTTTAGTTCCTTTTTTTAGTGGAGACTTCAATTAAGGTTGTTAATCTAGTGTTTATATTGATCTAAGTTTGCTCTTCGGATTCAAAATTCTTTTAGTTTAACTTGTGATTGAAGAAAGCATGAATATGATTTCAATGAGTGCCGTGAGTTATTAAGGAATTGGAATTTTCTGGAACGGAAATGAACTATAGGGAATTTGCTATTCGGAATTAAAATTTCACGACAAGGATATGAGATTGTGAGGTTGACTTGATGGAGAAGTTAAGTGTTGACCGATTTTATCGTCGGATTCAAAATTTTATTTGTTAAATTTGTGATTGCAAGCATATAGATAATTTGAATGAGTACTCCGATGCACTAGGATGCTGGAATTTTCAGGAATTGAAGTAAATTAAGTATTTGCTCTTTGGAATTAAAAATTCCAAAAAAGATCTGTGACTTATGGGCTAAGACTTGATAGTGAAGTTAAGTGTTAACTGATTTTATCGTCGGATTCAAAATTCTATTAGTTAAAAAATTGTGATTGAAAGCACATTCTGGAACGGAAGTAAATAAGGATTTGCTCTTGGAAGAGATCTGAGACCGAGAGGTTGATAGGTTGATACTCTTTTTCTTTTTTTTTTTTTAAATTTAATCGGCATGCTTTATTAATACCACAAAACAAGACAAAATTGGTTGTTTGGAAAACTCCACCCACAGCAACACTAAACCACCAAAAACAAACAATTAAAACAAAAGAAATTTTTTATATGGACCTGCTTGATATAAACTTGAAAAGAAAATTTACCAGTGACTTGATGTCATAACAGCTTTGAATTTTTTGTGCTTGTTACAGCATGTTGAAGTTCCAATACCCACTCCAAATAAAGATGAAATATTGCTTAAACTGGACGCAATTAGTCTAAACCCAGTTGACTGGAAAATACAGGAAGGGGTGCTTCGTCCATTTTTACCTAGAAAATTCCCCTGCATACCTGGTAGTTTATATATTTTGTTCTTTTCACTTTTTCTGTCTTGAAATTTTCTTGAGAATTTTTTTTGTCAATGATGTTTGAACCGGATCAGACTGGCCAGTTAGACTAGGAATTGGCCAAGGTATCGATCCGGAGAATGACTTTGAATAGATACGGACCAGTTGAACCGACGGTTGAATTGGGAACTAGTCGAGGTATCAGTTTAGAGAATGACTTTGAACTGGTTTGGATTGGGAACCAGTACTGGCCGGTTCAACAGATTAAAAAACCAGTTGAACCGAGTATTTTGAGTTTTTTAGTTTTTTTTTTTAATTGAACCAATCGAATTCATCAAACCAGCGAACGAGTGGTCTGATTTCTAAAACACTATTGTTAAGTATATCTCAAGTTACGTGAGTCTTCACAATCTGTTTTTGTTGTATTACTATGTTGAATTCCCTAGCAGGGCTTTCTGAAAAATTTACTTAGTATCTGCCGGATTATTCAACTTGTAATCTAATTTGCGTCGATTTACATTGTGGAGTTTGCTTTAGTGGTAACTATTGATGGGAAAAGAATGTGTCTATTTAACTCAAGTTATCATTAAAGGACAGAATTTGTCTATTTGTTAAGGCATATCCTTTTTCTATAATTAACCAACATAATAAAAAGCTGGTTGGCAGGTCTCTTAGTTTAAGCAATTGTGGTTATTGATGGTAATTTTGGCACCCTCTTGTCATGGAAGATTTGATATCTTAAATATATTTTTTTTGCAGCTAGTGATGTAGCAGGAGAAGTCGTAAAGATTGGACCAGGAGTTACAAATTTCAAAGCTGGGGATAAAGTTGTAGCCACGCTTCATCATTTTGTAAGTTCTAGTTCTCATTCTTAATCCCCCCCTCCCCAAGTCAGCATAAAAAGTCTGGCCAGTAGGCTTAGTTTTCAGAATCAGATAGGTGGTTGAACTGATGATACCACCATTTTGATTAAATAATTAATTAAAAAATATATAAAATATAAAATATAAAATCTGATTTAAGTGGTTCAACCAGTCCGTATTGATTCCTGAGTCAAAAGGTTCAAAGCCTTCTTCCGGATAGGTACTCTAGCTGGATCTTTGTCCAACAGTCCGATCAGCTGGTCTAATCTGGTTCAAACAATCTTGCCGGCATGTCATTAATCATTCTGAGAACAATCAGAAAGGAGATTTCTTCTTGAAGAGTGGAAGAATCACCAGTATTTTACTAGCTTAATGGATCACAATTTGAAAAATAGGCAATGATATTTGTATTTTTGGTATTAGCTCGAGTAATTAATTGGGCGTTGAGCTTGGTAGGACTTTAGGCAACAATTCTTGAGGTAAAATATGGATCTCCTCATGGCCAAAAGATCAACTTTTGAATCCAACAATGATGGAATGCGCGTAAATTGTAGCCCCATAAAAAGAAATTCTAAGGACTGGTGCTACATTTTTTGTTCTAGTAAACCATGTTGGTCTTCCAATGAGTGATCTTGATTAGCTTAGTCATGAGAACCGCTTAGAATTGACCTGCTTGCCTGTTTGGATTAATCGGTATCGTGTTTAGAATGCAACCATCCTTTGTCTATGTGACTATCATTACTCTCATTATGTGGCCATTTGGCTGAGAGAAACTTAGATATCCTTACTGCAGTCCAGTGGTTCAGTGAATTTATCTTCTATTTATATTATCAACGAATCAGTATCAGTTATGTCGATTGCTATGACTCTCTTCTATAATGAATTATATTTACAATGATAGACCGGAGGTGGACTAGCTGAATATGCTGTGGCTAAGGAGAATCTGACAGTTGCAAGGCCACCAGAAGTATCAGCTGCCGAAGGTGCAGGTTTGCCTGTTGCTGGTCTCACAGCTCACCAGGCACTCTCCCAGGCAGCTGGGGTCAAGCTTGACGGAAGTGGCCAGCAAGTAAACCTCTTGATTACTGCTGCTTCAGGTGGTGTAGGTCATTACGCAGTTCAACTAGCAAAGCTTGGAAACACACATGTAACAGCCACTTGTGGGGCTCGTAATCTGGATTTTGTCAAAAGCCTTGGAGCAGACGAGGTTCTTGACTACAAGACTCCCGACGGGGCAGCTCTGAAAAGCCCTTCGGGTCGCAAATATGATGCAGTGATCCACTGTGCAGCGGGCATTCCTTGGTCTACCTTTGAACCTAATCTAAGTTCAAATGGGAAGGTAATCGATATAACCCCTGGTCCTAGTGCTTTCCTAACTTTTGCTATGAAAAAGCTTACTTTCTCAAAGAAGAAGCTGGAACCACTCTTTGTGTCACTTAAGAAGGAGAACCTCAATTATCTCGTTAACTTGGTGAAAGACGGGAAGCTTAAGACGGTAATCGATTCGAAGTATCCCTTAAGTAAGGCTGAAGAAGCATGGGCTAAGAGCATTGATGGTCATGCCACTGGTAAGATCATTGTGGAGCCTTAGTCTATAAAATATTACTTTATTAGACTAACTGCAGTTATAAGCAATTAAAACAATAACAGCGATGCTTGGAGGTCATGTTGCTTGTATGGATAATTAGGATTTGTGGACTTTGAAAATTATGTTTATGAAATGTATCATGTATGGCTAATATTACATTTTGGTTGCAAAATTTTCTTCATATGTTGTAAGCTCTGTATTCACAAATTAGCTCTTCTTTTGTGTGGTTCCTACATTTCCTTGCTTTTTGGTTTGACAATTTCAACAATGAAATGTGATTATGTTGGACTTGTATGCTTTTTCTTATTAGTTCATATTTGAGGTTTGAATTGTATGTATTTTAACTATGTTCATATTTCAATTTTTAATTAAAGTTTTGCTTATAAATTTCTTTTTATGTAAAAATATTTAATAGTTCAATGAGCAAAATCTTTTTAAAAATATGTGTTAATTATATGAATAAGTGAATATTTTAATATTTATAGGGATAAATATTAAATTTATACATAAATATTGATTAAACTTATAATTTGATACATAAATTTTTATTTGGTGTTATTATATAAATAAAATTTAAATTGCGGTTCATATGTATATATAAAACTTTGATTTATTTCAATTGTACATGTTTAAAAGAAATAAATACATACATTCTTTTGTCATATTGAATTAATATAATTGTGTGTGTAATATAATGTAAAGTTGTTTTAACTTAATAATGTAGTTATAAAATCAAAATTTATATATGATGTTGCACATTGAATCAAAATTGATAGAATTATTATTATATTGAAATTTATATCAACAAATGATTTTTAAATATATAATTAGGATATAAAAAATATAAAATATGAAATTGTGAGATAATAAAATGTATTAAAATCGATAGAATTTTTATATTAAAATTTATATGAATAAATGATTTTTAAATATATAATTAGGGAATAAAAATTATAAAATATGAAATTTTGAAATAATAAAATGTATTAAAAATCGTTGAAAATCAGTAATTATTGGCAAGGAGAAAAGTAGAGGTTTGAAATGGGACAAGCCGGCAAGTTTGATACAACGAGTAGAAGAAGAAATCAATTGTAGCACATTCAAGAAGTTATGATTGTAAAAAATAATTTACAATACATGAACTTATTTATACAATATAAATAATTTACAGAGAAATTCTCATATAAATATACAAACTTTAAAAATATATTTAATTTGATTATAGAATAATAGATGAAATAATACAATATGAACTAATCCAAGGTGAACGGAGAAAAATTTTGAAGGATAAAAATTAAATTTTAATTTTTAATAATTTATATCTTTATAATTTTTAAAAGATTAAATTAAATTTTATCATTTTAGAACATTAATCTAATATTTTTTATCATTTTAAGAGATTAAAATATAATTTTACTTTTACTAATTTAAAATTTTAAAATTTTTAAAATATCTAAATGAACAATTTTCTGTTTTAAAGGGTCGACTCTGCTAGCTCTTTAGATCCATTACTGTACAATAACACACTTGGGTGAAAAATAAAATAAAATAAAACAATATTTTTCTTAAAATATTAATAATTATAAATAAAGTAACAAAAGTTGAATGAAACTGATTCCTTTTTTCATGTAAGCGAATTTTATTTAAAATTTTGTTTATATTGTGAGTAGTTGCTAAAATTGTGAAAGTGGAAAAACCTTTTTAACCTTTTTTTGTGAATTTATTAAAAAAATTAAAATGATTAAATTACATGTCTATCTTAATCAAAGCCATTTATTGTAGTATATTAACTTGATTTTTATCATTTTCTTGTCCTTCGATTAATTCATCCTCAAGTATCTATAATAACAGTTTAACATAATAATACATAAAAAGTATAGAAATGTAACCAAAGGTTTTCTGCGAATTTGTTGGAAGAGGGGTATACCCGTTAATTTAGCTAAATGCAGGCCTCATTTCCATGTCTGAAATTTCACTATAAAAACAACCCCTCAAAGCCCAATTATCTAATTGCAAAAGCTACATAATTTAATCACACTTTCTGGTCCTTCCCGCTTTCTCTTTTATCTTCTCAATTCTCAGTTACCTTCTTCATTCATTTTCTACTCACAACTGAAAATGGCTAAGAATACTATGATGCGTGCTGTTCAATATAACACTTATGGCGGAGGCGCCGCTGCTTTGAAAGTAATCTTCTTCATCCTTTTATTTGCTTGCTTTTTCCTTTTTTTTTGTCTTTTTGTTAGCATTTTTTCTTGTAATTTTCCGAGATCAAAAGTTAAAACAAAGTAAAAATGATCTAATTATGAATCTCATAACTCTATTTTATCAGAATTGAATTGAATTTAACAAAATTCGACATTATGAAAACTGGAAATTAATTCAGTTTCAACTACTGATTTTTGCTTCTTCTTCTCTCTTTTTTTTTTCTTAAAATTGATTAACTATCGAGTTTTACTATTTCATTTTTGCCTAACTGTTGATCTTTAATGTCAGTTTTAAGGTGATGTTTGACAATATGAAGATGAACTTATTGGACTAACATCTCAGTTTTTTTATAGAAGAATATAAATAAATTAAAATAGAGGATTAATTTCCGAGTTTTTATAAGGTAGGAGTATAAATTCATAAAACGGTTAGAAATGGAGATTTGAGTCCAGATTGTTTATCTAGTGTGATTATATTGACCAAGGGAGAGTAAGAATGGATATAAAGAAAGGTTTTAAATTACTTTTAATTTACTAAGTAATATAGAAGTTCATATTGTTTATGCTTTTGGTGTTGATTTATGTAGGTATTATAGCAAAACAAAAAGTTGCTAAATCTGAAGCTTAGCTTAGTCATCTTTAACAATAATGTCCGACAACTTCGGATTTCGAAACTTAATATATACAATCTTTCTCTTACGTAAAAAGATAAAAAAAAAAAAAAAAAAGAAGTAGGCATTGAAAGCTTTGTTTGAGTCAAAGCTCTGAAATTCCAATTTGTATTGTGGAAGACAGAGAGGTCTATCCACTCGTTTGCAGTGAAACAACTTCATGATATCAAGGTGTATATTACCCTGCATGTGACTGTGGTGGTATCCTACACTGTAGGCATGGATGCATGTATGTATGCATGCATCTGTTTATGTATGTATGTATATGCTTTGTATTGTGGAAGGCAGAGAGTTCTATCCACTCATTTGCAGTGAAACGACTTAATGATATGAAGGTGCATGTTACTCCTGCATGTGGCAGTGCGTGCGGGCGTGTTGTTCAAAACTCCAAAAGGGATATGAAACTGAGAGGGTTCATGGTACAATTATAACATATATCTGAAAATGTATTTGCTGCAGCATGTTGAACTTCAAGTTCCTTCTCCAAAACAAGATGAAGTTTTACTAAAAATGGAGGCAACTAGTATAAATCCATTTGACTTGAGAATACAGAAAGGGATAGTGTGGCCATTTTTGCCTCGCAAATTCCCCCACATACCTGGTACCTACCATTTATCTCTCCATCTGCAAACATTGCACTTCTCTTCAATGCCAATATTTCAAATGCCTATTTGGCTAAAGAATTTTTTGTTGGAGAAGGTATTGATGCAGCAGGAGAAGTCTTTGAGGTCGGATCAGGAGTCAAGAATTTCAAAGCTGGCGATAAAGTTGTGGCCGTGCTTTTCGTAAGTTGCCATTCTTATTCTTCCGGTCTATGTTATTCTGATTTGAGTGCGAGTATTTGTTACATGTTTGACAATATGTATCAGATAAGAGTATCAGATACGAATACGAGCTTCAGGGTAGCATGGTAATTCAATTTGGATAAATAGTTTATGGCATTTGTGCAACCCCAATAGTTCTTGAAGAAAAATCTGAACTTTTTAAAGCTTTTTCATATATTTGGAAGTCCCAAAGACTGTCGTGTCCCGTTACCATGTTCGAGTCTGTGTTCCACTTAAACTATTTGTTGGTTATTATTGGAACAACCCCAAAGCCCCAAACTTTTGTGCCGTATCTCTTTCGGTATTGAGTCGTATCATGTTTATAATGCAATCACCTTATTTACATGACTATCAGTTCCGAGTAAGTGATCCTCAGACTTTGTTCGTTTAATAAAGGAGCTTTGTTTCATCTGCAATTTAGCATCGTTTTAAGTCATTGGCTATGGCAAATTATTACGAATATATATTGCAATGACAGAACATATGTGGAGGTGGACTGGCTGAATTTGCTGTGGCGAAGGAGAATTTGACAGTTTCAAGGCCTCCAGAGGTAACGGCTTTTCAGGGAGCAGCTTTACCGATCGCCGGCCTCGCAGCTCACGAGTGTCTCCTCCGTACTCCCGGGTTCAACTACGAAAAAACCGGCCAGCAACTAAACCTCCTGATTACTGCCGCATCGGGCGGCGTAGGTCAATATGCAGTTCAACTAGCAAAGCTCGGAAACGCACACGTGACAGCCACTTGTGGCGCACGTAATCTTGATTTAGTCAAGAGCCTCGGAGCAGACGAGGTTATCGACTACAAGACCCCTGACGGGGCAGCTCTCAAAAGCCCTTCCGGCCGCAAATACGACGCTGTAATCCACTGCGCAACTGGCTTTCCTTGGTCCACTTTCAAGCCCAATTTGAGCACAAACGGCAAAGTATTCGACATTACTCCTACTCCTAGTGTTTTCATGACTAACGCTTTACAAAAGCTTACCTTTTCAAAGAAACAATTAGTTCCATTGCTTATGACACCTAAGAAAGAGAAACTCGATTTTCTTCTTAATTTCGTGAAAGAAGGGAAGATTAAAGCCGTAGTCGACTCTATACATCCCTTAAGTAAGGCCGAAGAAGCATGGGCTAAAAGCATTGATGGCCATGCCACTGGTAAGATCATTGTAGAACCTTAAGTTTATGGAGATCTCAATTCATTATTTAATACAGGTGGTTTCAATGCAATAAAAATGATGACATTTGAGTTTCATCATGATGTAAATGATAGCTATGTATAATTAGGATTTATGAATTTTGTTTTAATGCAATAAATTTGATTTTTCTCTAAACTTACATAATTTATACTCTCCAACTGAGTTAGTACCATAAGTTGATTGAATATCAATTCAGCTGGACAAAGACGAAAAACACCTTTACTTTTCAAAGTAAATTATATTATTTTGAAAGTAATTTTATAGCAAAATGTACACAATATGATTTGGAACTTATACCTCATTAGTTTTTATATCTATGTTTTACCATTCAACCAAAACCTCATTAATTATTTATATTAACTTTTACATAAATTGATTTTTTTTACTTATATCGTGGTGTACCTTGATATAATTTTCTATTATATATAATCTTAATAGGCGGGAGAATCAATTTATAATATTAACTTTTAATTTGTTATGTTTATCAAATAATCGAAATCTATTTAAAGTAAATAAATTAATGACTTGAAATTGGGCGCAACTTAATTTTAGACTTAATTAAGTTGATAACATACACTAAAATCTTGTATTCTCTTACTTGAAAAGAGATAGTTAACCCTTTCATCTATTAAGTAATTTTTAATAATTTTTAAAGTTTTACGAGTTAATTTTTATAAACATTTTCACGTTTCGTAAATTAAATATTTCTTTCAATATTTGTAAAATGCTTAATTTCTTAAAATATTATTCACATTTTAAGTAATGTACTTTAATGTTTTACGAATTAATTTCTTAAATATCGTTTCGAGTTTTAAGTAAGTTTTCATGTATCAAGTAATTTTTTCATGTATTAATTAATTTTTCAATGTTTTACGAATTGTTGAATTTTCATAAAACCATTTCAAGTTTTAAGTAGCCTTTCATGGTGTTTCATCATTTTCGATTTAAAGAAAAATAAAAATTAACTTAATAAATTATTGATGTTGTAAATTAAATGGATGTCTATAACCCTAATCATATTAAAGTAATAAAACTTTTTACTTCATTTATAATCGGAGATCATTAAATGGAGTAATTAAGAAAACTTAGTTCATTAAATGTAATTGAATGTAAAGAAGCTTATAAATAGCACATTGTAAGTGAAAATATGACTATGAAAATTTCTCTTGTATTTTCATCCACTTTTATTTATTGTTTTATTAATTTTTCTATAACACGTTATCAGCACGAGCTTTTACAAGTTCATAGTGAAGTTCACGTCATTTCAATTTATATAATTTTCTGTATAACTCCCATTAAAATATACGGTATATGTATTTTCATAATTATTTTATTTTATTTTCTAGATGAAATATTTGCTTTGGATAACATTCGCATATTTATTTTTACAACTAAAATCTAATAATGATAGTTATATATACATGTTTTTTTAAAAGAAATTTCAATTAATGTAATTTGTGTTAAGTTATTATTATGACTATTCCTCTTTATGTCAATATTTGACATGCATATTATTATTTAGCAAATTTGGTATATATAATTGAATTATTTTATGATTGAGAATACTTATTATTTTAATAATAATTTTTTATTTTGATTCAAGTGATTATAATGTCAAATCTTGCTAAACTTGAATTTGCGGCCTTAGACATCTCAGGCAAGAATTATTTGTCATGGGTGTTAGATGCTGAAATTCACCTAGATGCTAAAGGTCTAGGAAATACTATATTAGCAGATAAAGAAGCATCTAATCAAGACAAGGCAAAAGCAATGATTTTCATCCGTCATCATCTACATGAATGATTTAAAGTGGAATATCTCACTATGAAATACCTTCTTGAGTTGTGGAAAAATTTGAAAGAAAGATTTGACCATCAGAAAACTGTGATACTCCCTAAAGCTCGTTATGATTGGATGCATTTACGGTTGCAAGATTTTAAGACTGTAAGTAAATACAATTCAGAACTTTTCAAAATTAGTTCTCAACTAAAATTATGTGGAGAAAACATAACTGATGAGGACTGGTTAGAGAAAACATTTTCAACCTTCCACGCTACTAATGTGCTCTTGCAATAGCAATACCGTGAAAAAGGTTTTAAAAGGTATTCTGAATTGATTTCATGCCTTTTGGTGGTTGAACAAAATAATGAGCTATTGATGAAAAATCATGGAATTCGTCCCACTGGTTCTGCTACATTCACTTCACCATTCCCTGAAGTGAATGTAGCAGTACAAAATAATTATGAAAATAGAAAATATAGAAGTCGCGACCGTGGTCGTGGACGTAGTGAGGGACGTGGTCGAGGACGTATTAGTAATCGTTATCATGGTGGTCATAACAATGATACTTCTAACCACCAGAAAAAGAATAACAATGAAAGAAAAGATTGTTGAGAATATATGCTACCGATGTGGCATGAAGGGGCATCGGTCACGTACCTGTCGTACGTCTGAGCATTTAGTGAAACTTTATCAAGCATCCATTAAAAGGAAGGGAAAGCATATGGAGACAAATTTTATATCCCAAAATGATGAAATAGAGGCAAAAGATGAAGATATTCACTATAATACTAAAACTGACCATGGCTACGAGGATGATAAATTTAATGACCTTAATAATATAACTCACCTAGATGTGGCAGGTTTATTTGAGAATCATTAGAAAAATTGATGTTATTTTGACATTTTTATGATGTTTTAAGTATATTTTATTTTCTTGCATAAAGAATAATTTATATACTTAATAAATATTTGCAATGTTTCTCATATTATATTTTGTTTGTTTTTATGAAGAATATGAATATTCAACAAAATTTTGATGAACCCAAAATCAATGAAGATATGTGTCTTGTAGATAGTGCTACAAAACATATGATACTCAAAGATAAAAAATATTTTTCTCATTTGACAATGAGTAATGCTCATGTTAATACAATACCGGGTAGTTCAAAACTTATTGAAAGTTCTGGAAGAGCTATTATATTATTACCTAAAGGTACAAAATTTATCATTGATGATGCTTTATATTCCACTAAGTCTCAAAGAAATTTATCAAGTTTTAAAGATATTAGTCTTAATGGATATCATATTGAGACTATGAATGAGAAAGATATTGAATATCTATATATTACAGATGTTGAATGTGGAAAGAAATATATTTTGGAAAGGCTACCTGCTTTTTCATCAGGTTTATATTATACACATATTAGTGCAATTGAGTCACATGTTACTACAAACCAGAAGTTTTTAGAACCACATACTTTTACTATTTGGCATGACCGATTAGGTCATCTTGGATCTATTATGATGTGAAGAATCATGAAGAATTCAATTGGACACTCATTAAAGAACCAAAGATTCTTGAATTCAAGGATCTATCTTATATCGCTTGTTCTCAAGGAAAATTGATTATTAGACCATCACTGGCTAAAGTTGGGATTAAATCTCCAGCATTTCTGGAACGTATTCAAGGTGATATATGTGGGCCCATTCATCCACCATGTGGACCATTTAGATATTTTATGATATTAATAGATGCATTTAGTAGGTGGTCACATGTGTGCTTATTATCAACTCGCAACCTGGCGTTTGCGAGACTGCTTGCTCAAATAATTCGATTAAGAGCACAATTTCCAGATTATGCAATCAAAACTATTCGTCTTGATAATGCTGGAGAGTTTACATCCCAAGCTTTTAATGATTATTGTATGCCAATTGGAATAAAAGTTGAACATCCTGTAGCTCATATTCATACACAAAATGTTTTAGCTGAATCATTTATCAAACGCCTCTAATTAATAGCTTGGACATTGCTTATGAGGACAAAACTCCCTGTTACAGCTTGGAGATATTTTATTTTGCATGCAGCAGCACTTGTGCGCTTAAGGCCAACAAGTTATAATAAGTACTCCCCATTACAATTGGCTTTTGGTCAGGAGCCAAATATTTCCCATCTTAGAATTTTTGGATGTATAGTATATGTTCCAATTGCTCTACCACAACGCACAAAGATGGGTCCTCAAAGGAGGTTGGGAATATATGTTGGTTATGAATTTCCTTCTATAATTAAATCTGTTGAACCATTAACTAGAGATTTATTTACTGCACAATTTATTGATTGTCATTTTAATGAAACAACATTCCCAACATTAGGGGAAGAGAAAATACAACTGGTAAAAAAATTACATGAAATGAATCATTATTATCTCAATTAGATCCTCGTACAAGTTAATATGAATAAGAAATTCAAAGGATTATACATTTGCAAAACATTGCCAATCAACTGCCAGATTCATTTACTGACCTAAAGAGAATTACAAAATCTCACATACCAGCTGAAAATGCTCCAATATTAATTGATATCCCAATAAGGCAAATTGTTAGTGCAAAAGAAAGTAATCCACGCCTGAAGCGTGGAAGGCCAATCGGTTCCAAAGATAAAAATCCTCGTAAAAGGAAATGATCAATTATTCAAGATGGTAATATTGTGGAGGCAAGTACCCCAAAAGAGGCCAAAGATATAACTAATCAAAAAAACCTTAAAAGAGGTTCAGGTACCTCAAAATGGTGATAACGAATAAATCTCAATAAGTTATGTTACTTCAGGAAAAAGATGGAACCGAAAAAATATAGTTGCCTACAACAATTTTGCTTATAATGTTGCTATTGAAATAGCAAAAGAAAATGAGGATCTTGAGCTTAAATCTATTGAAGAATGTAGAAATAGAAAAGATTGGCCAAAATGGAAAGACGCAATTCAAGTAGAATTAAATTCGCTTTCTACACGTGAGATTTTTGGACCTATAGTCCAAAAACCTAAATATGTAAAGCCGGTAGGATATAAATAGATATTTGTGCGAAAACGAAATGAGAAAAATGAGATCGTAACATATAAATCACGACTTATAGCACAAGGATTTTCGCAAGGACCCGGCATTGATTATGAAGAGACATATTCTCCTGTGGTGGATGTAATCACGTTTAGATACCTTATTAGTCTGGCAGTATGTGAAAAACTTGACATGCATCTAATGGATGTTGTTACAGCCTATTTTATAGTACACTTGAGAGTGAAATTTATATGAAAATCCCAAAATGATTTAAAATCCCTGAAGGATATAGAGTTTCCCGAGAAAATTGCTCAATCAGATTAAAGAAAAGTTTATATGGATTAAAACAACCTGGACGTATGTGGTGCAATCGTCTTAGTGAATATTTGTTAAAAGAAGGTTGTAAAAACGATCCAATCTGCCCATGTGTTTTTATAAAAAGGTTTGAATCAAACTTTGGAATAATTGCTATTTATGTTGATGATATAAATATTATTGGAACCCCTGAAGAGCTTCAAAATACAGTAAATTATTTAAAGAAAGAATTTGAGATGAAAGATCTCGGAAAAATAAAATTTTGTCTTGGCCTGCAGATTGAGCATTTAAAAGATGGAATCCATGTCCATCAGTCAACTTATACGAAAAAGATCTTAAATAAATTTTATATGGATAAAGCACATCCATTAAGTACCCCGATGGTTGTATGATCGTTAGATGTGAATAAAGATCAATTTCGTCCTTGTGAGAATGATGAAGAGTTTCTTGGTCCTGAAGTACCATATCTAAGTGCCATAAGAGCATTGATGTATCTTGCAAATAACACAAGACCTAATATAGCTTTTGCTGTAAACTTGTTAGCAAGATTTAGTTCTTCTCCAACACGTAGACATTGGAATGGAATTAAACATGTATTTAGATATCTTAGAGGGACCATTGATATGAGGTTATTTTATTCAAATGATTCAAAATTTCTATTAGTTGGTTATGCTAATGCTGGATATTTATCGGATCCACATAAAGGTCGATCTCAAATGGGATATTTATTTACATGTGGAGGTACTGCCATATCATGGCGTTCGACAAAGCAAATATTAGCTGCTGCCTCTTCAAATCATGTTAAAATAATTGCAATGCATGAGGCAAGCCGAGAGTGTGTTTGGCTAAAGGTTATTAACCCAACATATCCAGAAGATATGTAATTTGCCTTTATAGGAAAATATGCCAACTATCTTATACAAAGATAATGCAGCATGTATAGCTCAATTAAAGGGTGGTTATATCAAAGGTGACAGAACAAAACATATTTCACCAAAATTATTCTTCACTCATGATCTTGAGAAGAAAGGTGACATAGAAGTTCAACAAATTCGTTCTAGTGATAATTTAGCAGATTTTTTTACCAAGGCATTGCCAACTTCAACATTTGAAAGACTACGAAACAAGATTGGAATGCTTCGACTTGAAGATATAATGTGATGTCGTCATTAAGGGGAGTCTAAAATACATTCTACTCTTTTCCTTTAACCAAGGTTTTGTCCCATTGGGTTTTCCTGGTAAAGGTTTTTAACGGTGCAACTTGTAATAGGAAATTGTGTACTTTTTTTCTTTCATTAGGTTTTTATCCCACAGGGTTTTTCCTAATAAATGTTTTAATGAGGCACGTTCTTATTTAAAAGACATCCAAGTGGGAGTGTTGTAAATTAAATGGATGTCTATAACCCCCTAAGCATATTAAAGTAATAAAAATCTTTACTTCATTTATAATCAGGAGATCATTAAATGGAGTAATTAAGAAAATTTAGTTCATTAAATGTAATTGAATGTAAAGGAGCTAATAAATAGTACATTGTAAGTGAAAATACGACAATAAAAATTTCTCTTGTATTTTCATCTACTTTTATTTATTGTTTTATTAATTTTTCTATAACAATTGAAAAATATATGGAAATTTTGATTTTGAAAACTTAAAACTTTATATAAAAATAAGAGTCTCACTGAATTATTTGGCTAAATGTGATTAAAAATAATAATTTTGAGTTTGCATAAAAATAATATTAAAATTGAAGTTCAAAAATCGATTACGAAAAGTTTTAGAAACATTCAAAATTGATACATTGTTAAACACGTATTATTTTAATTTTAAAAATACGAGTTTAATTCATTGTTTAAATGTAATACGAAGACACAAGAATTTATCAGCATTTCTTTTAGAGTAAATCACATTATATTTAAAAACAAAACCTTTTTATACTACCCTACTACACAAGCAGGGACGATGCTGGGTGGTAGGTTCTCCACATCCTAAAATGAAAAGTTTTAGTTTTATTCTATTAAAATTTATAAATTTTAAATTTTAATTTAATACATGATAAAATTGTACTTTTATCTCTAAAAATAATAAATTTTTATTTTAAATCTTTAAAATTTATAAAATATAAATTATTAAAATAATAAAATTATATTTTAATTGAATTAATTGGTTTCTTTACATAATAACACAAAGTTCAAGTTATTATTATAATTTTTGAAGTATAATAAATGCAATATAATAAAAGTAAAAATATAAGCTATTGATCTAAAATTCACATATCACAATCTCACGTAAAGAAATCAAAGATTTAATAATTATGATATAGAAGACTGAAAATATATCATAATTATAATATATCAAAGATTTAATAATTTATTTCACGCCCATCTTTGGGCATGGGCAAAATGCCTTTATGCCACAGGACACACACACACACACACAAAATATCTTTTAGATTATTTAAAAGTTATTTTTTTAAATTATTAAATACCCAAATGAAACAGGCATTTTAAGTTGTAAAATACTTTTTTATTTAGTTTTGTTTATGGTGGGTGAATATTTGTTTAAATAAAAAATTTAATAATTTTTTAATATATTTAAATAACTTACAACATGTTTAGTTGGGGGCTTAAGAATAGATTTCAGCCCAATTCGGCGGGCCCACCACTAAACATTAGTTTGGTTAGGTGTAATGTTATTAAAGCCCGAATCTATTCAAGGCGTATTACAGAGAAAATGTTGAATAGCCATTCCGTTCTCTCACCACTGAATAGCCATTCGTTCCCGTGTGAAGTAAAATTTTTTTCCCCTTTTCAATTTTAGTCCTCACCTCTAACAGAGAATGAAGAAGCACTAGAGCCATCATCTTCTCCCTTAGTTCACAGGTAACTTTCTTTTTTTCTCATCTCTATGTTTCCTTTTTCCCTTTGATTGTAGAAAATACCTAGGTCAATCTATTCTTCGTTCCTTCTTTTTTTTTTCTTCACCTTTTAAGCCAATAAAACCCTTTGGTTGCAGAGTTGCAACACTTTTTTTTTTAGCTTTTTCACTGCATTTCTCATTTCCCCTATATGAACTTTTTGGTAGTTAGAGTCATCAAAAAGGAATCAAGAAATATCGGAATGGGGAAATTTGGGACTTCGAGGACGAAGTGGTGGTGGCAGCGTCGACGGTAATTTCACTCCCCCTCTCTGAATTTTTTTCTATTTATTGTTATTTTTAAGCTTAGGGTTGTCATCTTTGTTTTTCTTAGTTGGAAGCCAAAGATGTGAAAAATAAAATAGAAAAAAATAAATAAAAATAAAGAACACATAAATTTTACGTGGAAACCCTTTCGGGAAAAAAACCACGGGCAGAGGAGAAGAAAATTCACTATGTCGAAAAATTTTTACTCAAATACAAGAGGAATAGACTATGTCTATTTATAGGCTTGCAAAGCCATATTCTAGTAGGATTGAAACACCTTATCCTAATCAATATAAAATAGATGGAGTTTAATAAGGTTTAAAACCTTATTCTAAAATAAAATAAAAGAAGTCTAGTTCTATATGGATTTTACTTTTATTTTATTTTCCATCGTATTTTATTTAAATAAGAATTTTGGGTCACTTAATTCTAACAATCTCCACCTTGACACAAATTCTCAATGAACAAGTTCTTCATCGCGAACTTTCAATAAACAAGTTCTTCACCTCTTCCAAAAACCCTTAAGGGTTTAACTTCAACAATGAACACCAACCAAGTCTAAGCAATGCTCAAACTTGGTTATAGGAAGTGACTTAGTCATCATATCTGCAGGATTTTCATGAGTGCTAATTTTGCTCACAACAATATCACCACGAGCAATAATATCACGAACAAAATGATACCGAATATCAATGTGTTTTGTTCTCTCATGAAACATTTGATCTTTTGTAAGAAAGATGGCACTCTGACTGTCACCCTTTGCAACAAGCCTTGCTTTATATCTGGGTTCTTCAACTCCGGAGTCCCTTCTTTCTTTTAAACACCCATTTACAACGAACAGCCTTTTTACCTTTAGGAAGTTTTACAAGATCCCATGTTCTTTTTTGTGGAGTGATTCCATCTCCTCTTGCATAGCAAACATCCACTTTTCGAGTCTTCACACTAATCGCCTCGAATAATTAAATGGCTCTTGATTCGCATCTATATCTTCACCACATTTAAAGCATAAGCAACTAGATCAACCTCGGCATACTTCTTTGGAGGTTTAATTTCTCTTCTTGTCCTGTTTTTGGCGATAGAGTATTGCGGTGAAGAAGCAACTCTATTCTCAATTTTGTACTAGCTTGAGGAGTTGATTCGTATTAACTGATGCTCCACCGCTTTTGGTTTTCTTTATTGGAAGAGTCTTTAAGAGATAAGTTAGGTAGCATAGCAGTTTCATCAAAAACAACATCTCGCTAATCACAACTTTTCTATTTTCGGGACACTATAACTTATAGCCTTTTACACCGACTTTATAACCAAGAAAACGCATTTAATGGATCTTGGTTCCAATTTTCCATTATCAACATGAGCATACGCAGGACACCCAAAAATCTTTAAATCGAATAATTAGCAGGATTACGGACCATACCTCTTGTGGAGTCTTTTCTCAATGGCAACGGATGGAGATCGGTTGATCAAAAACATGCGATGAGGTCGCTTCGCCCAAAATGACTTGTAAGTTGGCATTTGACAACATACATCGAACCTTCTCCATGATCGTTCTGTTCATTCGTTCGCAACGCCGCTTTTGTGTGGAGTATGACGAATCGTCAAGTGTCTCATGATCCTTCGACTTGCACAATCTATTAAACTCATCGAACAAAACTCTAAGCCATTATGCATGACGGAGGTATTTTATCTGCTTTTCCGTCTGTTTTTCAATCATAATTTTCCAAGACTTAAATGTGGAAAACACATCGCTTTTCGCTTCGTGAAGAACGCCCAAACTTTTTCGGAAAAATCATCAATAAAGGTTAGCATATAATTAGCTCCACCTCTCGAAGGCACTCGGACGGCCCCACGATCGTAATGGATATACTCCAACGTTTTCTTCGTGTTATGGATTCCTCTAGTGAATCGAACTCTCTTTGCTTCCCAAAACACAAGTGCTCACGAAATTCGGTTTGCAAATTCCTTGCCCATTAAGAAGTCCTCTTTGCTTAATTCGCCATGCCATTCTCACTCATATGCCCTAGGCGATATGCCAAAGTTTAGTAATATCATCATCGACAAGGAAGAGGAAGCGACAATTGCATCACCGATATGATGAGAACCTCAGAAACATATAACTTGGCAATCTTTCTTTGCCCTTTCATCACAACAAGGGACCCTTTGAAATCTTTAAAACCCCACTTTCATTTGTGTATCATGCCCTTTTGAATCAAGAGTACTCAACGAAATTAAATTTCTTTTCAATTCGGAACATGCCGCACGTCACTAAGTGTTCGACAACTCCATCAAACATCTTAACTTTAATTGTTCCAACACCGCGATTTTACATGAAGCATTATTTCCCATCAAAACAACACCTTGAGATCATTGTTTCATAAGTTGTAAACCAATCCCGATTGGGACTCATGTGGAAGGTGCAGACTGAATCAAGTATCCACTCTCGCTTACTTTAGAATCATTGATGAAGCAACTAGAAGTTCACCATCATCGTAGTCTTCTACAACATCGCCTTCACCGAATTTTTCGTTGTTTTCCTTTTGATTCGCACCTCCTTTTAATCTTATTTTGTAGCTTATAGCACTTAGATTTAATGTGCCCTTTCTTCTTGCAGAAGTTGCAAGTTTTACCTCTGTTTGAAGATTTCGATCTACCCTTAGATTTACCACGAGGATTCCGTTCCTGTGTTCTACCACGATCATCATCAACATTCCGGTCTTGTCTCTCACGAACAATGAGACCCTCTCCCTGAGAGTTGGGTTTAACCATAAGATGCTTCATCTTATCATACGAGGTTAAAGAATCATAAACTTCATCAACTGTGAGAGACTCGCGGCTATATAAAATCGTGTCTCTAAAGGTTGAATAAGACGGGGGCAACGAACAAAGTAGAATCAACCCTAGATCTTCCTTTATCATCTTGAACCTCCATGGCCTCCAAGGTTGAGAGAATTTCTTTAAACAACATTAAGTGTTCGTGTCTGACGCACCTTCCTCCAAACGATGAGCATAAAGACGCCGCTTCATATGCAACTTGCTTGTTAGAGTTTTCGACATACATATTTGTTCTAGCCTCTTCCATAATGCAGCGGCAGTTTTCTCTTTCATCACATCCCGCAAAATTTCGTTGGACAAATGCAGATGTAATTGTGTTAATGCCTTTCGATCCTTACGTTTCTTCTCTTCATCGTTAATGTCAAGGCATCTTATCTATCCTAGCAGGGCATCCTCTAGATCCATCTGCAAGAAGCGCTTGCATCTTAATTTGCCACAAGCAAATCGGTGTTGCGATCCAACAATGAATTTCATACTTCAAAGACGCCATTACCGTGATCGAGATGAATAACCCGGAAGCTCGATACCAATTTGTGAAAAATAAAATAGAATAAAATAAATAAAATAAAGAACACATAAATTTTACGTGAAACCCTTTCGGAAAAAAACCACAGGCAGAGGAGAAGAAAATTCACTATGTCGAAAAATTTTTACTCAAATACAAGAGGAATAGACTATGTCTATTTATAGGCTTGCAAAGCCATATTCTAGTAGGATTGAAACACCTTATCCTAATCAATATAAAATAGATGGAGTTTAATAAGGTTTAAAAACCTTATTCTAAAATAAAATAAAAGAAGTCTAGTTCTATATGGATTTTACTTTTATTTTATTTTCCATCGTATTTTATTTAAATAAGAATTTTGGGTCACTTAATTCTAACAAAAGACAATAAACTTTTCATGCATTTAACAGAAATAGTTTCATATTCGAATAATTAAAGCACAAAGATTAACATTTTGTGAAGAAGAAAAAAAACAAAGGCAGTATTTTGCTTTTATTGGCAGCATGATTATGTGAAAATACTGAAGTTGTTTCTTCATTAGAAACTTCTAAAGAACTAGTAAAAAAGAGGATTAGATACTGCATGGAATGCATTTTGATATTTGATTGTGGTTACACGAATTATCATTCATTTGGGGATCATCTCCAGGAAGATCTTTCCAGCTTGTGAAAGCAGGTGTGTATGATGTCCTGCTTTGAGGTCAAGATCTCGACAGCCTGTTAAGCATTACAAGAAATTATTGTCTGAAATATTCCCCAAGTCTCCTGTGAGTATCTACTCTTTTTTTTTCTTCTTTTTGGATTATACATTTTGGTAATAGTGGTCTTGGTGAAACTAGAGTGGAAATCTTTGTACATATTTGGGTTTTTGGTGATGACTATTTAAGTTAGCTTGCTTTTGAGTACTTTAATTTTTAATGTGGGGATATCAATTAGGAATATTTGATCCTGCAATATGCTAATAATGTCTGCTAGAGTTTTTCTTTTTGAATCGGCGCTAGATTGTTACTGTGATTGTGGCTATTCAGTTGGTTACTCGGATTCACCTGTGAGTGCCAGATACAAGTATGTGTCTTGTAAAGATATGTTCAATTTTGACATAAGTTTTTCATGTATTTGGATATTCATATCCTACACTCATATTCATGCAAAATAAATAATTAAGCTACATAGCTGCCTAGAGTTCTCAACTTTGACTCTAATGCCATTTGAGTACTGTAATTTCACAAATAGAATAAAAATACACTCCTCTATAGTTGGTTTTTATACTTTAAAAGAAAAAAAAACTAATTCTTTGGTTGGATCTTGGAAGTAACTAGAGATTAAGCAAAATTGTTAGATGCGGTTAATTAGCAGTTCAGTTGGTGCATTTCTGAAGAGTCATTGTTCATTTTCTATTAGTTCATGCCATTGTTTTAGATGTCAATTTTCTGTACATTACAGAAACTGTGGCCAAGGAAACATTAGATCAAGTTATGGCAGATGCACTTTCAAAATCTGGTTTTACTCAATCTGCAGTATACATTTCATGTCTTTTTTTTGCAATGGCATTTTAAGGATGCCTTTTTTTTTTCTTATTCCTGAATGCTTACAAGTTATGACTCTTTTCGTGTACTAGAATACTGTGAGAAATATATCAAGCCTAAAGATGTTATAGGAGTAGAAGAAGTGAAGTCAAGTGACGAAAAACTGAGTGAAGATGAATATGCTGCCTCGAATGATGAGGAAATCATCGGAAAATAAATCTTTAGGCATATATTATGCCCTGCATACTCACTACAAAAATTGTCTTGTGTTGTACATGATGTTCAGCTCCAGGAAAATTCGAACACGATAGAACCGGGGAATATTTGGAAAAATTCCTACTTACCCTTTTTTGTCATTACTTTCCATGGATGTTTGTGTAAATTAATCCATTGTTGTTCAATAATTCAAATATTTATCCACTGCTGAGACTTTAAAAAACAATTCTCCCATATGCTCCTACTCCTTATGTGCCTGCATCAATTATACTACCGTTTATTATGCTTTGTTAGTGTTCATTTATACATTGGTTGATCTAACTTTGGTGATGACTTATTTAGCTGCCAATGGAATTTATATCTCCCCATATCTCCAACACTTTATAGTGGTGTCCATTTTGCATGGCTTTTGATTTGGTCTACAAATTTTTGGTAGCTAGGGTAGTCTCATAGAGAAGTTAAAACATGGGTTTGTTTGGTGTATAAATGTTTGAAAATTTTCATATATATAAAAATGAGAATAATTATTGCTTTTGGATCAATATTTGTAATTTTGGCAACTCCGATTTTATGAGATTATGTTCTAATTTTATTAATTCATATTTTAATAAAAATTATATTAAGAATATTATTAAATTATATGTTTTTGTTTTTATTTAATTATATTTAGTAATAATTATATTAAAACATGATTAAATTATTTACTATTTTAATAATAATCTTAGTAAAGTTTAATAACAATAATTATGTAGTTAAAAAATTTGTTAAGAGTACTCGGTCATTTTAACTTTTTTCTTATACTATTACAATATTATTCTATTCAACCAAACACAAGAATACCATTACAGTTCTATTCCATTCCATTCAACCAAACAATTGAATTATTGATTACAGTTCTATTCCATTACAGCTCTATTCAATTACGGTGAACCAAACGTACCATTAGAATCTTCTCAATGAGGTATTGGTTTATGAGTAACCATATTCGATAGCTATTATGTGTAATTTTGTATATAAATTTTCGAGTCTCTTTATGTGAGATTATCATATGTGAATTTTAGTTCAATCAATTATATTTCTACTTTTTTTTCTCTGCATTTATTACACTTTAAAAATAATAATAATAACATCAAGCTTGTGTTATTATTTTTTTATGGAAAGAAATCAATTGAACGAAACCAATCTCACATGTGGTAAAATGAGTATTAATTGCTATATAGACACCATGATAAATACAAGTTGAATCTAACATCTATACATCATAATGTCTAGTTACTAATGTAACAAGTGAGAAATCTGAATCTTCATCATCACACTCAGATATACTTAATTCCGTTATAACTTTCCATTTGTCAGGTTTACCCTTACTTTTCATCTTTGGATAATTTTGTTGGATCTTGTTACGCTTCAAAATATGAATATTTGATTTGTTATACTTTGTCAAGTAATCTCATTTACTCCGGTGGTTAGCAATTGAATGTGTGTTGGGGTCCGGTAGTTAGTGTGGATAAGTTGTTAGAGACCTATAAGTAGTGGGTAGTATTAGAGTAATGGGGTTTTTAAATTAGCTATTTAATTTTTGTTTTTCTTTTCTTTTCTTTCAAAATCAAATTGGATTTTTCCAACTTCTTTCCAAATTCTTTGGTTCCCACTTCTGCTATTTTTTTCTTTTTCTTTTTGTGTTCTTTCTTTTCCCCTGTTTCACGTGAGTTTTGGGTTTACAATTGTTTTCTTTTTACTTGCTGGATATTCTTTGAAGGATTGTGTTGTGATAGGGTTTTGAAGAAAATCTGAAGCAATGTTTAATGTTGTGTGTCTTTCATTTTGAATTTTCCCACTAAACTTACTTTCTCAACTTCATTTTTATTCTTTAAAGAAAATATGATGCACGCATTACAATATAGTGTTATGACATTTAATTTGGGGTTTAAAAATAGTTAATTTCAGTTTAATTTTGTTCATCTGTTAAGCTAATTAAATTGTAACAAAACGGTACGTCTAATTAAATTGTAACAAAACGGTACGTTTTGAGGGAGGGAATTAGTTAAGTGAAACGGGGCGTTTTACTATTCAGTTTTGTAACAAATTGACAGCTATAATGACCGTTGTTCTTTTTCTTTTAAGCACTCTCGTGTGTGCTGAGTCTGTTATGAAAATACAGTACCATTTTCTTATCCTTTCTACCTTTTCTTTGTTATTTCTCTTTCTTCCTTCTTCCTGCCATTCTCTCTTCTCTCTTCTTCTCTTCTTCAGTAGCTCGCATCAAGGTATCAGAGCTTCTCTTTCCTCATCGCCAATGAAGGGGTAACCACCAGGCTTTAAAAAGAAATGAGCCAACTGCAATAAAAATTCACTCAGTTAAAGTCATATCTGGATACTAAGATTGATGCTAAGTTTCAATTTTTTCACGATACTATAAAAGAAAAAATTTGAACCAAGATTCACACGAGTCTTCAAGCTTTATTTGAGCAATACATGGGGTAGATGACACCAACCAGTGCTATTGGGTCTAATAAGGTAGCTCCAGTGGAGATGAGGCTGGATAAGGGGAAAGGTATCTTAAAAAGTGTCCCCACTGAAGCTCCAAAGGAGGAACAGTTGCTACTATCACCTTTAAGTGAATCAAGACAAACGAGAACATGGGTTCGAGGGTCTTCAAAAGATAGAACTAGAAACTTGTATAGGCTTAAATATCAGCATTTTGATGGCAGAGATTTTTGTGGATGAAAGTTAAAACTTGAGCAGTTTTTCTTATCAGAATGTGTCCAAGACGAGGCGAAGGTGAAGGTAGTCATGCTCCATCTTGAAAGCAAGGCCCTAGACTAGTACCATTTTTTTTCCAACGCCGTGGTGGGTTACAGCAACTATCATGGGAGGTTTATGCTCGTGGACTGAGGACCGATTTAGCTCAGATACTCTCCTCGACCCTGTGTCTAAACTCGTTACTCTGAAGCCACAAGGGTCCATGACTCAATTTCATGACACATTTGTAAGTTTGCTTAACCAAATAAATCTTATTGCAGAACATGCGATTAGTATGTTTGTTAGTAATCTCAAACCAGAAATTGGCCAATACTTGCGGCTATTTCCACCTTCCACGCTAATAGATGGTTTTCGGTTAGCTCAAAGAGTGGAGAGTATTATTTCAGAGCCTATGAAATGAACACTCTATAGCGGGGGAGTTAGGGGATCAATTCGACCTCTCTTACCAAATGTTCGACCCCTCTAAGCAGTTCCTGCTCTTAGCACCACAAGAGGTTCTAAAAGCCCTGTAAAGTCACTGTCTCAAGCTGAAATAGATGATAGAAGAAGGAAGGGGCTTTGTTTCTGGTGTGCTTCCAAATATACTCCAAGACACAAATGCCAAAAATCTCAATTGTATCAATTGGTGGTTGAAGTTTCCTCTGATGGGGAAGCTGAGCCAAAGAGTCCTGAAATAGATGAGTTCCAAGATTGTAAGGAGCAATTGGAACAAGGGGAGCAAGAACTAGAGGTAACTTCACTCGTACTATCTTTGCATATATTGCATGGCTCCCAAGGACACAACACAATGAGACTGTTAGCTCACATCAGGCCAACAGAAGTCATTATTCTTGTGGATTTAAGGAGCACACACAATTTCATGGATTTTAAGTTGGAGAAACGGTTAAACTTACCTACTGAGCAGACTGCTGCATTGAAAGCCATGGTGGCCAATGGAGTTCGGCTGTCTACTCAAGGAGTTTACAAGAATATACAGTGGGAGGCTCAAGGATCGACATTTACCGCTGATTTTTACTTGCTTCCTCTAAAAGGGTGTTATTTAATATCGAAAATTCAGTGGCTCTTATCTCTTGGATCCATCATCTAAAATTTTTCTTCCCTTACCATGCAATTCGAATATCGGGGTCAAAGTTATATCTTATAGGGTATGGTTCCTGATCTTCTTCAACTCTTGTTGGACAGTCAAGCTGCTAGATGTTTCATAGTCTTTAGCTTTAGTCCCCAGCCTATGTTGTTCTCTTGTAGCCAACAAATAATGCTGACCCTGCCACCATCTTCAGAACATCCACTGTTACTCAAACTATTAGCTGATTTTGATGATGTCTTCTAAGTACCATCAGGCTTACCTCCCACTCGACTTCAGGACCATTGTATCCCTTTGTTCACGAGTAGTCAAAGTGTGACCATACAGGTACCCCACTATCCAGAAGAATGAGATTGAAATATTTGTACAAGACATGTTGCACGAGGGAATTATAAGGGACAACAATAGTCCCTTTGCATCACTTATTGTGATGGTCAAAAAGAAAGATGGAAGCTAGCGTTTGTGCGTGGATTATAAGCAACTTAACAATTTAACCATCAAAGATAAGTTTCTAATCCCCATTATTGAGGAATTACTAGATGAACTTGGCCAAGTTCTCTTCTTTTCTAAACTAGATTTGCGGTCAGGGTATCACCAAATTCGAATGTGTGAGAAAGATGTTCACAAGACAATGTTTCAAACTCATGAGGGCCACTACGAATTTTTTGTCATGCCATTTGGCCTCACAAATGCCCCATCCAGTTTTCAGGCATTAATGAACATTGTCTTTAAGCCAGTTTTGAGGAAATTTATCCTAGTTTTTTTATGACATCCTTGTTTATTCAAAAGATTGGGCTGACCACCTGAGGCATTTGGAAGTAGTATTGCAACTACTATGAGAAAACAAACTCTATTTAGCGCCCCAAATCTTACATTATTATTTTTGTATGTTGTGTTGCATAAATGCATGCTTGCTTCAGTGGTTTAGTGTCCTGAGAAGTGTTGGGGAAGTCCTGAGTTCAAGCCTTGGCTTGACCAAAATTTTTGTTTTTAATGGAATTAAACTTGTCTCTAGTCGGTAGGCTTCTTAAATAAAAATGATTAAAACATGACAGAAAGAGCTTGCTGGTCTACAGGATAAGTGGCATGTTGTGATGCTTAAAGGTCTTAAGTTCGAGTCCAGCCATGTGTAGAGGAGTATTTATTTTGCTGCTATTGCCGTGTGGGAAGTTGGGGTTGACCACAACACTGCTAGTTAAGTAGAGTTTGAATGTGGTGGTTGAGGAGATAATGGTGGAGTAATTTTAGGAGAATTATGTAGGATTTAAAAGTGGTGGAGTTGTAGCCTAATAGGTACTTTGACCACTCAGGAAATTAGGTTGTGGGTAGGTTTTAGTACGCTATTTTAGGTTTTGGGGGAACATTTTTGGGTTCTTTTCTCTTCTTATTTTTAGCTTCTAACAAGTGGTTTCGGGTTATTTCACTCATTTCCTTGGTAGCCGAATTCTGCTAGGGGATTTTGCTGGTAATTTTCATTTTGTCCATTTTCGGTTTTGCTCTTCAATTTCAATGCCCTACTGACCATTTGTGCTTTTCTCCCTCTACCTCTTTAGCAATCACATTTTTCCTTCTTGCCTTGTTGTTGGCCGTATACCTCTCATCTCTCGCTCAACTCTTTCGATTTTGTTAGTCGATTCTCTTCTCCTTTTCTTCCCTTGTTCTTATAGACCGATTGTTCTTATTCTCTGTCTCTCTTAATTGGTTAATTCTTGATCGATTTCCCCTTCCTTTTTTGCTCTCTCAATTGGTTGTTTTTGACCGAATTCTATCCATTTCTTTTACCCTCACTGTGCCTATCTTCTTCCACTGCTCTTTGTCGATTTTGGGGGTAGTTACAAGTGCCTGGTTCGGTGTTTCGGTAAGACTAACTCTTGGTTTAGTTCAAACTATGTTTTTGATTAGGCGTTAACAGGAGGTTGTTTGATTTACAGTTGTAACCGAGGGCTTGTGTCATCGTCCTCTCTCGATTGATAAGGTGAAAAAGACTTCGACTGTCCCATCAAGGTAAGGGGGTTAACAATTGGATAATTTCAGAGTAGTATAATAGTATTATTTTGATGTTGACTTATTACGTGTTTACCTATGTTTAGTTGGTATACAAGAGCTTGTCGAAGGAGAGGGAAAAGATCATCTATTGGCGTTAGGGTGGACGGATCCCCTCTTGTGGCTTGTTTAAAGGTACGTTATTGTGTGGATTCAACGACTGGGTTAGTTGTGTACATCCGATTGGGTGTTCGATTAAGTGAGTGATTGAAGATCATTGTTAAATGTAGGGTTTATAAGTGCAAACAATTTCTTCTCTCGACAAATAGAAGCAAGGTGTGTAAAACACTACCTCTACTCGTTAATCAGCAAAAGTCAGAATATGTGACCGATGACGCTACACGAGTGTACCTTGCTCGTATGGTAAACCGAACGCCTAGACATAGGCGTAAGATCTTTGAGGCCGGCCATGAGTGATTTCATGGGCCGAGTCTAATTTAGGCCATTTGGGCCGAAATGGGCCGTGTAGGCCCCACACAGGTAAACCACATGAAAGTGTGGAGAATATTGAGTCAGGCTGTGTAGTTCACATAGCCAAGGCCATTTCTGGGCTAAGTGAGCCATACGGGCGTGTAGGCTCACATGGGCTCGTATTATAGGCCTTGGGCCTACTTTTACTGTTTGACTGTTAATGTTGTACGGGTCGCCCGAGACGACTGTGGACCTACTGTTAGGTCGGTAAGTGCACCTAGACCCCAACTTGATAAATGATTGTTATGCCCTTATGTGGTAGAATGACTATTATGCCCTTATAAGATGTATGACTGATTGAACATGCCATTTTATATATGTTGCATACATGCATGATATTATGATATGTTGCATGGGGATGGGTTTATTATGATTGGAGGAAGTATCTTGTCATCGCCATTTCTGCTGCAAATATCGTTAGTCTGTGAATGTAAGGTGCTATTTTGGAGTGTAGGGATGGGTGGGTTGATTTTATCCCCACAAGAAGTGTAGAGATGGACGGAGTGGAGTGTAGAGGCTGGTTGGGTAAGATTTCTGATTGCATATCTGTACTTTTACTATTACTGAAATGGGCTAAGGCCAACACTGATACTGATACGGTAATGGGCTAATGCCCTAATTGAAATCGAATTCATCGATATGGGCTTAAGCCAGATTGTATTTGCCTCTTGATATGGTATTGTTTGTACTTAGGGATTACACATTGAATTTTCATAAACTTACCCTACTACTTTTCTGCGCAAGTAATCTCTAGGAGGACCGATGCTACAAGGGACTCGAAAGTGGCCACACAACTGCAATAGCTTACACATTCGACATTTTATTTACAAGTAATTTAATTTGGATATTTGTTATGTAATAATGCCTCTTTAATTTTTTTAACGCTTAATTTGGGATTTTATATATGTTGATTCATATCTGTTAGTAATAGGATGCGGGTTTTCAAAAAATAAATATTTTTCAAAACACTATGTTTAAGCAACATATTTTAAAAGCTTCTGCAACAAACAATGTTTTAAAATGTAATAACAAATTAATATGGTTAACCCTTTGTTATACGACTTGAGTTTCAACAACGAACAAGACATCCTAAATTTTTGTTAAGATCACAAAAAGGTTTAACATAGAATGGGCTTTTCAACAGCATTGTATTTTTTTCGAAAAATACTTCAATGTGGCATCGCTAGATTCGACCATAACGTATAGGCCGGGTTTGGGGTGTTACACTCTATGCCAAGAAAAACAAATGTAGCTTTGCCATTGCTCAGGTTGAATATATAGGACATGTTATAACAGTAGGGACTGTCAGCATGGATTCCTCGAGGGTTGTAGGAGTTCTTTCCAGGCCCATACCTCAAAACATTAAGGAACTTAAAGGATTTTTGGAGTTATCGGGGTACTATAGGCGGTTTATTCGAAGGCCCAACCTCTCACTTCACTTTTAAAAAAGTACCAACAATGACATTGGACAGACTCTTCCCAAATAGCTTTTCAAGCTCTTAAAGACGCTATTTACACTGCACTAGTTGTAGTTCTTCCAAATTTTGGTGAACCCTTTTGTGTAAAGACCGATGTCTCTGGTACTGGCATTAAAGCTGTGTTACAACAATGAGGGAAACCAATGGCGTTTTTTAGTAGGTCCTTAGGCATTAAACACCAAGCATTGTCTATATATGATAAGGAGATGTTGGTTGTGTTGCTCGCTGTTAAGAAATGGCACTCGTATCTTTTTGAGAAACCCTTTTTCATCAAAACAGACCACCAAAGTTTGAAGTTTTTATCTGAAAAATAGGCCATTATTCCATATCAACAAAAGTGGGTGTCTAAAATACTAGTGTACGATTATTCCATTGTTTATCGAAGGGGATCTCAGAATATTGTGGCTGATGCTTTATCCAGAAGGACTCAACTACCAAAGGGTCAATTCCATCAGTGTTTAGGAACAGTGTCACTTACGTGGTTTGAAATTTGGGACAAAATTCTCCAAGCTGCAATTGAAGATGTCAAGCTACAGCAGTTGTCCAACGACTTGTCAAAAAACCCCCAACACCATCCCAAGTATACATTAGATGGCTTATTTATTAAGAGAAAAGGGAAGGTTGTGATTGGCCACAATATAGAACTAAGGAAAGAAATTTTCGAGCTATTCCATAATAAACCTATTGGTGGCCATTCAAGAGTGCATGCTACTAGGCATCGCATAAGTAGCTTCTTGTACTGGAAAGGGTTATCGAGAGATGTCAAGCAGTGGGTTCAAGAATGCACCACTTGCCAACAGTACAAGCATGACAATGCTGCATATCCTGGATTATTGCAACCATTGCCAATACCTGATCGAGCATAGGTTGCTGTCAGTTTGGACTTTATAGAATACCTTTTTTTGTCCAAAGGTAAAAGTACTATCTTGGTAACAATTGATAGACTAACCAAGCATGCCCATTTCCTAGCCTTGGCACACCATTTTACTATTACGAGTGTTGCTCAACTTTACTTAGACCAGATGTACAAGCTTCAGGGCATTCCTGAATCCATTGTGTCTGAAAAAGATCTGATCCTTCTTAGTAGATTTTGGCAAGAACTCTTCAAATTACTTGGCACTCGATTGTACCTATCCACAGTCTATCATCCACAAACAGATGGGCAAACAGAAGTCCCTAAATAGGTGTCTTGAAGGTTAGTTGCACTGTATGACTAGTGAGAAACCCTCTGAATAGGTTTATTGGCTACCTTTGGCTGAATGGTGGTACAACACGACTCACCACTCAGCTATCAACACCATTCCTTACATGGCCCTCTATGGTCAGGAACCCCCCAACCATTTACCATATTTACCAGGATCTTTGATGGTAGCCAAGGTGGACAAAACACTTCAGCATTGAGAAGCCTTAAGAAAGCTCCTTCGGTTTCACTTGAAAAGATCTCAAGAGCGTATGAAACAATTCGCTGATAAAAAAAGATCAGATCGATCATTCGCAATTGGGGACCTTGTATATCTGAAGCTACAAACTTACAAACAGCATTCGCTGAAGAAGATGCGCAATCTGAAGTTGTCCCCTAGGTTTTATAGCCCCTACCCTATTGAAGCCAAAGTTGGTCAGGTGGCTTACAGATTGAAGCTACCTGAGGGAGCAAAAATCCATTCCACATTCCACGTGTCCCAGTTAAAGAAACCTATTGGCTCAGCTGTTTATTCACCAGCATTGCCACCTGTTGGAACAGATGGCTCAATTCTGAAAGAACCAGCACGCATCATTGATAGGCAGATGGTCAAAAAGAGAAATTATGCGGTCATTAAGGTGTTGGTGGAGTGGGCAGACACTTTTTTGGAAGACTCAACTTGGGAAGTTTAGTTAGAATTCCAGAAGCAGTATCCTACCTTCGATCATTAAGGACAAGGATCTGCTTAAGAGAGAGAGTATTGTAACACCCCTATACCATGTTCGACTCAAGGAACCTGATATAGGAATATTACATTTGGTGCCAAAGTAATTCTTGGCTAATCACTAATATATTAGAACATAAAAATAGACACTTGGAACATACTTAGTATTTTTCCTAAATACATGCCATTCTATTCAAAATTTTAAAACATACTTTGTTGTTGCTTGAAAATGTGATGAGATGAAAGCCTGCAATCTCAAAATTCAACTCTTCAAAAATTCATGTACCTAATCTGCGCATGGAAACAAACCGTACGCTGAGTATACACCCAGTGGTATAACTATAATTCAAATACTTAAGGTAAAACAATATATATACACATTAAATCTTACCACTATTTTACTTTTAATAAATTATTCATGCATTTAAACTTTAAATTTTCTTAATAATATGTATCTTAAATAACTTTTCTTCATTTTAATTTATATATCTTCTTACTACATCAATATCCATTTTATGCATTTCATCAATAACCATTTCATAAATTATTATTTCATAAATTTCATTTCTATATCTCAATTCAATAACTTATTCTCAAGATAATATTAATTTCTATTCATAATCAATCAATAACAATCAATTGTTCAAGATAATCATTCAGTAGTCATCAATTATTCAGTAACATTAGTCTTTCAATAATTATTTAAACCAACATTTTCAATAATAATAATAATAATAAATTCATATGATTATATTCAATTAACTCATAAATTATTTCATTATTTCCTATTCATTCTATTTTCACTTCTTATTTCGATATCTCAATTTCAATTCATAATTTCATTTTCTCATACTTTCAATAGTTCAATCGATCAAATTCATTCGATTTTCTCATTTCATTTATTCAACTGATTTCAATATCGATAATTCGATATTTAACAATTTCATGAACCTTAAGTTCATGCTTCAAATTTCATGTCTCAATTCAATTCACAATTCAACTCATAACTTCTTTATCATATTTTTAATAATATGATTAATCAAATTTATTTAATTTTATCATTTCAGTTATTTACCCTATTAACAAACCCGGACCTTGGCGGATACACGGATCCAACCAACACACCAGTACAGCACTCAACACCTCATCGGCTTTGTAAAAGTAAAGCGATAACGATGCGATTTTCGATTACCTCATCGGATTAAACCGAAGTAATAGTAATAGTACGACACACAAGGTGCCTCATCGACTTAAAGTCTAAGTAACAGTACGAAACTTGTAGTGCCTTATCGACTCAAGGTCGAAGTATCCCTGAACACTTCCAATCCTATGGCATGCCAACTATGTCCGACTCAGCCCGATTAGTTAATAGGGTATTCAATTTATTTTTCTATTTCGAATTCACTTTAAATTCAATCACAATTCAATTCAAATTCACTTTTTCACTTTCTAATCAATATACAATTCAATACCAATACATATTTCAGATAAGCACATATAATCATACTTTGATTCAATTGAATCCACTTTTCAATCAATACACAATTTACATATTCACCATATTCATAATTTAATTTACTTTTATTCAATTCATATTTTGGATTCATTTTCCAATCAAGTTCCAATCACTAATCACTTTTCAATTAATATACATTTCAAATAATATATATTTTCTTCATTCAATTCATTTTGATTCAATTCAAATCACTTTTAATTTCAAACTTGTTCACATTTAATTTCAATAGCCATAAACACTTTTAAATCAATTTCATTCAAATCAATATCATTATTTCAATTACTTTCCTAAATTTATCTACCATGCATTTTAATTAAAATATAACAATTAATAATAAATAGATTTGAATTATAGTAATACAAATCCGGATTTATTCGATTACTCCTCGACAACTTTTTTCTTTCCTTTCGATGCCGATACCTCGGGTTCCTTGTTAGCTGCGAAAATTAAAATTATTATACCATTAATTACAGCACTAATTCTAACAAATAATTGAATTTCTATTCAATTTACACCTTATTTTCAATTAGGTCCTAATTAACTCATTCACTTTACTAACTTAATTCTTACTTCATTCTTATTCAAATTCCTATCAAATTCAATCTAACTATCAAGTATTCATAATAAAACCCTAATTTAAAATTTATTTCAATTTAATCCCTCAATCACAAAACTTATAGCTGCTTTTACAATTTAATCCCTTTATCACTTCTAACTTGAAATTCATTCTAAACCTCTAATTCATATTTTTGTTCAACATGAACTATATTTGAAAACCTATGAACTTCCAAAATATTAACTTAATTTCATCAAAACCTTGTTTTAAAACTTCAAAAATATCAAAATTAAGTAAAAAGGACTTAATTGACTTACCTTTTAAAGCTTAAAGCTTCAAATCCCTAGTTTTTCCTTTTTCTTTTCTTTTTCTCCTTTCTTTCTTTCTTTCCCGTTTGCTATTCTTTTCTTTATTTTCCTCCCTTTTTATTTACTTTAAATTTTATATATATATATATTATAATAATTACTATAATAAATATCTATTTAATAACAAATATTTATATTACATTTGTACACACATATATTTTACACTTGTCTATCATCATCACCATCCAATTGTCCTTATTTTATTTATTTTATCATATAAAATCTTATAATATAATTATTTTAAATTAATTTAACATAATTTATATCTAAATAATTAATTATATAATTAAAATATAACATAAAAATCTTAGATTTCATTTCTTGTTAATGGCTTAATTGACATTTTAATCCTTTTATTTTCTTTTAATCTATAATTCAACTTTTACCCTTTATTCATTTTAGTCATTTTTCTTAATTACTCTTAATTAAGCTAAATTCACCTAATTAGAACCTAATTAGGTACACCACTAGTTTCATAAATGTTTCTAATAATTATTTACAAACTCATTTCACTAAAACGGAGGCTTGATATTGCACTTTTTCGATGCCCGTGAATTTTAGGTCATTACAAGTATTGTTATGGCTTTTAATTTTGGGGGTTAAAAGTAGTTAATTTCTGTTTAATTATGTTTATTTGTTAAGCTAATTAAATTGTAACAAAACGGCATGTTTTGAAGGAGGGAATTAGTTAAGTGAAACGGGGTGTTTTGCTATTCAATTTTGTAACAAATTGACAGCTGTAATGACCATTGTTCTTTTTCTTTTAAGCACCCTCGTGTGTACTGAATCTGTTATAAAAATACAGTACCATTTTCTCATCCTTTCTACCTTCTCTCTGTTATTTCTCTTTCTTCCTTCTTCCTCCCATTCTCTCTTCTCTCTTCTTCTCTTCTTCAACAGCTCGCATCATATAGCAGCTATGGCAGAGGGGCTGCTAATTTAAACGTAAAAATCTACTTCTTCATCTACTTTGCTTTCTTTTATATTTCTTTCTTAGTTTTTTGTCATATATTAATTTTTTGGTTCATCTCTGTTTACAGCTTATGTTCATCGAGTGCTTATATTCAGGGCAGAGGCGGATAAAGGGAGGCTGGCAGGGGCCCTGGCCCCCCTTAAAATGGAAATTTTTAATTTAAGCCCTTGAAATTTTTTTAAAATTTTAAATTGCTAAAGTTAAAATTGCACTTTGGCTCCCTTAAAATTATAAAGATTCGATTTAATCTTTTAAAATTATAAAGATATAGACTATAAAAAATTAAAATTTTATTCGGCCCCCTAAAAATTTGTTCGGCTTGGCTAGCAGGTTCGGTTTTCTTAAAGTGAAATTTGTTTTATTTTGATATTTTTAAAATATTTAAAATTTTAAATTAGTAAAGATAAAATTATATTTAGGCCTCTTGAAAATGAAATAAAATTATATTTAGGTCTCTTGAAAATGAAATTTTTTATTTAATCTTTTAAAATTATATTTTTATAATCGTAAAAATTACAATTTAATTTCGACCCCTAAAATATTTTTCTGACTTCACCCAACTTATATTAATCACGAGATGATGATTTGCTCTTCGATTTTTTTTTTTTAAATCTGAAGAAATCTGAGACTAAGACGTTAATACTTGACAGCGAAGTTAACTATTTTATTCGCAGCCCTTTGATATAAACTTAGAAATAATAGTGGGTTAATATACAATTCAATACCTGAGTTGGGTTACTTTTTTCAATTTGATACTTGAGTTTTTTTTTTCCTAATTTGGTTCTTGAGTTTGGTTCATGGTTCACTTTGGTACTTGAATTTGGCTTCAATGTTCAATTTGGCACCTAGATCTAAAGGTTCAAGTGCTAAATTAAACATTAAAGCTAAACATAGATACCAAATGGCATATTAACCACCCGAAAAATAATTGCACTTATGTCATAATGGCTGCCAACTTTTGTGCCTATTGCAGCATGTTGAAGTACCAATCCCAACTCCAAATCAAGGTGAAGTTTTGGTTAAATTGGAGGCAATTAGTCTAAATCCAATTGACTGGAAAATGCAGAAAGGGATATGGTGCCCATTTTCACCAAAATATTTCCCCTACATACCTGTTACTTTATATATATTTTACTCTTTCCATCTGTTTTGGCCTTGAAATATTCTTGTGACTCTTTTTCTTCTGTTAACCAAGGTTATTGTTAAAAGGACAGATTTTGTCCATTTGAGGATAATCCCTTTGGTTTATTAACCAACAAGATAATATACTGGTTGACAGATCTCTTAGTTTAACTGGTTGAGGTTATCTTTGTTAGTAAATATTGCACCAAATTGATGAATCATAAATATGAGTTAAATAGTTTGATTTTTCACTGTGTATAGCACATCCCGGAATTTAGCAAGTTTTTCCATCATAAAACGGGAGTAGGAATAAAAAATACTCGACAATCTCAAAAGAATGGAAAGAACGAGTGCAAGGGGAATGATAAAATTTGTTAAGGTGTGTATATTGTGAAAGCGAACCAGGGTATTATAGGACTTCAACCAGCTAAAAATGGCAAAAATTGGTGGAGTAAAAAGTGGATTTGATTTAACCAAGAATAATTTAAAAATGATTCAATGAATGTAGGCGAATGGAGAGGAGGAGCGAGAGGAGAACTGGAGAAGGATAGATTTATATTACGAAAGTGAACAGAGTATTCATAAGATTTCAACTAGTTAAAAATAGCAAAGATAAGTTGAGTAAAAGGGAAATTTGAGTAGCCAAAATTAGTTTAAAAATAGTTAATGATTCATGGAATTTAGACTTAGCACAACATACAACATGTAGGGAGAAAACTACCAATTTAAAATATATTGACTTTTTGGACCTAATTTTCGTACATGCATATTCATCCTCTCAACTTGGTTTGTATTAGTCTAAACGTGGGATTCGGACGTTCTTTTAAAATTTCACAGTTTTTCAAACAAGGTAAATTTATGGCATACATGAAAGATTGCTATCTCAAAGAAAACTTGGCTAGCAATATATACCATTTAAAGTTAAGTAATATTAAAAGAATCTAACTTTAAATCATCAGTAAGTAATGCAGTTTTCTTTGTTGATATTGGGATTGCCCCTTTTTAATCATTAGCTAAAGAATAATATGTTCATTTCTTCTTGTGCAGCTACTGATGTAGCCGGAGAAGTCATAAAGGTCGGACCGAGAGTTACAAATTACAAAACTGGGGACAAAGTTGTAGCTATGCTTAATCATCCTGTAAGTGTTCATTCTTGTTCTTCTTCCTTTTGCTATGGCTATCTTATGATTATATTCGCAATCATAGACTGGAGGCGGACTAGCTGAATATGCAGTGGCTAAGGACAACTTGATAGTTTTAAGGCCACCGGAAGTATCAGCAGCCGAAGGTGAAAGTTTGCCCGTTGCCGGTCTTGCAGCTCTCCAGGCAGTTACTGAGTCAGCCGGGGTCAAGCTCGACGGAACTGGCCGGCATGTAAACCTCTTGATTACTGCTGCTTCAGGTGGTGTAGGTCAATATGCAGTTCAACTAGCAAAGCTTGGAAACACACATGTGACAGCCACTTGTGGTGCTCATAATTTGGATTTAGTCAAGAGTCTCGGAGCAGATGAGGTTCTTGACTACAAAACTCCCGATGGGGTGGCTTTGAATTGCCCTTCTGGTAGTAAATCCGATGTCGTAATCCATTGTGCGATGGACATTCCTTGGTCTACATTTGAGCCTAATTTGAGTACAAACGGGAAGGTAATCGATATGACTCCTGGTCCTAGTGTCACGGACTTAGGATGCGCAACCCATGACACTAGAGCTTTCTTAGTTTATGCTTTGGAAAAACTTACCTTCTCAAAGAAGCAGTTGGTACCAATGCTTATGATACCTAAGAAAGAGAACCTGTCTGGTTAACTTGGTGAAAGATGGGAAAGTTAAGACAGTAATCGATTTGAAGCATCCGTTAAGTAAGGCTGAAGAAGCATGGGCTAAGACCAGTGAGGGTCATGCCACTGGTAAGATTATTGTGGAGCCTTTAGTTTTATGAATGATCCTTGGAGTTCATGTTATTGAGAGTCAATCGTGTTTAGAAATTGAAAATCATGTTTATGTTTATGTTTATGTTTATGTTTATGAAATGTATGGATGTTATTGGCTATGACTGTAATGTGAAATATTGGGCGCACATTTAATCACACTTTTTTTTTTTTTTTTCTGAAAGAAGATAATGATCCAACGACATAACGTTAATATCTTTTTCGTATATCTTTGAGATTTATGAAATGTTAAAATATGTTATAAATTTTGTATTTTTCATAATTTGAAATTTATTTTTATTTTTATTTTTTGTATTTTTATTTTAGAAATTTAGTCTTTTTACATATATTTTAAATTTTAAAATTCAGATTCAATTATTAATATTGTTAAATTTATTTTGTTAAATTCAGGTTAATTATAATGTCGATTTTTAATTACATTTCTATTAAGAGTATTTTTTTATTTTAAAATGTCCTACTAACAAATTTATCAAAAATAATAATAATTTTAACAATTAAAATTGAATTTTAAAATCTAAAAACTAAAAATATTAATTCCTAAAATAAAAGTATAAAATAAACTTGTGATTAAGCTACAGGTTTGAAACATGATTAGAAGAAGAAATCAATTGTAACAGATTCCAAGATTGAGTGATAACAAAATTCAAAAGAAAAATTTAAAAAAAAAATCAGACTCTACAATAGAAAGCGATGATAGCCAATTACTTCTCAACAATTCAAAAATGTTAACAGTGGGAAATAAGATCAAAAGAAAATTTTAAGTGTTATTTGAAATGAAAATTTTAAGTCCTGCCTAAATTAATTTAAAATTTTCAATTAAAATATAATATAATTTATTATGTTAATCATTTCATTATTAGTAATTTAATGATTAAAATGTAACAAATCATAATATTTTAAAATTTAGTGTTCAAAGAGTATGATCACAATTAAAGCTACATTTTACCTTTTTAATTTAATATTGTAAAATTATAATTATAATTGAATTATTGATATATATATATATATATATATTACAAATGGAATTAAGAAATGAATATTCTTTTGTTTAGTTTTTATTTTTTTAAAATATCAATTAAAAACATATTGTAATAGTTTTTTGAACGGATCGAATCGATCAATTAGATTGATTAAATTGGAAATCGATTGGATACTAATCTAGAGGGAGGCATGAGATTGATTGTCTTAGGAATTAGTACGAACCGGTTGAATTGGTTAAAAATCGGTTGAATTGAATTTTATTTATTTTATTTATGATTTAGTTAATCAAATTAAGTTAATCGATGACCTGACTTATTCAATCATTGGTCTAGTATTGAAAACCTTGCACATAATTTTTTTTATATATATATATATAACCACATGTGTCTTCATCTATTTTATAATTTGAGACTAATCTTATTCAAGCTAAGGGCAACATTCAGATAAAGACCTTACCTAGATGATTACTCCAAAATTCAAGCCTAGTTCAAATATTTAAAGTGTACCTTTCCGCTCCTTCCAACCATTTGTTGGTGTGCATTCGGTTTTTTATTCGTGCACCACATAATTATATTTTATAAATAATTTAAATATATATATTTTTAGTATGTATAATATAAATGATTAATAATTAATTAATATATTTATGATTTTATCCTATATATTTAATATATAGAATAAATATACTTATATTAATTAAGCTATTGGTTAAGTTGATATTATGAGTTAATCACACAATAACTTGATTAGAAAAATTATGAAAATATTTTATCGTAATTAAAATTAAGTTATATTATTCGAGATTACTTTAGTCTTTTATTTTTAAAACAAAATCAATAAAAATTTGAATTTGGTGAATTTTGATTTCGGCTATTACATCAATAAAATATTAATTTTATCGCTAAACTAAAAATTATTTTAAATATTTACATTTTTATTATATTATGCTTATTTTATTATCTCGATTAATTGTATATATTGATAATATTATTGATTAAGTCTTGACATTAAATCAAGATGGATAACAACGTCATGATAAATAGTTACAGTGGATTTGGTTCATTTTAACATCATACATTTTAATGTGTTATTATTAATTAATTTTAAATTATATATTTTATTATATATTGTATGTTATTTTTAAAGTAGCCTCTAAATTTTAAATACATAGTTTTAAATGACGCTGACGTGTATGGTAGAATTTTTAGTATATATAATAGTAATTTTAAAATTAACACCATAACAAGCATTTGGTTCAAATTTTATCAATATTTTTTAAATCAGACAATTAAGCCACTGATAAAAAAATTTAAAAACTTGATTCAACTTATTTTTTAGCTAAATTAATCTGTCTATACTAATTTTCAACCTAATCAATTCAAGATCCCTCTCCGAATCACCGGCCTAGTCTGGATTGTTTTTACTCAGTACTCTTATAAACCCTAGAAGTGGTCAAAAGAAAGGATAGGAACCATGGAACCTTCGCCTGGATGCCCTGTTTCGCACCAACACCGTCCGATGATCCTCTATCCGCATCACCACCATACAATCCTCTGCCCTGCCCACCACTATCACCATCATACAAAAAGCTGCCCTCTCCATCATCACCGCCATCACTATACAATAAGCTGCCCTCTCCACCACCACCACCATCACCATCATCACCACCTCATTACTCACCATTCTCACGTAAGCCCTACTTTAGCTCCTCTTGAGTCCACAACCGCGCCAAACGAAACCCACCATTCTGGCAATCCGTAAGTTTCTCCAACTCTCATTCTTCTTTTAATTCTGGCAAAATTAAAAAGAAAAAAAAAAGAAAAGAGCCTTCGATTAACCCATTTCTGTATTCGATTTTCAAATTTATGACATGGGTTTTCATCACAAAGCTTAGTTATTGAAATTTTGAATTGAAAATTCGGGTGCTAAAAGATAATGTTGATCCTGAATACATTTAAGTTTTTACCATATTTTCTCAATCCCACACCATTGTTTTCTTTAATTAAGTAAAGAATCTCTCATCTGGTTTTTTTATTCTCTGTTTTGGGTTATTAACTAGGGCGTTGCAAGAGCAAGACTATGGACAACTGCAAGAGGAAGAAGAAGAGGATGATGAGGAAGATGAGCCCATTTTTGTTCTAACAGATGAATGGAGGGAGTTTTTTGCAAAATCCGAAGCAAAAAGAAAATTGGGTAACAATTTTTTTTCTTCATTTTTCATCTGATATTATGTTATTTCTAATCTTACTTTATGATCATCACGTGTATTTTTGTGTGGATACAGAGAAGAAGCAGGCTAAGAAGAAACAGAAAAACTAAATTCTGGAAATGATGCAAGATTCTTGACTCTACCACCTCGTTTGTCACTCAAATATAGACATATCGCGGGTCGAAGTTAGTCCGAGTCAGTTTTAGATTATAATGTTTTCAGGTTTGAGTTCTTTCATGTTTAGACCAAATTGGGTTTGGCTCAATTTACAAGGCTTAGATAAAATATTTGAATTATATACTAAAAGAAAATCTCAAATGAATACTTCGGCATTCACTCTAATAATCTTTCTACATGCTTTTAATAGTACCATTGTAATATCATAGAGGTATGGGTTAAATCAAACCAGACATCTCCATGCTTTCACTTCTTTCTTAATATAGTCAACCAACGTGGCGATAATAGATAATATACAGTCATGCATCACACTGGTGTTAGGTATTTGTCTTCAACCATCTAAGGATTAAAATCGAGTTTGCTGAAAGCAGCGTTGATTCGTTCATCAGAAATTTTGTAGTTTTCGTAGAAATCTAAAATCTCCATGGAGATGTTCTTCACCTGCAAGTTTTCAATGAAATGATGAAGTTAGAAATTGACACTTTTTTATATTACATATGGATTTAGTTGTTTTCTTGTAACAAAAGAAACTGTAACGCACCACATTCATATCGACGCGAAGCTCTTCAAACCAAGTGGTGATATCTTTCTCTCTGTGTACACTAGCAATGTACATGCAAGCTAAGGCAATCAAATATGGTGGATGTGTAAGAATAAGGTCCATCTTGTATGTGTCGTTTACGAGTCCCCTGTGTTACAAGAAAACAGAAACATGTTTTTAGTACATGCAAGACCAAGACAAATTTAGACCAACTGTTAATCAAGAAACCGACTACATATGTTATATGAGGGGTAATAAAGGACCCTGAAATTTCCATCAACAACTTTGGTTTATTTCAGTTCAGATAAAACGGTTTTCTTGAATACAAACTGTGCTTAATTTCTACCTCAACTGACTTCAATTTTCGGTTTCTCAATCTAGAAACACGACCAGCATCAAGTGCAATTCAACAGTAACCACAATATAACATGATCAGAATCCCATCTGTTTGATCTTCATGCGCTATGGCACTAACATGATCCTTAATCTCAATAATAAAAATAATCGTACTGAACAGAGTCTCGAATCAGGCTAAGTTCCATCTGTTCCATGTTACATATAAGTTGCTATCAAACCATTGCAAGTCCTTATCTTTTATCCTTATTCATGTGATGTCTACTTGTGTATTTGTGTTTATGTATTGTCTATCATGGAACGTGCGTAGCATTGGCAATGCCAAATGCAAAATGGAGTTTTGACACTTACCAAGATAATTGAGTCATACTCATATCATTTATGCCAGCATCCTGCAACAACCTGCCAAGATGATAGACACAAAATGCTATTCAGACGTGTCAAAATAAACAATGCCAATGAGCCGGAAGATGAATGCCTGGTCACTTTAAACTTAAAGCAGCTTAGTTCCAAAGAATTTCATATTGCAAAAGGTTATATTAAAGCTGTGTATCAGCTATAAGTTGGTGGACCTGTATGGTATAAAAAAGTATTTACTAAATGCTAACCGAATTCTAGAGAGTAAATTTATCAAAATATAAAACATGAATGCAATTATGTCACTAGGGACTGAAAAAAGATTTAAATCAACAATAGAAAACAAGTGGGTAACAAGAAAAAAGATAGAGCTTAACATGAAGAATAGATAAATTACTTTGCAGGATCCTATCTCCGGTATATAAACCTATATTGTTCAGAATCTTCATTTTTTTCAAGTACCCGTGTCTGACAAATGGATATGAGGATATCGCCTCCAAAGATTCCCCAAATACATAGAAAACCTTAGAAAAGTCTAACCATACATGTGCCAGATACAGGTCCGTATTTGACACTCACAACCGAGTCCAAGTAAATAGGTACAGACTGAACTTATTAAGGAAAAACTTATGGTTTCATCATTGTGCCATATTCCTTTCTAATCCCAATTGTAGATTGTTAACCATGCAAAACAGCAATGGTGCAACGTAAAATATAACTATGGACACAAAGATTATGGCAAATAAGATAAAATAAACTTACTGAGCTAACGTGCGATAAGGATGAAATACAACTAAATAATAGTTAAGTGCTTCTAAAATCTTCATTTCCATTTCAAGTATTTCTTTGATTTCATATCTATACTTTTCATCAGAATCTGCAAAAAAAAAATAAAAAATGGCAGGATTGGAGTAAACAACCGAATTTGTAGGGAGCTCAAAAGATTGATCAACCAACTTAGTGATTAAGTGATTACTTAATTTTTTGATGTAAAACACAAGAAGTCTAGCCTGCACGGTGCTTTCTTCCGCCTTGGATGCTAAATATAAGCAAGTAGGAGCAATGAGACGTGGATCATATTCACTCATGCTCTTTCTGAAAGAAAAATGAAAAACTATGGTTAGTGATTTGTAACACACTATATAAAGGAAAACGGAAGCTTCTACAGATCCGAATCTAGCAAGCTATGTTTGTACTAGACAAGCTATCGATACAATGCATCTCTATACATGTAATTCATGATTCTAGGGTGGGACAAAAAAACATGAGCCACGTGCCGAACTTTGCATGGGTTGTTAATAATAAACATCTAACTACAAGAATTGTCTTAAGTGAAGAAGAAGCAAATCAGCAGGGGAACCCCAAAATGGTAGATTTCCAATTTAGCCCCTTGAAATTTTATGAAATTTTATATTAGTATAATGATAAAATTGCACTCCCCCCCCCAAAAAAAAAAAAAAATTATGATTCATCTCTAGCTTAAGGATTGACATTGTTAAAGAAAACCGTATAAATTTAAAAAGTTGGGATATCGTAGTTGAAATATCACAAGAAATTCATAGCTAGAGAGAGAGAGAGAGAGAGAGAAACCAATGAAAGTAAAAGAGAGGATAGGTTATAAGCTGCTTGTCATCAATGACTAACACAACATTATACATCACCATTACTAAACTAGGCAAAATACCTGGTATAGACGCGTCTCATATACGTAACTGCAGTTGCTACAACCCTGAAATGGAATTTTTTTGTGAATCAAGTTTCTAATGACAAGAAGTTATATTAAAATATCATTCTGCAAAGACACATAATAAAATTCACTGATTTTCCAGGAAAAAAGGGTCTCATAAAGAAAGAAATTAACCTTGTTCAAGCATGATATCATGTTAGCCAACTTCTGGTAATTACTTGCTATAATTCCCACAGAGAATTTGAAACAAACTTTTCTCAGAAGGAAGCCATTATGTAACGGATGATATAGTTATAGCAGCCAAAGTGTTTTAAGTACAGATTAATTTGATAAGCCTGTATATGAAATTTGAAAATGAGCGTCTATAAATGTGAATGTGGGTAATTATCAGCTAAAATCAGTTTTGGGTAGCACAACAAGACGGCTACGATATAGAAAATTATATTAACTGAATGTTAGTCACATCATCAGCAATTGAACTAGTTCAGATTCACTGATAAATGCTACAATTAGACATTGCCATCATAAGAAACCATAGCATGCATAATATAAACGTAAAGATAAAAAGTAATCAATGCCATCACTGAACGAAAAGGTCAAAGCATTAGTAAACAGAAAGGTATTTCTTAAAAACCCAAGGACAAGATCAAACCTTTGCCTCACTTTAACAGACTGAGCCAGTTTCAATATACCTAAGAAAGTTCCAAAAAAAGAGAAATGCACAAAATCACTAACTTTAAAGAGGAAGTTATATGGAACAAAGCTATTAGTTCAATTTCAAATTAGGGAAAAATTAGGGAATGCACATATTTGCATTGCAAATAACTTTCTAAAACAACACCAATTTCCTTTTATAATTCTAAGTTCTAATTACACACACACACACACACACACAAAAAAAAAAAAAGCCACAAAGTAATTGCTTTTAGTACAGGAAAAAAATTCGGAGATTTTTTAAACAATTCCATGGTGAAAAACAAACATTAAAGCTAGAATTAAAAGATTACATCAAAACAAACAAAAACCAAAACCCAGATTAATAAATTTCTTAGCTTATACCCCCTCCCAAGAAAAAAAATTCAAATCTCACAAAATTTACAAAATCAAGTAGAAAGAGAATCTCAAACAGAACCCATAAAAGAAAGAGGGGATTAACAGAGAAAAGGGAACACACAATTCGTCATATGCATCTTAATGAGCTTAAATTCTTCGAGAGTTAAGCCTTTATCTTTATCTAGCTGATGAACCACATCCACTTCTTCCGGATCCAAAAGCTGCTCGCTGCACAAACAAAAATCAAATCAAATGATGAAAAAAAAAACCCACAAATTTGAAACTATAAAAAACCAAATGATGTATTGCAAAATCAATGAAAAAAAAAACAGTTTAATTCGGTTGTTACAAGTGAGAAGAAGTCCAGAAATTGGCCGCCATTTCTGTTTTCTTGTTTCTAAGAGAAGAATCGAATTCGTTCCTTATTTATCGAGAACTTAAAATTGACGTCGCAAAATTTAGAATTTAGAAATTCGGTCAAGTTCTAGTTTTGGTCCTTCTACTATAGTTAAAATTTAAATTTAATCTTTATATTTTAATTTGAGATGATTCAATCCTTTTATTTTCTTTTAAGAACAAAAATAAAGTTGGAACGAAATTTGCAATAAGTATAAAGATCCTTTAACAAAATTTGGGCTGATCCGAGGAAAAAAAAAATCCTTATTTAAGCTTAGTTCATTCAAGCTAAAAGATGAGTGGTCGTTGGATTCATGAATAAATTTCGTTAATTACATTATACATTTGAATTAATTAGTCACACTATAAAAGTAAGAGTAAATTATAGTGATAGTCACTTAATTATTAATAATTTTTTGTTCATCCAATTGTTTAATTTTTTCATTTTTGGTCATCGCCTTTTAAATTAGTAAGGAAGATAAATTGTTAACTTTTAAGATTAGTATAATAGTAACTCTAACCCTCAATATTTATTTAATTTGTCAGCTTTTAAGATTAGTATAATAGTAACTCTAAAGATTAGTATAATAGTAACTCTAACCCTCAATATTTATTTAACTTGTCAACTTTTAAGATTAGTATAATACTAACTCTAACTCTCAACATTTTTGCATTGTATCATTTTAGTATTAATTCAAAAATTTTAACCATCAATATTTATACATAGTATAATATAATTTTTTGTAATTTTTTTGTAACATTGAGAATTAATTTTAAAAGAATGAAAAAAGGTAAAAATTATTATCTTTAAATTTTTAGTGTTTGTATTTTTAGTATATTTTCAATTAAATTTAGTTAATAATTTTTTTAGCTTTTAGTTGAAAGTGTGACAAAAACGGATTGTTAAAACTCAGGAGCTACAAAAACGGATTCGTTTGGCACGACTTAGCAAAAAACGATTTCATTTTCCCATCTGATGGCCAAGAATACATTCTCAAAGGATCGGAGATTCTCGACCACACGATCAACTCTCAAGCACTTGACATAACGTCTTCTTCTTTTCGATTACCAAAACCGGCGGAGTCTCAGAAGTCAGAGAACGAGCATGATTTTCCGTCAATAAGACGGCGGAGGAATCAGTCTTGGAGTTCCATTGATCTCCATGAGTACAAAGTTTACAAGTCTGAGTCGAGACCCGAATCAATCGGGAGAATCGCTGCTGATGCGTCGACTCAGACTGATGATAAGAGGAGAAGAAGAAAAGCGTTGGTTAAGGAACCGGAAATCGAAGAGCTAGAAAGAACTGAAAGTCAAAGTCAAGAGTTGGAGCTGAATCATACTACGGAGCTGAGTAGGGAAGAGATTTCACCTCCACCGTCGGATTCAAGCCCGGAGACATTGGAACGGTTGAGATTGGGCAACGGTGGTGGTAGTAACGAAGATAGCTTGAACCGTACGGCCGAGAGTTGCCCAAGTGGGAGGATTAAGGCGTCGTCCGTTTTGATGCAGTTGGTATCGTGCGGTTCGATGTCGTTTAGGATTGTGGAGCCAGCTCAGAGAAGGATGAAGGGTTCTCGTTGATTGGACATTACAAATCGAGGCTACCACGCGGGGCAGGGAATTGTAGCCAGGAGGGAAAAGAAGCAGGGATTAAGAGGGAAACGGGGAGCTTCTCAAGGGTAAGCTTGGAAGATAAAGAGTATTTTAGTGGGAGCTTGATTGAGACAAAGAAAGAGGAGATCCCTAAATCGAAGAGATCTTCTTCTTACAATGCTGATAGGTAATCCCCAAAATTCATTTGTGAAGCATTTTAATTATCAATGACGTTTTAAGTTTACTTTCATTGCTGCTCAAAATCTTATATTTGATTTATAATTAACTAAATAATAACTATATTCTTTACCTCCTTATAAAAACAGTAAAATTAATTTATCTTGTATTTCGAATGTAATGCCAAAGAATCTAAGTAATTGAACTCTTGATTTAGACATAAACCCAATACTAATCTCATGAAAGGACTGAAGTGAAGAAGCACTGATGATGGTACAATGAGTAAATAGGTTTGAAGCTTTAGTTGAATAATGAACTGTTCCTTACCTGCAATGCAAGGAATGCCTCACCTTTCCAGGGATTTCAAGTCAGATTATTGGTTCTATTTCTGAATATCTGACCCTGCGGGCCTGTTTTATGTATTGAATGTAAAATTCGTACGGGTTTTGCCCGAAAGGCCAGCTTTTGTTACACATATGTAACTATATACTCTTCATTTGTTTAAAAGTCTTTGTATTCAATGCTCGACATGTATTCAAATATGAGTGCGTGTGATGTTTTGAATTATATGAAAAATCTTTGAAATTTTGAATATTGGACCTATGCTTGACTTTGGATAACACAGCTGTCATGTATGTGTATGTCTTCCATGGCTGTACTTTTGTTTCTTAAGGAAGGACAGATTATATAAGAAGCTGGCCATTGACATTAATGATCCGTAATCGAATCCCAGGTGGTCCTGGAATTTAAACCTTGCGGTTGGGTTTTAATGTAATGAAACTTATTCGACAAATGATTTGACTACATTAGTACTAGCTTTGAAGGGGGAACCAGGTAGACAAGCACAATTTCTGTTGAGAGTTTTAAGCTTAAATTCTTATTAGATGCTTGATCTGGTTCTGCTTTGTTTGTTGGTCTTTTAATTGGGTTAATTTGGGAACATTTTGTAGGAATATTCTGTAAATTTTAGGAATATTTTGTAGATATTTTTTTTATTAAAATCCCTTATTTTAAGGGATCATATCTCCTATTTAGTATCTTTCCTAACTTAGAGTTTCCTAAAGTAGTGTCATAGGTTGTATATAAAAACTCTAATATATGTTCTATTTAGTATCAAATACTCTAATTTCTACATGGTATCGACTTAGGTTACGATTTCTTTTCAACCTAGACCATGTCCAAACTCCTTCTCCTACTTGGAGATTACTTCAAATCCGAAAATTTTTCGGTTAGATGCTCTATCGATTAAATGCAGTGCGACTATCACCGCCATCTATTGAATGGCAACAATTTTCTTGAATGGTCCCAATCGGTTAAGATTTTTCTCTTGGCGAGAAAGATTGGACTACTTTAATGGTGAAATCAAGAAACCTCTGTGATCGATCTTTGGTTTTGCTAAGTGGATGCGTGACAATGGTCGTTATGACTTGGCTCCTTAATTCCATGACCCAGTATAAGCGAAACTTTCTTCTTTACACCACAGTAGTTGAAATTTGGAGTGCAATCATGAAACCTACTCTAGCACGGATAACATTGTTGAATTATATCATGTTGAAGATCAAGCGACCACCCTTAAACAAGGAACCATGCTTACTCTCTACTACAATACCCTTATCGCTCTTTGGCAACAATTAGATTTGTATGCACATTATGATTGGGTAGATCCAAGAGACGCCGCTCTTTATCGACAAATTGTTACTCAACGAAGACTTTTCAATTTCTCCAAGGCTTAAATAAGGACACGGGCGAGGTTCGCGGCAGGGTCCTGGCTATTTCTCCTCTTCCCTCCCTTCGAGAGGCTTTTTCTATGGTCAAGAAGGAAGAAAGCCGAAGGTGTGTGATGCTGTCTGATGCACCATATTCCACTTCTGAAAGATCTGCCTTACTGACCTATCAATCATCTCCCTCTTCCAAACGGGGGAGACCTTGGTGTGATCATTGCAAAAAGCCCGGCCACTCTAAGGAGAAGTGTTGGAAGCTTCATGGTAAGCCTCAGGACTAGAAGTCCAAGCACTCTCGAGATAATAAATCAAGCCTTGTCGTTGCCACCTCTGTCACTAGTTTCACTAAAGAACAGATTCTTTGAACTTCAAAAACTATTTGGAAAGTTTCAAGGGTCTTGTGAGGTAATCTGGTCATAAAAGATCCGAAGGTAACCTTTCTTCTCTGCATTTTTCTCCTCCCGTTGACTCTAATTGGATCCTCGATTCGGTGCTCCGGATCATATGATCGGTAACAAGGCATTGTTTCACAATTTTTTCATACCTTTGGTAAAGTCATCAAAGCAGTGATGGTACCTTATGCAAAATAGAGGACATGGCTTCGTTATTCTCAATGAGCAGATTGCACTTAAAATGTTCTTTTGTACCAAATCAAGCGTGCAATCTCATCTCTGTTAGTAAATTGTCCACAGACTTGCCTTTGCTCTGTAATTTTTAATGATCGTGATTGTACTTTGCGGGCATTGAACTCGAAGAAGATAATTGGTAAGGCCACTTGCATAATGGTCTCTACATCCTCCTACCTCTCCTAAAATCGAGATCTCCAAGTCATTTACCGCTTTAGGAAAAGTTGATCTTGTTATGTTATGGCATTTTCGTTTAGGCCATCCTAGTTTCCAATACCTTGCAAAATTGTTTCTGCTTCTATTCATTAATAAAAGGCCTAATTCTTTTTCTTGCAAAGTTTGCTCTCTTGCCAAACATACTAAATCATCTTATTTTCCTTCTACATACAAGCCTTCTTACCCTTTTGCTTTGATCCATAGTGATATTTGGGGCCCTTCTCGGGTGAAGAATGCTGATAATTGTAAGTGGTTTATCACTTTTATTGATGATCATGATGGGATAACTTGGACTTATTTTTGAAAGATAAATCAAAGCGCTAGTGTTTTTGTGCAATTTTATAACATGGTTCTCACTCAATTTGGGTCTAAAATCTAGCTCTTTAAATTTGATAATGGCGGTGAATTTTTGCTAGGTCTTTAGGTGATTTTTTTAAGGAAAAGGGCATAGTTGATTAGTTCTTGTGTTGGAACCCCACGACAAAGCAGGCGTTGCCTAAAGAAAAAATAGGCACTTTCTTGAAGTTACTCGTTCTCTTCTATTTACCACTAATGTTCCTAAATATTTGTGGGGGGAAGCCTTATTAACTGCCACATATTTAATCAACCGGATGCCTAGTAAGGTTTTAAAATTTCAAACGCCTCAATCTATATTTTTGCAGCACTTTCCTCATTTTAAGCCTATCTCCTCCATTCTCGCCACTTAAAATTTTTGGTCGCCTTTGTTTTTATCCAAAATATTGCTCCTAATAAGTCCAAGTTAGATCCTAAGTCTTTAAAATGTGTATTGGTTGGGTATTCTTCACTTAAGAAGGGTTATAAATGCTATCATCCTCCTTCTAAACGATTTTTCACCACTATGGATATAACATTTTATGAGCAGGATTCCTATTTCACTCAAAGTTAAAATTGGGAAACATGGAGTGATTTTCACCACAACAGTATCTCCTCCTAATCTTCATTCTCAACCTTGAATTGCCATCTTGTTCGCCATTACTGCAGATCATCACCGTGAATGCTCCCATTGATTCTCCTGTAACCTATGACTAATTCACCTACACCCACTTTAAACACTCTTCTTGAAAATACACCTACTCCAATTGACGGTCTTCAAAAACACCACCACCCAAATGACTTCGTGTCTACACAAGAAAAAGAAGACATATCCACGAGATCTGTTTTGCAATCGATTCTTGCCGAGAATTGGATTTGGGTCCATTCCGAAATTGAAGAAGAAATCAAGAAGTCCACTACTCTAGATGACTTTCCTATTGCTATTAGAAAAGGGTTAGAGCGATTGCACCAAGCATCCTATTGAAAAATTTCTTGGTTATAATTCATTGATGCCGTCTTTTCAAGCATTTACACAACTTTGGATAAAAACAGGTTCCCACAAGCATAGTGAAGCTCTAAAGGATCTAAAATGGAGAAGGGTTGTTGAAGAGGAAATTTGTGCACTAGAGAAAATGCTACTTGGACCATTACGGACCTTCCTCAAGGAAAAAAGGTCATCATTTGTAAATGGATCTTTGCTGTAAAGTATAACTCCAATGGCGGTATCCAACGATACAAAGCTAGACTAGTGGCGGAGGTTTCACGCAAACATATGGGATAGACTTCACAGAAACTTTTACACCTGTGGCAAAGCTTAACACTATTCGAGTACTCCTAAGTTTGGCTGTAAATTGCGATTGGAAATTACACCAACTTGATGTAAAAAACGCATTTCTTAATGGCAAGTTTGAGGAAGAAGTCTATATGCAATTGCCACTTGGCTCAAAGTCTATTGAAGATAGCAACAAGGTTTGCAAGCTCAACAAGTCTCTATACGGGTTAAAACAATCACCCAGAGCTTGGTTCGAGAGGTTCACTAAAGTCATTCTTCAAAATGGCTACAAGCAGTCCCTTGCCGATCATACGCTTTTCATCAAGGTAACTTCTACAAATAAGAAAGCTATCCTAATTGTGTATGTGGATGACATCATTCTTACTGGAGATGATGAGGAAGAGATTAGCAATTTGAAGAAGTTGTTAAACAGGGAATTCGAAACCAATGACTTGGGAAAGCTAAGGTATTTCCTAGGAATGGAGGTGGCAAGATCAAAAGAAGGACTTGTGATCAACTAGAGAAAGTATGTACTTGATTTACTCAAAGCGGTTTTCTTGGTCGTAAGCCGGTGATACACCAATGGAGGCAAACTTGAGATTCAATAAAGAAGATGAGTCCTTAGTAGACAGAGAGAAATTTCAAAGGTTAGTTGGGAAACTAATCTACTTATCCTTGACAAGGCGATATAGCTTTTCCGTAAATGTGATAAGTCAACACATGACTAATCCTCTTGAAGTGCATATGGCGTGACAAATAGAATTCTCAAGTACTTGAAGAAAACTCCAGGATACGACTTAATGTTTAAGAAGACACAAGATGTAAGCTGTTAAGATTTTTGAGACTCTAGTTGGTGGAGATCTCACCGAAAGAAGATCCACTAGTGGGTCTGCACTTTTGTTTGGGGTAACCTTACAACTTGGAGAAGTAAGAAACAATCTGTTGTTTCAAGAAGTAGTCTTGAAGTGAATTTAGAGCACTAGCTTTAGGGATATGCGAAAGAATTTGGCTACTTAAATTACTAAAGAACTTGGCACAAATCGGAGGATCACTTTGAAGTTTTATGTGATAATCAATCGCCATTCAGATTGCCAAGAACCCAGTTCAACATGACCGAACAAAGCATGTTGAAATTGATAGGCATTTTATTCTTGATCAAGTCAACAAAAGATGACCACTCTTTCTTACATTCCTTCGAAGGACAGATTGCGACATTCTTACCAAGGCTTTGCCAAAACACGTGTTCAATAAATTCCTATTCAAGCCGGGATTATACAATGTATATTCTCCAGTTTGAGGGAGTGTAGGAATATTCGTAAATATTTTAGGAATATTTTGTAGATATTTTTATTAAAATCCCTTATTTTAAGAGATCATATATCCTATTTAGTATCTTTCCTAACTTAGAGTTTCCTAAAGTAGTATCATAGGTTGTATATAAAACTCGATTTATGTTCTATTTAGTATCAAATACTCGATTTCTACACATTTTAATAGCGGAGCTCGCATGATTGCAAATTGGTAGGAAAGGAGATGGACGGAGTGCGTACAAAGTGCATACCGAGGAAGCCGAGAACTTAGTCTTGGAAGAAAAAAGTCAACACCGTCGCGTGACACCAATGAAAGTAGAAGCTATAATTGAAAGACGCGATGTCTAGAGTCATGTGAATTGTAGTAATTTGTAGTTTCGTAAATAAACAGTGAGAACTATTGGGAATAACAATGGAAAAATATTTATAGAGCAAGCTGCTTCGCGGACGGTTTGCCTACGCAATGATAGAAAGCACAGGGTTGGGTGATTGGTGCCTTGGTTTTTGTGGGAGTGGCTGTCTTGTTGTCAGTGCACGGGCGATAACCTCTAGTTGTGATATGTCCTTTTTGACACTAATTTAGTTCGACTTTGAATTAAAACATAGGAAATGGAATTTCATCCTAGGTCTTATCGTCTGCTTTGGGCATTGGTGTCACTGTTGGAAAGATGAGTGTTCTTCATGGTGATTGGAGATGTGAAAAATTCACCAATCTCTACTAAGAAAGTTGCAACATTTACTTTGCTAATTATTTACTAACAATTTGGAATAGGAGTAATTTTGATACATTGGTAATGTAGAAGTCTGTATTTTTAGTTAATTAGATGGTATGTCAGTAAAAATTAGGTTATTCCTAAAAAGTTCTGATGATGTGATATCATTTAAATCATTAATGGTGTATAAACCATATACAGAACACCCATTAAGATAACAAAAACTTCCAAATGAAAGCTTTTACTATTGAATGTTTATTTGGGTGAAATACAAGTGAATTTGTAACGCCTCTAACTCGAATCCATCACCGGAATAGAATTACGGAGCATTACTGGAGTTACCGATTTATTTATCAGATATTTTATTTCATTTAACGTTCATATTTGGAACCAATTAAAATCAAACATATTGTCCTTTAAATGTACTTATTTTTCTCAACATGTTTCACTTGAATTTATTACTCGTCTCGATATACTTAATTTTCTTATATCAATGTATCAAAGATAATCACATATTTACATGTCATGATAAATATCATTCTCTTGCCATTTCTTCATAAACATAAATAAGATAATTCATTATATCGATATTTCATGCATTTAAAAATACAATTCAAGTTACACTAACTTACCTTGTTGCTTGTTCATGTTTATAATTTCATTAATCCGACATCTTTTCTTTTCCATGTTCAAGTCTTGTATTCGAGTTATCCGGATCTTTATAAATAAATTTGATCTTCGTTTTCATTTATTTCATGTTCTAATACATTCAATTAATGCTCTAAACAAAATTACTATTTTGCCCCTAAACTTTTAATTAATGACGATTTCATCCTTACAAGCTAAAAAAAAAAATTCTTGCAATTTAATCCTTATTTCCAGCCGTTATTCTCATACAAATTGATAACAAGCAATGAATTCTATAAAATATCATAATTTTTCATAATTTCAACACTTTTCAATTTAATCCTTAAAATATGTGTTTCCCCGATCTTGAACTAAGTTAATAATTTCATTCAATTTTACAATTTTAAATAATAAAATAATCCATTTCATGCAAATTGGTCATGCTAGCTGAATATTCATACATATTTTCTTTCTCCTCCTCTCCATTCCACATCCTATATTTATATAACATGCTATAGGTAACATTATCAATAATTTCACTATTTACTTATATATATATTTAAAACTGTCCATTTGCGTTATAGTCACTAAAGTATTTATATCTTGAGCTGAAGAACTAGAAATTAATATCCGATAATTTTATATGAAACTAGACTTACGTATCTTCTTACCATAAAATTTTCATAATTTTTGGTTTAGCCAATAATTATAGTTTATTCTTTAAAGTCACCCTTATTCTGTTGTCTGACAGTTTCGAACCTTCTTTACTAAAAATTAATTATCTCATTGTACAGGATTCGGATGATGTTCTCGTTTATTTCTATTGAAAATAGACTCATTCAGGATTTTAAAAATATAACTTTAAGAACCTAATTATTTTTCTCAAATTTTTTATGATTTTCCAAAATCAGAACAGGGGAACCTGAAATCATTCTGACCTTGTCTCACTAAATTTATTATATCTTACAATTCACGATTCCATTTCTTACACCATTTCTTCTATAAGAAACTATACTCAATAAGATTTAATTCCATTATTTTTTTCATCCTCTAATTCGATTTCCACAATTTATGGTGATTTTTCAAAGTTAGCCTACTGCTGCTGTCTAAAACTACTTTAGTGCAAGATGTTTATTTACCATGTTTATAACACCCTTATTTTCTTTCTCTACACTATTTCTCATTACTTTCTCTTATTTTTTTTCTTCACTAACATATGAAGAACATAAGACCATATATAAGAAAACTCTACATTAATATCAATTCCATGCTTTTTCAATAATATTAATCTTAAAAATGTATTGAAATCTTGATGTTCTTACCTTGTTCCATTGATTTCAATCTTTAACTTGATCCTCTCTCTTCTTCAGCTTCCTTTTCTTGAATCCAACTTGATATTCTAACTTCCCATAGTCTCCTTAACATTTTTCTTTCTTGGTAGCTATGAAAATTCTTTTGATTTTTGGGTGAAAATGGTGAATTTTTGGTAGAAGGACCAAATTATAAAGAAAGCAAAACTTTCTTTCTTTCTCTCTTCCTCTCACGTTAGTGCATGGGAAAGATGATGGATGGTGTGTGTGATTTTTTTTTTCCACACACACACACATATATAGACTAAATAAAATAATTAAATAATTAAATATCTTATTAAAATATTAAATAAATAATAATTATCTAATTAAATAATTATAAAATATCACCAACATCATCATTACTTTTTAGATTTCTCTCTCCCAATTGACCATTTTGCCCTTTGTGATCTTTTAAAATTCCATTCTTGAGTCATCACTTAATTTGGTAAAATTGCAATTTAGTCTCTCATAATTCTTCACCTATTCAATTTGTCCTAATTCATCAATTTTCCTTACTTTCTAGATCATTCCACCCATAAAATATTTGCACTATTAGTCTTTTAACTTTTCATATTTACACTTTAATCCCTCAAATTTTGAGTATTTACTCTTGGGCCACAATTATAAAAAAATTAAATTACACAAAATTTGTTATTATTTTAAATTTAAATATTGTCACGTCATTTTTTCGTTATTTATTTAATGATTGGAGACTAAAAAATCAAATTAAATAATTGAACAACCATTTTGTAATTTTTATTATTAAGTAATAAATTTTTTTACCAATAAGGGCTGAGTTTACTCTAAAAATAAAGAGAAAATTATGTGAGATTAAAATATAGTAAAAAAATCTAAATTTGAGCAAATTTAAACTAGAACCAAATTTGACCTAGAAAATTCTTTTCGTGGATTGGATTTTGTTAGGGTCTACCCAGATTAAGCAGGCCAGGACACTTTTAAGTTGATTTTGCGCTAGGCAATAAATATTTTAAAATTTTAAAATTAAAGTGTTTATGAGTCAAATCAGGTTAGGTATGGGTTGAACTTAATTATGATATTAATAATTTTATACTTGCTCAAGTGTAGGTTAATTCGAAATATGAATTTAAAATTTTATCCAAACTTATCTATATTTGTAATGCTTAATATGAGAAAGCGAGTCGACCTAGAATGTTTAAGCTCGAGCCCAAATCATTTTTTTAAAAATCTATATTTTTTTTATATTCATTTTTCAGACATAATAATTTGACCCAATCCCTTACAAAATTCGGATAGGCCTTCAAATTTAGACAAGTTACTTAACTCTCGAACATCTCTAATTAATAATGCAATTAATATTTAAAACTATAAAAAACTATCTTAAATTTTGATTGTCAAATTAAAAATTTTGCTCCTATTTCGTCAATTCTAATATTTTATTTTATTTTATTTATACAATATTTACTTCTACTTATAACTTCTAAATTTTTAAATAAAAAAGAAATATGTTTAAGCACGCTTGCACTAAAATATATCATTCAATCTTTTATTTAATTTTTTTTAGTTACAAGTACAATTACAAAATAAACATTCAATCAACTACAACTAGAATAAACTATTATAATGTTGGTAATG